>NC_137159.1:70921326-71615955 GCF_951394435.1 Stenella coeruleoalba
ACTGAAGATTTTTGAGTTAGGGAAGTGAAATAACATTAGTGGTATGCAGTGCTGATTGAAGTTGGGAGGGAAAGGGGACATAAAGACCAATAAAGAATTTCCTGTAGTTGCAGTTGTACAGAAGTAGATGATGAAGACTTAAACCAGAATGGTACCAGTGGGAATTGGAGTGAGGAGAAAGATGGAAGAAACATTCAAAAGAAGATTTAGAAAGACTCAGAATCAAACGTGACTTTAATAATTTAATACCCTGTAATTGGGAAAATGGTGATATTATGAACAGAACTAGGATGTGAGCAGGATTCGCTGTTTATGTATAAGATTAGTTCATTTTTGGGCATTTTGAGTTTGTGGAACAGTGAGTGGGGCATCTAAGTAGAAATTAGTCTGGTAGATATTTGGAGATGTGGATCTGGTCTGGGGAGGGAGGTCAAGATAGACACATATTTTGGTATTATTATTAAAAATATACGAGCAGAAGAGGTCTTCAGAAGAAAAGAGAAGGACTTCTCTGGTGGCTCAGTGATTAAGAATCCGCCTGCCAATGCAGGGGACATGGATTCAATCCCTGGTCTGGGAAGATCCCACATGCCGCTGAGCAGCTAAGCCCGTGCGCTACAACTGCTGAGCCTGCGCTCTAGAGCTGGGGAGCCACAACTACTGAGCCCATGTGCCACAACTACTGAAGCCCACGTGCCTAGAGCCCGTGCTCCACAACAAGAGAAGCCACCGCAAGGAGAAAACCGCGCACCACAAGAAGAGTAGCCCCTACTCGCTGCAACTAGAGAAAGCCCACGCGCAGCAACGAAGACCCAACGCAGCCAAAAATAAATAAATAAATAATAATAATTTATTAAAAAAAAAAAAGAAAAGAGAACAAGGATTGAACACTAAACTGAAAACATACCCATATTTGGTATTAAGGGAAGAATTTTAAAATAATTTTTCTTTAAAATCTTCACCTTTAGTATTTGTTTCAGTTATTTTATAGTTTTGGCTTTTGAAAAAGCTTTGTGTCTCGTGGTGAATGAAGAAACCATAATGAAGAAATGTGCTTATTTTGTATACGTTCTCAGAGTGTCTTTACTAAAAGCATGTATTTTTACCTTTTTAGAGCTGTATTATAAAGCGATACTGTGAGAAAAGATTTGTGTCTAAATACCTTGCAACAATTGGAATTGACTATGGAGTCACAAAGTGAGTACATATATTCTTTCCTTGGGCTTGCAAATTACATAGAAATTCAGAACCCTTCTAAACTGATCTGTCTTGAAATGGAGAATCTGAAGATAAACTGGGACACATAAGAATGAGACTTTTACAGATAGTAGTAATCACATCATTTGTTCATCATGGAGTACCTTCTGTTTGCCAGGCTTCGTGTGGGGTGTAGGGTCTGGTGATGAGCAAGTCTGCACGAAGCCTGCCTGGCAGATGTAGCTTTTCAGGAAGCATGTTTCTATATAAGCAGGTCTCGTTAGCAGGTATATTTTTAGAGAATTTTGAAATATTCTCTCCCAAAAGCCTAAATATTATGTGGAAAATTTTCTATCAGAGAACTTCCTTTTATGATCTTCACATCCTATTAGAATCCAGCAAAAATGATCTGGGAAGAGTAAAATTAGGTATAAATGGGGATTTTTTTGGAGATGAATCAAGGGTGGGTTGAGCTTGGGGAGATAGGGTCACATTAACAGGAAATTACACTGGGGGAAAGTAGAATTGGGGTAGACAGCACATCCCCAAAGGTGGAATTTCAGGTGCTCACTGTTCAGACCCCAACCTGCCCCTTCCCTTCTCTCTTATCTCATTCTTTTACACACTTTGCTCTCCACCCATGCTGAATTTGTGCCATCATACTTTCCTATCTCAGTGCCATCATTCATTCTGTCCACCTGAAATGTCCTTTCCCCTCATCTCTCCGCCTGTCAATCTCCTCAAGGTATAAAGTGTAACTGAACAGCTTTCTGAACAGCTCCTTTATCAGTCAGGACTCATTTTAGTTGAAAATGACAGAAATATTAAAATTCTCTGCTATTCATGGGTCTTAGCATAAATTGTCTTGTGTTATCGTTTGTATATGTTTAATGTCTCCTGCTAGATTTAAAGCTCCATTAAGAAGGGGCTATTAGTATAAATTATCTCCAAGTGCCTGTTACAGTGCTTATACATAGTCGATACTCAATAAATAATTATTGTTAGGTAAGATAGATACATCTGAAGAGGAAGTTTGCAACATTAGAATATGAGGGCAACATTCAAGAAGGTAGACTAAAGTGGTAGGGTGTATCTATACTTCAGGGCACAGGATTTCATCAGTTATATGGTAGGATATCCTATTCAAGGCAGTTTTGTTTTGAATCCATGTTAAGTAGCTAATTTATTCATTTAAGAAATAAGAGTTATCATGTTATGCCCTAGAACTGTGGTTTATTCAACAGACTACAGTCATCTCTCAATATCCAAGGGATGTTGGTTCCAGGATCCCCTGTGGATACCAAAATCTGCAGATGTTCAAGTCCCTTATATAAAATAGTGTAGTATTTGCATGTAACCTATGCACATCCTCTCAATACTTTAAATCATCTCTATAATACCTAATACAATATATCAATAAATAGTTTTAAATACAGTGTTAATGCTATGTAAATATATAGTTGCCACCTTGTGGCAAATTCAAGTTTTGCTTTTTAGAACTTTCTGGAATTTTTTTCTGAATATTTTTGATCCAAGTTTAGTCGAATCCATGGATACAGAGCCTTCCGTAAGGCTGACTGTATTGTTTCTGGTTGATTTTTTATTTTTATTTTTTGTCTTATGGTGAGGAGGAGAATATGATTGACAGAAACCCAACTCAAGCCAAAAAAAAAATCAATTCACATAATCCAATTATAAGGATGTAGCTGGGTCTCAGAGATAGCTGGAACCAGGGAGAGAATATAACCTGGTCCTTTCATGACGTATCTCTCTCTACCTTTTGGCTCCTTCTCCACAGCTGCTGGTAGCTCTCAAGTTTACCAAAACTAATCACAAATTTAAAAAATACCAGGTAAGGTTTTGATTGTCCAGGTGGAGATAGGTGCCTTTCCCCAGCTCAGTTAGCTGTGGCCAGCAGAGTGGCATCAAAAAAGAAGATGGAAGAACCCATTTAAACCACAGTTGGGAGAAGGAGGGTACTCTTTTGGGCAGTCAAAACAATAGATTCGTATATGTATAGCTGATTCACTTTGTTATAAAGCAGAAACTAACACACCATTGTAAAGCAATTATATTCCAATAAAAATGTTAAAAAACAAAACAAAACAAAAATAGATTCCCACTCCATCCTTCAGATTTCAGTATACTTAAGAATTAGTTGTAGAGTTTGTGAAAATGAATATTCCTAAGACCCACCCACTAAGATTTTGATTCACGGGATCTGAGGTGGGGCACAGGACTACATTTTAAACACCCTCCCCATATTTCCATATAATGATGCAGGTGGTCTTCAGGCCACAATTTAGGAAAGCAAGCACTGGCTTGAGGTAATGAATTACCATTTTTCTTAAGGTAATTTCCTCTGTCAGACTTCTGAATTAAATTGACCTCTTTTGAGTTGCAATTTGTGAACACATTTGTGTTACTTCCTGATTTTATAAACTTCAGTTCCATCCCTTCTCAGCTGCTATCTGGCAAGACTTTCTAATATAAATTGTTACACGAGATCTAATGCAGATGCTCTCAAACTCTGTTGTTGTTTTGTTTTGCTGTTCTCACACTGTCTTTTGTAAGATGGATCCTGATTTCACAGATGTTAAAATGAAAACAAATTTGCATCTTAGAATTGATGAAATATGGCAGAGAATTCAGGAATGAAGAAATCATGATGATTAGTAGTTAGTTTGATTGAAATATACAAGTAATATAAAACAACTGTAGGAATTATGGTTTCAGAAAAGAAAGTAGAAAAAAAAGTGAAAAAAAAGTAATAGAGGATATTATAAACTTGGACAGGGAACAATAATCATAAATAAGCCAGGAGGTAGCATAGAAACAGTGGGAGCAGGTGCTGCTGTCCTTGTAGTCCATGGGAGGGACTCTTATCAATGCTGTCTAAACTGAAACATGCTACTTAAAAAAACATAACTTTAATCTGTTAATTTATTGCTAATAATCTCCATTTTTAACCTTACAGGAATGTTTTTAGGAAATACTGTTTCTGTAGTAAAGAGCATTTATATTTAAAGCTCAATAATTCCTCCCAGTTTACATCAGTTTCTTTTTTTTTCTTTTGTTAAATTCAGTGAAATGTAAATTTTACGCTTTTAAATTAATATAATCCCAATTTTATAAAAATATTTATGTCTATCAGTCTTATCTATGTACACAAAGAAGTCTACAGTAATGTTCATCTATATTAATGAAGGTTTTTCTTCTGGGTGGTAGGATTTGGGATAACTTTTAAACTTTCATCTTTCTTCTTTTCTTTAGTGTTTGAATTATTTATGAAGTTTCATTCATTCATTTTCCAATAGTGATTTTAATTTTTTTTTGTATGTGAACATTCATAGAAGCTATATTTCTAGTAGCGCCAAGTTAGAAACAACTCAACTGTCCATCAACAGATTAATGGATAAACAAACTGTGGCATATTCATATGATGGAATACTACTCAGCAACAAAAGGAACAAGCTATTCATATATGCAGCAACATAGATAAACCCTAAAATAATAATGTTGAGTAAACGAAGGTAGACAAAAAAGTGAACACATGGTATGATTCCACATATATCCAATTCTAGAAAAAGTAAACTGACCTAATAGTGACTGATAGCAGATCAGTGGTTGGCTAAGTAGGGCAGGAAGGGCAGGAAGGAGGGGTTTCAAAGGGGCCCAAGGAAATGAGTGATATGTTCATTGTCTTGACTGTGGTGATGGCTTCACAGGCGCAGACATATGTCAAACTCATCAAATTATATACTTTAAACATGCGCAGCTTACTGTACATCAATTATACTAAAGTAAAGCTGTCCTAAAGAAGGAGGAGGAGGGAAGGTGGCAGCCCTTGGCCCCATGGTGGAGACCAGTCACTCCTCTGCTCTCCTGGTTGGGTGCACATGTGAGTGTGGGGTTTATCTACAGAATCTTGTCTCCTCTGCCATCCAGGTATTCTTTACCTACACAGCTGTGTCTCCCCCAGTTGTTCCAGGTTTCTCAAAGGCAGGGCAGTGCCTTCTGTGTCCAGCCTCTCCTGGGGTTGACCATTCTAGTCTGGTCACATATTTGCAGAGATGGGCAGCCAAGATAGGGAGGTTCTGTAACATCTGGTGCGTGGGCTCTGCTGCTCCAGAGGGCAGAAATGGGGCCACACAGGAGCCACAGGGACCGCATGCCAGGTCAGCACCTTTGCTGGGGAGCTTGCCCTCGGTTTGCCCTAACACCACTGAGTGTGGGCGGGGAGACGACTCCACACCCTTCTTTCCAGATAAGAAAACGAGGCCCAGAGTCCTGGGGTGGGGACCGAGGTGAAAAAAGAATGGAAACGGCCTCCCAAAGGAGGCTGCCTGCAGTCACGCACAATCCTTCGAGGGTCCCGCGGCCTGCCCCGTTGCCCCGTTACTCCGTCAGCCATCCCCAACCAGCCGCCTTTGCTATAGAAACAGTAATAGTGATTTTTCTTTAAAAAAATAAAAGGACTGGAAGCAAGTATACTGTGATGTTAACAGTAGTTAATTCTAACATGAATGGTTGTTACTTCCCTTTTTGTTCTCTTCTGTATTTCAAAATTTCTGAAAACAAATTGACTATTGTTCTTGCTCAGATGAAGGGCATAGGAAAATTAAACAATCAACATTAATAATATACATCTTTATACTGTTTATTTTATACTATTTATTGTACTGCATGGTAACCAAGCATAACCAGTAGTAATTACGATGTCTTACTAAGTGAAGTAAAACAATTTTGTTTTCCTTCATCTTGCTCCTACTGTCCCTAATCCATTTTTTTTTTTAGCACCACAGTAGTAGCTACTATTTGTTTGTTACGGGGTGTGGACTGAAGTGTCGAGGTAAGGTGAGGCTAAATGAGGGTGTTTATTCCAAGTGAGTTCAGGGTTCTTAAAACAGGAGCCACCTGCCAGGTTGTGGCTCCTGTTGTAAAGATTATCTGGAATCAAGAAGAGGCACTAAGAAAGTACCTCTTTTAAATTTCATACACATAACCTTTTGAAATTCATAAGCGACATAAATGATATTAACATGAATACAGAAGCCACGACCTTCTTTGGGATTGTTTGCATTTGAACATTTCAGGGTACAAGTCAGAGACAGAGAAATCAAAGTTAACATCTTCGATATGGCTGGACATCCCTTCTTCTACGAGGTAAGAAAGACTTTTTGAGAAAACCTATATCCAGTATTGTCAGTGGGTTGAAGGAGAGATCCCGAATTACCGAACAACCAGTATTCAAGTCATGTGTAAAAATAGGTAAATTTAGCTGGTGTTTGTGGCTTCCCTTCGGAGCTTTACCTTAATGGATATCTGTTGGTCTTCTGTGCTGTCCCCTTAAATAGTGGTAGGAAATTTTGTTGCTAATGTTTCAAACACTTAGATAAGATATTTTAACCTTCAAAGGACTGTTGCTTTTTACTTTGTGCCTTAGCCCAGAATGTGAAAAGATAATTACATAGGTACAGGAACTTAGGAATTCAGAAATGAACCCTTTGTAGCAGTGTTCTAGAGCAATTTTCCAGTGCACTCCTCAGTCATGTGTGCTCTCTCCCCAGAAGAAGCGAAAGCAGCCTCACTTGGTTTACTTTCATCTGCTTATCAGTCCTAAGTAGTCTCAAAATCAATCTCATGGCCTTTATCTTTTGTTTTTCCTTCCTTGGGTTTTTCATTTATTTCCTCCCTTCTGCTTGCTTTGGGTTTATTCTACTCTTCTTGTTCTAGGTTCTTGAGGTGGGAGCTTAGATTATGGATTTGAGACCTTCTTTTCTAATGTATGCATTTAGTATTATAAATTCCCCTCTCAGTACTACGTAGCTGTATCCCACAAATTTTGATATGTTGTATTTTCATTTTCATCTCATTCATTCAGCTTTTTTTAAAAATTTCCCTTGAGATTTTCTGTTTGGCCTGTGGATTATTTAGAAGTGTGTTGCTTAGTTTCCAAGTGTTAGAAATTTTCCTGTTATCTTTCTGTTATTGATTTCTAGTTTGATTTCATTGTGATCAGAGAACACACTATATGATTTCAGTTTTTAAAAATTTGTTGAGGTTTCTTTTTCATGGCCCAGGACGTGGTCTATCTTGGTATATGTTACATGGGTGCTTGAAAAGAATGTATATTCTGCTACTGTTGGATAAAGTGTTCTATAAATACTTATTAGAGCCTGTTGGTCAGTGGTGTTGTTGAGTACTTTTATATCCTTGCTGATTTTCTGTTTAGTTCTGTCAGTTGCTAAAAGAGGGGTTTTGAAGTTTCCAACATTAATTGTGGATTTGTCTGTTTCTCCTTTTAGTTCTATTGATTTTTGCTTCACATATTTTGCAGCTCTCTTGTTTGGTGCATATACATTTAGGATTGCTATGCCTTCATTATATAATTTTATTATTATATCCTGTCCCCCCTGTGTCTCTGGTAATTTTCTTTCTAATGTCTGTTTTATCTGATATTAATATAGACATTTCTGCTTTCCTTTGATTAATATTTGCATGATACATCTTTTTCTATCCTTGCACTTTCAGCCTGCTTATATCATTATATTTGAAATGATAAGACAATACATAGTTCAATCATGTTTTTTAATGTATTATGCCAATTTCTGTCCTTAGATCACCTACTCTTATGTAGTTATTGATATGTGAGCGTTTAAGTTTATTATTTTTGTTTGTTTGTTTTCCATTTTTTTAAAAAATGAATTTATTTATTTATTTTTGGCTGCTTTGGGTCTTTGTTGCTGCCCGCGGGCTTTCTCTAGTTGTGATGAGCGGGGGCTACTCTTCGTTGCGGTGCATGGGCTTCTCATTGTGGTGGCTTCTCCTGTTGTGGAACACGGGCTCTAGACACGCGGGCTTCAGTTGTTGTGGCACGTGGGCTCAGTAGTTGTGGCTTGTGAGCTCTAGAGCGCAGGCTCAGTAGTTGTGGTGCACAGGCTTAGTTGCTCTGTGGCATGTGGGATCTTCCCGGACCAGGGCTCAAACCTGTCCCCTGCATTGGCAGGTGGATTCTTAACCACTGTGCCACCAGGGAAGCCCTTGTTTTCCATTTTTCATTTCTGTTTTCTTTTTCCTGCCTTCCTGTGGGTTACTTGAACATTTTTTGAATTCCATTTTGATTTGTCAAGTGTTTTTTAAATAAATTTATTTATTTTATTTTATTTTTGGCTGCATTGGGTCTTTGTTGCCGCGCGCAGGCTTTCTCTAGTTGTGGCGAGTGGGGGCTACTCTTCGTTGCGGTGTGTGGACTTCTCATTGCGGTGGCTTCTCTTGTTGTGGAGCACGGGCTCTAGGCACATGGGCTTCAGTAGTTGCGGCTCGTGGGTTAGCTGCTCCACGGCATGTGGGATCTTCCTGGACCAGGCATTGAACCCATGTTCCCTGCATTGGCAGGTGGATTCTTAACCACTGTGCTACCAGGGAAGCCCCTCTATAGTGTTTTTGAGTAAATCTTTCTGCATAGCTTTATTAGTGGATACTCTAGTTATTATATAAGTTATCACAGGCTACTGGTGGTGTTACTTTAACAGTTTGAGTGGAGTGTAGAAACTTTTCCTTCTTTTACGCCCTTTTATCCTCTCCCATTTATAATATAATTGTCTTAAATATTTTCTCTAAGTATATTAGAAGCACAACAGTGTTTAATTTTTGCTTAACTGTCAAACATAATTTAGAGAACTTAAGAGAGAAGGAAAGCATATTGAATTCACCTGTATTTTTACTTACTCTGTTCTTTCATCCTTTGTTATGTTCCAGGGTTCCTTCTTTTATCATTTCCTTTCTGTGTGGAGGACTCCTTTAGCCATTCTTTTAGTGTAGGTCTGCTGGCAACAGATTCTCTTAGTTTTCCTTGATTAAGAATGTTTTGATTTATCCTTTGGCCCTGGAGAATTTTTTTTTTGCAGGTTATGGGATTCTGGTTTGATATTGTTACCAAACCAAACTTGGGTCCACTCGCCTGTGCGCAGTAAATCCAATTCTACTGACAATAGGTTGTGGTGAAGGAAAGTACAGCAGTTATTGCAGGGTGCCAAGCAGGTAGTCCCGGACAGCTAATGCTGGAAAAAGAAACCCCGAACTCCCCGAAGGATTTCAGCAAAGCATTTTTAAAAGCAAGGGCGCCCCCCTCCAACCCCCCCGCACAGGGTATGTGATCAGCTTGTGCACAATTCTCTGATTGGTTGATGGTGGGATAACAGGGCAGAATAATAGGAATTAACATTATCAATCCTTCGGCACCAGTAGGTCTGGGGGCCTTTGTGCTCATGATCATCAAGTAATTAATTTCTTCCATTGGTGGTTTTAGCATCTGTAAAACAACTCAGGAAGTGTGCATCAGATACTATTATCTAGGTACTTCAGAGAGGAGGTACAGCAGAGGATATGGGGGAGGGGTCTGTCCTGAAAAGTCCCCATAGTGTCTTGCTCTGTTACAATTTTCTCGGCTACAATTTTTCTTTTTTTTCAACACTTGAAAAATAGTGTGCTTCTTTCCTCTGGCCTCATGGTTTCTGATGAAAAATCTGCTGTCATTTGAAATGTTTTTTTCCCCCATTTTTTTTTTTAACATTGTCAATACTTTTTTATATGAGATCAGGTCCATTTCATCTTAAACTTAGAAATTCCTGCCGTAAAATTGTTTCAACTCTGCATTTAAGAAAGAGCAGTTTTTTAAACATTGTATCTCATGGGAAAATAGTACATATCACAGAAAACTTCCTACTTTGCTGTTTTCTCTAATTTCTCTTGAGCACCATGCAAAGTTATTTCATGTTATATGAGAATCATTTCTCCTCTTATGATAATATTCCTCTTCTCTACTTAGATTTCCTTATCATTTGCGGTTTTGAGGCCACCTCTTGTACTCACTGAGCCTCTTAATCCCCTGTAATTTCACCACTCTCAGGGAAGAAGTGGGGTTTCTGAGGAATGGGATATTTATTGGGAAGGTTAACTTATTTAGGTTCAGAGAGGTGTCATTTTTTTCTCTGACCGCTTTCATGATATTTTTCCTTTGTCTTTAATTTTTACAGGTTTAATTATGTCTTTTGGCATGGATTTCTTTGAGTTTTTCCTGTTTGGGGTTTTCTCAGCTTGAATCTGTAGGTTTATGCCTCCTGCCAAATTTGGGAAGTTTTCATCCATTATTTCTCTAAGTACTTTTCAGCCCCACCATGTTTCTCCTCTCCTTCCAGGACTCTGATCTTATTATAGTCTCACAGGTCCGTGAGGCTCTGTTTTTTTCTTTTTTTCTTTTTCTTTTCTTTCCTTATTTTAGTTTATTTTCTCTCCGTTGTTCAGATTAGGTCATTATTGTTTTGCCTTCCATTTCACTGATTCTTTCCATTGTCTCCTCCATTCTGCTCTTCAGCCCAACTGTAATACTAGGCTTTTTATTTCATTCATTCTATTTTTCAGTAATTTATTTTTCTAAAATTTCCACTCAGCCTTTGCTTAAGTGGGTGGGAGTGGTGAGACAGAGCTTTTCTGAGGTGTCAGGCTGAAGAAGAGTGGTTATCATTTTTCCTGATCCTTCACTAAAGAGAGCAGGCTTTTGTTAGGCTTTTTATTGGTCTGTACCCATTGGCATTTCCAGGTTGTACTTCTGCTCTAAGGTTTGGATACATGAGGCAAAAGAAAACCCAGGGAACTCACTGCTGTGTCATTCCTCAGGTCCTGAGGTACCCAGCTTGTCTGCCTTCTTCTTCCCACCTTCCAGAATCTTCTTTTTGTTTCTTTTGTTTTTTGGGGTTTTTTCTTTGGTTTCTTTTGGCCGTGCCATGTGGCATGCGGGATCTTAGTTCCCCGAGCAGGGATTGAACCTGTGCTCCCTGCAGTGGAAGTGTGGAGTCTTAACCACTGGACCGCCAGGGAAGTCTCTGTATGTTTTATATATATAGCATCCTGGATTTTTACTTGTACTTAGCGGAAGGCATAGGGAAAAGCACATGTACTCCATCTTCCCACAGGAAACGTCACTTTTAATGGCTATATAATCTTCCATCTTGTGAATATACCCAAATATTTAGGTTAAATGAATTCCTTTCAAATGTGAAGCCTTACAGGGGATTAAATCAATTTTACAAGTGTAGAATATTGTCAGTGAAAAAGGAATGGAGGCTCTAGGTGACCAAAGTTTGACATAGATTCTAACTACCAGAAATGCTAACATAAACCTTAGATTACACCAAAGTCATGTAAGTGGAAAGTTAGAAGATGCCTGAGGATTATGTGGTCCAGACTTCTGTCATTGTAGGATTTCTTTCTGTAGCATCCCTGATTGATGGCCATCATTCATTCACCAGATAACAGTATGCCAGTTTCTATGCTGCACACTGAAAATACACAGCCCCAGTTTTCATGACACATAATTATGTCAGAGAAGACACATAGTAAACAAAGAACAGAATGCTTGGGAGCATTTAATACCCACACCTAGCTTGTCTGGAAGGTCAGGAAATCCTGTTGAAGGAAGCAACATTTAAACTGAGTCTTGATGGAGAAGTAAGAGTTATGTAGGTTGGTGGGAATCCAGGGACAGTATAATACACAGGACAGTTTTGAGTGGTGCAGACTGTTAAGTTTGGAGAATGAGTATGTCTAATGATAGGGTCTCACTACTTCATGAGTTAATCTTTTACAGAGTTAAAAACTCTACATTAACAACTTCTCTGTTATGAAGGCTGCCTTCCTTTGAATTTGCTACTGATTCTGGCCTTGTTTTTGAGGCAACATAGCCTGAGTCTGTGCTTCTACAAGAGAACCTTCCTAATATTTGTTAATCTGCACCTTTCCAGGTAAAACATTTTTTATTCCTGCCACAGCTAGACCAATCAGCATCCTGTGTGGATAACCTCTAGGTAGCTGATAGGGAGCTGAGAACTGAACACAACATTCCAGATATTGTCTAACTAGTGAAAAAGACTGAGCGTTCTGTTACTTCTATCATTAGACACTAGACTCTTATTAATGCAACCCAAAATTGCAATAGCTATTTTTTAGCAGCTCACAAAAACAGAAGTATAATTAATAGAAGCACCTTGAAATCACCACTTCTGAAGTACCTTTTCTCCAAAATAGCCTTGATCTCTCCTTTTTGGTCAAGTATTTGCTGTCTGTAGCTCAAACCCTCCTATTTGACGAGACCAAAGCCATCATCTTCTTTCTAAGCCCTAAACTGACCAGAGTACACCTGTGCCCAGCACACACCTAGTGAGGCATCCACAGTGATTCTCAAGGTCCCTGGCTTCCTCAAATCCTTAGCGTCTGTCCTCCATTGAAGCTTCCATTGTCACCAGTCCGTTTGACAGTTTTACCCAAAGGGCCTGCTGAGAAAAGACAGTCTGCTTAGTGTGTCAGATAGCAATCTCGGAGGAAATTGTCAGAGAGGGGACTCCCAAGAGAATGATGGCCTGTATTTTACCACGAGTCTTGCTTCCACTGGTGCACACAGCTGAATTCTGGGGTTTATTGGGATGAGTTAGTGCGTCTATTAAAACTTTCTGAGGCCTGAGTGATATTAAACTAACAACTCTCTCTAACCTACAAGCTAGAAAGTTTGCCATCTCTGCTTTAAAATTAAATAATTCCAGTTCCCTTAGCATCCTATTTAATTAAACTTCGGATGCGGCAAGTCTGCCAGGACTACAGTAGAAAGCTGTTTGGGGAGGTAAGACTCATGGAACTCTAGGGACCACTGAGGCATCAACTTTGACCTTTCCATTTTACAGAAACTAAGGCTTGAGGTAATAAAGTCACTTACTCAAGATGACAGCTAGTTGCCGAACCCAGATTTGAACTTGAGTCCCTTGAAAGAGAAATCCATTGAGCTCATTTAATTCTCTTTTTACACACAAATCTCCCTCTGAACAGCATGATCTGATTTTGGAATTCTTTTCCCTTTTGGCCTCTACTTTTGTTCTCTACTATAGCACATTCAGCCATTTGATTATACAAATACTTATACCTGCTAGGCCCAGGGGGTGACACAAAGATATGTTCCTTCACGTCGCTTACAGTCTAGTGGGGAAGACAGCTGGATATGCTATTAACTATGAAACCAGACAGGAAGTGACATGAGTGCTATTAGAAGTACGGAATGCTGTGGTATTCCAGGGGACGTAGAGATTGCATTCTGTTTTGCAGGTGGAGGGGATTAGATGGTGAGAAAGGGGGAAGAAGAAGCTACATGAAAGATACAGCATTATAGCTAGATCTTAGAAAATGAAAGATGAAGAGGTATCCATTTCCAGGTGGAGTTAGGAAGGTGTAGGACAGGTTTGGGGAATGAGAGATTATCCAGTTTGAAGTACAGGGAACAGGAGGGGGATCAAGCTGGGAAGTTGGTGGAGGACTGATCAGACACTGTTAATATCAATTAAAAGAGTTTGAACTTTGGAGGGTGGGCAGTAGGGAAACAATAAAGAATTTTTGAGCCGGGGCTTTAAAAAGATACATATGCACAATATATAACGTTGCTAGGGAGATTGCTTAGAAGACTCTTGCAGTTGTGCAGTCAAGAGATAATGTTGGCAATGAAAATGGAAAGGAAGTGACAGTGCAAGAAGCATGGCAGAGGCGGCTTCTACAGAACTGTTTGAATCTGCTGGGCAAAGGAACAGAAGAGCAGCAGAGGCTAACACCAGGCTTTCAACCTGAGTGGTTCAGCAAGGGTGTGCTGCTTTCATTAGAAGTTCAAGAGAAGGAAAAGTTTAGGAAGGAATGAATTGGAGGGTTTCCTGTTGTGCAGATGGAATCTGAGTTTCCAACAGGACATTCAGCTGGAAGTCTAGAGCTCATTGGAAATGTGGGTCTAGAAGCTGATGAAAGGACTCAGCTTGGAGGTTCTCACAGTTGAAACCGCGCAAGTGGTTGATTTTGCTGAGTTGGGAGGAAGGATAACAAAGAAGGGACGAGGGCCCAGGACAGGGTTTGGAATTGTGGAGGCAGACTGGAGTGGGAGCAATGGAGAGAAGAGGAGTCGGTGGGAGAGAGATCAGTTAAGAACCAGGAGAATGTGGTGTGTGGGAGCCCAGGCAGCAGGAGTTTCTAGACAGAAGGGAAAACTCTATTTAACTCCTGCAGGAGGGCTAACGGCCATGAGTACTGAGGATAGAAGACACCTTCCTGGTCTTCATCACATTAAATTCGTTCCAATTTTGTTGGTTTTGATTTTAGGGGATAGCTTTCTATGTTTATATAAATTAAGAGGCACTTACATTCTTGGTCCAGGTGTCTCTCTATGCTCAGAAACCTATAGACACTTCATGCCAGATGTGTGAGAGATGTCTTCATTCTTACTACATATCCAGCGTGAGTCTGAGTACTTACTGGAATTTTCTGAAAAGAACATATAATACATGGCCTCTGTCAGGATTCTTACTGGAATTTTGGCCTGAAAACCCCAGTCTGTCAGTGTTGTTCCTTATCTGCCTAACCTGTCACGTTAGCGCCTCTACCACTTTATTGCGCCCTGTACTTCATGTTGCCTCTTCCCAGAATTGAAGATATGCCCCAGAGGTCAGTTGCCTTTTTTTTTTAAAAGGAACATTTATTTATTTATTTGTTTATTTATTTTTGGCTGCGTTGGGTCTTCGTTGCTGTGCGCGGGCTTTCTCTAGTTGCGGCGAGCGGGGGCTACTCTTCGTTGCAGTGCATGGGCTTCTCATTGTGGTGGCTTCTCTTGTTGTGGAGTACAGGCTCAGGGCACGCGCGCTTCAGTTGTGGCATGTGGGCTGTAGAAACACAGGCTCAGTAGTTGTGGCACACGGGCTTAGTTGCTCCACGGCATGTGGGATCTTCCCGGACCAGGGCTCGAACCCATGTCCCCTGCATTGGCAGGCGGCTTCTTAACCACTGCACCACCAGGGAAGTCCTCAGTTGCCATTTTTAATAAGAACATCAAAGGAGGACAGTCAGAATGAATGCAAGGAAGGAAAGGAGAAGGTACTGATACACATTGTTTTCCAGGCACTATGTAGGTGCTCTGCCTTCATTATCTCATTTAATCCTCATAATAACCCTGTGAAGTAAGTAGTGTTATCCCCATTTTACAGATGAGGAAACTGAGATGCAGAGAGGTTATGTGACTTGCCCAAGATCACACAACTAGTAAGTAAGTGTAAACCCAGATCTGACTCCAGAGCCCATGCTCTTTTCCACTGCATCACACAGACACTCAGAGTTTGGAGTTCTAGAGTTGCTATAGAGACCCAAGAGTCATAGGGAGGTTCTGCCTAGCATCCTGGGGGAAGCCAGCTTTGGGATGTGATATATAAATGGCTGTACCTACTGCTGATACTTGTGTCATTTTTTGCCTTAAGTTCTTTTAAATTATTCATTCACCTTCCTAGTTCTCCTTAAGAAGAATGCTATATAATTTGCGTTCTTCTAAAGGCCTACTAACAACAATGAAAGATTAATCGCCTCTGGGGAGTGGAACTGGAGGTGAGGAGGGGTGGGGCAGGAGGCCGTCAGTTCCATCACAAGTCCTTCTATACTAAGAGACTTTTAAAATTATTATTATTTTACTTTGATTTTATAAAAAGCCCTCCAAAGGCCAGTAGTAACAATTAGAAAACACTATGAATACACAAAAGAACACACTTTGCTAAGTCAATGACTGTGAGATATACTTTTATAAAATCATAATACCTACATTTTGTGCACCTGTTCTTTTATGTAAAGGTTCGTAATGAGTTTTACAAGGACACACAGGGTGTGATACTGGTCTATGATGTTGGGCAGAAAGATTCCTTTGATGCCCTTGATGCATGGCTGGCAGAAATGAAGCAAGATCTTGGACCTCATGGAAACATGGAAAATATTGTATTTGCAGTGTGTGCCAACAAGGTAACTGCTTTGGAAACGGCGTGCTTAACTTTCTAGGTTCATTATGGGAAGAGTGTGGCTGAGTTTTGGGGAATAAATAAAAAGAAAAAAGTTCTGCAATCTGTAATACAGGAATCAACAGCTTTTCAAAACAAAGGTCCCTAAAACAAAAACAGTTAAAAAATAAAGCCTGGCATATCAGGACTTTTATCCATTTTTTTTCACTGGTGCCATACTTGGGGAGGATATTGGTGACTGAGCAGGAGAGGTGGAGCCTAATAATAACACTCTGACCTGACTGGAGGAGGGGAAGCAATTAGGTGAAATGTGGACTGTGGAAAGGTGTGAAGGGCAGACCATGGCCCTCAGGCGTGGCAGATGTGATGAAACCAGCTTTCACAGAGGTGAGCAGCAGCAGTGTTCTCAAAGGAGAATGCTGGTATCAGGCACTTGTGGTTTCGCCACAGAAAATCAGTCCACATTCAATATAAGTAATTTTTTAATCTTTTTTGTTCCTGATAATTTTATATGCTAGTGCTGGGGTTCACTTAAGAAGAGTGTTTGCCTCAGCAAAGGATTGACAGAGACCTACTGGGCCTATGCTAGTGGGACAAGGTTGGAATCTTCTCTCCCCCTGCCCCCAACTTTTAATTTCAGATCGACTGTGCTAAGCACCGCTGTGTTGATGAAAGTGAAGGACGTCTTTGGGCTGAAAGCAAAGGGTTCCTGTACTTCGAAACCTCGGCTCAAACTGGAGAAGGGATCAGTGAGATGTTCCAGGTAACCTGGCATTTTATTGTTTTAGAGTTTGTGTCAAGGCTGACCATACCAAATTTTAGTGTAAATTATGAGAAGCAAAATAGTAATAGGAATTTCTCATTAGAATAAGCTTTCTTTTCCGAAGCTAGTAAGAAAGAAAGAATGGGAGAGAGAGGGAGAGAATGAGTGTGTGTGTATGTGTGATATTTGTCTGCTGTCTGTTTTAGACCAGATCTGGCTGCTCATCAGAATTACCTGGGGAAATTCTTCAAAATACAAATTGCTGGGCTCCAGACCTACCGGAAGCTTAATGTTTTGATGGAGCCGAGGAACCTGTATTTTGAAAAATCTCTATAGGTGATCCTGATGATCATCAAGTTTAACAACACTTACTATATACTTACTTAAATGGGACAAAGATTTTCTTTAAAACCACCTTTGGTTACATTTGTATGCATAATCAGATGAAGGCATTACTTTGGCAAAATTGCCTTGCCATAGCTAATATAATCCTATATCGTAGCCCATGGGGGTACAGTTAGAGACCAGGAGACTATCATTGCAGAATCCAGCCTGTCATACGTAAAAGTTCGGTCTCACCGATCACGTAGGCAATAGAAGGATGGACTAACATGGCAACCTGAATAGATGGTCATTTTTTAGAATTTAATAATCTAGAATAATTTTAAGGGGGGAGACTACCTAAACAACAAATTATAGTCAACTCCTTTTTTAAAAAAGATTTTTTTTCTTTTTAAAAAAAGGAATTAATTTTTGGCTGCTTTGGGTCTTTGTTGCTACGTGCGGGCTTTCTGTAGTTGTGGTGAGTGGGGACTACTCTTTGAGGTGCTTGGGCTTCTTATTGCGGTAGCTTCTCTTGTGGAGCACGGGCTCTAGGCATGCGGGCTTCAGTAGTTGTGGCTTGTGGGCTCTAGAGCGCAGGCTCAGTAGTGGCGCAGGGGCTTAGTTGCTTCATGGCATGTGGAATCTTCCCGGACCAGGGCTCAAACCCATGTCCCCTGCATTGGCAGGCAGATTCTTTTTTTTTTTAGGTAAGAAGTGGATTTTATTTATTTATTTATTTATTTATTTTTGGACTGCGTTGGGCCTTCATTGCTGCGCGCAGGCTTTCTCTAGTTGTAGCAAGTGGGGGTTACTCTTCGTTGCGGTGCGCAGGCTTCTCATTGTGGTGGCTTCTCTTGTTGCAGAGCATGGGCTCTAGGTGTGCAGGCTTCAGTAGTTGCAGCACACAGGGTCAGTAGTTGTGGCACGCGGGCCCTAGAGCACATGGGCTTCAGTAGTTGCTGCACGTGGGCTCAGTAGTTGCGGCTCGCGGGCTCTAGGGCGTGCGGGCTTCAGTAGTTGTGGCTCGCAGGTTCTAGAGTGCAGGCTCAGTAGTTGTGGCGCACAGGCTTAGTTGCTCCGCAGCATGTGGGATATTCCCGCACTAGGGATCGAACCCACGTCCCCTGCATTGGCAGGCATATTCTTAACCACTGCGCCACCAGGGAAGTCCTAAAGTAGATTTATTTAGAGAGAAGCACTCTCCACAGACAGAGTGTGGGCCATCTCAGAAGGTGAGAGTGGCCTTGGGAGAAACACACTTCATAGATAGAGTGTGGGCCATCTCAGAAGGTGAGAAAGGCTGGCAGGCAGATTCCTAACCACTATGCCACCAGGGAAGTTCAGTCAACTCTTAATTATAGATACATTCGAAAGTAAGTGGTGGCATGAATAATGCATTTTTTCTTATGAATATATCTGATATTTTGGGAATTTTTAGCATTTCAAATAATGTAGCTATACTATAAAGAGTTGTTCTTAATTATCAAGTGGGATTTTATTTAATCTTTTGTGCTGAATTTCCTTCTAACAAGATGTCACCCCTTCTACTAGAAGACAGGTTTTATCCTTGGCTGACAGGCTGAATTGGGCATCAGTAGCGTCTATTTCAAGACCAGATAAGATTGATATTGGTTTGCCACTTTTCTATTCTTTTGAATACATAGACTATATAGGTACATAGTTTGTACCTATATGTATGCAATCATGATACTTAACCATTTAAATTAAATTAACCAATTAAACTTCTGGAGAAGTTTACATGCTTCACTCATATGAGACTCTTAACAATGTGTGGCAGGTATCATTCTCATTTCAGATATGAGGACATCAAAGAGTAGTAGTGATTTGTCCAAGAGGTGTAAATAACTGTTAGAGATTAACTTTCTTTCAGCGCTTTGAAGACACTGGTTCATTCTCTTCTGGCCTCTGTTGTGTCCCATGAGATGTTAGCACCTGTTCTTACTCTTATTCCTTTATATATAATGTGTCCTTTTTTTCCTCCAGCTACTTTCAAGAGTTTATCTTTGATTTTCAGCAGTTGTGCTATGTGCCTAGGTGTGGTTCTCTATATTTATCCTACTTGGGGTTTGTTGATTTTCTTGGATTGGTAAGCAGGTGTTTTTCATCAAATATGGGAAGTTTTTTTTTAAACCGTTATTTCTTCCAATTTTTTTTGGCCCTATTTTCACTCTCTTTTCCTTCTGGGACTCCAATTACGTATATATTAGACCATTTTGTTTTTTCCCATAGTCCTTGAGACTGTTTATTTTTCTTCCATTTTCCTCTGTTTTTCAGATTGCATAGTCTCTATTGATCTGATTTCAATCTGCTGTTAAATCTACCAAGTGAAGTTTTCAATTCACTACTTTTCAGTTGTAGAATTTGCATTTGGTTCTTTTGTGTAGTTCCAGTTCTTTGCTGAGATTCTCTATTTACTCATTTTGAACATATTTTTCTTTATCTCTTTGCAATAGTGATAATAGCAGCTTTACAGTCTTTGTCCAATATCTGAGCCATCTTGGGTTCAGTTTCTATGGACTGCTTTTTTCTTGACTGTGGATCACATTGTTGTTTCTTTGTATGAGTAGTGATTTTTGATTTAACACCAGACATTGTAGACAATACATTATAGAGACTCTACATTTGTTTATTTGCCTCAGAAGAATGTTGGTTTTGTTTCAGCAGGCAGTTCAGT
Organism: Stenella coeruleoalba; assembly: GCF_951394435.1. NCBI lineage: Eukaryota > Metazoa > Chordata > Mammalia > Artiodactyla > Delphinidae > Stenella > Stenella coeruleoalba. The sequence goes on from NC_137159.1 coordinate 70,941,158, forward strand.
TATTGGCAGATTACATTGAACTTGTGCAGGTTTGACTTTTTGCTTTAATAGCAAGGATCTGAAGGAAACCCAAAGTGTTTCCCAAGCCCTTCTAATTTGGCAGGACTCAGCCTGCAAATTCTGTCCCCCTTGCAGATCTTGTCGTTCTTGGTTTTAGGTTTTGTTAGAATGAATCTAACTCCTAAGGCAAAGCCTTTCTGTGGTGTCTCAGCTAGATGCTAGGGGTATTAATGAGATGTTAAGGCAGTCTCTCTCCTCTGACAAGGCCAAATTCTGGTGTCCCCAGGATGGCTCTTCCCCTTAGTAGTCAGTTCCCACCACTAGCCAGTTCTGTTCTCAACCCCTTAGTAGCTATTATCTGATAAGCCTCAGGTGATCTCATCCTATGTATTAATAGCCTAGCCCTCAGCTACAAACTAGTAGGGAGCCCTCACTTGGACTTCTGGGGCCCAACCCTGCACAATTCCCTCCTATCCAAGGCCCTGCTCCACAGATTCTAGCCACTTCAGCATCCTCAAGCTCTCACCTCTACCTTCTTAGCTCAATGGGACTTTGTGTCTGCTCAGACTCTGGTTTTCTGTGACAGGGTCAGGAAATGGACTCCAGGTAGAAGACCAAGGAGCAGTCTTGCACTTGCTGTTGTCCACTACCTGAAAAGAGTTACCTCATATATTTGTTCACTTTTATAGTAGTTTATGGCAGGAGGTTCAGTCCAGTACCCAGTACTCCAACATGGCTGGCACTCAGACAAGGAATTTGAACAGACTTTTGACTTCAGTTCTAGCATTCTCTGTATCACCACAGCTAGCCTTCTATAACATTACGTGTTATGAGTAAATGCTTGTGCCCTCAGAAATCTGTGAGTGTTTATATTTTAGGTTAACTTACAGACTAGAAGAAAACCTTATTGATACGTAACCCAAGCAAACATTTGTGAACTATGATCCCTTTTAGGTTGCTTTTATTTTTTTAGATTAATCTTGGGTAGAACTAATGGATAGTCTTTAAAAAAAAAGGGTAACAGAGTATAATAAACTATTCTGTGAGTACTTAGAAGTAGTGCATTCCTGCTGGTTCAATTTAATCAATACTTTCTTTGTTTCCTATATATTTAATAGACACTTTATGTCAGGAAGGAACTTGGTTTTATCTTACACTGTTAACACAGAGCAGTATTAAGATAGACTAAAACTAAGTTAACACTTCTCTTGTCTTGGTATCTAACGACCTTTCCTTTGACACCCCTTTTCACATGTCAAGGCTTCTTGTTTAGGTTGCCAAATTGATTAGCTAATACTGGAGATAAGAAAGAGGAGTCAAAGAGAAGGATAAAAGTTTTAGATGATAATAGGCACTATAGAAATATCTGGAAAAAAAAGAGGAAGAGATTAAAAAAGAAATGGAGGGATGAGGAGATAAGTCAATTTAAAAGCAGCCATAGTGTATTAAATTAGTCTTTTGAGTGAAGTTATTCAACAACAATAATAGTGCATAGAGCATGAAATATGAGCAGGATCAAAAATAGTTTTCACTTTGAAAAACATTATAAAAATAGGAAAAGAATATGAACAGTTTACAGAACAAGAAAAGATTGATAAGCAAATGAAAAGATACTCAATTTCGCTTATAATTAAAGAAATGAAATAAAAACTGTGAGATACACATCAGCTTGGCAAAAGTGAAGATGTATGATAATGCCCAATGTTGACAAGGGTGTGGGGAAATAGGCACTCCCATACACAGTGATGGGAGTATAAACTGGTATAGCCTTTTTGTATGAAAGTTGTCAAAATCAAAAAGTAAAATGCACGTACACTTTTATTCAGTAGTTATTCTTTTAGGAATTTATCCAAAAGCAGTATTCCCACAAGTGTGCAGAGATATATACACATAAAAAAATATTCACTAAAGCACTGTTTGTGAAAAAACCTAGAAACAATTGACCTGTCCAAGAATAGGGAGTTGGTTAAATAAATTATGGTAAGTCACACAGTAGAATACTGAACTGTCATCTAAAAGGAGGAATTGGGGAGGGGAGGGTAAGCTGGGACGAGGTGAGAGAGTGGCACTGACATATATACACTACCAAATGTAAAATAGATAGCTAGTGGGAGGCAGCCGCATAGCACAGGGATACCAGCTCGGTGCTTGGTGACCATCTATAGGAGTGGGACAGGGAGAGTGGAAGGGAGACGCAAGAGGGAGGGGATATGGGGATATATGTATACATATAGCCGATTCACTTTATTATACAGCAGAGACTAACACAACACTGTAAAGCAGTTATACTCCAATAAAGATGTAAAAGAAAAAACCTAGACGAAAGAAGGAAGAAAGTGTCTATATGCAGCTAGAGAAAGGTTCCAAGATGTATTATTATGTGAAAAAAAAGTGCAAGGTGCTAAGCAGTGTGTTTAATCTGCTCTCTTTTATGTAAATGCTTAGGGTTTGGATGTGTGTATGGACTGGGTACTGATAGAAAATTATTCTGGAAGGATACTGAAATAATATATTAACAATGGTTACCTCAAGGAGAGGAACTTGAGGAGTAGGGAGACAGTTTTCATTTTACACTTTTTCCTACTATTTGAATTTTTCTAACAATATTCATGTACTAGTTTTTAATTTCAAGTGTGGTTATCTGAGAGTAGGATTATAAGCCATTGAAATTTTATTCCTTATCCTTACTGTGTGCTTAAATATATATATATATAGATATATATATATATACACACACACATATATGTATGTATAGTATGAAAGAAAAAAATCTTCCAAAGTACATTTGCTTTATTGTGAATTTTAAGTTACTGGAATATATTAAAATTCTTTAAGTTGATGGTTAGAAGGAATTCCTATTTTCTCAAAATCAGTTCTCCTCTGGGATGTGTTTTCTTTTTGCAGACCTTTTATGTATCCATAGTTGATTTATGTGAAAACGGCGGGAAACGTCCTATCACAAGTAGCAGTGCTAGTTTCACCAAAGAACAAGCAGACAGCATTCGCAGAATTCGAAATAGTAAAGATAGTTGGGACATGTTGGGAGTCAAACCTGGGGCCTCAAGGTAAGCAGTGCTCTCAGATATTAGTGCTGCCTTCTGTTATAGAAAAAGACTCAATCATCGGAATTATAGTGCGATATCTTCCTGTAATTGGCTAGAAATATGAAGATGTGTGGAAATATCTTAGATTACTTAATAATGCTCCTTCACTGAATTAAGTGAATACCAAAGGGAGAAAACAGAGGGCACAACTGCTTAATGTGGGAACTATGTGGTTTGTATATTATATAAGTACCTTCTGAAATTATATGCTCTGCTTTTGTTGACTAAGAGCCTTGAAGCTAATGTAACCTCAAAAGAAAAAAAAAAAGAGAATTCTTAAATCATAGAATTTTAGAGAAGGAAAGAATGTTAGCAATCAACCTGTCCAAATATGTCTTTTCATAGGTGGGAAAACTGGGACTCAGTGAGACTAAAAACAGAGTCAAGGACCTCAGGAGTTAGTGGTAGAATTGGTTCTTGACCTTGAGCACTGTGTGTCTGCCTGTCTCTGTTTCTTTCTATCTCTGTCAAAAATCCTGCTAGTTCCTCGTCTGTGTGTGTTGATATTAAATTATTTTATTTTATCCAAAATAATTATTTGGGGGCTTCCCTGCTGGCGCAGTGGTTGAGAGTCCGCCTGCTGATGCAGGGGACACGGGTTCGTGCCCCGGCCCGGGAAGATCCCATATGCCACGGAGCGGCTAGGCCCGTGAGCCATGGCCGCTGAGCCTGCACGTCCGGAGCCTGTGCTCCGCAACGGGAGAGGCCACAACAGTGAGAGGGCTGTGTAAAAAAACAAAAAACAAAAAACAAAATAATTATTTGGGAGAAAAGGAAATACAATCACTACTCTTTGTGAAAGAATAAATCATTATCCAGCATGATTATATAACTTTTCCCCCCAGTTTTATTGAAATATAAATGATATACAGTACTGTATGAGTTTAAGGTGTACAGCATAATGATTTGACTTACATATATTGTGAAATGATGACCACAGTAAGTTTAATTAACATCTGCCATCTCATATCGATACCAAAAAAAATGTTTTTTCCTTGTGATTAGAACTCTTGGAATCTACTCTCTTAACAACTTTCAATTGTTATATAACTTTTAATGCTATAATAATACTGTTACTATACGTATTATTAGAGTTCTCAGACCTTTTTATTTTGCACTATAGCTTTCCTCCCCTTTCTACTTTTTCACCTTGATTCCCACAAAAGAAAAAGTAGCTCTTGAGATCGCCTTGTCAGCGTCAACAGCATTAAGTATCTCCTCCATTTTGGTCTCATAGCATATCTTTGAGTCCAGAAGGAAAGAGGGGAGGGGAAAAGGGAGACAGTTATTGGTCTCCCTGGACTTGCCAGGCATTACTGAGGAGCTGTTAAACACCTGAAGGAATTCAGATGACCTCAGAGCACAAAATTAATTGGTGGCTTTTAAATGTCTTTTTAGACTTCCATAGTCACATCCTAAATTCTTCCATTTCATCTCCAAGGGATATTGGCTCTATAACTAAGAAACTATTACTTACTAATTAACTTAGAACAATAATCATTAGGAAAAAAGAAACTTTTGGTTTCTTACTTATTCATTGTGGTTAACTGGAATCTCCCAAAATGTACAGGACCTCCATAATTTCCATATCCTTAACCAATATAACATGTTCTTTTCTTACCTTTGTTCCTCTGGGTCTATCAAACTAATTTGTATGGCATGAGCACGTTTGGGCAAAACCTAAAAACACTTATTTTATTTTATCTTTTAAATACACCTTTATTTTATTTTTTGGCCATGCCGTGCGGCATGCGGGATCTTAGTTCCCCGGCCAGGGATCGAACCTGTGCCCCCTGCAATGGAAACATGGAGTCTTAACCACTAGACTGCCAGGGAATTCCCTAAAAACATTTTTTTAAGTTATAGAGAGTTTTAATGTTTGTTCAGTGCTATGTTTACTATTCTTGAATTTTAAGAAAAATCTTCAGTAGAATTAATATATTTTTTACACACCTGTCTCAGTCTTGTTTCTCTAAAATTTTCCTTGAAAGTTTCTCCTGCTATCCAGAATTCTTGAAAGGTATCAGGCCTAACCACTAACCCCATATGGACGTGTTTCCTCGGGCAACAGAGTGGCTAGAGGGGCCCAACCCAAGACTCACTCATGGGAAAGAGAGAGGATGCTGTTACTGCCTCAAGGACAGAGAGTCTTTTAGGAAGAATGTGATTCTTATTAGCTAATATCGAAATTATCTATGTAGAAAAGCTACATGCAAGGTAAAACAAGAACATTCAGAAGGACTCCCCTAAGATCAGAAAGCAGAAAAAGCCTTAGAACGTATGCCTACGACATGGACAGCTGTTAACATAGCCCTATGACCTCAGTCTCCCCAAGCTGACATGTAAGATATCACATATAATATGTAACGTTCAAGTAGAAAAATATACAATGCAAAGTGAGTATACAAACAAACATGATCAGATATCACATCCAAGATATCAAAGACCATCTCCCTGATTTGACGAGCCAGACTAGAAGTCCTTCTGATAAAGAATAAAGGAGATTTGGGGAAGCACCAAATCCAGGCTTGTAAGTTAACAAGAACCTTGAATTACAAAAGGAATTCAAAAGGGAAGTGGGAAATAAAACCATCTGGTAGAGACAGAGCCAGACTCTGACCAGGGGAGTGGCTGGGCACTTGAAAGCCTCTCAGAGGCCTGACACCTGAGGATATGAAGAGCGGGGAGAATTGCAGGGCCCGGTGGTCTCCAGCCCCCACCCGCAGCAGTCCCTGCTCCTTAGCGGTCTCTCCTGGGGCTTCCTGGTCTTTGGTGAAACACTGATCGTACTGCTCCTTTCCTCTCTAGATAACGGTACATTCTCTCTTGTTTCTTCTTTGGTCTCAGGGAGCTCACACTCTCAGGTACCCCTTTCCAGTGGCTCTTTCTTGGTCAGCGGTGCCACCATCCTCCCCGAGGCCTTAGAGTCCCCATGACCCTGGAACTCATTTCAGCCCTTTTTCTCATGTCTTCTCCACCCCTATACCCAGCTCATCATCTGCTTCTATCATCATCTCATCATCTGTTCACAGGACTTTGTTTCTGTTATCTCTTTTGCCTTCCCTTGTTGGCTTCCACAAACACCTTAATCTAAACCCTTGTATTCATGCTTGGGTTATTGTAACAACCTCCTACCTGTCTCCTAACTTCCAAAAACAGCTTTCCCAGCACCATTTTGTCATGAAACACCTACTGTTAAAAATCCAACTTTTTTGTTGTTTTGCCTTCAAGGCCCTTCACTTACTGACCCCTGCTCCCTGGCCAACTTTGTTTCTTGTTACTTCCCAGTGCAGTTTCCTCCTGGAACTGCATGCAGGCTCCGGCTCCCTTCCTGGCCTCTGCCAGTTCTCTCCCTGCTGCTCTGTATTCCCCACCACTGTGTCAATCCCTGAACCCAACCTTCTTCCAGAACCCTCCTCCAGGGGGCCTGCCCTGATGGCCCCTGTCCTCATTGCTTCCGTCGGCAAATGCCGAGTGCCTGTGAAGTGCCGAGTACTGTTTTCATCTGATCATGTTTGTTTGTGTACTCACTTTGCATTGTATATTTTTCTACTTGAATGTTACATATTATTTGTGCATTGTTTGTTTCCTAGTCCTTTAGTCCTGCCTTTGAGAAAGGGTAACATTTATTTGGGATATGCTTACTGTAAGAGATGTTATGATATCCAAACAGCTAAAATGCAGTGGGTGGAGGGTGGGGGCTGACCTCGATACTGACATAGAGCTTTGCTTTTCCTCATAGAGATGAAGTCAATAAAGCATATCGGAAACTTGCTGTGCTGCTTCACCCTGACAAGTGTGTAGCACCTGGTAGTGAAGATGCCTTCAAAGCCGTTGTGAATGCCCGAACAGCCCTCCTGAAAAACATCAAATAGAAAGTAGAAAAGAAAAGACAAGTGTGGGCCTCGAGTCCAAACAGACTTTCCCTAGAGGTAAAGTAGCCAACATGGGTTTTTCCTCCACAAAATCTTACAGCTCTTTTCACTCATGTGCTGTCATTTGTAAATCAGTAATTCGGGTGCCTGTTACCATGCCATAGACATTTTGCAGAGATGAAGTGAAGAGAACCAAGCACCACTTATACACTACCATTTATTTCCTACTTCTGAATGATGTAAGAATTTTTTCTCATGAGTTTGTTAGCTCTGTCAGTGTAGCATCCCTTAGGCAGTTTGCTCAGGAAAGTCCATGAGGTTTCTGGAAGGAGGATAGGAGGATCCTTTCACCTTTTCTTTTTAAAAAAATTCATCATCAGAGAAGAAAACAAAAATGGAAGCAGACATAGCAGAATCCCTGAAAGTGTGGTGACCTCACAAGCAAGTTGCCCCTTTTACAGTGAGTTTCTTAGGTAGTATTTTAAGCATCAATCTATAGTTAATGAACTCTTGGCAGCCCTTTGGAAGTGAAACGAGGTGATACAGTTCTGAACTGAGCAGCCCTTTTGTGACGTTCACTCTGTTCCCCTTCTCCAGCCACCAGGGGGAGAGACCAGCCAGTCCTAAGAGAGCAAAGACAGTGACGGTGGCCGCAAGTTCTGGTACACTGGCTGCTGCTAGTCCTGCCCCTGAATCTGAGGCCTCTCCCTGGCCGTGGAAGTGGGTGCTGGTAGCTCTAGGGAGCATCATCGCCTAGGAATCAGGAGTCAGACTCCAAGACAGTAGTGCCTGCAGGTCACACTAGATTGAGCACACATGCCTAGAGGGCACGGCTGGCCTGGCTCGGGCATGTTTGATGCCCTAGGAGAGCCTCCATATGAGGCTTGTGCCTTCTTTGTTTCTACATTACGTTCTGCATCACAGCAGGTGGGAAAGGCAGGGGTGCCGGGTCTCCTCTTCACTTCCTCATCAGTGTTAGTTCCCTCTCTCTTCCCTCTTCTCTTCCTGTCCACATCTGCCGCCATTTCTCTTTTCTTCAATCCGTGCCTTCCGGCTCTTGACTCCTCCATCCTCCTGTGCAGCCTTCACCTGGGCCTGGCTGACCAGAGACAAGTGTGGATCCTTCGGGTGGTGGACAGAGAGATCTTAAGGCCTGTGTGAGAAGAACCTCTGTTACTTTTGCTTGGGTTACAAATTTCTGATTAGTAATATTTTTAAGCTACAGATTATGAAAATTAATTTCACATAGAGAAATACATTCTCCTGCTGTAGTATCTTCCTCAGTATCCAAGGGATGGATGAAGGTCAAGTGTGAGGACCAGCCTTTCTTCCAGAGCTTACAGAGCCAGTGCCACTGCTTGGCTCGTCACACCATCACTCTCATGTTACTCAGATTTTTAGCTGTGACCAGACTGCACTAATAGGGGCTTTAAAGTATATAAAACACTACTGTCTGTGAATTTTAAACAGCTATTCCTATTGGTCGCCAAGGAGCATTCACCTTACCCCGGAGAAGAAAAGCCGCTCCCGTTTAATTCAAGCCCACTGCAGCCTTCTGGGCTCTTCCCTGCTCCAGCGCAGCTTTGCTTCGTGTGGCTGCCCTTGCGCTGCACTGAGCTGGTCGTCAGGAAACCAGAGCATTGTTTTCTAGTATGAATTTTCATCTCGGTGATATTGAATGCTTTTTTTTTCCTATAAGTTGAGATACGAGTATGATTTCTTGTGGGGTTTAGCTCTGGGCCTGTAGAACTCCAGCCCAAAGTTCTTCAGGGCCTAAATCTTGCTTAAGGCCTTCATCATGCCTAAAGTAATTAAACATAGATCTGTTCTTACAGCAGGACTTAGGAGGGTCATGTTTATGAGGGACTGTGCATGGTGGTGTCAGCCCAAATTGACATGACAGGTCACTGAGTATGTGGCCCTGGGTAAAACCTGGTGCCAGTTTTCATCACTGTTATTAAACACTAGATTGGTCGCCTTATTCAACTACATGGTGCAGATGAGCAGTTATAGCAGAGAGAGTTCTTTAGTGCTTCCATTCATATCCTTATATAATGAGTGACTTGTTGAAATTTAGCCTGATCTTGATTCGTAGGTCTTGAGACTCAGTTCCCAGCACCTTGATTATTAATGTTAAGGATGGCCATGTACTACTTCATTTATGTAAAAGAAAGTTAAGCTTCAGGGTCCTAGAATTTTTCTGATTTCCATAATCCTTGAGTAGAATATCAAGAAGTAATGAAGCCTGATCTGCAATGAAAAGTAACTTCATACAAAATTTTACAGACCTCTGTGCATTAATTTAAATTCTTGGTGCAAATATGTACTTTGTAGTTCAACCTTATTAAAATTCTTCAGCCAGTTAGGATTGCACAATAATACATCCGTGAGAGTAATAACTAGCAGAATAATTTCAATGGCTAGAAAAATTTTTATAGAAAGTCATGTTTTTCGAAAAAGAATAAAAAGTTCGAACAGCTATTATTCAAGAAAAGCCATTTCTTCTGCATCTGAGTCACCAAAAATGAACACTTATAAAACTTGTTAGAAATACCTGCAGGCTTTTGAAATTAATTGTCCAACCTACCTAAGAACTTTAAAATATACCCTCCTTTTGTTCCTCTGTTCCTCTTTCCTGCCTCCTTTTGAATTGATATTCTCAACTGTCAACATTTCTTTTACTTCAGCATTGTCATTTTATTTCTTCACATAAATGTGTGCCCAGTAAAGTCCAGACTTGGGGGTATTGTGGTGCTACCCAAGAGAAATTGCTATAACTCTGTAGATCGCACTCTCATCTTTAAGGCTCACATTTACCTCAGGAAACTCACTCTAGTATAGTTTTTTTTTGCAATGAATTCTCAACTGGTAAATATTTCTTTATACAGATAAACTAGTACATAATTCACTGTTCGCTAAATGAGCCACAGATAAGGCAGCTAAATTTCTGAAAGAAAGCCAGAGTAAGTGGGCAGCCCCTGTAAGCTCTGAATCAGTAATGAGGTAGCTGTTCCTCATAGAACAATGACAGAATCTCGAGGGGGAGGGAGGTATTTCGGTCTCAAGTTCGAAAGGGTAGGGCCGTGCGCACATTGACTTTGACAGGAACAGTGCCTGTCCTATAAGCAATTTCAGTGGGCCCTGGGATGTCACTCCCTCTCCACCACACTCCATGTAGCTCACTCTGAGTCTGCCAGCGTTTTTGTAAAACTTTTGCAGAGGAATTTAGCCATGAAATACAGCTAACCACCTTCCATTGCAAGTTTTGCAAAGTGAAGAGGGGTTCATATTTCTCATGATTGGTACTTAGCACAATTGTAAGAGACAGTTAATACTGTTTATACGTTGGTTTTTCCATTAAGCATTTCCAGAGAAGACGAAAGCTTCAACTTGTGGTGTGGGTAAGTTAGATTATGTCTGACAAGCAGTGCAATAGGAAGCCGTGCAATAAAGGCCATGTTGGTGAAATGACTCGCTGGAAAGTTGTACAGTTTGGGTGAGCTTCCTGCCTCAGTGGCCTGCAGGGTGGTCTGCCCTTGGGCCGGGAACGCACAGTCTCTAAAGAAACCCTTTGCTCTTACGAAGTAATTGACATACTTGCTTTCTGTTGAACTAACGGAAAATGTTAAATCTAACAGCTGTTTATGTCTTGTATAGAGAGTGTCATATGTATTTAAGTTGTGTATTTTTATAAAGTAAAGGCAAATGCCAAACACCGGTCTGTGGGCTGCACTTATTTGTTGAGATACTGGTCCTTAATGTAGAACATGCTAGTCTAGAAGCCAATCCAGTTCCTTACCAACTGAGATCATAGATAAGACAACTTGCTTTAGTTGACAGTGGGTAAAGTGGAGGAAATTTTATTCACTGGTCCCTCAGGCTAACCTTAATTAAATTGTGATGAAAGTGTTTTGATCTCTTAAAGAAAGATACTAATATTATGTGTGCCTTTTTAATTCAAATGAAACTATTGTTATCTCATTTTAATAATGCAGATCTTGGCTGAATAACTTAATAATTCAGCTAACGAGTCCCTGGACAACAAGAATCCTTAAGTAACAGACTATTGTGAACCCAAATTTGAAAGTGAAAGCCTTGTAGGGCCAACCCACAGAAGGCGGTCTATCTCTGAAAACTTCAAACAAGAGCTTTAATTTTCATTATGAATGACATTCGTTATCACCTGAGAATGCCCACCACTCTTTTGGGGAACTGCTCTACCCTCTCCATACTGCTAATGTGTTCTAAAGGGGAGCTGCCACATCCTCCTATGACCCGCCCTCCTCCCTGGTCACAGAGATTGGCCCAAGAGATGGGAATGTCACCCAAGCTGAACCAATTGGCATCCCTCCCTGGGATCTTTCTAATTGGATCTAGGAAAACAAACTTCTTCTCAGGAGAGGAAGATAGGAGGAGTCCTGCTGATGCTGGCAACCTTGATTCCAACCTCATAGAAAAAATTTGAGAGAATGAAACAGACATTCAGAAAGAGTCAGAGTCCTGATGGCTAAGACTTTCCTTCTAGTCCCCTGAGATCCCCTGAACTGGTTGTTCTTCAAGCCCATCAGCCACCCCAGAATCCTTCTAATAAATCTCCACTCCTCTCTTTTCTGCTTAAGTTTCCTGGAGTTTGTTTTCTGTTACTTGCAACTAAAAGAATATTAGAAAATAATAGACATTAAGGATCATGAGCAGGGATGAGAAAGCTATGGTCTGTAGACTGGTACAGTACTTGATAAGTATATTATGACATGTTATATATTAAAATATATCCAAGTACTTGGTGTTTTCAACTAAAGTCTTGGGCTATGTTTTTTTTTTTTTTAATTTATTTATTTTTGGCTGTGTTGGGTCTTCGTTGCTGCGCGTGGGCTTTCTCTAGTTGCGGCGAGCGGGGGCTACTCTTCGTTACGGTGCGTGGGCTTCTCATTGAGGTGGCTTCTCTCGTGGTGGAGCACGGGCTTCAGTAGTTGCGGCACATGGGCTCAGTAGTTGTGGCTCACGGGCTCTAGAGCACAGGCTCAGTAGTTGTGGCACACGGGCTTAGTTGCTCCGCAGCATGTGGGATCTTCCCAGACCAGGGATTGAACCTGTGTCCCCTGCGTTGGCAGGCGGATTCTCCACCACTGTGCCACCAGGGAGGCCCTTGGACTATGTTTTAAACCAATAATAACCAATTGTAAACTGAGAAGAAAAATTAGGTTTATTCATTTTGTTTCAGAATCAATTTAAGATGCACAATTTTATCTAGCTTTTTTGTTTCCATTTGACCCATTGTCTATCAGGGGCACTTCTAATATCTTAAATTTCTTTTTTTTAAAAAAATTAGTTAATTAATTAATTAATTTATTTTTGACTACGTTGGGTCTTCATTGCTGCACGTGGGCTTTCTCCAGTTGCGGTGAGCGGGGCTACTCTTCATTGCAGTGGCTTCTTTTGTTGCAGAGCATGCGCTCTAGGCACGCGGGCTTCAGTAGTTGTGGCATGTGGGCTTGGTAGTTGTGGCATGAGGGCTCAGTAGTTGTGGCTCGCGGGCTGTAGAGTGCAGGCTTAGTAGTTGCGGCGCACGGGCTTAGCTGCTCCACGGCATGTGGGATCTTCCTGGACCAGGGCTCAAACCCGTGTCCCCTGCATTGGCAGGTGGATTCCTAACCCCTGCACCAGCAGGTAAGTCCCATAATATCTTAAATTTCTAATCAAACTTCGTTGTTAAAATATTCATTCACCATGCATTTATTGAGTACCTACTATGTGCCAGGCTCTGTTCTAGGCACTGGGGATGTAACAGAGCACAGAACCAACAAAAGTCCCTGCCCTGTGGAGCTTACATTCTTGTCATTGTTGTTTTTCATTTGTGAAGTTTTGAAGAAGTTTATTTTTTCCTGTAGGTTTATTTCTGAAGAGGCAGATTTGCATTTTCTGACTGCTCTTCAAGATATGCAGTTTTGCAATTAATACTCTGATTGCTACTACATACTAAAGATCATGTAGGTTGTTAAAATGCTATATTAATTTTTTTCTTGAGAACTTAACCATTATCATTATACAAAGTTGTTTTTCCTGTTGGCCTGGAGGAAATAGTACTAGACTTAAGGAGTTTCTTTATATACGTTTTATATTAATAATTAAAATAGTAATATATCCTTCCACAGCAGTTCATAAGGTTGTGTTCATTTGGAGGGGAAAGTATCTAGAATCTCAGTTGTTGTCTTAATTAAGTAAATAGTGTATACCTCTGATATCACCTGGTTAAAATTGTGATCAGTTGACTTTAGGAAAATTATTTCTCCATGCATCCAGAACAGTTAGTTGTTAGTGATAATTATAAAATCAGCAGATGCAGTCCATGAGAGCATTTGTTCTAGGGAAGAGAAATTAAGAGTCTGCTATGACTGAGAGAAATTGAGGTGCCACATGCCTCAGATACCAGGATGTGAACATTCTGCTGGTTTCAGAACATGAGAGAAAACAAAAAGGTTAATAAAATAAATACTAAAGAGAGGAAAGACATCAAGTTGTTCAAAAGGAAAGATAAAGAAAACAAAAGAAACTATCTCGGATCTGACTAGCAGGGAGAAAATAGAAAAGCCCCAAGTCAGTTGTTGTCAAGTGCTTTTTATCGACAGAACCCTATATTTCTAGTGAACTCCGATATGAGACTTTTATTTAAGAGCAACATTTTATTAGGATAAATTTATAAAAGTTCAAGCTTTTAACATCACGCCATATAAAAGCAACCTACCAGGCAGTTCTGTCTCCTAGGGGAGACGTCAGCATTTATATCAGAAGGTGGTAAATCCCCACACTATTCCCTCATGCTCACAGATGCTGGTGAGGAGAGTGCCTTGCCCAAGAAAGTAATCAGGTTCAAGGAAAGTTAAGAGCTTCTGCCAGGCTCTCTGTACTGCTGGCAGTGCTGGACAGGAACTCTGTTTAATGAAGCATCCTAGTGAAATTTTAGGTATAAGGGAAAGTACTATGGCTTTGCGTGGTGAGGCACGGAGCCGAGCTGCTCTTCATAAGAAATGAACAAGACTTCTAGGGGTTGGGGCTGCCTAAAAGAAAAGGAAGAAAGACTTGATGAGATGGGACAGGAAGCTGGGGTCCAAAAAAGGATTATTAGAAAGATATTAGATATCAAAAATTATTAGATAATTTTAGAAAGATAGCCAAAGAGAAGTTCCCAGTGACAGAAACATTCAAAGGACTTTTAAGAACATGAATGTCTTTAATAACATCATCCCCATTTTACAGATGAGAAAACTGAGGGTCAGAGAGGTTAAGTGACCTGCTCAAGGCCAAATAAAAAGCTATTCAAACCCAAGCTTGCCCAACTTCAGAACCCAGTCTCTCAGTGTACACTGTCAGCCTAAAGTTCCAAATTTTTAAATACTTTGCTTCACACTCATAAATAGTGTTGTTCCTGCTTGTACCATGTTACTTACATGGATATAAATAGGGCTCCTTTTTTGGGGGGGTGGGGGTTGACTTTTTTTTTTGGCTTTACAAAAGTGGGATCATATTATGTACACTTTTCTGCATCTTTCTCTTCTCATTCAACAGTACCTCATAAAAATCTTAAGTCAATTGGTTTAGATTTAATTCAGTCTCTTTAGTGGCTGAATAATAGTAATAGTAATGGTGTTGTTTTGCCATAACTTATTCAGACACAGGCTTTGTTTCCAGCTTTTTGTCACTACAAAAAATGCTGCAATATTATCTATGTGTGTTGTTTTTATGAACTAGCAGGGTTTTTTAATTAACTTTTTTAAATATTGAAAATATTAAATATTAAAATTTTAATATTTAACTTATTAAATATTTAGTAATAGCAATCATTTAATAAATTATTATTAATTATTAAATTAATGGTTAATTTATTAAATATTAAATTTAAAAATTAAAATATTGAATATCAAAAATTAAAATATTAAACATTAGTATTAAATATTTTAATTAAATATTAAATATTGAAAATATAGTTAATTTACAATGTTGTGTTAGTTTCAGGTATACAGCAAAGTGATTCAGTTATATATGTGTGTGTGTGTATATATATATATATATATATATATATATATGTTCTTTTTTAGATTCTTTTCCATTATAGGTTACTATAAGATATTGAATATAGTTCCCTGTGAATAGGCCTGCATTTTTTTTTTTGAGGGGGGAGATTGCCTACATTCAGACAGTTAGTGAGCAGTGGAGCTTGGATTTTTTTCTTTTTTTTTTTTTAACATCTTTATTGGAGTATAATTGCTTTACAACGGTGTGTTAGTTTCTGCTTTATAACAAAGTGAATTAGTTATATGTATACATATGTCCCCATATCTCTTCCCTCTTGCATCTCCCTCCCTCCCACCCTCCATATCCCACCCCTCTAGGTGGTCACAAAGCACCCAGCTGATCTCCCTGTGCTACGCGGCTGCTTCCCACTAGCTATATATTTTACGTTTGGTAGTGTATATATGTCCATGCCACTCTCTCGCTTTGTCACAGCTCACCCTTCCCCCTCCCCATATCCTCAAGTCCATTCTCTAGTGGGTCTGTGTCTTTATTCCCGTCTTGCCCCTAGGTTCTTCAGAACTTTTTTTTTTTCATTCCACATACGTGTGTTAGCATAACAATATTTGTTTTTCTCTTTCTGACTTACTTCACTGTGTATGACAGACTCTAGGTCCATCCACCTCACTACAAATAACTCAATTTCGTTTCCTTTTATGGCTGAGTAATATTCCATTGTAAATATGTGCCACATCTTCTTTATCCATTCATCTGTCAGTGGACGCTAAGGTTGCTTCCGTGTCCTGGCTATTGTAAATTGAGCTGCAGTGAACATTGTGGTACATGACTCTTTTTGAATTATTATATACTCTCAGGGTATATGCCCAGTAGTGGGATTGCTAGGTTGTATGGTAGTTCTGTTTTTAGTTTTTTAAGGAACCTCCATACAGTTCTCCATAGTGGCTGTATCAATTCACATTCCCACCAACAGTGCAAGAGGGTTCCCTTTTCTCCACACCCTCTCCAGCATTTATTGTTTGTAGATTTTTTGATGATAGGCCTGCATTTTTAAAAAGACCACAAAGGTACAATTTTCCTCTTTCATGGCCCAAGTTCAAATCCTATATATGTGCTTAGGAATGAAAGAAACTTCTTTCTGAGGTGTGCCCAAGCCAAGAGGGAGTTAACATGACAACTTAAGTTAACAGTGAATTAAAATATGGAATATAATACATCTGGATATTTTTATTAAGAGTTTTTTTTAAGTGAAATTTTGCACTAACTCTTGCAGAAGCCGATGATGCCTCCAGAACCACTTGAGAATTGTGTCTTAAGGGACATCCACCCTGAGAGTCTAAGATATAACTGGTGGGCAGGAACGGAAGGATCCCTTTACAGCATTTGTCAGCCTAAGGATTTTGTTTCTGGGTGATTTTCACATCCCTAACTTATTCTTTTGTCATAGTTAGAACTGAAGAAGCTAGTAGAGGGCTGTCTCCCTCCCTCCCTCCGCCCCAAAGCTCAGTGTGGCATTTTGTATTAGCATCGCCAGCACTGCAGGAAGAAAAGTTGCTTTATATTTACCAAACTGTAAAGAGTGATTGTCCGGGGAGTGGGTTTTAGGGGATGGGGTCAGGATGGTTTGACTTTCTGCCTTATGGTTGTCTGTATTATTTGAGTTTTCCCGGTGAATGTCAACTACTTTAATCATGTAAAATGTTATGTGAAACCAAAAACTAAATATAGCACCAGATTAAAAAAGAGAGGGAGACTCACTCTGAAGCTTGTGTGGGGACTCTATAGTAGGGGCGCTCTGGGCTATAATTAAATCTTACTTCTTTACATTAGTAGAAACTTGAGACTAAAATGGAAAAAAAACTTTTAGTCACTCAAAAGTTTTTTGAAAAGCTAACATAGCAATCAGCGCTCTCTGGCTGGAATTTCAGATTCACTTAATGTAGGTACATATCCGCAAACACACTCTCTCAGATAACATAGAAGCAGTAGAATTGAAGTGAGAAGTCCTGAGACAGAGGCTTATCTATTAATTAATAGAGTAGCCTTGGGCCAGGGGCCCCTTCTTGAGGTTTGGTTCCTCCATTATTAGATGAGGCTGTTGGTTAGATAACACCTATGGTCCTTTCTAAAGATCATTATTTTATGGAATTTTACAAAGGCAATAAATACTAGACCCCCAGACCTCTCGCATATAATTCTAGTGCAACTCATACCCCCAAAAAAAGAAGAGAAAGAAAAAGAAAAAACAATTTAGAAAAACGTTAGTGAATTAAGTTTTTCCTAAACTTAGCAATAATAGGCATTGTTGAACCCTCTCATTTCTTTTAATAAAGAAAACCTTAAATTCTTACTACTTGAAATTGTGATATGGCATCTCATTTTACAAAGGCAAATGATGTCACAGGTCTGAAATTTTTAGTAATAAGTCAACAAGACTCAGATGTTCAAAGATAATCTTTATTCTTGTAAAACGGAAGCTGTCTTGGCTCCCAAGCTCACATTTTTCACCAAGGACAGGAAAACTTAAAATTTGCCTTTTAAGGTAGGTTAGTCACTTCTGGTTTTAACCATGATCAGTTCAAGATTAAAACACGGTAAATGCAAGGTCCCCACCTCCCCCTCATACTTCCACTACCCTCCTGTTCCTAGGGGAGATCCAGAGTTGGGGCGAGGGTACCTTACCTCTCATATGTTTGGTACTCTTGCCATCTTTCACCCCAGTGGCCTCACTGGCTCCAGTTGGTCTGCCATCTGCTGCTGTTGTCATGTCCCGCCATGGCTTCCAGACACAAGGTCCAAGCACTCATCCTCCTAGTTGTCCAGGCCCTCAGCCTCTTCTACTCCCTGGTCCTCTTAGCACCTCTACGCCCTGCCCACCTGGGCAGTCTGTAACACAGGCCACTTTCCCTCAGCCCAGCAGTGAGGCCCAAGGGCCCCTATTTCAGCCATCGCCACTCTATGCCAAGCTTCCCTGGTAAATTGCAGCCTCCCAGATTACACCTTGGAAGCCACCTTGAACTTCTTTATCATGCCCTAGGAGTTCCTGGTGTGCTGGTAAACTGGCCCTCCAGGAGGGGGCCGAGGAAGCCCTGATTTGTGGCTTTTGCCCAATTTTCATGGTATAAATACTCTTCATGGTTGATTCCAAGTTGGGAAGAGATGCACCAATAAGCTTTCATGAGCCGTGATACAGCGAACTCCAGCTTGGCTCTGGGTTTACCCCAGGAAAGCATGGGAGTGGGCAGGGCTTTTATGCATCCTCCAATATATAAGCTCTCCTCCCACCCCTCAAGATCCTTTCCTTTTATCTCATCCCCTCAACCAGACGGTTAACCCTTTGGGGCAGGGCTTGGGTCTCAGCCTCATCTCTCATAGCACTTGTCGCAGTGACTTGCAGGAGGCACTCATTAATTCTGTTGACTGATTACAATCTTTAACAATATCACCATTAAAGACTTTCTTTTATCCTGTTTCAGTTTTATTTACTTTTTCTTATACAGCAGGTTCTTATTAGTTATCTATTTTATCCATATTAGTGTATCTATGTCAATCCCAATTTCCCAATTCATCCCACCACCATCCCCCACCCCCTGCTTTCCCCCCTTGGTGTCCATACGTTTATTCTCTACATCTGTGTGTCTATTTCTGCCTTGCAGACCGGTTCATCTGTACCATTTTTCTAGATTCCACATAAATACGTTAATATATGATATTTGTTTTTCTCTTTCTGACTTACTTCACTCTGTATGACAGTCTCCAGATCCATCCATGTCTCTACAAATGACCCAATTTCATTCCTTTTTATGGCTGAGTAATATTCCATTGTATATATGTACCACATCTTCTTTATCCATTCATCTGTTGATGAATGGAAGTTAGGTTGCTTCTTGACCTGGCTATTGTAAATAGTGCTGCAATGAACATTGGGGTGCATGTGTCTTTTTGAATTATGGTTTTCTCTGGGTATATGCCCAGTAGTGGGATTGCTGAGTCATATGGTAATTCTATTTTTAGTTTTTTAAGGAATCTCCATACTGTTCTCCATAGTGACTGTATCAATTTACATTCCCACCAACAGTGAAAGAGGGTTCCCTTTTCTCCACACCCTCTCCAGCGTTTGTTGTTTGTAGGTTTTCTGATGCTGTCCATTCTAACTGGTGTGAGGTGATACCTCATTGTAGTTTTGATTTACATTTCTCTGATAATTAGTGATGTTGAGCAGCTTTTCATGTGCCTCTTGGCCATCTGTATGTCTTCTTTGGAGAAGTGTCTGTTTAGGTCTTCTGCCCATTTTTTTTTTTTTTTTGTGGTACACGGGCCTCTCACTGTTGTGGCCTCTCCCGTTGCGGAGCACAGGCTCCAGACGCGCAGGCTCAGCGGCCATGGCTCACGGGCCCAGCCGTTCCGCGGCATGTGGGATCTTCCCGGACCGGGGCACAAATCTGTGTCCCCTGCATCGGCAGGCGGACTCTTAACCACTGTGCCACCAGGGAAGCCCCTGCCCATTTTTTGATTGTGTTGTTTGTTTTATTAATATTGAGCTGCATGAGCTGTTTGTATATTTTGGAGATTAATCCTTTGTCTGTTGATTCGTTTGCAAATATTTTCTCTCATTCTGAGGGTTGTCTTTTCGTCTTGTTTATAATTTGTTGTGCAAAAGCTTTTAAGTTTCATTAAGTCCCATTTGTTTATTTTTTTAATTTCCATTACTCTAGGAGGTGGGTCAAAAAAGATCTTGCTGTGATTTATGTCAAAGAGTGTTCTTCCTGTGATTTCCTCTAAGAGTTTTATAGTGTCTGGTTTTATATTTAGGTCTTTAATCCATTTTGAGTTTATTTTTGTATATGGTGTTAGGGAATCTTCTAATTTCATTCTTTTACATGTAGCTGTCCAGTTTTCCCAGCAGCACTTATTGAAGAGACTGTCTTTTCTCCATTGTATATCCTTGCCTCCTTTGTCATAGATTAGTTGACCATAGGTACATGGGTTTGTCTCTGGGCTTTCTATCCCGTTCCATTGATCTATATTTCTGTTTTTTTTGCCAGTACCATACTGTCTTGATTACTGTAGCTTTGTAGTATAGTCTGAAGTCAGGGAGTCTGATTCCTCCAGCTCCATTTTTTTCCCTCAAGATTGCATTGTCTATTCAGGGTCTTTTTTGTCTCCATACAAATTTTAAGATTTTTTGTTCTATTTCTGTAAAAAATGCCATTGGTAATTTGATAGGGATTGCATTGAATCTGTAGATTGCTTTGGGCAGTATAGTCATTTTCACAATATCGGTTCTTCCAATCCAAGAACATTATATATCTCTCCATCTGTTTGTGTCATCTTTGATTTCTTTCATCAATGTCTTTTAGTTTACTGAGTACAGGTCTTTTACCTACTTGGGTAGGTTTATTCCTAGGTATTTTATTCTTTTTGTTGCAATGGTGAATGGGATTGTTTCCTTAATTTCTCTTTCTGATCTTTCGTTGTTAGTGTTTAGGAATGCAAGAGATTTCTGTGCATTAATTTGGTATCCTGCAACTTTACCAAATTCACTGATTAGCTCTAGTAGTTTTCTGGTGGCATCTTTAGGATTATCTGTGTATAGTATCATGTCGTCTGCAAACAGTGACAGTTTTATTTCTTCCTTTCCAATTTGTATTCCTTTTATTTCTTTTTCTTCTCTGATTGCTGTATCACTGTTAAAGACTTTTAAAACCTCTCTCCATTAGAGGCATAAAGGTGACTCACTTCCTGTGATTTTCCCTATAGACCAGATGAAATTAATCCAATGCCCCAAAGCTTTTTACTCCTTTCCTAGAGTGCATACCCACCATATTGCCAGGGAATTTTAATACAGCAGGGCTTGGGGTTCTGTGAAATGTATTTAGTGGGATGGGTTTGGTTGAAATCAAACTCATTTATATCATGATGTAAATTACTAGGTAGGAGGACCTGATGTAACTCACTAGCAGCTTCCAGTCAGCATCATCAGTGGGTATTAAGTCTTTGATAGTATTTTAAATCCAAAGCATGTGATTCATTGAAGCAAGGACGAATTGAGCACTTGATATTTGCAAAGCATAATGGGTGCTTCAGGAACTGAGGAAATGTGTAAGACAATGGTTCTTAAAGTGGGATCTGGGACCAGCAGTGTGGGCATCACCTGGGAACTTGTTAGAAATGCCGATAATTCTTGAGCCCCATCCCAGACTTATGTACCAGATTCTTGGGGGCACAGAAGTCTGTATTGGGACAAGCCCACAGGAGGATTCTGATGCACTATAATGTTTGAGAACCACTCATATAGGACAGGCTGCTCTAAAAGAACATAGAGTTTATTGTCCCCTGACATCCTTCCACTAAATCTTTCCTGCTTAAGTTGACCAGAGTGGTAGGAAAGAACACGTCACGTAGTGAGAACATTGTGGGTTCAAAGTCTGGGTCTGTCAATCAAAGCTCAGTGACCCTGGGCAACCATCTGACTTCTCCAGGCTTCTGTTGCCTTATCAATGAGTCTCTTAAAGGTCCCTCTGCTCCCATCTCTAGCATTTCTGCAAGTCTACAGGCTTCTCTCATTTCACTCATTTCCCTTACTTCTCCCAGCCCTTGGCTATGCCTCTACTGCTGGGGCAGCCTTAGTATCTCCAGGACGACAGAGAGGGACTCTGTTTAAGTAACTCTGGGTTTTCAGGTAGATGTACAGCTCACACAGGCTTGGCGGCACTCGGCAGCTTCCACCCCCCACCATCTTCATGTGTCCATTTCACCCTGAAACTCTCACTGTCTCCACCACTGCCTTTCAGGGACAGATGTAACTCTGCAGTGTTCTTGCCTTGGAAGCTTCTGACTGAGTCCAACATTATCGGGGGCCCAGCCCGGCTCCCCTGTGCCTTTGAAAAGAGGAAGAATTTGGGAAGTAACACCCTTTCCCCCACCCTGCTCAGACACTGACTTTTCAAGCCTTCTGTTGCCTATAGGATAAAATCCAAGTTCCTGGCACTTCTCGAGCACTTACTATAGACCAAGTACTTCCTCAGCAACTTAAAAGCATTTTATTTGACTCTAAAATGATCCCTCAGGATAAATATTCTATCCCCATAGTATGGATAAGGAAATGTGCTCAAGGAGGTTAAGTAAACTGTTTAATATTACAACACTGTAGTGTTGCCTTATGGTCCCCAAAAGATATGTCCACCCAGAACCTCAGAATGTGACCTTATTTGAAATAGAGTCTTTGCAGATATAATTGTGGTAAGGATCTTGAGATGAGCTCATCCTAGGTGAGGATGGACCCTAAACCCAATGACAAGCCCTTAGAAAAGAAGGGGGAAAAAATGAGACACCAGAGAAAAGGAGGCTATGTGAAGACAGAGGCAGAGATTGGAGCTATAAAGACCCAAGCCAAGGAATGCCAATAGTTGCTGGCAGCTACCAGAAGCTAGGAGAGGGGCAGAGAATGGATTCTCCCTCAGAGCCTCCAGCCTTGACAACACCTTCATTTGGACTTGTGGCCTTCAGAACTGTGAAAACATGTATTTCTGCTGTTTTAAACCACCCAGTTTGTAGAAATGTGTTATGGCAGCCCCAGGAAACCAAAACAAACATTGATCTATTATAAGAGGGGAACCTGGGTTCAGACTGGGGCCTGACTTCAGCACCTCCGCTCTTTGCTGTAGCACCACACTGCCTTGGCCTGGCATAACCCAGCCTCCTCCCGTCCTCTGTCTCGACGCTTCCATCTCCTTGCTGCCCCTGCCCTCCCTGCTCTAGGCTCAGTGAACTTCTTGGTGTTCTGTGAACACAGTCTGCTGTTCATAGTCTTGTGCTTTTGTACTTGCTGCCCCCCTCGACCAGACACGCTGTTATAGACTGAATGTTTGTGTCCCCTCCAAATGCATTAAAGCCTTAACCCCCAGTGTGATAGTATTTGGATTCGGGGGTATTTGGAGGTAATTAGGTTTACATGAAGTCATGAGAGTGGAGGCCCCATGATGGGATTAGTGTCCTTATAAGGAGAGGAAGAGACACCAGAGCTTCTTCTCCACCATGTGAAGTCACAGCAAGAAGGTGGCTGTCTGCAAGCCAGGAAGAGAGCCCTCACCAAGAAATGGATCTGCCAGTACCTTGATCTTGGACGTCTAGCCTCCAGAACTGTGAGAAATAAATGTCTGTTGTTTAAGCCCCCCAGGCTGTGGTATTTTGTCATAGCAGTCTGACTAAGGCACATGCCCTCGCTCTTCTCTCCTCTTTGCCTGGCAAACTCTTACTGAACTTTTATATCCAACTCAAATGCCTCTTCCTCTGAAATTTCTCTAGACTCACCTCTGCTGCCCAGGCACATTTCATAGATTTTCTCCTCAGCAGGACGGGGGCTCTCCAATGTATTACTTCTTGGCGGACGAAGACCTTATCTTTTCTACCTTTGTGTCCTTGGTGCCTAATAAAAGCATAGTAAATGTTTGATAAATGAATGAATTGCTAAACTGAAACCACATGTTTCCCAACTGATTATGAAAAGAGTCACAGAACACAACTGAATGTTGATTAAAAGGGGTCTAGTGGAGAGTAAGAAAATAGGAAAAGCGTGGATGCCCTTCGCGCCCAAATATGTTGCTCATTAACCAATCAAAGCTTGGCATAATTTCTTCGGTGAAATTTAAGTATTTCCCAGGTTTATAGAAGTTCCTTGGAAAAATGATAAGAGAGTTGGCTTTGCTGGGAATCAGGTCTGGCCCTTGAGGCCCACCAGAGTCAGTACTGGCCATTCCCCCCTTCTTCCTTGTTGGCAGAGTCCTAATGTTGTCCAGGTGTCTATCCCTCCACTGTGTGGCTCAGGGTAAATAATGAGTGATTGAAGTCGTTTATGGTGGTACCAGTTCTATTGCTAGTGACTGGTTTGGCAGTGGGCACATGACCCTGCTCTAGCCAAAAAGACATCATGGACATTCTTCTAGGGAGCTTCCAGGAAACACTTTCATACTCCCAAAAAGAGAGGCGTGGGAGGAAACTGTTTCTCTTCTTCTGTGGATTAATGTATCTGCATATGATGCTAGATTGTGGTGCCATCTTGCAAACATGGGAAGAGTTAGGCTGTGATGGCAAAACTGATACCCTAAGGATGGCAGGGCAGAAGACGGGAAGTGACATGCACCTTAAAGATGGTTTTGAGCTACTGAATAACTAACCTTAGACCTCTTCTATCCAAAGACTTGTCATAGAAGTGATACATTTTCTCTACTGTTAAGCCATTGTGAGTTAAGTTTGGGGTTACTTAGGACAGAAATCATCCCAACAATTATAATACAACCCAACTGCCCAAAAACATCTCTGACCACATCCCAGGAGAGATACCTGAGAACTCCACCATTTGCAATTTATTAAAAGTTCTGTGTGTTAAATTATAAGTTTTACCCTTGAGAGGGATTAAGTACTGAGCTTGTAACACCTTAGAATTTATCCATTTTTTCCTAAGCATTCCTTCCTCCATCAAGCACTTATTAAGTGCCTTTTCAACGCCAGGCACTCTCCTAGACTCTGGGATTAAAAAAAAAAACAACAATGAACAATGAGTATCAATTTATAGCTAACAGTTAAATCCTCCTTTATATTATTCTCTCTAAAGCTATTTAAATGTAATTTTTGTTTGTTTGTTTAAAGGCATATTTGAACTTAGACTTGACTTAAAAAGAATTCCCACTTAGCTACATTAATGCAAAATTGTGAACAAGATGGAAAGTCTCCAGCTCCATCCAGATTAATGTAAATGACTTGTGGGGTGGCTTTTATTAAGAGAAGCACAGAAATACAGACCCCTAAAAATCTGCCCTGCCCTAAGCAAGTGATAAAGAGAGGGGTGCGGGCAAGGGACATGGGAGCTCACTGCCCGGAGATGTGAGCAAGTGTCTGACAGCACGAGAAAGAGCAGAGGGCTGCAAGCCAGCAGAAAGACTGACTCAACGCTAGCAGCTGCTAAAAATAGCAGAGCACAGTTATACGTTTTCCTGTCCAAACAGATCGCAAAGCTGGCAGCTAGTGCGGGGCTATTCATGAATGGAAGGGTTAGAGCCGTCTCGACCAGAGAGCCTTACACGGGGGGTTCTGGGTCCTCGCTCAGCTCTGACCAGAGCCATCACTTGCTTCCCACTTGGCAGGCCAGAGGCATCAAGGAGGGGAGGAAGGGTGAGAGAATTGCTTAAACCCACCCTGAATTCATTTCACTGAAATGAGTTTTAATAGAGTGAAAAAAGAAAATTTTAAAATAAAAGCTATAATTTTTTTTTTAAAAAAAGGACCAAGTTCTTGTCTGGTTTTGAAAAAGCTTAGCACCTATCCCACTGAATATAACACTTTCAGAAAGGTGCCTGACATCCCCCATGTGGCACAGCAAAATTGGAAGAGGGATGGCAAAGCGAGTAGCTGGTTTATTTCCGTCACCCCTTGAGCAGTAAACAGCATCTTTTTAAAGAATGCAAGAGGGAAAACAATGCCAGCATGAGTTATTTAATAGTTATAAAAATCACTATCTGCAGAAACACATGGATATGCTTAACCACAAACCTGCGCGTGTCTAATTTGAGTGTAAGTCAGCCCGACATCTTTTGCGTGGGGCCTGAGAACTTTGTGGAATGAATCCTAGAGAGTGTTACTTAAATCTGGACCACTGTCTTCTGGTAGTTATTATTTCGTGCCTTCTTGTCAGTTTTCCCTTGATGATCTCATCCTTTTCTGAATCACCTTTTATCTCAAATCAGCCCTCTGAAAGAACATAGCTGGTTAGGACATGTCATTTGTTCCAATGAAATGCCACTTCCTGGCCTGTCTCGGAGTATCAGGGGGGCATGTGTCCCCTACTTGGAGAAGAGGGTCCGACTGATTTTTTTTTTTATTATTTTTTATTTTTTTCCGACTGACTTTTTAAAATTCAACAAGGTTTATTGGGAGGCTGGCATTCCTGGTACGAAGGTGAATAAAGGCTTTGACCCTGGGTTCAAAGTCTAGTGATTGGGGTGACAGTCATGTAAAATTACAATAAATCGTAGCAAGTGTTAAGTACAGGTATGGAAATGTGGATCCTGTCTTAGTTTCCTGTGGCTGTCAAAACAAATTACCACAGCCTGGATGGCATAAAACAACAGAAATTTATTCTCTCCCAGTTCTGGGGGCCGGAAGTCCAAAATCAAGGTGGTCGGTCGGCAGGGCCGCACTCCTGGAGGCCGTAGGGGAGAATCCCTCCTCACCTCTTCCAGCCTCTGGAGGCTCCAGGTGTTCCTGGGCTTGTGGCCACATCCCTCCAACCTCTGCCTGCATCTTCACAGCACCTCCTCCTCTGTGCCTGTCTTCTCCTCTGTGTGTCTCTCCTAAGGGTGCTTGTCATTAGATTTAGGGCCGCCTGGGTAATCCAGGGTGGTCTCATCTCTTGATTACATTTGCAAAGACACTTTTTGCAAATAAGGTCACATTCGTAGGTTCCAGGGAATTGGAGGTGTACATATCTTCTGGGGAGGGGGGAAGGTGGGGGGAACCATCCAACCCACTACAGATCTCCAGGCCCAAATGACCAATGTTCCTTGAGGACAACTTCAAAGGAAAGCGCCCTCTGAGCACCTTCCAAGTAGTATCATATTTGATCCCCTGGCACGTGCAGAGGTGGGCAGTCTTCTTATCCTCGGCAGGGACAGCCAGTGACAAGATTTTTAAAGAAGATGGGGACAAGATCAGATTTGGATTTGGACCAATCGATTGCCCTGGTTGGGGTGTAGAGAATGGGTGGGGGGAGGGGAGAGGAAGAGCAGGGTCAAGGATGCTTACCAAGTCCTGAGATGGGGTGCTGGGCAGGGAAACAGCTGCTGGGATGGTTTAGGTTTTAACATCTGCAAACAGGGCGTTGAGCCAGCCCTTCTCTAAGCCCCCAGCCTGCTGACCACCCTCCCCCCCACCCCAGGACTCAGCTTTTCTGGGTATTGGGACCAGAGGGAGGGAGAGGCACCCTGGAGATGGAGGCCTCCATCTCCTGCCGGCTTGGGCCTTGTCTAGCCACCTCTTGTTCAAAATCTTTTTCTGCTCCATCTAATCCCCAGATGCTGGGAGAGGTTGTTAGCACATATTTCAATGGTGCCTCTTCTCGGAGGAGCCCGGGCGCAAGTGCTTTTGGAAACGTGACATTTCCGTAGAGGCCTCGGGATTACTCAGCATTCGCACGTTGCTTCACACTCCATGGGCATGTGTCTTACTCGCCCCCAATTTAACCTGTCTGGGCCTCAACTTCCCCATCCAGGCTGGAGCAGAATGCTGTTTCGAGTCTCTTTCAGCTCTGACATCCAGGGAGCCACGATTCTGCAGGCTGCCCCTGGCCATATATTAGGCACCGAGTCTGAGATCAGTGTCCTGCCTGGTGCAAGCTTCCTGAGGATTCCTGCTGGAGCCGCACTCGTGCGCCGTCTGGAGCACCTGGATTGCAGCCCTCACTCGCCCCTTCCTAGATGTGGGCTCAGGAGCAAGTCAACTCTTGTTCCTCACCTGTAAAATGGGAACGTTAGTAGTACCTCTGTCATAGAGCTACAGGAGAGCACACAGCCCCCACGCCTGAAGGCAGGATCCCACAGGAGGCAAGATCACCGCCCTTTGGGAAGCACGGATCAGTGAGTGAAGGGGGATGAATGGTTAGTGTTAAATTGAAGTTATTTCAACCGCAGGTTACGTAGTAGCTACCCTGTTTCAAATGCTGGGCTGGAGGGACCAGGAGAGCTGGTCTGGCTCCTGAGGAGATGCTCACACCCAGGATGGGACAGACCCAGAAACACCCCAGCCCAGGAAAGTGGATGTGGTCTTCACTGTTTGGGCTCCACTTCCCCCTGCCCGCCCACAGGCCAGAGGACAGGCCCGAGGAAGGGAGCAGGGCACCGGGGCTGTCCGATGGGGGAGGAGGGGGTGAGGCCAGAGCCCACCTGCTAGGGTGGGGCAGTGCAGCTCTGCCAGGAGCGTGCACACGTGCTCACGCTCACCCATCACACTCATCACACATGCTCGCTCACATGTAACTCTCACGGTCACACACTAACACAAAACACGTATGCATACACTCACAAATACACACTTGTACACATCCACAGTGGTCCAAGGAGTGACCCAGAGGCAGGGGCAGAGCCAGGGAGACTGACGTGGAGGCAGAAGCACCAAGAGACACAGAGAAGGAAAGAGACAAAGAAGTGGCACTCGGGCCGATGCTGTCAGAGAGGAAAACTGCAGTGGAGTCAAGAGAGGGACCCGGGTGTAACCACAGGGACAGCCCAAGGGCGATGGCGCCCAGCCATGCCTTGAGCAGGTCCCGCTGGAGCAGCAGTGCCAGAGCAGCTGGGCCGTCTGGCCAGGAGCTGGACGGTAACACCCAGTTGACTTGTTCTGTGGAGACTTGCCAACCATTCTGATGCCCATTAGCCCCTGTTCCTAGGGTCAGTCTGTGTCACCCCACCACAAGGACGCTGAGAATTGGGGAGGTGGAATCGTTTGTCTGAGGTCCCCCTCAGCATCAAGGCCAGGGTCCGAGGCTGTGCTTGCTGATGACTGAGGGCTCCTGTCTCCCGGGTGAAGGCTGCAAACCTCTGAGCTGGCAGGAGTTGATGAAGGTCTGGACGCTGTACGGGTCATCCTTGTGGCCCCTCCATCTACTCCTCAACTGCTGCGGGTATACCCTGCAGGCACCTTGCCTCACTGCACGAGTGTCCTGTTTCCTGCCCAGGTGCCCACCGCTCAGCCTCCCTGAGGCTTGTAGGCACCTGGAAGTGCTCAAGAGGAAACCCACCAACCCGTGACCCTTAACCAACGTGGGAGGGAAGCAGCTGGATAAATACTCCCCACTTCCAGCCACCCAGCCAAACAGGCTGAGGTGCCTTCTGCGAGGCCCCTCAGAGGGTCCCAGAGGGATCAAGCCCCACTGCCCACGGCAGTGACCGCACCGGCACAGCCCCCTGTATTTACCGGCTTTCCTGACTTCTTTCCCCAGCAGTCACTCTCGCAGTTAAACCACCTGCATGCAGGCTTTGCTTTCAGGGAAGGCCCCAGTCAGGGCTCTCCCAGGGCCCAGCACCAGGGGAGCTGGTAACTGTCTCTCCTCCCGCTTCTTCTTCCCCAGGACACCAGGGTCCTGCTCTGATCTCGTTTGCTGAATTCAGGAGCCACCACATTTCCCCAGGGGGCCAAACCACTCTTGTTTATCCAATAATAATTAATTCTCAGCAATCCATCTCTAATCTCAAACCATACGAACAAAAGGTGCCTTCTGCAAAGAGGTATCCTGTCCGAGGGGATCCTGGGCTAGGGTTGGGGTACCCTCCAAGCTTCTCCCCAAGCCCGTGATTCTGTCTTCACTTTAGGACACGTGCCACAGGCAAGTCACTCACAGAGCCATTCATGGCCTTCAGTTGTGTGGTTGTGTGCATGTGTGTGTTGGTATGTGTTTTAAAGATAGATTTACTGTACCTTTTGATTGCAAAAGCAATGCATGACAGCTTTCCAGGTGACAGTGCAAAATATATAGCTTAGAAACTGAAGGCACCTCCCTCCATTTTCACTTGAGTGTGGTTATTTTTAATTTCTCCTGGACCAGGACATGTTCAGCATCAATGAATAAGTCCTGTTGGTCTGCTCAGGGACACTTATAAAGTGCCACTTCTTCCTAAGGAAACCATCCATTCATTCAACGGCTGCTTTGAGTATCTACTAGGTGCCATGTCCTGGAGAAACAGCTGTGAGGGAGACGGATGAGACTTGTGGCCCCACTGCCTGTCTCTGACTAGTTGCGTTTTCCCCAATCACCTCTCTTGCTCTGGAATATCCACTCGGTTGCCCCTGGCTTCCAGGGAGGCCCAGAGAGGGGCTGCAGCTGCCCTGCTGGGCTTCCCACATCCATAGGGAAGGGCTGTGCGCATAACCCAGAATGCAGAGCAGGGACGGGAGTGTGCTGTGGGTACTGTCCTGCTGCTGAGCCTTTGCAGAGGCTCCAGCCAACCAGATGCTCCCCTGTGGTCCTGAAAGGCCCTGCTTCAGGTCACCTGTGCTCAACTGAGGGTCTGTCTTTGTGGACGTGGTGCCCCGGCAGAGCTGGCAAGCATCCTGAGGGCAGGGGTGGGGTGTTTTCTCTGGTCTTTCCTGATGCCTGGCCCGGCTGGGCATCCTGTGTGCTCCCAGCACAGGTCTGCTGAACAGGTGCCCACGGCCAAGAGAGGAGGACTGTGGAAGGGCAGGGAGTGGAGCAGTGAGTTCAGCAGTCAGGGCAGGAGGGGCAGGAGATCGGGGTTTTTACCAGGGGTATCTGTGTGGAACGCTCTTCCTTCACGGGATGTGTGGCGGGGAGAGGCTGGGGCATAGGTGGTGGCAGAAGGCCCAGCGGAAAACCCACAGGGCCCAGGAGCTGGGCGTGGCCTTGCCGAGCGGGGAGCCCCCCAGAACCCCAAGGGTTGGCATGTGTGCCAGGAAAAGGGGAGGGACTCACAGAAGACACAATGTGGGTGTCGCTTGTGCCCAAGCATTTAGCAGCTTTTTTTCCCCTTTATTAACACATGTCCCTTTGTTTTTTTTTTTTTATTTTTTAACATCTTTATTGGGGTATAATTACTTTACAATGGTGTGTTAGTTTCTGCTTTATAACAAAGTGAATCAGTTATACATATACATATGTTCCCATATCTCTTCCCTCTTGCGTCTCCCTCCCTCTGTCCCTTTGTTAAACATAAAAATCATGCCTCCTTTAACACTGTAGAACAATTCAAAATAAATGTTTGGATTCCAAACAAACCGAAACAATGGGGAGAAATGCTGCTTTACTGAAATTACCGTCCTCCTAAATCTGATGTTGTATTCCTCACGTTTGGAAGCAAAGCCCCGACAAGTTTGGGCTGAGGCTGGCAGCTTTTCTGAATCAGTATGAGGGTCGGACAGAAACAGCTGTGATAGGATCAATTCGCTGATGAATCTATTCCCTGAGGTTTGTGAGTTGACACCTGCGGTTCTGGAAAGGGCCCTCAAGGATGATCTCAAGAGGTCCAGGAGGCATCTTCATCCAGGGCCTGGATGGCTGAGTTTCTCCCTTCTCTTACCTACATCTCCTCCTCTCCCCAGGGAGCCCATCCTCTCATGCTGCTGGCTGTCCTCAGCAACTCTTTCCCCCACATTGTTACTTTTGCTCCAAAACAACCTATCTCCCTCCTCTCCCTTTATCTAAATTCCTAAAGCCCGTGGTTGAGCTTGGCAAGATATTCTGTCAAATCCAAGGAAAGTAATTTATACTAACGTGTAAGAGACTGAACGACTTAACCATTCAAAGGAGCATTTGAGTTTTTAACAGAGTTTGTAAATTCAAAAACGCCTCAAACAGGTGGAATGTGCACAAGAGATCTTTTTGAAGCATTCTCTCCCAATTCCACGTGCCTCCTGGGCCACTCCTACCCCCTTCCTTCAAGAACCAGGCTCAGCTGCGGGCCCTTCTGCGGAAAGCTGCCAGGGTGGGCGGGGACACAGGCCAGGCGCACCGGCGGGGGGAGCCGTCCGCAAACCTCAGCCCCCGCCTCTCCGAGCCCGGAAGGAAGCTGCGGCAGAGGAGGGGGCGCCCGGGATGCCCCTAGCGCGCCTCACCTGCGGGAGGGCACGTCCCGGGCTTTTATCTTCTGAGATGGGCCTGCGGGGGGAAAGGCGCTGATTAACCCATCCTTCCGGCCACCGCCCACTCCGAGCTTCCACGCAGCCGTCGCCGCCAGCTCGCCGCCCGGTGTCGGAGCTTGGGGCCGCCAGGGGCCCTGCAACTCGCCCCCGCGCTCCTCCTCACGCTTCTCCTTCCCCGCGCCGGGCCGGGTCTGGAGCCGGGCGCCTCACCCCCGCCCCCCCCCCCCCAACTACGGACGCGCTCGCCGAGAGGGCGGCGACTGTGGGGAGAGAGGGGCGCCGCCCGCCTCCCGGGGCCTGAAGCGCGCGTGGCCCCGGAGACGCCAGCGCCGCGCGGGGACTCACTGTGCAGCGCGCAGCGCCCCGACTCGGCTAGCTCCGCTCGGCGCGCGGGCGGGCCAGAGGATGCTGGCGGGCTTCCCCGGCTTCGGCCCTCGCTCCCGCCGCGGAGGGCCCCGGGTGCGCCCGTAGCCGCGCCGTCGCGACCACTGAGGGGCCAGAGGGAGGGGGCCGGCCGCGCATGCCGGCCCCGCGAGCCGCAGCCCTAGGGGCGGGCGCCCCCGAATTTTCCAGCCTCCGTCGCCGCCGCCTCCTCCTCCTTCCTCCTGCGGCCGGGCGCCTGTGGATGCTGAGGGGCAGTCCTGCGCCTCTCCCGGCCGGATTCCCGGCCTGACGGCGGGAGAGTCGCGCCCCGGCCGGGGACCGTGGCTCTGGCGGGGCGGCGCGGCTCCGTGGGAAGCAGCCCCCGGGCGCGCTGAGCCCTCCTGTCCCCTCCCGCTGCACGCGTGACTCGACCTCGCAGCCCGCGAGGGGACCAGCCCGGACCACGCGGCTCCCGAGTTTCTGCACAGGTAAACGGAGGGGCAGGGCCAGCCTTCCGGAGGGCAAACAGTGCCCCGAGGTGGGGAGCCTGAGTGGCCGAGGGGCTGGATGGGAAAGGAAGTAAACAGAGGAAGATTCGGGAACCCCCAGGATGGCTCTGGGTTTTTTCCTAGCATGTTTTATCTAGACCTTCTAAGGCTTGGGCCTGGAGGAGATTTATGTGAGGAAGTCAGGGACTGAGAGAGACGAGATGACCAAGGGTGCGACGGATGGAGAGGTGGCCAGGCCCGTCCGTAGGCAGAGACAGGAGACGGGAGTGTTTGGGCGGACAGGACTAAGTGTGTGTGGTCGGGTGGTGGAGTGAGCATGGGGGAGGCGGGAGAATGGCCCTGGTTCTGGAGCCCCTTGGAGCAAGGATTCTTTGAGGACAGCTGGGGTGGGTTGTGGAGAAAGCACAGGTAGGAAGGAAGAGGGGCTTCTACTCAGTGATGTCCTTTTAAGTTCCAGATGGTCAGTGCTGCCTGTGCCAGGGAAGCCAGCTCTGTGTTCCTGCCCGAGCGGGCCGGCCGTCAGCCTGCCCCAGGTCCCCAAGAGCCCTGGTAGGTGGCCCATTCCAGAGTCCTTCCTCTGTTCACCGTCCGCTTCTCCAGAGCCAGTAGAAGCAGACACCAGCCAGGATGCCGAGGACCCAGGGCTTCTCCGATCCTGAGTACTCGGCCGAGTACTCAGCCGAGTACTCCGTCAGCCTGCCCTCTGACCCTGACCGCAGGGTGGGCCGGACCCATGAGATCTCTGTCCGGAACTCGGGATCCTGCCTGTGCCTGCCTCGCTTCATGCGGCTGACCTTCGTGCCGGAGTCCTTGGAGAACCTGTACCAGACCTACTTCAAAAGGCAGCGCCACGAGACGCTGCTGGTGCTGGTGGTATTCGCGGCCCTCTTCGACTGCTACGTGGTGGTCATGTGCGCGGTGGTCTTCTCCAGTGACAAGCTGGCTCCCCTGGCTGTGGCCGGGGTCGGGCTGGTGTTGGACATCCTCCTGTTTGTGCTCTGCAAAAAGGGGCTGCTGCCCAACCGGGTCACCCGGAAAGTGGTGCCCTACCTGCTGTGGCTGCTGATAACAGCCCAGGTCTTCTCCTACCTGGGCCTGAACTTCTCCCGCGCCCACGCAGCCAGCGACACGGTGGGCTGGCAGGCCTTCTTCGTCTTCTCCTTCTTCATCACGCTGCCCCTCAGCCTCAGCCCCATCGTCATCATCTCTGTGGTCTCCTGCGTCGTGCACACGCTCGTCTTGGGGGTCACCGTGGCCCAGCAGCAGCGGGACGGGCTGAAGGGGATGCAGTTGCTGAGGGAGGTGAGTCCCACCTTTTGTCCCACCCAGCGGCTTCTCTTCCCAGCAGCTCTCAGCTGAGGTGGTACCCGTTTTGGAGATGGGGGTGGCATTGTTTTCTTTGCCCTTGAGTCAGAATGTTGGGGGGCAGGGGTCGTGGTCTAGGGTTCTCATCTGCCTGTGCAGGAAGGACCAGCTCTCCCTCAACCCCTGGCTTTGCAACAGAGCTTGTCTGTGGTTGGCCTTAGGGGTTGGAGGATTTCTGAACATTGGCCACTCTGTCACGTGTGCCCAGCCCGCGTGGGTGGCAGGAAGGCCCGCCTGGGCCTGGTCTTGAGCGAGGCAGCCTTGTGTTTGTCGTTGAGCTCTGCTGGGAAGACCTCTTGTGGGGAAAGAGGGCACCCTTGGCTTCTGGTCTCTAGCTTGTCATTGACTGGTTTTGGCGAGAGACTGAGTGTGTGGACTCAGTGCCCCTCTGTCAAATGGGGACAGAGTTGGCCTGCCTCAAGTGGTTGTTATTAAGATCAAAGGTTGTGGGTAACCTCAGATAAGGAGACGTGAAGGACTGTGTTTGTCGTAAATCCCACTTCTGCTGGGAGCTCAGGGTGCCCGAGCAGTCAGATGATGTAGGGAGTGGTGGTCTCCCCACAGAAGGCATGTCATGGGGATGCAAACGGGGCCAGGGTCGCCGGCCACAGTGAGGGGGTGTCTGCTGGTTCCAGAGGATGCCTTCCTGTGGAAGGGGCGAAATTTTGGCCTCAGCTTAACTAATAGATAGTCTTGTGGTCCCACTGGGTGCCAAGACCCTGAGTAGGTTCTGAGGGGCTACAGAGATCGGGAGGTGTGATTCCTGGCCTTCTGCACTTATTATCTGGTAACCTATCTGGGGGCAGGGGCTCCACAGGGCTTAGAGTCAATGAATTCCACAGCTGTGCGTCCTACCCACTACCTGCTTATTTTATATATGAGCCCAGAGATGGAGAGTGACCTCTCTGAGGCCACACAGCTAGTTGTGGCAGTCAGCGGCTGGAATGTCCATTTCTAGATTCCCATTTCAGTGCTCTTGCTACTACGTCACACTGCTACCGCCATCTTGGCCAAAGCCATTAGTCTCCTGTGATTGGGGGCTGAGTGTCCAGGGGCGCAACAGTGCTGTTGGTGGTTGATGCAAGAAACCTGTGGGGCCGTCCCATTGCCTCCCGCTTAGTCAGATTGAAACACAGGTTTTTCTTCTGTTTTAAATTTTTCCTAGTTCTTGGACCAATATTCTTCCTGTTTTCCCATTCTGGCTCACACAGTGTCCTCTCTCACAGAAGCTTTGTGTGTTGATGCTGCAGGGGCCCAGCCCTGGGCTGGTGCACACGGATTGGTGCAGGTACACAGAAAGGTCCCTTTTTCTCCCAATGCCCTGTGCGTAAAGGGTGACAGCCTGCCATTCCCCTCATGACTTCCGGGTTGTTGAACCTAAGGTTGTGCTGCTGCCAGCTGAGGGCCCTGTTGGAAGCTGTCTGGGCAAGAATGGCGAGAGAGGCATTCCTATCAGGAATCGGTGACAAGCACAGCTTGGGGGCAGATAGGTGGGCATGGCAGCCTCTGGGGCCTGGGATCAAACTCTGAACCCTTTCCTTTTACTGAACAGTCACTTCTAGCCCTTTCCTCTCTGCCAGGGCCCCTGGACCACATGAGTTTCCCATGTGCTTTGTTGCCCATGAAGGGAGCAAATCAGAAATTCTCCCCACTGGAGCCCAAGAGGCTGAACCCTTGATTGCTGGTGTCCTTTGGGCGCTGCTAAGAAAAACTCCAAAAGATTAGGAAACAGAAAAAAAAGATAGAAAAATAAGTAAATCAAGAATAGCAATATTAGCATCCCAGGAGGGCATGACCTTGACATGGAGGCAGTGCCTTGGGTGCAGCTTTGGGACTAGATGGGGAGGGAGAGGTGACTCCCAAGGTCCATTTGGGAGCCCGAGATAGAATGCAGGAGGCCCCAGCTTTCAGTGGGCTGTGTTCCAGAAGTTTCTGAGTCACTTGTTTGGGACTAATGTGACTTTTTATATATATATATTTTTTTATTTTTAACAATTTTAAAAAATATTTATTTAGGCTGCACCAGGTCTTAGTTGCAGCATGCAGGATCTTTAGTTGCAGCATGCATGTGGGATCTAGTTCCCCCACCAGGGATCAAACTTAGGCCCCCTGAATTGGGAGCGTGGAGTCTTACCCACTGGACCATCAGGGAGGTCCCATCATGTGACTTTTTAAAAGGTGCCTGGGTTCCCAGGCCCACTCACCAAAGTCTTAAGTCACAGTGTCCCTGCATTCGGTCTCTCAGAATACGGTGGAACTCTGAGCCCCCTGTGGCCCCGTGTTGTCATGGAGAGAGCACCTAGACACAGACCCCCCGGCCATGGAATGAAGCTCGCTCCCCTGCCTGCAGCTCCCCTGGTCCCCTGTTACCTCCCGGCATGGGGCACCATCAGGGATAGGAGCGGGCAGGGGCTGGAGGACAGGGATATGAGAACCGGCAACCAGACCCCCCCTCCCCCCACAATCAGAGTAGCCCCAGCCCCCGGCACCTCCTTGCTTTGCTTTCTTCTGCCCATAGACTCCCTTTTTCTTTCTCTTCTCCCGTCCACCTGTTGGCTCCACCCCCTTCTGGGCTGGTGGGGGGATGAACCCAGTTTCCCAGTTGGAAGCAGACACTGGATTTCTGGGGGTTGGTAAGTGCTGCTGTCACCGGCAGCACTGAAGGAACCTTTCCAGTGCCCAAGTCTTCTTCCTCTGCACCCTTCATCCCCTCAAACCCATATGTGGCTCTGTGGGAGAAAGACAGAAGGACACAGGGGCCTCAGGGTAGCCTGAAGCGTCAGAGACAAGCCACACAGCCTGCGCTGCCTGGGTTCTTCTCTTGGGAGGTAGGCAGGTCAGGGTTCCCACTGAACAGCAGGTGGAGTCCGGGGCTGTGGGATGGGGCGATGCTGGGGCTTCGTTTATCAGTGAATGGGTGGCTCTAACTGAGCAACAGGTATGGCCTCGCAGCCTTTGGGGTCTGGGACTGAAGGGCGTCAGATCATGTCGTCGGAGGCTGTGGTGGAGGAGAGCGCGGCGTGGGATTTGAGGGAGAGAGGAGCAAGCTGCGCCGGCAGGCCTTTCCCACATCCCTCCCCCTGCCTGGCTCCTGGCCCAGCTTGCCTTTTACTCACCCTGAGCTGCCCAAGGGGTGAGCTGATGAAGCAGGAGGGGGTGGAGGGCAGGACCAGGCAGCTGCTGATGGGGGAGGATGAAGGGGGAGATGGGAGTGGGGAGAAAATGCAGCCGAGGTAGGGAACATTCCTGCAGCCCATGGCTGCTCCCAAGACCCTCACATGTGCCCACAGACACCTGTTAGCTTCTGACGGGGTCCTTAAAGGAATGAGACTGTGACAAGCTAGGAGCGAGGTACCCCTGAAAAATATTTTATGGCTTTATTTCACAGCAGAAAGGCTATTTAGGGGCAAAACTCTCTCTTGGAGTTACTAGCCTGTTAAGACCTTTATTCACAAATGAGAACATGATAGAGCAGCGGATGTGTGATTCCTTTCACACCTACAAATCACAGAGCAAATCGTTCGCCCAGTGAATGAACATTCGGCTCCGGGGGGCTTCAGTGGGGAGGGTGTGAGGAAGCTGATGCTTCAGGTGCCCTGTCTGTAGGCCAGAGCTAAAGTTCATACACATCGTCTCAATCACTCCTGGGTGTTACTGGCTCCATTTTACAGATGAGGAAACTGAGGCTCAGGAGGACAAGAGAAGACAGAGGGGCTGGGTAACTGGGGAGGGATCACTGGTGAGTGAGATGGTGGGTGTGAGGGCAGGGGGCTTCCCTGAAAGCCTCTTTTTCTCTGGAAGCTGGCATCTGGGCCTCCTTCCTGCATCTGTGGCTGCCCCCAGATGCCTTTGCTATAAGCAGTGTTGAAGAACAGTGCCAAGAGGTGGGAGGACCTAAAATATCATAGGAAGCGCCCCTCTGTTTCACCCTGGGAATTGGTTGCAAGGGCAGGGAGAAGCCTGTGACAGAATGTTCCTGTTGGGAACGTGGCCAGGAGTGTATGAGAAGTGAGTGGGGGAAGCAGGAACGGGAGCTGGGCGGGGAGGCAGCAGCCTGGGGCTCTGAGCAGCTGAGGCGTGTGTGCAGGACACAGGCTGGGAGGGGGCAAAGCCAACCCGGTTCTTGGTCCTTTGGCCCTGGGCTCTGCCCCTGTCCCACAGATGGCTCATCCTCTACAAAAAGCGTGCAGATGGGTATCATGTAGGAACCGGGATAATAAGGAAATGCACAGAAGGGGACCAGGAGGCCATCGAATCCAGCTGCACATGGGGGAAGAATAGTCAATTATTGAACATGTGAACAACTTTGCAGGAAGTTCCCCCCTCAGTGCTTCCCCTGGTCACATTTCTCTGGGGCCTTTTCTGATCCTTTTCTGTGTGTAAACAGGGTGTTCCCAGTCTGGCATCATCGTGCAAATGCATTTTAGGTCCCACCTTTCACCCACGTGATTTCACTGACATTTTGCCATGCACATTGGAGTCCTCGTGTTTATTATTTTAAATCAACACTTTGTCATCAGCCGGGTTTTTCCGGAGAGGGCCGCGTCAGTGGGGCCAGGTCCAGGCACCAGTCTCCATGCCAAGGTCTGGTGAAATCTCCAAGAGGCAGAATTGCTAGGACTCCAGGTTATTCTGCAATTTCTTCGTCAATGTGCAGTGAATCCCAGTAGGGTGCTTCAACCCTGAATAAACCTTCAGCCAACGCCCAGCTGTCCCCTCATGAACATATGTACTCGTGATGATCTGCTTTACCGCGGGTACAGTCCTGACCGACACTCAGACGTGTGAGCTCAGAGATAACCCCTAGGTGGAAACCCAGCGAACATGGGGATGGACAAGGTACTCAGTTTACTGAACTCTTGCTGTATTTCAGTCAAGTATTTTCCAGCAAGAGGTAGAAAGTATTTCCTTTTTACAGAGGGGGAAACTGAAATGTGTGATGAGTGAAATGGCTTGTCCAGAGCCACATAGCTAGAAGGTAGAGGAGCAGGGTTCGAATCTAGGTCAGTGGGATTCCAGAGTTCCTTCTCTTCTGCAGTCATAAAAGGTCTTCCCTAAGAGTCTGTTGAGATACAGTTCCAACAGGATTGGGTCTTTAGTTTCTCCACCCACAACCATAAGAAGGAACAACATGGGGGTTGAGGAGGTGTTTC
This sequence comes from Stenella coeruleoalba, assembly GCF_951394435.1. NCBI lineage: Eukaryota > Metazoa > Chordata > Mammalia > Artiodactyla > Delphinidae > Stenella > Stenella coeruleoalba. The sequence continues at coordinate 70,980,196 of NC_137159.1, forward strand.
TAGGGGCAGAAGTATTGCCACTGATCAAGGAGCAGAGCTGTCTGGGGGTTCCGTGTTGCAGCCGACATTCCTTATGCCCCTTTAGGAGGCATTGTTACATTACAGGACATTGTAGTCACCAATATCTGTAATCATGACGCCCACTTCAAGAGAATATTAAATTACAGTCAGTATAAAGTGAGGTCTAATACTGCATTCTAAAAACGTTTTTGTCAGAAATGGATAAGAACACATTTGGACAAATAAGGATTACATTTGGGCTCTCTAGGAAGTTCACTAATGTGGGTTGGCCCGTTTCTCAGTGGCGTTACTGCACATGTATTCCTTCATTTACCCTGTTTCAGTTATCCGTGGTTATATAACATATAACCTCAAAATTTAAAGCAATAACAACTGTTCTTGGCTTAAAACAATAACAGTTTATCTCATGATTCTCTGGGTTGACCGTGCTGAGCTGGATGCTTCTCTGCCTCACGTGGCACTGGCCGAGGTCACTCACTTGGCTGCCTGGACTGTTTCATTCATTGCCGGCATTCAGCTGACAGCTCTGTTGGCAAGCTCTAAGAAGGCCTTACTCACATGTCTAAAGCCGTCGAGCTTCTCCAGTGACCCCTCCAAGTGGGTTAGCTTGGGCTTCCTCACAGCATGGTGGAGCATGGTGGTGTCTGGGAGACAGTGGTAGCTCTCAGAGGTTTTAAAGGCTAGACCCATCACTATTGGTCAAAGCACATCACAGGGGTAACCCAGGTGCAAGATAAGGGGAAATGGATTCTACACCTTGACATGAGGGTGATATGTACATACAGGGAAGGAAAGAATGGAGGGCAGCCGTCTTCTGAGGCTGTTTCCTAAACCAGGTGGCACGTGGTGGATGTTGGGGAGAAGAGATGAAGAGAGCCATGAGTCTGGGTGGGGTACCACAGGATGCCTCAGAAGTGAGAAATGTGGTCCGCTGTATAGTTGGCTGTACAGTCAGCCCTCTGTATCTGTGAATGTGAAACCTGCAGATACGGAGGGCCGACTGTCTTCGTTGTACGATGCCATTTTATATATGCCATTGTTATCCACGGAGGCCCCTAGAACCAGTCTTCTCCAGATACTGAGAGATGACTGTATATACCTTTTTGAAGGTATTGGTTCTCTATGAGAGCCAATACATCATTTCTAAGATTTTTCAGAAAGTTAGAAACTGCATTGCACATGAAAAGATGATGGCTCGTGGTTCACCTGCACGGGCTTTGCCTTACCTTACCTTCAGAAGAAGAATTTTTTTCTTAACTTTTCCAGCACGCATACCCTCTCTGTCCAGGGTGCTGCACTAGTCACGACCCCAGCACCAGTGCCGGACCTTTCTGTCCACATGTCAGCTAGATGGGCAGCCTGGCTCTGGCGTTGGTATTCCTTTCCCAGGAGGTGGGAATTTGCCAGTGTGCATCCTTCAGAAACATGTCGAATTTGTCTTCCTAGCAGGTTGTTGTTTGCCTCAAGGAGAGTAAGACCAATAGTACAGGCCCTCTGCAGCCCCTTGCAGTGCCTTGGTCCTGACTGTCACTCTATAAATGTTTGTTGAATAAATACCTTCCTGCTTTGCTTTTATCTTTACTTCCTTCCTCATCAACTCTGGTTGACAGTTTGATAAATTTTTGGTTAGATCCAGGCTAGGGAAATGTTCTGGTACTAACCTAAGTGATTAGAGAATGATGTTTTTAAAGCAAGACTTATATAACTCTTCAAGAGTGCTAATCAGTACTCCTTTGCCACTTCTTTTTTTTTTTTTTTTTTTTTTTTTTTTTGCGGTACGCGGGCCTCTCACTGTTGTGGCCTCTCCTGTTGCGGAGCACAGGCTCCAGACGCGCAGGCTCAGCGGCCATGGCCCACGGGCCCAGCTGCTCCGCGGCATGTGGGATCTTCCTGGACTGGGGCACGAACCCGTGTCCCCTGCATTGGCAGGCGGACTCTGAACCACTGCGCCACCAGGGAAGCCTTGCAATCATCATTTTTAATGGCTGCATAATATGATGTTGGCTAAATGTACCATAATTAACTCAACTGTTCCTTTTCTGTAGGGCATTTGGTTACTCTTAATTTATTAATTTTATGTATTTATCATCTATATTTCATTTACTTATTATTATTTGTATGTAATACTAGCAGGCCCATGGCCTCTCTCCTGTCCCCTCCTGGTGATTTTATATCTAATGCTCCTTCCTTCCTCTGATCACGTTTTCAGCTGTTTCTCTCAGCAAAATTCCTCTTTGTGGTTCTGAAGAAATTTGCTTTGATTAGTAATGAAACCTTGTCTTCCCCTTTCCCGTTCCTCTCTTCAAGAGCACTTTCTTTGTTGTAAACAGAAAAGAAAATGACACGTTTCAGAAGAAATCCCACCTCACGCTTTACCCCCATTCAAAATCCCAGCGTAAGCAGACTGGATTGGAACCCTGGCGGGATTTCCGTGGTTGTGGGTTGTGTTCCGCGTCATTTTAGGGCTGGTCCCCATGAAATGTAACGTGGGGCCAGCTGAGTCAGAGCTGGCAGCGTCAGGCTGGGCAGCCACCTTTCCAGGCCAGAGTCGGCCCTAGGTGGGCTCCTCGGCTGCACCTGGAAGGCTGAGTTTTTCACCCAAGGGGACCAGGCCCTGGGGCATTGATCCCCCTGGGTCTCATTCTTAAGAGACTGACCCATAAGCCCAAGGCTTAGTCACCGACCTGCTGGTGGTAGGTGGCCCTTCCCACCCTCCCAGGAAGGGGAATACTCTGTTACTTGGCACAGATTTACTGCAAATTCCTAAGAAACCACATCACTAATTTCCTGGAGGGGGATCTGAGCAAAGGGCATTGCCTGGTGCTGGGGGGCGGTCATCTTCCCAGGCTGGGGCTGGGAGCTGCCCCCTGCCGCCCCCGGGCTCGTTTCCCAGCACTGGGCGACGCTGTCAGCTAGACACAGCTTCCCCCAGATTGCCAGAAAAGTGCCACAGTTTCTCACCTGTCAGCACTCTGTTTTCTAAACTCCTACACATGATTACAGTTTATCTTTCATCGTGCAGTATTGAGCACTCTGGAAGACACATTAATCCCCCTTCCCTAAATTGGGGTTGCAGTTGTGAATATTATATTGCCCATCTCTGGGGACAGATCTGGGACACTGCCTCTTTATTTCAGTAAAGGGCCCAATGTAGGTGGTTACTTTAGGGAACCACCATGTCCTGTCCCTTCAGTGTCCTGTCTCAGACCAACTGACCTCTACATTTTAAACTAACCCAGGGGCCTCAGAAGCCTGACCCGTGGGTGGGCTTTTCTGCTTCGGGAATCTGAGAGCCCTGGCTTCATAGTCATTGACTTGGTTTACTTCCTGGCTCCCCCCACTTACCAGCTGGGGGATCCTGTGTACATTATTCAGTCTAAGTCTAGTTTCTGCTCTGTGAAGTGGCCTAATAACACCTCCTTCGCTGGGTTAGTGTAGGGATGAAACACACACTAGCGATGAAAACATGTCCTTTTGGTTGGTGCAGGCCCGGATACACAGCTGGCGCTAGAAAAATGCTTGTTGCTTTGGCTGTCGCTGTCATTAGTATTAGTGGCTCTGATGGAGAGGAATGTTTAAAAAGCTGGGGCCAACCCCAAGGGAGGGAAGAGCAGCTCCATGCTCTGGATGTCTGCAGGGCACCTGGATTGGGTCATCAGACACTCATCACCCCATTATTTATTTATCAATTTTTTTGCTGGGCCACCATTTTTCTTGTTGTTGTCTTAGAAACGAGACGCATGCTTTTCAGTTGAAGTTCCCTGTGAGGACAAAGAATTCTGTACTTTTGATGCAGGGTTGTTGGTTTGCATCACAGCCGTGGCTTTTCACTTAATATCTTCTTCCTTTATTCCTTCTTTTTGGAGGAATCAGTTAAGATTAGTAGCAGGAGACGTAGAGAATGGACTTGAGGACACGGGGAGGGGGAAGGGTAAGCTGGGACGAGGTGAGAGAGTGGCATGGACATATATACACTACCAAATGTAAGGTAGATAGCTAGTGGGAAGCAGCCGCATAGCACAGGGAGATCAGCTCGGTGCTTTGTGACCACGTAGAGGGGTGGGACGGGGAGAGTGGAAGGGAGACGCAAAAGGGAGGGGATATGGGGATATATGTATACATACAGCTGATTCACTTTATTGTACAGCAGAGACTAACACAATGTTGTAAAGCAATTATACTCCAATAAAGATGTTTAAAAAAAAATTTAGTGGCAGGTGGGGGAGACAGGGAAGGAAGTCTCTGGAATGATTTGGACTGGAGGAGTGTCAAACCTGCTCTTCCATTAGGTTGAATGCTTGAGCTGTGTGGAGCTTGTTCCCTTTATTGCGAATAAAGGGGACACAGGGCTGTGGGGTGTCCCCGTTGCTCCTGGGTGGCCTCATTTTGTTCGTTTTCACGCACACCTCATGACACTTATCACTGGATTTAGCGGTAGAAAAGATCGTGGAGCTCACAGTTCAATTTACAGGGGTAATAAAGTGCCCAGGATAGAGTGAAGATGCAGTGTGGTTGGTGTCAAGCCCAAGCCTTCTAGGTCCAAATGCAGTGCAAGTCCTCTAATCTGATGAGATTGAGACAGGTGGTTGGTCAGTTAATGCAAAAAGTTAAATTATTGTGATAGTGGTCACACAGCTGTGTGTCACAACACATAATGATACACCAGAGAGAGTGAATTTTACTGTATGTGGGAAAAAAGGGAGTAAAAACAAAGCTAGATGGTGGTAAGCACCGGTGGTCATTGGATGACCTTGACACATTGTGTGTGTAAGAGCCATGATGCCTTCGACACTGTGGGGCGAGGGGGGGTTTGGATGGGGCACAAAGAACATTCTGAGGTGAAGGAAGCATTCCCTGTGGTGATTGTGGATGTAGTCACACAGCTGTGTGAATTTGTCAACACTCATCAAAATATACATTTTATTATCTACTATTATTATTATTAGGCCGTGCCACGTGGCTTGGGGGATCTCAGTTCCCCAACCAGGGATTGAAGCCCGGCCCCCTGCGGTGGAAGTGCAGAGTCCTAACCACTGGACCGCCAGGGAATTCCCAAAATACACATTTTACACGGGTGCTCTTTATTGTATGCAAACTATAACTCAACAAAGTAGATTTTTAAAAGTCAGTAGAATCCAGCAATCACAAAAAATTGCACATAAATATATACATTTATATGCATTTAAAATAGCTTATTTCAGTTGAAAACATTTAGCTGCTTTTGTGGGAAGGAAAAATCTTTCCTTCGCATCTGGGTGCTCTTGTTGGTGTTCCTTGAGGCCTTTTGTAGCTAAGATGTGTCCTCTGTAATTTCTAGTTTCCTTAAAGTGGAGGGAGGATTAAAAGTCACTTGGAAATAATCTAGGTACAGAATCCTAGATTTTTATGACTTTTTTTGGGGGGGCTAAATTTTTGCAGTTTTGCCCACGTCTAATTCAGCAGCAGTTTCTATTAGCTACTTACATTTATTCAGGAACTTCCAAAATGTTCACTTTACTTTTCTTAGAAATAACAACTGTCTTTCATACTCATATTTTATCTGTTTAGGTTCTTCAGTAAGTTATGTAAATATAATACCAAAAAACAACTGACATAAGCAGGTTTGGGACTAAACACAACTGACTTTTGGGAGACACTCCAGAAGTCGGAGCAGATGTGCAGGAAAGTTTTGGAGAGGATCCTGCCAGCTGTGCGTGTAAGGTCAGCAGGTTTTACAGGGGGTGGGTAAGCTTTGCTCCTGGCCCTCCTACTGGAGCCCCATCCTGCCCCCTCTTAGCATCTGGTCCTGGTTCTAGTTTATCCAGAGGAAGTGCACACGTCTGCCTCTTGTTCTCTACCCAGCAGCCCTCCTAATATTTGAGTTCAGCCATCTTGTTCTCTCTCTGTCTCCTCTTCAGCCTAACCCATTGAACTTTTTCAAGAAGTCCTCAGGTGACATTTCCGGACCTTACATCATGCTAGCACTTCTCTTTGGCTGCAAACTGAAACGTGGTGCTTGGGGTGCCTTCTCCCCCTTTTTTTTTTTTTTTTTTTTTTGCGGTACGCGGACCTCTTACTGCTGTGGCCTCTCCCGTTGCGGAGCACAGGCTCCGGACGTGCAGGCTCAGCGGCCTTGGCTCACGGGCCCAGCCGCTCTGTGGCATGTGGGATCCTCCCGGACTGGGGCACGAACCCGCGTCCACTGCATCGGCAGGCAGACTCTCAACCACTGCACCACCAGGGAAGTCCACCTTCTTCCGTTGTACACGCATTTCCCCCTGCCTGCTCTAAGAACCCTGCCCATCTTGCCTTGTCGCAGGACACAAATGCTAGAGGTAAAATTCTACAGCTGTAATTTGAGGTTTGGTGGGGAGGGTGGTCTCCACTCCTGGAAAATTTAGGCATCAGGTCTTAATAAAAGAATTATAGTCCACGTGAAAATTGAAGTTAATATAGAGGAGCCCACTGCTGCTTAGGTGGCAGGACAGCTCTCCAGAGACTGACGGAATGTTCCCGGCCTGGCAGGGTGTGCTGTTTAAGGGATTGGGGCGGCTGAGGAACTGTTTGTTCCCAGGGACCGTTCCGCTGGAACTGCTGCTCGGGGCTGGAGGTATGTTTGCCTCCCTGGGCTGCCCTCTGACCACGGCCGTGTCCCTCTGCAGCCTGCACGCCCCCTATACCTCTCCCTTTCCCACTGCTTCTCTGTTCCTGTCGCCCTGCCGGAGCAATAAAGATCAGCACGATTATCAGGTTACCCAGAATCTGACCCGTCCTCTTCTTTGTCTGCCCTCTTCTTTTCCTACAGGGATACTGTGTTTGTTGTTGATTACTTAGGATGTATAATTGCATGTGTGTGCCTGTTGATGGACATCTATTGTCCTTCTGTCTACAAATTTATCTTTTCACTCAGCCAAACACGTATGGTCTGGACACATGTTTACACAAGTTCCTGGGGATACAGAGACAGTAACCTCGGGTCCTGCCTACAAGGGAGGCCCAGCTTGGTTTATTTACATTTTTTTAAAAAATAAATATTTATTTTTGGCTGCATTGGGTCTTCACTGCTGCGCACGGGCTTTCTCTAGTTGCGGTGAGCCAGGGCTACTCTTTGTTGCAGTGCACGGGCTTCTCATTGTGGTGGCTTCTCTTGTTGCGGAACACGGGCTCTAGGTGCGTGGGCTTCTGTAGTTGTGGCATGCAGGCTCAGTAGTTGTGGCTTGCTGGCTCTAGAACGCAGGCTCAGTAGTTGCAGTGCACGGGCTTATTTGCTCCGCGGCATGTGGGATCTTCCTGGACCAGGGCTCGAACCCGTGTCCCTTGCATTGCCAGGATGATTCTTTTTTTTTTTTTTTTTGAAGGCGGATTCTTAATTACTGTGCCACTAGGGAAGTCCTGGTTTATTTACTTTCTTTAAAAAAAAATAAAAAAGAATCATCTGGATATGGACCTGGCGCAGAGCAGTCCCTCCATAAATAGTTGTTGAATGTTGATGCATGAATTTTTAGTAAGCTGAATCGCATGAAATGGCCAATATCCAACCACTTTCAACGTGCAAACAATGGCAATTTCACTTCATATGGTTCTGTTTAATATAAAAGTAATAGATGTGCTCATTGTGGAAAGCCTGGGAAATACTAAGTAGTACGGGAAAATATTACCCATGATATTATCTTTCAAGGATACCTACTGTTAACACTGGGTCCCTTTTTACAGATCGATAGATGTGACGATTGATTTTTCTTCTATATCATGTGTTGTGCTTATTGTAAGAAATAATTCAACCGAGGCAGAAGTACGAAGCATAAAAGTAGAAGCCCCCCTTTCCTCTGCCGCCCCCCCCAACCCTAGGCAGCCGTTGCCAAGTGTGTGGTGGGTATACTTCCAGAGAGCATTCTGTGAATTTGCATTGTTATGTCATATGTGTACATTTAGGATTGAGAGGTTGTGTATGTAAGTTTCGGCAGATCAGCGAAGCAAACCTGTCAGCGCTAACGTCCACACATTCCTCTCCGGTAGCTGGTGTCCCCCTCGAGGTGGTGACGTGTCCCCATGAACTGAAGCCCTTCCCTCCTTCAGCCAGGGGCCCCCACATGGGGTCCACTCTGGTGGCCCCTCGCGTGCACCTGCAGCCGCTCCTCTAGCTGAGAGGAAGCGTCGTCGTATCCACGTACCCACCGAGTGCTGACATCCTTTGTGTTTGTGACTTTGCCTGTTTTATCACCAACTCTTCAGTGAACAGGAGTGGAGCTCAAACTCTGCCCCTGTGGGCGCAGGTCTCAGGAAAACCATTTGATGTTGCTGAGCTTGGTTTCCTCCTCGGTAAGTGAGGAGAATAGGGGGTGGGAGCCCCGTGAGCACGAGCCAGCCGCCAGGCCGGGTGCTGGGCTCCAGCGGCTGGATCTGCCTCTTCCAGCTCTCAGATCTTGGTCACCTTGCTTAGTCCTCTCTGGGCCTTTGTTACTAAATCTCTCAACGAGCTAATAAAGCTCCTAGACTAGTGCTCACTTCATGATCTTGCCGTGCTGGTGATACGCACTCGCTCCTCCAGGGTTGTGGCCAAGGTTGTAATGAGAGGATGAGTGGAAGCGCTTTGTAAACCACAGAGCCCCATTCAGATGCAGGTGTTACTATGATGATATGCTTATCTGTCACTGTGTAAAACCCCAGACTGTATCCCTGTTGGGAGGTGCCAAACTGCATTGTGCTTGAGTGGTATTTACAGATCTGGAGGGCTTGGGGTTTGCACCTAAGAGGATCTCGTTCCTGCTGCTTTCTGCCCCTGCTGCCCATACTGCTTATGCCAGGAGGGGTGGCCTCGGAGATATTACTGAGCGTTTCCAGAGGGGATGCTGAGGCCCAGAGGGGAAGTGACTTGCTTGAGGCCCCACAGACAGTCTCAGTGCCTCTGTCTGTAGCCTTGGTCTCCTGGCCCCTAGGCCAGTACTCTTCTGACCCCTCAAAGAGGGCACTCTGTGCTCCACTGTGCCCCAGTGTGCGCTGGGGCAGGGACCCCGTGACAGGAGCAGGAAGCAGGCAGGAGATGGAGAGTCTGTTCCTAAGTAGGCAGAGTGGCTCTGCTTCGGGAACTTAGGTGGAGACGGGAGCGTCCAAGGCGGGTGGCTGGGAGGGGTAGGTGGGCATTGCAGGCAGGTGACATTGGGGTAATGGAGTGAAAGGAGTGAGTGAGGGGCCGTTGGGGTGGTAGGAGGAAGTTGTTCAGGTAGGAGGCTGTTGAGCATGTGGTTGTGTGGGGAGAATGAGAGGTGGAGATGGAAGGAGCGCAGGTCACCTGGTGTGGGCGTGTTTGAAGGGATGGTGTGGCGTTCTGGGCCATTGAAAGACTTTCCAGTGTAAAACTGGGATGGCCTCAGGCTTCTTGTCTTCTGCTGGTGAGCTGCTCTTGGTTGCGTGGTCCATTTTGCTTTTGTTCTTCTAATTTTGGGAATTCTGTTTGCTTTCTTGGGGCCTCCCACACCTTACCAGGCCAGGGATCTCTCCCCAGAGACCTGGATCCAAGAGCTGAGTAGCTTCCTGGATCATGATTGCCTACTCCTGCCCCCCTGGTTTTATAAGGACGTCGGAAGCTGGAATGTTTTTTTTCCAGCTCTTGAGAGCTACATTGAGAGACTGGTCTGAGAGTGAAGATCCTTGGAGGATGTTTCCTCTGGCTCAGTATAATTGACTTAATCTGCTGTGTGTCTCATTTTTCCCTTTGGAAAAAGGAGAGATGCTGCCTGACTCACTCTTTCCTAAAATACTGTGTGCTCAACTTCTTCCTCAGCAAAGTCTCGCATAGGCGCATTTTGACAGAACATCGCTCTTACTCCCATCACAGGGTCCAATAGCTTTCTTTCTTTTGGGTCTGAGGGTGGGACTCATCCCAAAATGCCTTGACAGGATGTCCGCAAGCTCTCAAGGAGCCACTGTGACAGACAAGACCTGTGAGAGTACAGAGAAAAGGCATCATTCTGTCTTGCTTGGGAAAGTTCTCACGGAGGAGGCAGTACTGAGGTGTGCCATGAAGGGGAAATTAGATTTTGAGCCCTGGATTGGTAAGGGGCAGAGACAGTTGCTGGTGGGCAGTGGTGTGAGGATGCATACACACACACACACACACAGAGAACTTTTGACTGCAGAATTGGGTGTATGAGATAGTAAAAGAGAAGGCTGGAAGGCAGTTTGGGATCTCAAGTGGATGACCTAGAAAGCGATTTGAGATTGCTTTGACTACATTCTGTAGGCAGTGCGAGCAGCAGAGTCCCAGAAGAAGAACAGAGAGAAGACAGAAAAAGCATTTTTCTAATAGTGAAAAAATTTCCAAATTTGATGAAAACTATAAACCCACAGTTCAAGAAGCTCAAAATAACTCAGATAAATATAAAGAGTAAAAATAAAGAGAATTCTACCAAGGCACATCATAATCAAGTTGCTTAATACTAGTAGTTAAGGAGGAACTCATAAAAACAACCAGAAAGAAAGAAAAAAAAAAGACACATTACATAGAGGAACAGAGATAAGAATGATTGTAGATGTCTAGCCAGAAATTATTCAGGGCAGAAGACAATAGAACTGAAAAATAGGTCAATCTATAATTCTATACCCAATGTCCTTCAAAAAATGAAAGTGAAGTGAAGCCTTTTTTGTAGACAAATTAAAGTGGAGAGAATTCATCACCAGCTGACCTGCACCACAAAAAGTATTAATGAAAATTTTTCAAGCAGAAGAAAAATGATACTAAATAGAAATTTGGACTGCACAGAAGAATGAATAGGCCTCTAAATAGTAAATCTGTGGGAAAATGAAAGTTATTTTTTCTCATTTTTAATCTCTTTTTAAAAGACTAAAGCAGAAATATAAATGAGGTACTGTGGAGTTTATAACATAGAAGAATAATGTATGACAACAATAGAACAAAAGACAGGCAAGAAATGAAAATATACCGTTATACTATATGTAAAGTAATAATATTTGAAGTAGACTATATTAAGTTGAAGATGCATACAGGCATACCTCATTTCATTGTACTTTGCTTTATTGCAGTTCTCAGACATTGTGTGTTTTACAGACTGAAGGTTTGTGGCAACTCTACGTTAAGCAAGTCTATTGGCACCATTTTCCTGGCAGCGTTTGCTCACTTTATGTCTCTGTGTCCCATTTTGGTAACTTTTGCAATATACCAGGGCCCCTGATTTAGGGGACTTGCTAAGGAATGATAATTAGGAACTTGTCTGGCTCCAGAGCTGTTGTTCATTGCATGGTGTCACTCTGCCTCCCGGGTAGGGGCTGGAGGAGGACTTGCTGACGAATGGCTCAGGGTTTACTGGTGTCCCCACACAGCAGGCAGAGCACTGTGGGCTAGGAAAGTACTTGATAAGTATGGTCTGGGCAGTTGGCTCTCGCAGCTGCTGGCATTGCCACAAGGGGCTTCCCAATAGGGATTGGGCAGAGGGACAGGAGAGGGACTGAGCCCTTCAGCTGGGAGCAGGGTCCTGGGATGGAGCTGCATCAGCAGCCTTGCAGCCCGGCCGGCACGCAGTGGACTCGGGGAGAGCTGACGGGCAATGGGGGAGGGCCGTGGCAGCAGGAAAACTGTTGAGAGCCATAGGGAGGGACAATGGGAGTTCATATCAGGATGAACTTTACAGGACAGCGCCAAGGGACACAGAATCGTATTTAAATAGTAAAATGCAGCAATCAGGTTACAGGACTGGTGGCGTTGGAATCTCCTGGGTGGGGGAGGAGCGCTTTTCAGAATGCAGATTCCTGGCCCTCCACCAAATATACTAAAGCAGAATGTCTGAGGGTAGAACCTTAGAACAGGTTTGGGAGCCGTTGGTACTTACCGCCTTCCCAGGTGTTGAGAAGACGTATTAAAGGAGATGAAGAGAGCTGGAGAATTGGGAACAAAGTTTTGTGGTGATTCTGGGAATTTATCATACACCTAATCATAATAGCCAACACTTATTAAGACTTGCTGTGTGCCCAGCACAGTACTGTGCCAGGGGCGTTACATCATCGTCTTCACAAATTCTCAAACCCACCCTGAGGTAGGAATCATGTTATTCTCATTTCATAGAGGAGGGAGCAAGCTTAGAGCAGTGGTTACATCTTCCAAGGCCACAGCCAGTGGTGGTAGAGTTGGAATTCAAGCCCAGTTTCTAACTGCTGTGTTTTACTGTCCCTGAGTGTTTACCTTACTGAGAGATGGCGTGTGTGTGTGTGTGTGTGTGTTAATTGGGAAGGGTAGGGACAGATGGTTCTCGGGGGCCCATAGAGGAAGGATGCCACAGGAAGTGTGGTGCCGGCCGTGAGCTGGGAGAGACTCGGATGCCCTTGTGGGCAGGCCACTGGTGATGCTGATATGGGCCTCAGTCCTCCACTCAGGTGGGGAGAAGATCTGGTCTCTTATGTGTCAAAAGTGTAAGGCCGGGCTTCCCTGGTGGCGCAGTGGTTGAGAGCCCGCCGCTACAGGGGACACGGGTTCGTGCCCCGGTCCGGGAAGATCCCACATGGCACGGGGTGGCTGGGCCCGTGAGCCATGGCCGCTGAGCCTGCGCGTCCGGAGCCTGTGCTCCACAACAGGAGAGGCCACAACAGTGAGAGGCCCATGCAACGCAAAAAAAAAAAAAAAAAAAAAAAAGTGTAAGGCCGATTAGTGGGGAAATTAGGCAAAAACCAAAGGGAAATATTTTTAAAGTCGGGAACTTCTCCGGAAGCCAGGGGATGGTTTTAGAGCTCTTTTGGAAACCTGGGTTATGTGTGTTCCCAGGGTGAGAAAATCCCTGCCAGCTGGGTGGCCGGTCTCTGAGGGAAAGGACGGGGGTAGCACTCACGGGTGGACAAAGCATTTGAGGGAAGAGGAAGAAAACCAGGTCCAAAGAACTTAGACCAAGTGAGCTGTGTGCGTTGTTTGTAAGGGACCTCGAGGGCGATGGCGAGAGGCCCTCTATGCCAGCAGCGATTACTCTGTGTGGAACCATCGCGACTGACTGCAGCCACCTTGCCCCTGCCTTTCCCCAGGGAAGGCTCATTAGTGAGAGGAGATGGTGATTCTGTGGGGATAACCAGCTCCAGTTTACGAGAGGGGGCCTCCTTTGCACGTGTTGGCACTGAACGATGAGTGACAGACGATTGGCTGGGCAGCTCTGGGCGGGGGCGTCTCCCTTCACTCCTGGTGGTTCCAAATCCCCGCCCTTCACCGAGCAGAGCGGGAGGGCGGGGGGCGAGGCCCTCGGGTGCTGCGCCCGGATCTTGTTTGAAGGCTGTCGGAAGGTTTATCTTCGCAGCTGGCCCTTTGAGAAGTCTGGCAGGAGGCGAGGTGTGTCCCGTAGAAACAGGTGCCCAGGGGAGGTTCTCAGCGGCTCTGGGGTGGGGCTCCCCACCACGGGGTGTTTACTGAGGGCCTCTGAGTGCAAGGAGGGAGTTTCCGTGAAGAGGAGTCTCTGTTTCTAAGGGTCCCCGGGGGCTTCCCTGGTGGCGCAGTGGTTAAGAATCTGCCTGCCAACGCAGGGGACACGGGTTCGAGCCCTGGTCCGGGAAGATCCCACATGCCGCGGAGCAACTAAGCCCGTGCGCCACAACTACTGAGCCTGCGCTCTAGAGCCCGCGAGCCACAGCTACTGAAGCCCGCCCGCCTAGAGCCCGTGATCCGCAACAAGAGAAGCCACCGCAATGAGAAGCCCGCGCACCACAACGAAGAGTAGCCCCCGCTCGCCACAACTAGAAAAAGCCTGTGCATAGCAACGAAGACCCAACACAGCCAAAATAAATAAATTAAAAAAAAAAAAAAGATGTTAAGGGTCCCCAGGTCTGCTGACAGTCAGGGTGTTCCAAGCGAGTGGATGGAACAGTAGAAACTTCAGATGGTGCCCCTTGTCTTTCTTGCCTCTACAGAGAGATTAGCTGTAGAAAGATGAGGCAAAAAGAAGAAAAGAGAAATCGTCCTAAATCTCCCTCTCTTACACGGTAACCACTGTTGATGTTTTGTTGTTTCTGCTCCTGCCCTGTTTCATTTCTACTCTGAGAATGAGAGCAGAGTGTGGCTGTGTATTTAAACTTTTTTTTTTTCTCTTAATGACTTACCTTGCACTTATTTCCTTGTTAAGAAACTAGAGAAACACGAGGAGAGTGTGATAGCTCAGGGGCGGGGCCATCCGGGAAGGCTTTGCGGAGCAGGCAGTGTTTAGCTAGATCTTGAGGGAAGGGCTGAAGGTGATGGGGGATACAGTCGGGGGCCAGTTCAGGTGGGGTGCTTCTCACGTTGGAGGATGCAGGGGTGTGCTTGTCTACGACTATGGTGTACTTGAGGCCTCAGGATAACTGTGGCATCGGTGTTAACATCTGCCCTCCCTCTGCCCTTCTCTCCTCACCTTTTTCCTTTTCTCCCTCTCTTCCTTCATCCTCTCCCTCCTTCCCCCACTATTCATTCCTTCACCCAGTAGTCACTGGGCACCTCCTATGTGCCAGGTGTTTGTCCAGTGCTGGCTACACAGTGGTGATTGGAACAGATCTTGTCCCCACCCTAGCAGAGCGTGTAATATAACAGACAGACACATGTGTTTTACTCAAAGGCAAACATTTTAAGACGTTTAAAAATAGTAATACAGGGACTTCCTTGGCAGTCCAGTGGTTAGGACTCCGAGCTTCCACTGACGGGTGTGCGGGTTTTATCCCTGGTCGGGGAACTGAGATCCCACATGCCACACGGCGTGACCAAAAAAAAAAAAAAAAAATAGTAATTACAAGCATGGATTTTTATGGAATAGAATGTAAAATCCACGTGCCCCAGCAAGGGAAGAGGTGAAGCTTCCTCTCCACGTACTTCAGTGGAAAAGTTTGAGGGCCCTCGGAGTGTGGGCTGCAACATATGCTGAGGTCAGGAGTGCCTGCTGGGTGACAACGCTGGGGACATCACCTTGGCTAAAGCAGATGGTTTACATCAGGGGACTGTGGGCGATATTTAGAAAAGGTCACAGGGGCCAGAGTGTGTAGGACCTCGAATGCCAGAATGAGGATTTTGAACTTTACTTTTCGGAAAATTGTCAGCTCTTGAGGTGTTTTGAGCAGGTGGTGGAACTTGCAAAAAGCTAAGTTTGGAAAATTAACCTGATACCAGGGGGTGGGTTAACAGGACCAGAGAGGGGCAAGGGAAATGAGTCTGTGCCCAGCCTTGTGGGAGGTGAGGGTTTGGGCCAGGTGATGGCAAGAGGAGGTCGATGAGGAAGACCCAGAAAGACCAGATGGAACGAATGACCCACTGGAGGTGCAGAAAGGAGCACCAGCGACAGGGAGAACAGTCAGTCAACAGAGGGTTACTTCAGACATACGCAAGCCTGGGTGCTAATTATCTGAGGTGCACAGTCGGGTGAGCTCTGGTCCCAACCCTTGGCAGGCAGAAATGGGACCTTCAGCTCGGGGATGGTTGGGGAGACAGTGACAGACTTGGGTGTTCCCACTGACCATGGGCTACACATATATAGTCACCTGGGAGGTTTTTAACGGTGCCATGTCTGGGCCTCAGGTTTCAGGGATGCTGCCCGGGCATGGCCCCCAGGTGATTCTCAGGTGGTGCAGGGCTGGGAGCCCCTGAGGGAGGGGGAGGGGCGCCCACTCAGGTGGAGCTAATTCAAGACACTTGAGGCTGAAGAGATTTAGGAGTGGTGATAGTTTGCCAGGGCTTGAGGCTCGGATTGTGGAATTTGAAAGTTTTTGTTTGTCATGTGACCAAGACAGTGCATGGAGAGGACCGGGCTGTGGAGTGTCTGATGCGAGTGTGTACTAACTCTACCAAGAGCAGGGAGATGGGGGGCAGTGGGAGACAGGGTTGGGACAGTCAGAAGGAAACTTGGAAAATGACTTAAGATCTGAATTGAAAACCAGGGAACTGAATTAACTGTAGGACACATGAAACAGGGTGAACAGATGGAAAACATCTCAGTGGATGTGGCTTTGAACGTATGGAAGAGATGATGATCAGATAGGGAAAGACGGTAAGGAAGTGCAGTAACTCTGGGTGAGGGTGCACCAACGATCAGAAGATTGTTAGAAAAGGAAAGAAAAAACGGAAGAAAAAGAGGCGATAGGCATAGGGAGATAACGTAAAGTGATCGCATGTGTTTATAGTTTGGTTTAAAGAACCAGGAAGGTTGGAGGATCTTGGCTTTGTTTTGCTGTTTACTACACCCCCTAGAACAATGAATAAAAGAGAATCACCTGGGGGAGTGTGACATTTAGATTCCTGAGTCTTAATCATTTTTCCTTTGGATGCCAACACACCTGGATCAGAAACTAGAGAAATAGCAACTAAGGAATAAGCACTGAAGGGTCAAGTCACAACCAGTGACTAAGAAACCACATCCCAGATGTCTCCAGGCCGGCTCTGAGAGGCTACAGGGATGAGGGATGCTGAGTAATCCCTCAGAAGCACTCAGGGAGAGAAGAGAGGCAGTTGAATCCCCAAGGAGAAAGCTGTGACGCTGGTTTCTGCAGCTGAGAGTCTGCAAAAAGTTTTACTCTCAAGATATGAGTCATCTTGAATTGAGAGGTACGAAGTCCTCGGAATCCCGAGTTTGCTCTGTTCCATATTTGCAGGGGCTTCAGTGTGCTTGTGAAATTGGGGATCCCTTTCTCATTTTGCGAAGTTTGTGTGATGATCATACTGCTGGGATTCTAGAACTCTTCTTCTGTCTCCAGATTACATGTTCCCCTGGGCTGGTACCTTTGTTCTCAAGTTCACTCAAAGACAATTCCGCAAAGTCAGGATCTCTGCACTAAATGCAAGTAGGATTACTTAGAGGTGAGAAGACCAGAGCAGGCAGTGTGGAACCCTTTCGTTGTTCTGGTAACTCGCATAAGCGTATAGTTTATTACTGCTCACCTTTCCTTTATTTAACAGTGGTCCTCAGTGAGAAATTGGTCTAAATTGCTTTTACCATCCAGCATCCATATATTAATATGTATGTGAAAGCTCCGTGTTGTCAATATTTGTGAAAACCCACAATTGAGTGTGTCCAGCCTGTTTTACTCCCTCATGGGGCCTACTGTATAGCACAGGGAACTATATTCAATATCCTATGATAAACTATAATGGAAAAGAATATAAAAAAGAGTGTATATATGTATAACTGAATAACTGCTGTACAGTAGAAAATAACACCTTTGCCGACCTGTCCTCCTCTACCTCAGAATCAATCTATGCTTCCTCCCTTTCCTGTAGCTTCTTTTTTTTATACTGGTGGGTTGGTTGATTATTTGGCTGGGCCGGGTCTTAGCTGCCTGCCGCACGTGGGATCTTCATTGCAGCGTGCAGGATCTTTAGTTGTGGCGTGTGGGTTCTTAGTTGCAGCATGCGGGATCTAGTTCCCTGACCAGGGGTCAAACCTGGGCGCCCTGCATTGGGAGCACGGAGGCGTAACCGCTGGACCACCAGGGAAGTCCCTCCTGTAGCTTCTTTACCCCTAGTAGATTTGAGCTCTTGAGGTTCTTTTTTACTTTCCAGGACCCAACATGGGGTCCACCACTCAGCGAGAACTCAGGAGTTAAAAAAAAAAAATCTGAAGCCAAATGTGATTAAACATTTTAAAAATAGATTCCTTTAAGTAGAAGGGGAGTTATTTGGCCTGCAGAAAAAGACCGAGGTGACTAATAGGGTCACATGTGTAAGAAAAGACACAAAGGGCTGTGACCTGATGTTTTCTGTTTCTGCCAAGAAGCTGCAAGAGGAAATGGGGAGCTTTTGATTCGTTTTGTGGTTCTTAATCATCTGGGCTAACAGACCTTTTGGAGAATCTGGTGAAAGCAATGGACTTTGCTCCCCAGAAAAGGGTGAAACGCTTTGCCCCTAATTTTAGGGGTCTACTGACTCCCCCTAACCTGGTCCACAGACTTCAAGCGAATAATTCCTTGGTCAGTATCAAATGCCAACTGTGAGATGTTCATTCCTGCAGCTGCCCCTCCAGGGGGACAGACCAGGTGGTCTTCACTGGTCTTAGTCGTCTCTACCCCTGTGATTTGGGCCTGCCTTCCATCGTGGGTGCATTTATCGAGCTACTGTGTCCTTATGTCCAACAAGTATCAGTAGTGTTTTCCTCTTAGCCCACGAGGTCTATGACTGATATAAAAATAAATCTTCTTGTGCCGTCTTTGTCCTCAGAGTTCCTTAATCCAAAAGCTTGAGAAAGTTTCAAGTGAAGACTCAGGAATCAAAAAGGAAGAAGGCATTGCCTGGGCCAGGGTTTCTCGACCTCAGATCTATTGACATTTGGGGCCGGACAACTCCTCATTGTGGGGACTGCCCTGTGCACTGTAGGGTGTTCAGCAGCATCCCTGGCCTCCACCCAGTAGATGCCAGGAGCATCCTCCCCCTCAGTCGTGACAATCAAAAATGTCCCCAGACACACTGCCAAATGTTCCTCAGGGGGCCCAGATCGCCCCCCACCCCAGTTAAGAACTGCTGCTCAGCCTTTCTGTAGCTGGATTTTAGCTCTCTCATTAAAGGGGACACCTCCGTGGAGAATGGACTGTTCTTTCAGCTTCTTTCTACTATAGTCATTCGTGCAGCTGACTTTTGCTCTGTGCCAGTAGCTGTGCCAGGCCCTGCGGCTGCAAATGTAAAAGACACACCCTGACCTCAGGTGCTCCTTGCCTCCTTGTCGGGGCGACATATGCAGATGCATCAGGAGGTGGGTGAGCGTCTCATGGGAAAGAGGGCCTTTGCACCGGTATATTCTCCATCCAGAAGGCTCTTTCTCCTGATTTTTCCCGTGACTGGGACTTTTTTGTTATTCATATTCTAGTTTAAGTGACACTGCTTCAGGGAGACCAGTCCTAACCACCTAACCATAGTCGGCTGTTTTCACCTAATGCTTTGTAACAAACAGCTCAGAGCTCAGTGGCTCACAACCACATATTTCTTGCTCACACGTGTGTGGGTTGGCTGGGGTGTGGCTGATCTAGGCTGGGCTCAGCTGGGTTTGGCTACAAGCTGCAGCTTGAGTTTAGTTCTGCTCCACGAGCCTCTCATTCTGCTGGACCTTTGAACTTCTGGTGCATGTTGTTCTCATGGTGACAGCAAAAGCACAAAGGGGAAAGCAAGTGTATTTCAAAAATCTGCTTATGTCATACGCACTGACATCCATTTGGCCAAAGCCGATCGCACAGTCCGAGTCGGCAGGAGGGAGGAGCACATCGCTCTCCCTGAGGCTGTGGCAAAGCTGAACAGGACTTTACAGGGGAGTGAAGAAATGGGCCAGCAGTCTCCCTCACTCCGTCTGAAGCAGCCGCCCAGTCACTTTATCATTTTTATTGTCTGCTGAATTTTGGTACTCTGATTGTTGAATCACTTATTTCTTATTTGTCTGTTGTTACCAGATCATCAGCTCCATGATAGCGGCGACTTTTTCTGCCTCATTCACTGCTAAATACCAAGTACCAACCTGGCACAGGGTGGGCATTCAGGAAATCTGTGAATGAATAGATGGATGGACAGATGGTTGGTTGGATGGTTCCGTTTGGGGAATCAGGGAGGGGTGTTGGAGATAATCTTGAAATAGTAACAACAACTAACAGTTCCTGAGGGATGACTAAGGGCCAGGTGTGTGGTGTGTGCTTGTGCTTGACCTGGTTAAATCAAGGCATCCTTGCAATGTGTAGCCCTCCATTGGCCAGGGCGGGGGTGTGTGGGCAGCAGGGGCAGGATGTTCTGGTTAGAGCTGTAGAGCCCTGAAATAGCACATCTTGTTAGAGGATTGGAGAGGTGCCCAGTGTGGCTGGAGTGAAGGGAGCCTGGTGGGCAGATATAAGACATAAGAGTGACACTGGGGCCCAATGGTCAGGGCTTCCCTGTTCCACGTCTCTGGGGGAGCCATCGTGTCTGAGTCTGGAGTGGTGCCCCTAGGGGTGTGCAGTACACAACCTGGGAAGCTGTTCTGGCCACCCAGCAGGTCATGAGGGACCTTGTGTCACATGTCGAGTTGGGTGGATGCCTATCTGGAAGTCATCTTTGTTCTGGAAGAGGGTGCATATCTCTTAGCAGAGGCATGTCCCAGGTATTAAACAAGTAGGAAGCTTCTGGAAGTCCTTTTGAGGCACGTGGTGGAAACCTGACAAATGTCTGGCTTGGAAGGGCATGTCACAGTGCCCCAAGGCTTGAACCTTGCATTGTGTCAAGCAGGGTTGTATTTACTGGAGACCCCAGTCGCCTCTTGGCAGAGAGATGCTGGAGCTTGCTCTGGGGCAGCACGGGAGCGTCACCCCACTGTCTACGGACCCCCCCGACCCACAGAGATGCTCCAGGTCTTCACTGGGTTCTGTGCTCCCTGGAGACCTCCAGCACCTAGGACTTCGCCCAGCCTCTGCCGACCCTCATCACAACACAGCTAAGGAGACAGTAACATAGGGAAGGGGGCCCTGGACTCGTGTTTGGGTGGTGTGCTTGCTGGCCAAGAAAGCAGCGGCGGATCTGCCCCCAGGCCACACGCGCCTGGTCAGGCTGGCTTCTGACATTCAGTCCTCTGGGCTGGGACAGAGCTTTTTTAATGTCTTGAAATTTAAATTCTGTGTTTGTAGGGGGAAGAAAAGAGGAAGGAGATCTGGGTTCCAGTTTCAGCATTGCTGGGAGACTGTGGGCTCATAACCTAATTTCTCTGGGCTTCAAGTCTCTTCTACAAAATGAGAATAAGAAAACTTTGCTGTTGTGACAAACAAATAAGATAATGAATGTGAAGTCTCTTGTAAAACTTCATTAAAGTATTATTATTAGGTCCCAATTTTCTTTCTCCTTTCTGGAAGAAAAGTAAAAAAAAAAGTCATTTAGAACATATTTTACGCCAAGCCCTCTGTTAGGTGGTGTTGCCTAGAATCTCTTTTAATCTTAGTGGAACAGCCGTCAGGGTTACGGTGAGGATGAGGAAGCCAAGTCTCAGAGAGGTTAAGTGACTTGCTCCAGGTCACACAGCCTGCTGGTGGTGTGGGAGGTCTCTGTGATGGCGTGGCCCAACCTCTTTGCCATGTGTTCACCCACTACTGGGCCCTTCCAAGTGTATGCAGGGAGCATGGCTCCACAGGTGGGGACCCCACGGGCACTGTGTGGCTGCCACCGCACGCTCCGGCCAGTCTTCCTTAGGTTGGGGAGGCTGGTTGCCTTCAGAGGTGCCTTCTCCCCGCTCCTTCCTGCCCTGCAGCTCCTTGGAGAGTTTTTTTTGAAAACATCTAGGTTAGCTATAATGAACAGGGGCCTCCCCCCAGCAGCAGAGCATCACAAGGTCTCCGAGGGCAGCTGACATGGACACTGACACCCCAGAGCTGCTGTCTCTCCCTCGGTCTCTTCTCCCCTGTTTGGGAATGTTCTGGAATCTGCAGGCCGGAATGAGTTTATAGGGAGAGGTCAGCCTAGGCATTTGAGCCACCAGCCTGCCTCTGATGGGCTGACTTCCATTTTAAAGCCCCACTAAGAGCAGTCCCTGTCCCTGTGGGCTGTTAGAAACTGTGTGGGACATTGTGACTCATCAGATTCCAAGAGGAAGGATCTTGTAAAGGAATTTTCTCACGGTTGCATTTCTGAGCTGGGGTGTATTGTAAACACATTATCCAGCTGCCCTGGGTTAGATGAAGCTAAATGTTTACCCACTTGGGAGAAGCATTCATTTTATTCATTATTTTTAAAACCTTGTGTTTAAAAGAAAAAAAGAACAATTTGTTTGAAATAAGACTGCTGCCCAGTCTAAAGGAGCCCACTGGGACGCGAAGAGCTAACCTCGACGGCACCCCAGAGCAGGGCTTCTCAGTCTTGGAGATGTGGCGGGCATTGCCCGTCTAGTGTGGACGGCCGTCGCTGGCCCCGGACCACTGGGAAGAGGCAGGAGTGAGGGTCTGCGCATCGGGGCTCCTGCTCACTTTCAGAACTGGAAAGTGGAGCTGAAACTCTCCAAATACGTTGTTTGGATGACTAGAGAGGGCAGAAGCCTTCGGACCACGCTTGTTCACTGACCGTGGTATCAGAGCCCCGTCGTCATGTTTCCAAGACCCCATCTCTCTCTGGCGCATGTGTGAAGCCATCTAACCTCTTCCTGAATGAACGAGACCCCGCCACCCATCCCCACCCTTCTCTCACTGCTTTGTACGCTCTGCCTTATACTCTGGATATCTCCTGGACTGTCCCCCACCTGCTGTCCTGGGGGTCTGCTCCGTCCTGGGGGAGTGACCGAGCCCCATTCCTCTCTGCTCTTAGGGTGGGGTGCAGCAGATGGGGTATTAATTAGAAGGCGGGTCCCGGGGAGGTGGTGGGGGCCAGAGGTGGACTTTATGCTGGCTTCTTGTCTGCTGGCCAGAGGCTGAAGGGGTCAGGTGAGGGGTGAGTCTGTGACGTGGTTCCGTTACCTGGTCCGTCCAGCCCAGCAGCTCTGGGTTCCTGAGCACCGGGTGCTGGATGAGGCCTGGGCTGGGCTCTGGGGACACAGGGGTGAGGAGGACAGCAGGGCCTGCCTTAGCAGGTGCCCCGGGTGTTAGAGAGGGGGCAGACGTGTGTGAGGAGGATGGAGAAGTGGGGAAGGGAGATGGGAGGCTGAGCAGGAAGAGGGGCTGCCAGGTGGGTCGGCTGTGGCTGGAGCGTTGAGGGTTGCAGGGTATTCGCGCAGCAGTGGGTGCTGGGAAGGCAGTCCTGGAGGGAGAAGAGACGAGTTCTGACAAGGAAGCCCTTCGCCCCTCCCACCGGGGTGGGAGCACCAGAAGATTCATCTCAGGCCTGCAGAGGTCAAGGCTCAGCTGGGAGGAGCCCGTTTGTCATAGCCACGTGAGAGACACATTTCGGATTCTCTCTAGGGTTCAACCTTTCCTGGTGGCCAGAGGTTTTCCTGGGTCTGCAGCTCTTAAACTGTAGCAAGAGGCCGTACTAACGGATGTGTTAGAGAGGTGACAGCTGCCCCGCTTACCCATCCTCGTGGCCTGACCTGGACCTGCTCCGGCAGCGCTGGGCTCCCGGGCTCCGCGGTGGCGTCCTGGTCACCGTCGATTCCTCGGCGCTGGCGTTGTTCGGGGCTCACTGCCGAAGGAGCACAACTCATTTTTTCCAAGCGTGTTAGGAAGAGCACATCCCTTTTGCTAAGTGAGACACACTTACAGGCATAATTTAGGGATTTCTGAGCCTAGAGCTAATGACCACCCATGTGTATGGAAGCTGTGGAAATCTGTAGATGTACTACTTTGTTTCAGATTAAAAATGCAAGCAGCTCACAGTAAGTGCTTTAGGGCTGGTATTTTGGTGGAAATTTTAATTTTAGTTTTAGAAAATATCTAATAGCCTTTCTGGGGAAAGGTGGGGTTATAAATATGTAAGTTAGCTGAGGGGTGCTTGTAGGGTGGGGTTTTGCACCAGAGAATAATGAGATGAGTGCAGGAAGAAACCTTATCCTCTAGTTTTGAGCCCTTGCTTAATCTCAATTCCTTCTCCTGTAAAATTGGAATAATGTCACCTGCCTTGTGAAGATTAAACGAGATGAGGTGGGTGAAGTGTGTGACCGTGTCTAGAACGTAAGGTTGTGATGTGAGAGGATGTTACGGGCGAGGAAACAGGCCAGGATCAGGGGCTCCCGGCCCTGGCTGCACACGGGGACTGCTGTCCACACCCTCCCCCGCCCCGCCGGTCACCTGTGCACCTCTGGGCCCCCATCACCCCAGGGGACCGTGTTGCAGTGCAGCTCCTGCTCCGTCCCCAACCCTCCTCCCCAGAGCGAACCCCTGCTTCCTCGGCTGGAGGTCTCCTTGCCTTAGTGGATTTGTGCCCTGGACTTGGAGGCTGAGCCTCTCGCCCCCCCGCCCCCGTGCCTGGCACCGGGGGGTTGCCGCACTCCTTCTGGGCCTCGTAGCCCTGGAGACAGGTCGGGTGGACCAGAGCAGCAGCGCCCTGAGGGCCCTTTCTTCAGCTGAGGCAAGTTTAGAGAATTGGGGGAGCTCCAGGAGACCCAAGGCCTGGGACTGTCGGGAGAATTGTCTGGAAACAGCTGTGCTCACTGGAAGGCAGGAGGGAGTTCCCTGGCCTGGATGGCACCTGCAGGACCCACCTGACTCTGCAGTGCATGGTCCAGATGTGGCCGTTTCCCTCCGCATCCCTGCAGCCGAGAGTGCAGGTCAGGAAGGGGATGAGGCCTCTGGGTCCGGGGATGCCCAGGGCCCGGGAGGCAGCGTGGCGTTCTGGCCGACTTGGAACTGACCTGCTCTCCTTCCCCTGGCCTCTCGGGACCAGGTTCATCTCCAATCCCAACCTTTGCCCTCAGAAGTGAGGTCTGATGAGGACCAGTGTCAGGACCGAGGGGTCTTCCAGATGAGTCAGTCCCTCCCTCGCTCATAGATGATGAAGTGAGCTCAGGGAGGTTATGTGACCTGGCAGCCACCCGGCTAGCGAGGGGCAGTACCGGAGTCCAGCGCTCCTCTTAAATTTACTTTCTAGATCATCTGTACCTACAAGTGAGTGCAAAAGTAGATTTTATTTTAAAATGTGCACTTCAATGAAAGGAATGCTGTCCTGCCTAGACATTCCCCAGGCGTGAACCCAACCTGAATCCTCTTTTTTTTAAGTTAATTAATTTATTTTTATTTATTTATTTTTGACTGCGTTGGGTCTTCGTTGCTGCGCGCGAGCTTTCTCTAGTTGTGGTGAGTGGGGGCTACTCTTGGTTGCAGTGCACGGGCTTCTCATTGCGGTGGCTTCTCTTGTGGAGCATGGGCTCTAGGTGCGTGGGCTCAGTAGTTCTGGCTCGCGGGCTCTAGAGCGCAGGCTCAGTAGTTGTGGCGCACGGGCTTATTTGCTCCGTGGCATGTGGGATCTTCCCGGACCAGGGCTCAAACCCGTGTCCCCTGCGTTGGCAGGTGGATTCTTAACCACTGTGCCACTAGGGGAGTCCCTGAGTCCTCTTATTTTTTGTATTATAATCTTTGGTTTGAAACTTTTCCACTAGAGTTGCTCTCTGACAGCCTGTCTGCAGGTTTGGTTTTCTTAGGTGGATGCCCTGTGGGGAACGACAGCAGCTCAGCACTGTACATTTTACAGAGCCTGCCTCCTGCATCCTCGTGAGGTGGTCAGGAAGACCCCTGAGTGAGGAGCTCTGTCCCCAGCCGTGTGACAGCCCAGGCTGGTTGTGGCCAGGGCAGAGACAGGCCTGTGGCCCCAGGTCAGCCTGCCTTGTCTGGAGCCCCTGGTTCAGTTGCTGACACTGGCAGGTGTGGGGTCCAGACGTGTGGCTCCTCCCTCGCCCTCCAGGACCCCAAGCCCCATCAGCCCGGAGACCCTTGGCCCGGTGGCTGCTGTGTCTGGACCCCACGTGGGCTTCAGTGGAGTGCCACTGCTTGGTGAGGACGCACGAGGTGCGCCTGACCTTGAACAGCTTCCTGCACCATGAACTTGGAGTTGCGCAGGTTTCTAAGGACCCCACAGGAGGTGGAGGTTCCTAGACCTCAGGCTAGACTGGCTTTGAGACCCAGCGATCTGTGTGATTTGCTTTGACTCGCTGAACGTGAATGATAAATTGGCAGCTTTTCCGATCATCAGATGTTTGGGAAGTGGCCTGAGAGCATACTCAGTATTACTGACCACTCCGAAGGGAATGGGTGGTCACGGTCCAGAAGAAGGTGCAGGAGCCGTCCTACAGGACTTTGAAATGCCCTGCTTGCCCCGCAGGCGGTGTAGGCGATCAGGCTGCCCAGGCCCAAGAACACAGCTGGTTGTTAGTTGCTAGAACCAGCCATCTAAGAAGCTCGTGAAATCTTCACCCAGTGATTGGATGACCCGCACCAAGACACACCTCACCTACTAATCAATTCATTGCTCAGCGGGCCTTTGTTGAGTGCCCCCTGGGCTTAGACTGGTGCCCAAGTACAGACTCTTCAGGAAGCTTCTGCGGGGGGTGGTAGGTCCTCCTGGTTAGTTTCGACCAAAAGCCACAATGAAACATAAAAACAGTCAGAGGGATACAGCATAACCAAGAGTACCCAGGAAATTAATGTTAGAATTAACTTGCCTTATTGTCTATTAAACTGTCCTGTTTCAACATCTAAAACTGACTTCCCTGCATTTTTCACCTACCCCAGAATTTATTATGTTCCGCTGGGCCAATCTTTTCTTCCCCTAGGGTCAGAAACTAAGAACTTCTGTCTCCCTTCCTGCCTCTCAACTTCCAACTTCTGCTCCGGAAACCACACCCTCGGGAGGAGGGGTCTGTCCACCTCTGGCAGGACCTCAGGGAATCAAGGCAGGGAGCGTGGGGCAGCCTCAGGGGAGTGGGAGGCACCAGACCTGGAAACGGGCCTTGTTGGAGAAGCTTCATGGTCAGTGGTCTTGGAGAAGTGGGAGGAATTAGAACCTGGTCCAGCCCCAGATGGGGCCCAGTCAGGTCAAGGATCGGAGCCGGCAGCAGACAGCACCAGGAAGTCAGGTGGGGTTTGAATGTCAGGTCCATAGCTGAGGTTACCTCTGGCGGCCTGTGGGAGCGGGCTGGGGACCAAGGACACCTAGGCCAGCCCGCAGGGTGCCAGGGGTGGGGGAGCAGGTTCTCGATGCCCAAAGAAGCCCTTGGTGCCAATGCACTGAGCTCACCGGACAGACGTCAGATCCCACCTGCCTCTTCCCCTTCCTGGAGCTTCAGTTCTTCATGAGACCTGGATATTGGTACTGGCCACCCTCTCACCTGCTGGCAGGTGGCGTTGGCTCAGAGGATGCATGTGAATCCCAGAAGCCTGTAGCCTGCGGCACACATGTTAGATGGCATCGTGACAACTAAATCAGCCCGGGACCTCTTCTGGTCTCCTGTGACCTTCCATATGATCTGCAGCTGTTAGGATTCTACACCCCTGGCCAGTAGATCTGGGCTTGGTTCACTTTCCTCCCCAGCTAATCAGCACTGTACCTAAATGCGCCTATGAAGTAAGGGTGCAATAAGTGGTGGTTGAACAAGTGAGTGAGTGAATAGATGAGTAGCAGAAGGACTGCTCAGGCTGCACAGGTGGGCAGGATTGGCCAGCTTCCCTACCATGAAAAGGTGGAAGGGAGAACAGCAGTCCCCTCACTCATCCATGGTGATGGGGCAGGGTCTACTTCAGGGATCTGAATACCCCCTCGAGGTCAGAAGCTTTGCTGGGGACCTCCCTGGACAGTGGGCAACTTGCAGTTGGATTTTGGTCACCACCTGCCCGCCTCCTACATCCTTCTCCTGCAGACATGCCTTGACCATTGTCCTTTCCTCTCTTCCTCCTCTGGATACAGATTCTGGCCAATGTCTTCCTCTACCTGTGCGCCATCGTTGTGGGCATCATGTCCTACTACATGGCGGACCGCAAGCACCGCAAGGCCTTCCTGGAGGCCCGCCAGTCGCTGGAGGTGAAGATGAACCTGGAGGAGCAGAGCCAGCAGCAGGTGAGGCTCTTTGGGGGTGGCCTTGGGGCAGTGCCGGCCTGGAGCGTGGGTTTGGGGCCTGTCGGAAGGGCGTGAACCCAGTTGCTGTGGGTACCCCAGGGCTCCATGTGAATTCTTTTTCTCTGGAGGCATCACTCTGTGTTATTCCTCTCCCCGCTCCCTCTGCCACACCCCCCCGGGCAGATCGCTCACCTACTTTGTTCTCAGGGCTCCTCTCCCTGCGGTGGGGTAGGGGTAGGCGACCCATCCCCTGGCCTCGGGGGCCCTTGTGTGTGAAGTCTATCAGCCCCTCACCCCTCCTCCCACAGGCTCAGGGAAATCTCCCCACTGCCTTCTCCCGCTAAGTCATTTGTGAAGACCTAAAACTGAGCCCAGCCCCTGGGGAGCCCGCTGTTTACATTTTTCCATCAAGAGAACTGCCTGCCTGCTGTCCCCTCTCTTTTGTTACTGGCTTTACTCCAGCCTGATCCACTGCAGAGACTCCCCGCTCTCGTGTGACTCAGTCTTAAATAGTTTTTGGTCTGGGTTCATCTCACATGCTTTTTGAAGGATTTCGGAAATTACATCCACCAGTTTCCTGTTATCCATAGGTTGACTTGCCCTGAACAAACAAACTCAATAGGTTGAAAACATATGATTTCTCTGCTCTGGGAACCATGTCATTTTGTGTTCAGGTGGTGCTTTTTGCTCTGGGTTCAGTGGGTTCACTGAAATTGCCGTTTTCATAGACCCTGCCACCCAGGTGGGTGGGGCCTTAGTTTCGGGGGGCCCCACTGGTGGGCCTCATGTTCTCTAGACAGTGCTATTTGAAGGCACACAGTGAGTCACTTAGCTGATGTGTCCTAGCTTTGTCTGTCCTGGGAGGTTCTTTCTTTCTCTGTTTACCAATGAGATCTAGAAGCTCCTGAGCTGGGCCTCGGACTCATCTCTTTCAGAAGACGGGCTTTAGAAGGGGAACCTTCCTACCTCCATTGTGACAAAGGGCCCGTCATATTCGCCCCCTTCTCCTCGGCCCTGTATCCTGTGGTTACTGAGGAGCTACTGCGGCTTGAACATATTTAAAGAATCCTTAGTAAAGCTTTACTGGCTTTATTGAGTTCCTTCAAAGGCATTCTTTAATTTCTGCTTTTTATACTGTCTTGGTTCTTGTTTGCATTTGATCTCTCGTAATGTGGAGGCAGCCCTCTGGGTTCTCTACATTAAAAAAAAATGCGTGTGTCACCACTGAGCTAGACTGGGGAGTTCTTTTTTATATAGTCTGTGCAGTTTTCAGCATACCCATCTGTGTTCATCTTGTCTGTCTCGTAATGTATAATCCAGGACATCTTCAATTACGTTCAGCAGTGCTTGGTGGGGGCCTCCTGGTGTGGTGAGTCTCACCCTGAATCTGTTAGTCTCTGGGTGGATGATTTAGACAAGTTATCCACCCCATAGAGCCTCACTTCCCTCATCTGTGAAGTGGGGGTATTGATACTCCAAAGTAGAGATGTTGATACTCATCTTGCTGAGGGTCAGATGGGAAACACAGAGGTGCTTTGTAACCAGTAAAGCTGGAAACAGTGATGGTCAGGCTGAGGTACAGAGGCCACAAGGCCCACTTTCTAATGCCCCTTTGGGCAGGATCAGTGCGGGGAGCCTGGGGTCTGGCTGAGAGAACCACCCCTGTGTGCTTTTGTGACTGTGGACATGAGAGCTGCTTGCCATTTTAACTTTCTTTCCATGTCCTTGACGGGTTTGGGTATCATGGTTATGCCAGACTTATTAATTGGAGAAATGTTCCCTCTTTCTAATCCCTGGAAAAGTTTAAGGAAGATTTAGGTTATTCCTTTAATGTTTAGAAGAATTCACTAGTGGAGCCTTATTGGGTCTGGAGTTTTCTTTATGAGAAGGTTGTTTCATCTAAAGATAGAACGTTCTACAATTTCTTTTTGCATGAATTTTGGAAAGTTATTGTTTTTTCAAGAAGTTGTCCATTTCATCTAAGTTTTCATATTTTTGACATAATGTTCATTATATTTTCTTTTTATGTGTCATTGTGTATGGGATTTGAGTTCTTTTTTCATTACTGATATTGGTAATTTGTGCCTTCTGTTTTTAAATGTTTTCTTAACTTGTCCTACTAAGGTTTATTAATGTTTTAGCCTTTTCAGTGAAACACCTTTTTGGTTCTTTTGCATTTCTATAATTCATTAATTTATGCTTCTAACTTTGTATTTCCTCTCTTTGGGATTAATTTAGTGTTTTTTCCCTTCTCGAAATGGAACTGATATAGCTAATTTCCAGCATTTCTTTTCTAAAACATGTACGTATGCTATAGATTTTCCTCATTACAGTGCTTTAGCTTTATCCCGCAAGTTTTGATATGTCATATCCCTGTTGTCATTTAGTTCCGTTTTCTAAATTCTAAAATTTATATTTTCTAAATCCATTGAGATGCCTTTGATCCATGAGCTATTTAGGAGTACATTAATTTCCAAATATCTGGGGACTGTTTAAAAGTTATCTTTTTATTACTGATTTTTAGTTTCATTTGACTGCGGTCAAAGAATATGCTCTGCACGATTTTAGCCCTTTGAAATTTGTTGAAACTTGATTTTTGACCTAGTATGTGATTGGTTTTGATGCAGTTAAGAATAATGTATATTGGGGCTTCCCTGGTGGTGCAGTGGTTGAGAGTCCGCCTGCCGATGCAGGGGACACGGGTTTGTGCCCCGGTCCGGGAAGATCCCACATGCCGCGGAGCGGCTGGGCCCATGAGCCATGGCCGCTGAGCCTGCACGTCCGGAGCCTGTGCTCCGCAATGAGAGAGGCCACAACGGTGAGAGGCCTGCGTACCGCAAAAAAAAAAAAAAAAAAAAAAGAATAATGTATATTCTACAAAATGTATCAAAATGTCTTTCAAAAATGAAATAAGGTCAATAAATGTCAATTAGGATTCATTTGCATCTACCCCAAAGTATTTTTTGCGTCTTTGGTCACAGTGCAAAGACCTCGCAACACTAATTCCCCTCCCCAATACTTTCTGGCCACTGTAATATATTTTATTTTATTATTTATTTATTTCAGGTTTTTAAAAAAATTGAGGTATAGATGATTTACAATATTTTGTTAGCTTCACATGTACAACATTGTGATTCGATTGTAATGTATTTTATGTAATTCAATTGTAATGTAATGTAATTCAACATATGTTTTAAGCCCCACAAAACAGTCTCATAAAGTTATAGTCTTCTGCAGTTAATATTCATTACCTACGTTTGCCCATATTTTACCCTCTCAGTTACACTCCATTTCTTCTTCATTGCTGTGCTTCCATCTTCTTGAGGAATTCCTTTTAATATTGCTTTTCAAGTCGGTCTGTTGGCACTAAATTCTCTCCATTTTTAATTGCTAGAAGTGTGGGGGTTTTTTTGGGTTTTTTTTCCTTTTTTTTTTTTTGCGGTACGCGGGCCTCTCACTGCTGTGGCCTCTCCCGTTGCGGAGCACAGGCTCCGGACGCACAGGCCCAGTGGCCATGGCTCACGGGCCCAGCCGCTGCGCGGCATGTGGGATCCTCCTGGACCGGGGCACAAACCCGTGTCCCCTGCATCGGCAGGCAGACTCTCAACCACTGCACCACCGGGGAAGCCCAAAGTGTGTTTATTTTTATTTCAATTTTGAAAGTCATTTTTTATCAGATATAGAATTGAAGGTTTCTGGATTTTTACTTTCTGCCCTTTGAAGGTGTCTTTCTATTATCCTCAGGCTTCCAGCTGTAGGACATAGTGTTGCTCCTTTTGTTATTTATTTTTTGAAGTATAGTTGCTGTATAATATTATGTAAGTTACAGATGTACAATATAGTGGTTCACAATTTTTAAAGGTTATACTCCATTTATAGTTATTATAAAATATTGGCTATATTTCCCATGTTGTACAATAATACTGTTGCTCCTTTTAAACTAATGCGTATTATTTTCCTCTGGTTGCTTTTACTGGTTTTTTTTTTTGTCTTTGGTTTTAGTTTTGCCTAGGAGTTTTCTTTTGAAGTTACCCTGTTTTGTTCTCAAAGAGCTTCTTGCATTGATGGCTTGATGAAAATTTTTAGCCAGTATCTTTTTGTAGCTTCTCTGTCATTCTGTCCTTTGCTTCTATGACTCTAGATATCTTTATTAGACATTTCTACCATGTTCCATAAATGTCTGGATCTTCCTTTTTTTCTTTCTGTGCTTCAGACTGAATATTTTTACTGACCTAACTTTCAGTTTACTAATCCTCTCTTCTGCTTTGTCAACTCAGTGGTTGAGCTCATCTCTTGAATCCTTAACTTCCGTATTGTACTTTTTTCAGTTCTAGAATTTCCATTTTATTTTAAAAAATTTTCCATTTGATTTTAAAAAATAGATTTGAATTCTCTGGTTAAGTTCCCCATTTTGTCATCTATTTTTAGAACCATATTAAACATTTATTTTAAAGTCTTTGACCACCATGGTATCAGAATACTGATGGGTCTGCTTTTCTCTCTTGACTTTTGGTCCTGTCTTATGGCATCCTGGACTTTTAATTAACACTAGATATTGCATATGGAAAATAATAGCAACCCTAAATGATGTTGTGTCTCTCCAGACAGGATTACTTTTCTCGCAGCAGATGGTTATAGTAGGGTTAGCTCAGATTGATCCCATGTGGGGGTGAGAAGATTTAAAGCTGGGTTCAGTGAGCTGGTCTGTTTCTGTTCTGTGCCTACTCTTAGGAAATACCCCTTCAGGGGTCTTGACTGAAAGGGTGTCCTCCTCTTGAGGGACCCTGAATTCCTCAACATTAAGAGACTGCCAAAACTATCCTTTGATTTTTAGCCTCTTTTCTGTCACTTTCTGCTTGGATTTTCGGTCTCTTGCCCCATACGGCTTAGGGATTGGCAAATGCCTCAAGGGGGGTAGTTGTAGAGAAAGTCAGGCTTACTTTTCCATGGTTCTCTTCTGTCCAGGATCTCACCCCTCTACTCTGCGTTGGAATCCTTGTTCACCAGTTATTGTTTCTCCAGCCCCTCGGAAGCTCTAGCCATTGCTGTCTGTTCAGACTCTCAACCCTGGTCTCAAGGGAAAAAGTGGCAGAGTGTGTTGGGCTCACTTAAATGTGTCTCCCTTCCCTCAGAGAGCTTGTGTCCTGAAGTCCTAGCTGTGTTGGTTGTTTCCTATTGCCTTTAGATAGCTGTTCTTTTGTGTTTTATCCGGCTTTTATCCTTGGCTAAAGGGTTGGTCTGATATAAACTCCTCTATAAGAAGCAAGAGTTGGACATTACTTAAAATATTTTAAAGTTTATTTCAGAGTAGCCAGAAGTGTACATATTATAAAATTACAAAGGTATGAAAAAAATTGTACCATGGAAAGTAAGTTTCCCTCTGTATATCATCTACTTTCCCATCCCTCAGACAACCACTGTCATCTCTGTTGTGTATCCTTTCAGAGCTATTCTGTTTCCAAGTCATTGTATATAGGCACCCCTTGCTTTATTGCACTTCACTTTTTGATTGTACTGTGCAGATATTGAATTTTTTTAACAAATTGAAAGTTTGTGGCGGCAGTTCCCTGGCAGTCCAGTGGTTAGGACTCTGTGCTTTCACTGCCGAGGTCCCAGGTTCAATCGCTGGTTTGGGAACTAAGATCCCACAAACCATGGTGTGGCCAAAAAAAAAAAAAGAAGAAAAGGAAAAGAAAGTTTGTGGCCACCCTGAATCAAGCAAGTCTATCAGCACCACTTTTTCCAACAGCATTTGCTCATTTCATGTGTCTGGGTCACATTTTGGTAATTCTCACAGTATTTCAAACTTTTTCATTATTATTATATTTGTTGTGGTGATCTGTGATCAGTGATCTTTGATATTACTATTGTAATTGTTTTGGGGGACCACGAACTGCGCCCCTATGATACGGCAAACTTAATAAATATGTGTGTTCTGACTGCTCCACTGACCGGTCATTCCCCCATCTCTCTCCCTCTCCTCGGGTGCCCTATTTTCTGAGATACAACAATATTGAAATCAGGCCAATTAATAACCCTACAGTGACCTCTAAGTGTTCAAGTGAAAGGAAGAGTCACATATTTCTCACTTTAAATCAAAAGCTGGAAATAATTAGCTTTAGTGAGGAAGGCATGTCGAAAGCCAAGATAGGCCAGAAGCCAGACCTCTTGCACCAGTTAGCCAAGTTGTAAACACAAAGGAAAAGTTCTTTTTTTTTTGCGGTACGCGGGCCTCTCACTGTTGTGGTCTCTCCCGTTGTGGAGCACAGGCTCCGGACGCGCAGGCTCAGCGGCCATGGCTCACGGGCCCAGCCGCTCCGCGGCATGTGGGATCTTCCCGGACCGGGGCACGAACCCGTGACCCCTGCATCAGCAGGCGGACTCTCAACCACTGCGCCACCAGGGAAGCCCATGGAAATGTTCTTGAAGGAAATTAAAAGTGCTACTTAAGTAAACACAAGAATGATGAGAAAGCAAGAGAGTCTTATCGCTGATATGGAGAAAGTTTTAGTGGTCTGGATAGAAGAAGAAACCAGCCGCAACATTCCCTTAAGCCAAAGCCTAATCCAGAGCAAGGCCCTAACTCTCTTCAGTTCTGTGAAGGCTGAGAGAGGTGAGGAAGCTGCAGAAGAAAAGACTGAAGCTAGCAGAGGTTGGTTCCTGAGGTCTGAGTTCTAAGGAAGAAGCCGTCTCCATAACATGAAAATGCAAGATGAAGCAGCAAGTGCTGGTGTAGAAGCTGTAGCAAGTTATCCAGAAGATCTAGCTAAGATCATTAATGAAGGTGGCTACACTAAACAGTGGGTTTTCAATGTAGATGAAACAGCCTTCTATTAGAAGAAGATGTCATCTAGGACTTTCATAGCTAGAGAGGAAAAGTCAATGTCTGGCTCCAAAGCTTCAGAGAATGAGCTGACTTTCTTATTGGGGGCTAATGCAGCTGGTGACTTGAAATCGAAACCAATGCTTATTTACCATTCTGAAAATCCTAGGGCCCTTAAGAATTATGCTAAGACCTGTTGAGACCTAATGCTCAGAAAAAAAGATTCCTTTCAAAATATTACTGCACAGTGACAATGCACCTGGTCACCCAAGAACTCTGATGGAGGTGGACAAGGAGATTACTGTTGTTTTCATGCCTGCCAACATAACATTCATTCTGCAACCCATGGATCAAGGAGTAATTTCAACTTGCAGGTCTCATTATTTAAGAAATACATTTTGTAAGGCTATAGCTGCCATAGAGAGTGATTCCTCTGATAGATCTGGACAAAGTAAATTGAGAACCTTCCGGAAAGGATTCTTTATTCTAGATGCCATTAAGAACATTCGTGATTCATGTGAAGAGGTGGAACTATCAATATTAACAGGAGATTGGAAGAAGCTGATTCTAACCTTTGTGAATGACTGAGGGGTTCAAGACTTCAGTGGAGGAAGTAACTGCAGACGTGGTGGAAATAGCAAGAGAACTAGAATTAGAAGTGGAGGCTGGGACTTCCCTGGTGGCACAGTGGTTAAGAATCCACCTGCCAATGCAGGGGACACAGGTTTGAGCCCTGGTCTGGGAAGATCCCACATGCCGCAGAGCAACTAAGCCCCTGTGCCACAACTACTGAGCCTGTGTTCTAGAGCCCGTGAGCCACAACTGCTGAGCCCGTGTGCCACAACTACTGAAGCCCACGTGCCTAGAGCCCGTGCTCCGCAACAAAAGAAGCCACCACAATGAGACCACACACCGCAACAAGAGAAGCCAACACAGTGAGAAGACCGTGCACCGCAACAAAGAGCAGCCCCCGCTCGCTGCACTAGAGAAAGCCCGTGCACAGCAACGAAGACCCAATGCAGCCAAAAATAAATAAACAAAATAAATCAATTTATTTTTTTAAAAAAGAAGTGAAGGCTGAAGATGTGACTGAATTGCTGATGAAACTAATGGATAAAGTGTTGCTTCTTACGAATGAGCAGAGAGGATGGTTTCTTGAGGTAGATTCTACTCCTGGTAAAGATGCTGTGAAGGTTGTTGAAATGACATCAAAGAATTTAGAATATTGCCTAAATTCAGTGATAAGACAGCGGCAGGGTTTGAGAGGATTGACTCCAGTTCTGAAAGAAGTTTTACTGTTGGTAAGATGCCATCAAACAGCATTACATGCTACAGAGAAACCATTTGTGAAAGGAAGCGTCCGTTGACGCTGCAGACTTCGTTGCCGTCTAGTTCTAAGACGACATTGCCACAGCTACCGCCACCTTCAGCAGCTACCACTGATCAGTCAGCAGCATCAACATCAAGGCAAGACCCTCTGCCAGCAAAAAGATCACGGCTCGCTGAAGGATTAGGTGATTGTTAACGATTTTTAGCAATGAAGTCTTTTTTAAAATTAAGATACATGCATTGTTGTTTTTTTGATATGCTATTGCACACTTAATAGACTACAGAATAGTGCGAACATAACTTTTATATGCACTGGGAAACCAAAAAAGTTCACGTATTCGCTTTATTGCAGTATTCGCTTTATCTCGATGTTAGGTTTATTGCAGTGTTCTGGAACTGAACCCGCAGTATCTCTGAGCTGTGCCTGTACAGACTTTCCACACACAAATGGTAGTATGTTCACTCCTCTGCACTCCATCTATTCACCTAATCCCTTAGAGAGGGTTCTAAGTCCATATTGCAATTGCCTCATGCTTTTTGTGACGGTACTGTATTCCACTGTATAGAGGTAACATCATTTATTTAAAAGGGCTCCTGTAGGTAGACATTTAGGTTATTTCCAATTTTTTGCTACTGCAAACATTGCTGTAATAGACATCTTTATAGGGACATCATATTATACGTGTACAAATATATCTGAAAACTCAAAACCTAGAAGTGGAATTGCTGGATCAAAGGGCGTGTGCATTTTAAAAATTATATATATGTATATACATGTGTGTGTATGTGTATATATGCATATTTACTGTGGTAAAATATACAGAAGATAACATTTACCATTTTAATCATTTTGAAGTGTATGAGTTCAGTGACATTAAGTACATTCACAACATTGCGCTGCCATCACCACTGTTTGTTTTCAGAGCCTTTTCATCATCCCAAACAGAAACTCTATACACATTAAATATTAACTCCTCGGCCTCCGCTCCCCCAGCCCCTGACAACCACTATTCTACTCTTCTTTATGAATTTGACTGTCCTCGGTACCTCCTATAAGTAGAATCCTACAACATTTGTCCTTTTGTGACTGGTTTATTTCACGTAGAATCATGTCTTCAAGGGTCATCCATGTTGTAGTGTGTATCAGAATTCATTCCTTTTTAAGGTTGAATAATGTGCCCTTGTATGTATGTAGCATGTTTATCCATTCATTTGTTGATGGGCTCCACCTTCTAGCTCTTGTGACTGATGCTGCCATGCACTATTGGTGTACAAGTATCTGTTTGAGTCCCAGCTTTCCAAGTCTTTGGGGTATAAACCCAAGTGGAATTGCTGGGTCATATGGTGGCTCTGTATTGAACTTTTTGAGGAACCAGGCACGTGCATTTTTCATGTTGATAAATATTACCAAATTGTCTCATAGAGGTTCAAACAATTTACACTCTTCCCAGGAATGAATGAGGGTGGACTTAGGCACTTAAGTTTTCCTTGTTTATCTAGAAAAGACTTCTTTGCTTTTGGAACCCTGCAGCTCCCCCCAGGGATGCCTATTTGAAAACCCCAGCTGCAGGGAACAGGCCCCAAGGCAGTGGTAACATCCTGTGGGCTGTTGCCTGCTGTTTCCTTATTTGGCTCAAGTCACAGCCAGGTAAACACAGGTTTGGAAGAGTTTCTTTTCTTTTTCAGTATATGTTGTATGACATTTGATCAAAATAGACAAGTATAAAGAAAAAATACTGATAGAGGCATATTCCTTCAAGTCTTTTTTCCTTCTTCTGTGTTTGGAAGAGTGTCACCCTGATTATAAAAGTAACATCTTATTCTCAGATGGAGCAGTTCAGAACCAGATACTCAAGTCTTATGCCCGACAGTGCTAAAGAGTAGGCAGTGAACTGTCTACCATCATACTATTGTTGTTGGATACATTTTGAAGATACAGAGAAGTAGAATAAAACCTCCCATAATCCAGGGGTTACATTTAAAAATAATTTTTAAAAAAGTGTGTTAAATTGGGTTCTCGGCGAGAAAAGACTTTCAGGTTTGCTGGATTTTTTTTTTCCTTTTTGTTGAGGTGAACAACATATAACATAACATTAACCATATTGTACAATTTAGTACATGGCAATGGCCCCAGCCCAGGGGACGCTGGTCAAGGAGGAGCCACGAGGCAGGATGGGAGCCGGCTGGGGCCGGTGCATCCTTGTCCATGGTTCCAGTCGGGACAGAGCTTGCTCCCTCCCCAGGCGTCGGGGCTGACGTGGAGAGTGGTGTGGGCTCTGGGTTGATTTTACATCCCAGGAATGTCAGCTGATGTGTCTCTGGAGCTGAGTGCAGGCCACTGGAGAGGTTGCACACTCCCATTTCACTTTCCTCCTGCGAAAGCCCCTCGTGAGAATAAAAATGAGATAATAGATGTGAAAACGCTTTGGAAGGGGCTGCAGAAAGTCCTAGTGGGAGAGGAAACAGAAGCTGGTTTGGCCACCTATGTACTCACATTTGTTTAAATGCCTTTTTTAAAAGTTCCCAGTTTGCAGGGGAGACCTCCTTTCAGAATTTAGTTCTCAGGGTCCGTGTCTCACTCTCTCTTGCTGGTGAGTGTTTATCTTGTCTTCTAAACTGCTTTGGGACGAGGCACTGTGTGTGGCCTCCAGCCGTCACTCTCCTCTCTGGCGTCAGGAGCCCACCCCGATCCTGTGGTTCTGTCCTCTTTGCTGCTGTCACGTGGGAGGTTGGGCTCTCCTTTGCTAAGATGAGCAGCCTCCTGCTGACGGCGGGTGATGCCCGGTGGGTGGGCCGCCGGCCTCGTCCCTGGCAGGTGCTCAGCTTGTCTCCTCTGCCAGGAGGGATGGGACCTCATGGAGCTGAGGCTCTGTGAGTGTGGCCCTGGCAGGCGAGGGCTCTCGTTGCATTGCCCAGCGCATATCTGGTGCTTTAGGCCGTCCAGTGGCGTTGACCACAGGGTGGTCCGGTGGACTTCAGGCCTGTCTCCAGCTTCTCCTTGGTTCCACGGGCCTGTTAGGGTCGAGCAGGAGGCCCAGAGGAGGGAGCTGGAGTTGTTTTTCTTTATTCCCATGTGACCATAACACGAGGGTTTAGTTGGGGACCTTGGGGGTTGCTAAGCACCCCGACTGCCACCTGACAGCTACAGGCACCGGGGAAATCCACCCAGTGCACACCCGTCGCCAGGTACAAACTCTAGACTTCTGAGCCTTTCCGAAGCACATACTCGGAATTGCTTCCCAGGGAGTGGGAGGTGGTGGAGGAGGGTGTGGGGGAGGATGGAGGGATGAGGGGCACACGGCAGGCTTGCACTTCCTTCAGATCATGTTCAGTTAGGAAACCAACCTGGTCCTCACCTGGGGAAGGAGAGCTGCCCTTGGTCCCCACCCTCCTGGGGGAGGAAGCTGCAGCCGGCGTCGGAGGGGAGAGCCCAAGGCTGCCTGTGTGGGGTTCTAGGCCAGAAAACCATCCACCGCCACCCGTACCCACCTAGGGCCAGGGGTCAGATCACCTTCTTCCATGGTGCCCTGGGGAACTCGGTGTGGGTGAGCGCTGGGGGCCCTCACCTCTGGGGGGACGCAGACAGAGCAGTCGCTTCTGCCTCTCCTGCTACTCCAGCCCAAGGCCCAGAGCACCTTGGACTAGGGGTGGTGTTTCTTCTTTGTGCAGGAGTGTTTCCCTGGGTGGGTGACCTTCTGCCCTTGAGCAGGTCACCCCTTTATCGCGAGACTCAGACTTCTCTGGTAAGAGAAGCTTGGGACTGGGACTGCTGCCCTTTCAAAAGCTCAGTTTCTGGTCTTTCTGAAGGTCTCTGACCTCTGGCCAAGCCTGCCTCACTGTTCCCTTCAAGACCTTTAGCTGTGAGGATAAGGTGCAGAGTGACCTCAGCCTCCGTTGGTGGGGAGAGGGGAGTCAGAGTGACAGGGAGAGACAGAGAGATGAGGGGGCTGCCTCCTAGCCTGGGGCTGGCTTTCTAGTGTCAGCCCTCAAAGCGCCAGCTGTCGTCCTGGCAACGGTGGGGCTGGGGCTGGGGACCTGCCTCCTGTGTCACCGCATGTCTCGCAGCTGATGGAGGCGGGGCAAACCCATCGTTTACTTGACGGGAGCCATGGAGGAAACCCCCTGACAGCAGCCTCCAAAGATGCTTGCTGTCTTAACTGCTTCACAGAACCGCTCACGAGTATTTTTTCGTTTTAAGTTTAGCCTCGGAGGCCTCTTGGTTTGAGAAAAGCCAGAAGGTGAATTTCCCATGGTGAAGTAGGCATGAGTGCTTCTGTCGGTTCCAGCTCTGACCTCCTGGATTTCACAGAATGTTCTTCATTCTAACATTCCAGGATGTAGCAGAACAAGCCCATGTTAGGTGATGCACATGACGAGCCCACAGAGGACAGGCTGTTCTAAGGCCATGGAGGGCCCCTGCCGGTGGGGGGACATTTGCTGGGTCGGGGGACTGGGCGCTGGTGGCACTGCTAGTGCATGGCCCCGCGTCTGGGCTGTGGCCTCTGCGCTGGCTCCCTGCGGGGCTCTGGAGGGTCCTGGGCCCAGAGACGTCCTCCAGCAGTGTTCTTCTCTCCACACAGTTGTAGAGTCTACGGTCGGGGTCCAGTCTGGTCTGGGATGTGGTGCATCCCCACCTTTATCTGGCTGTAAAGATGAAGTTTTGTTTAGTAATAGGAGTCGTTTTTTGTTTGTTTGTTTTGTTTTTAACAATTACTTCTGCCCAGTCTTGAGCTGAGTTTTTACTGAATTATCTCATTTAATCATCACGACAAAACCCAGAAGGGGAGTTGATCCTCCCTCCCAATGAGGGCCTCTATTTGGGAGATCTACTTGAGGAGAATTAGGTGAGTAGTCCCCAGACTACATCTGGCCTGTCAGTTTCTGTTTTGTTTGATCTGCCCAGAGCTTCAGAAATTTCTAATACTTAAAAATTTGGACATTCTATATAAAAACTTGTATTTCTGACTGCCTTGAGAAATGGAAATGTCTGACAACACAGGGTGCAGAGTGAAGCTTGCATTCACATCCGAGCCAGGCCACTTACTTGCACCATGACCTTGAGCCAATTACTTATGCCCTTTGAGCCCCCATTTCTTTGCCCGTGAAATGGGAACAGAATAGGATTGTCAGACTGTCTAAAAGAGAGGATTCATCCCACAAATATTTGAGGCACGCTTCTAAACACTAGGGATACAGTTGTGAACAGAACAGATTCTAGTGGGGGAGACAATCATTAAACAAATGCTATGTTAGGAAGTAGGACAGGCAGTAGAGAAAAACAAAGCAGGGGAAGGAGCATAGAGCCTGCCAGAAGTGAAGGGAGGTTGCTGTTTAATATCGTGTGGCCAGAGAAGGCTTTCTGATAAGATGAGATTGGAGCAGAGACCTGAAGGCAGTGAGGGTGTGAGCCATGCAGTGATCAGAGAAATGAGCAGTAAGTGCAAAGGCCCTGTGGTATGTTCATAGGATGTCAAGGTGGTCAGTGCAGATGGAGCAGAAGTGAGGGGATGAGAGGTAGGAGGTGAGGCAGAGAGGAGATGGGGGCCAGATTCTACAGGGCCTCATTAGGACCTTGGCTTTTCCCTTGAGGGAAATGGGAGACATTGGAGGGTTGTAGGTTTTAAATGGATCAGTCTGGCTTATGGTGGAGAAGAGATAGCAGTGGAAGCAGGGAGACCAGTTAGAAGCATTGCAGTAATTTTGGTGAGAGAGGATAATGGCCCAGACCAGGATGGAGGTGATGAGGACAGAGGATTCTGGGTATGTTGAAGGCAGAGCCAACAGGACTTACTGCTGGGTAGAACGAGAGATGAGAGAATGGGAAGTCAATGATGGCTTTAAGGATTTTAGCCTGCAGGTGAGCTGCTGCTTCGGGTCCAAGACGGAAGCAGGTGATGTGTGCTTCCATGGCAGACATAGTAGCAATCTTTTCCACTGATCACAGACGTGACCTCGGCATCCTTCTCAACACAGTGCTCCAGGCAGCTGCTCTCTGTTCCTCCGAGTTGGACTTAATTGCTGCGGTAGTGTTCTAGAGCTGCATAGCCATTTGTGACTATTTAAATTAAAATTAGTTAAAATTTTAAAATTAAAAGTCAGTTCCTCAGGACTTCCCTGGTGGTCCAGTGGTTAAGACTCTACACTCCCAATGTAGGGGTCCCAGGTTTGATCCCTGGACAGGGACCTAGATCCTGCATGCCGCAACTAAAGATCCTGCACGCCGCAGCTAAAGATCCTATGTGCCGAAACAAAGACCTGGTGCAGCTAAGTAAATAAATACTAAAAAAAAAGTCAGTTCCTCCATTGCACTGGCCACATTTCATGTGCTCAGTAGCTCCATGTGGCTGGGTCGTGGCTACCGTATTGGAGAGCACAAATTACAGAGCATCTCCGTGACTGCAGAAAGTGCTG
This sequence comes from Stenella coeruleoalba, assembly GCF_951394435.1. NCBI lineage: Eukaryota > Metazoa > Chordata > Mammalia > Artiodactyla > Delphinidae > Stenella > Stenella coeruleoalba. Next base: position 71,022,156 of record NC_137159.1, read on the forward strand.
TTCTAGAGGGTGCTGGCTTGCCTCTTGGGCCACGTCTCCTGGTTGACAGCTCATTAGCTCATCAGACCTCTAAGGAGCGCCCTCTTTGTGCCTCTCTTGGTGAGGGCTCCAGATGCCACACGTGTGGGCTGTCTTTGGGCCCAAAGGGCAGTCTCCTGAGATAGTGGTCACATTGGCCCACGGTGGCCCATCTCTGGGGTCTGCGCAGGAGCCAGGCAGATGACCAGCAGCTGCACTGGCTCAGCATCCCCTCTCCCACTCTAGCAGGGTAAGGGTTCTGGGCTGACCCTGGGTCTGTGTGGTTTCCGGGCTGTTCTCCCAACACTGAGATTGAATGTGGTCCTGCTTCCGCCTTGGAGCCCGTCTACCTGGGAGACTCTGGGCTGCTGGCGTGGAGCCTGTTTTGCAATGGAGGTCTTGTTTAAAGATAGGCGGGTCTTTGAATTACACGGCCTCTCCCTCCTCTGAACTCTCATGGCCTCTGGCAGAAGACAGCAAAGCACTCCTGTCCTGGGAGACCAGCCAGTCGGCAAGTGACTTGACTGCCCTGCTCATCCAGGCTCTTGGGAGTACTGTTTGCCTCTGAGCTTCACAGCATGTAGCTTGGGGACTTGCCTAGATGACCAGTGATTGTTCTTTGATGACTTTGAGTGACCAAGGTCATGACCATGTCTTTTAGATGGGGCAGCACGTGTGGGCCCCTGCTCTACAGGGCGGCTGTCTGCTCCCATAGAAGCGGCAGCACTGGGGCATCCAGATTTCACGTGATGCGGTCCTGCGTCCTCTCATCAGGGAGAGAGGAGTTGTTTGGGCCCTGACCTCCCTGGGCTAAAGGCCAGGTCCTACCCTGCGTTCCCTTCCTCCTGCTGCCGCCTCTGCTCAGGTGCTCAGGCCAGGATGGGCACCTGGGGGGGTCCAGTGACCTTTTGGCTTCTAAGTGGCCTGCAAACTCCAAGAACGTGGACAGATCAGGACCAGAACAGACACGTTTGCAGACAGCTGTGGGTCTGCTCACAGCCTGTTGTGGTGACATGTATGTGTATGTGTGTGTGTGTGTGTGTGTGTGTGTGTACCCCGTAGGACACACACATTCTTTAAATAGACAGGCGGACTTAACGGGCTTACTTTGTACAGACGCTGGACACACACACTCACAGACGCACATGCACACGTACCGGCCACCTGGGCACTGTAGGTCTCTCCACTTAAATCTGTCTTCCTCCCTCTGCCCCTTTCACAAGGATGTTGTAGAAACTTAGCTTCTCATCAGCCAAGCTCGTTTATCCAGATCCCTGGCGGCCACCCTGCTGTAATTAACTCCTGAATATGCCTCATCAGAGCATCAGCTGTAACAACTCGGGGCCCCTCGGAGTGGTGCTGGCCTCCTCCTCTGTCTCAGTCCTGGGGCAGCAGGAAGGCGAGGCCTGGCGTGCTTGATCCATCCCTTCCCAGAGCCTGGCCGAGACCATGCTGACAGTGCCCCGGCCGGGCTCACGGCTCACCTGAGCAGCTCGGCATGTAACCGTTTTCATATGAGGAGACCCCAGCCCAGGAGGCCGAGCGTCCTGCCCCGGGGCACTGTGGTCTCTTCTCCCAGGGACCAGGATCCCTTGCCCCACCCAGTCTGCTCACCTGCCTGGGGCAGGCCTGGGCCCTTCTCCCCAGGATCTGGGTAGTTTTCTGCTCTACCCGTGAAGCCTACTAGAAACTTCCTGTCTCTTTCTGGACCGTGTCTGATTCTTTTCCCAGAGGGCCAGGGCCTTGCCTTCCGTTGCCGTGTGTTTTTAGGATGAGCCTTGAGGGCTGGCGAGAGGCTGCATGAGGCCCTTCACCCCTCCTTCTTTCTCTGTGTGGAGCCGTGTCTCAGCCCCCGAGCCCCTGAGTCCCTGTCCTCTGCTGGTGGTTCCATCCGTGGTTGCCCCCTCCTGCCGCCTTCTCACGCGGTGTCTGGGGACGAGAGGTCGCCACCTCTGGGGCAGCACATTCTTTGTTTGCACTGTTTTGACTTTTAGAGAATTCTCCCTCCGCGGGAAGCAGCAGTCTGTTCCCCGCAGTCTTCCCTCCTGGGGCCTTCAGAGCAAACTCATCCCTTTTCCGCACAACAGCATTCCTCGGACTTTAATTCTCCATGGGGCGGCGGATCCCCCTCTTCTCTGGGCTGATTCCCACCCACCCTCAGGCGACCGGACTCCGGCTCCCTCACCACAGGGTCACTCGCTGACCAAGGCCCAGGAGATCTGTTTCTTTGTTGTGGGGAGGACCCAGAAGCTCCACCGCCTCCTCTTTCGGGACCTTAACTTCTATTGAGGGCCAAGGGGCTTGTGTAGGCATCATTTTATGCTGTGAATTCATTTAAAATCTAATAGCATCTCAAATGGCCAGACTTTTCCCCCAGGGTTGATACACTGTGTCCCGCCCCCGTCCTGTCGTCTGGCAGTTGGTTTTGGGGACTCAAGTAGCGGTTATTACATTTACCCCTTTTGAAGTTGACCCTCTCTACATTTTAGCAGATTGCTCTGGGGTAAAGTCCATATTAACCAGTTGTCCTAGTGACATGCCATCCACACATTTTATAGATACGTGGTCTGTATCTTCTCAAGTGTTTCTCCTGGAAAACTGTCCACTTTGAACAAAGAAAGAGATCCTTAAGAGAGAACCCATTTTACACATGAGCAACCAAGGCCGAAGGGGCAAAGTGTATGCCCCAGGTCGCAGGGGCCTTAGTGGCCCGACCCCAGCTCAGTGATTTTTTTGCTCTGCCCCCCAAAGCTACTCCCCTTCCTTTTGACAAGATTTTTAAATCTTTACAATGCTTTGTCTCTTCAGCAAAGTCTGCTTTGGAGTTAGTCATTATTATCTCCACGTCTGTCTCTTCAGCCTCCAACTTCCATTCCTTCTTTCGGTCCAGACCATCAGATTTTAAAAGTAGCTTCAAGGTAAGGAAATGTCATTTTCCCACAGTCCAGTTTTCTGGCAAACTTCCACTGTGTCCCTTAAAGTCATGGTCCAAGAGTGAAGCAAGCACATGCCAGAACTTCAGGGCACCACAAGCCTGAAAAGACAGAGTCCTGAAAAAAGTGCCCTCTGTGCTCACATCATGTTTATAAAGGAGAGATGACAGGAAGGGGCCTGGAGTTGATCACAAGAATTCACACGATAATGAATGCTGAGCGTTAGAATTCAAAATACCAGGAGTTTTAAAGAGGTGTGGGGGGGTGACAGTTCCAATTCAGTTTTGAAAATATTACAAAACAACTAATTTAAAAAATAAAAAAGGGTTAAGGGAGAAGAAAAACTAAATGAAAAGATTATCCAAATTATTGAGCATCCTCCCCCTGCCCGCTATATTAGTTCCTGATAAACTTTGATCACATCCTCCTCTTTACTCCCAGCTCTCTGGGACTGTGGTCATCAGTGGGATTTGGCTTTCCTGGAGGAGCCTGGGTGAGTGTTGGACCTCTGCATCTTTGACCGTATGAGTCCAAGTTTCTGGAGGTGTGTTGCCATTTCCACCTTGACATGAATCACACTGCTGTCCTATCCTCTGGGTTTCAAGTGTTCTGCTTCTTTCTTCCCTTTTTTTTTTTTAGTATCTTCCTTCTTTTTAATATTTTATTTTATTTATTTTTATTTTTTGGCTGTGTCAGGTCTTAGTTGCGGCATGCAGGGTCTTCACTGAGGCATGTGGGATCTTTTGTGGTGCACGGGCTTCTCTCTAGTTGTGGCATGTGGGTTTTCTCTCTAGTTGTGGTGCGTGGGGTCCAGAGCGCGTGGGCTCTGTAGTTTGCGGCACGCAGGCTCTCTCATTGAGGTGCGTGAGCTCAGTAGTTGTGGCACGTGGGCTTAGTCCCCCCGTAGCATGTGGGATCTTAGTTCCCTGACCAGGATCGAACCCGCATCCCCTGCCTTGGAAGGAAGATTCTTTACCACTGGACCAGCAGGGAAGTCCCTATTCTGCTTCTTTCTAATCCACATGTCCCGGTTGAGGTTTTTGCCTGCTGCTCGGACATGGCCTTGGAGGTGGGGGTCTCCAGCAGTGACCTCGGCAGCAGGGTCTCTCTCTGGGTGTACCGATCAGCTCCTCTCCACTACAGGACCATGACTGTGCCTTTCCCCTTGCTTTCCTTTCCTTCAGATCCTTCTCAAATGCTCATAAAATGGTGCTTCCAAACTTCAGTGTGGTCACCAGTCACCTGAGGATCCTTGGGCCTTGCTGGGTGAGCCCCAGGTGATGCTGAGACTTCCCCTCTGCAGGCCAGACTTCGGGTCATGAGGCCTTGGTCCCGTGGGATGGGCTCAGCTGTACCAGGGGACCTCCCAGCACCTAGACGTCCAGGGACTCATCAGAAGTTTCTGCTCCTCCAGTAGCAGCGTCGAGTGATGCCGAGGTTCGCACAGGAACCACGCACCTCTGGGCCCTTTGCGGTTAGTCCAGTGGCAGCTCACTGGACCGTAGGGGAGACCTGGTGGCACCCCCATCTAGGTGAGCCCCTCTGGAGCTGCCGCAGTTGGCTTCTCTTGCAGCTTTGGGGTGACCCAGCATCTCAGGGTCCTCACGGTTGGTCACGTCCAGAGCTCTCAGCATCGGCCCCCTTCTCCTCCTCCCCTCGCCCTGTGGGGAAAGGGGGGTGGGCTCAGGGCAGTCTCCTGGCCTGCCCGGCACTGAGCCCAGGCCTCCCCTGCGTCCGCCCCGGCAGCACCCTCCCCCTCCTTCTCTGCTGAGCATCAGGAAGAGTCCCAGCAGCTGCCCTGGCCTGGCCTGCTCTCCCCGGTGCCCCGCTGTGGTCTGGTGGGCCTGGGCCAGCACGCTGAGGCACCCACAGAGGACCCGCCGTCCCACACAACAGCACAGGGACCGGGGCTCAGCCCCAGGGGAGCCGTGTTGTCAGGTCTTCACTAGATAAGATTTGGGCACTTCTGTTTCTTCACATTCATAGCAGAACAACGTCCGGTGCAGGTGAGAGAGTTAGAGTGTGAAAAGTACGTCTTTTGGTGGAGAAAAACCCACCAGTTCCATCGGTCAGGGAGCCCTGGGTCCACGTTCCGGGTCTGCCCCTACGGCCGAGGAACCGGGACAATCTACCTAACCCCTCCACACCTCGATTTGGGCACCTGCAAGATGGAGGCAGTATGACGTGTTCGTGAAAATACTGGGTAGGTGAGAACGTTTTAGGGAAGAAGAGGGACGGTCTTGATACTGGTCGTTAGTGTCCACGTGCCTGGCGACTTCTGTGCTTCTGAGAACTGCAGAAAGAAGCCAGCCCAGGGCGCCGGTTCTGTCGCGTGGCTCCCTAAGAGAGGGCCGCTGCCTCCTTCCCATTCCACCGGGGGCTTTGGTCTCCTGCTTGCTTCGCACCTGACCGTCAGCCTCCTTTCTCAGGTTAGAGCCAAGCAGATGTGGGAGTCTGGAGGCAGCTCAGTGGCCTTGCAGGGACGGTCCATTTCTAAGAAAGCTGGTAGTTACAGACAAGCTGGGGTCAGGGTCACAGCTGGAGGCAACAGGAAGTTTTGTGTTTATTTCCAGTTTAAAACATACTTTAAAAAAGAAGCAGCAGCAGTATAACAACCATATAGCAATTTTGAAAAGCATGTAAAGTTTTCTGTTAATTCCGTCTCTCACATTGTTACCCTTTTCTCTCTTGCGTATGTCCTTCTGCCATTATTTCGATGCGTGTGCATCCGGCGTCACCTTCACAGAATACAATTTCATGTCTTGCTTTTCTCTCTCATCATTTTCTTGTAACAGTTTTCACCAATATCATTTTTAAGGTTGCATAATCTTCCATCCAGAGGACGTGTCACAGTCGAATTAGCCATTTTCTGGGCTTTTGGGCTGCTTATAGTTTTCTCCACAAGTGTAAGTGATGCTGCATTAAAGTTCTTACACATAAATCTTCTTCTTCTGGATTATTTCTGTTGGATAAATTCCCAGAGGAGCCATTAATGGGTCAGAGGCTTAGAACATTCTTATGACTCCCAAAACATATAGCAACTGCTATGTTAGTGAGAGCAGGCTCTGCCTGTCTGCTGGGGAGACCAAGACACATCCCCCAGCTCTGGGCCCCGAGGATGCCCTGGGTGGCTCCTGTCCTGTCCACCCCTGTGCCCTCTGTGGGACCCGCCAGGCAAGTGCACTTGGATCCCAGCCTCCTTCCTTCTTCAAGGACATGGATGAGGGAGGTTGGGGTCTTCAGCCCAACTCTGAGGATGGATGTTAAGGATCCTCTGTGTGTGTGTGAGGATTTTTCTAGAAGATCCATCATTAGCATCATACACTCTTAAAAGAGGCCAGGATCCAGGAATGAGTTGAGGATCTCTGAAATGTAAGGGCAAACAAGGTCAGCATCAGTAGAGACACTGGTATGAAGTGGGTGTAGGTAAGGAAGGGGAGGAGCACACCTGGGCAGGGGCCGGGGGCTCTGGAGAGGTGGCAGGTGGGTGAGGAGGGGCCGTTCCAGAGAGAGTGACGCCAGAGCAGGGAAAAGCAAATAGTCCTGCTTGTCTACCCAGGAGGGAGCACCGAGGAAATCGGGGGAGCTGGGGCCAGGAAGGCAGGTGGGTGTCACGGGGAGGAGGCCTCGGTGCCGTGGAGAAGCACGCGGGTGGGGAGCCATCCATGGGTGTGAAGTTCAGAAGTGGAAGGTGGCGGGGGAGGGGAGCAGAGCCTGGCTGTCACCAAGGTCCTGGGGTTGCGACGTGGGCCCGGCCCCTCCTTTGCTGCCCACTCGGCCACTTTCTTGCCCCTGCCCTCCACCTACTAGAATGTTCTTTCCGGTCCAGTCCTGTGGCAGCTGCCTGTTGCATTTTTTTCTCATCTGACAAATTGTTCTTTTTTCTGTGTACGCCTACTTCTTATTTAAGACTCGTCTTATCAGAGTGACTTAAGGTGGACTCTGCCTGCTGACCTTTTGAGGTTGACCATAGGGTTGCCGTACACCACACAGGTCAATTGGTAGCCTTCCTTTACAACCACAGCTGCTTTCTTGTTATTTGAAAATTTGACATTTAAGGGTTATCTGCTTTCAGAACTCGTCTATTCTCTCTTTTTTTAAAAAAAACATTTATTTATTTGCCTGTGCCAGGTCTTAGTTACGGCATGCAGGCTTTTTAGTTGCGGCTCGCCAGCTTCTTAGTTGCGGCAGCCGGGCTCCTTAGTTGTGGCATGCATGCGGGATCTAGTTCCCTGACCAGGAATCAGTCGGGCCCCCTGCATTGGGAGTGCGGAGTCTTAACTACTGGCCTACCAGGGAAGTCCCAGAACTCATCTCTTCTCCTGCAAAAAGTTACAGAATCACGTGATGCAAAAAGTGAAAATCCCCCACGTGGCACCCCCCAGAGATAAGCTCATGGCCTCCGCGCTCTGTGGACCTCCAAGGCACCTGGGTTCTGGGTGTCAGGGCTGCCCTGCTTTGTGCTTCCGCTGCTGCCTTTATCCTGCCCTTGTTGACAGCACTGGAGCCCAGGCCGTGCTAGGATAGGGCAGTGCGGGTTGCCTCCGGGGAGGCCCATCTTGTTTCCAGGGAAATTGGGCCACGGGCACCTCACAGGGTTGGATTGCATTCTGATGTCCCCAAGGTTCCCAGGGAGCCGAATGGCTTTTCTGGGAGGACAGAGTTCTGTGGAAGAGCCTGAGGGGGGCGTGGGAAAGGCCTGCCTGTGTCGGGGGTGGCTGCTGAGACAGGCCCCGCCCCGCTGTGACTTTCCTGCTCCTCGGCGTCCCGTGGCCCCCCTCTGCTCTTCCCAGCCTGGCAGGCCCTGCCCACGCCCCTCACGTGTCTGCCTCTTCCCTGCGTTGGCATGTATCCCGCATGCACGTTGAGGGGAGAAAGGCTGAGATGCGCATGGAAGGCAGGATCCCTCTTGGTGTCCCCTTATCATCCTGTCTGGACCAGACAGAGCTCACAGGACCTGGCCGAGGGACCAAAACGTTTCCTGCTGACCTTGACGTCCCTCTGGAGCTCTTCATCGATAAATCTATGGCCAGCTTGGAAGCCTCAGGGGAAGTTTAGACTTTGTCTTTCTGAGACACCTTCTGTCTCAGTGCCTCAGTGACACTTCACATCAAGTGACACGAGAACAGCTAAAGTATATGGAACACTTGCCATGCGTGGACACCGTTTTAAGTGCTTTATGGTAATGAGTCGCTCAGCCCTCCTGTTTTACGGGCGAGGACACCAGGGCACGGGGAAGTTTAATGATGGCCTGGTATCGCGTGGCGAGTGGCAGGGCTCGGGTCTGAGCCAGGCGGTCAGACCCTGTCCCTGCCAGCCTGGCACGGGCAGGGCCGCACGTGGGGTGGGCTGGGACCCCTGAGATTCCTGCCCCAGCCCTCACTGCTGCCCCTCAGCCCCGTCTCCTTCTCCCGCTCAGGACCCCAGCAGCTCTCTCCACAGGCCGCCCTCGAGAGCAGGCAGGGCCTCGTGTCTGGCTTTTCTTGAAAATCCTCCCGGAGGCTCATCTTCTTCCCAAGCTGAGAGCTTTGCCAGGGCAGCGGCTTTGCCACCTGCTCTGCTTGGGCTGCAGGGCCCCGGGAGGCTCGGTTGCTGCTTCCTGGGCTCGGGTGGAGCCAGGCAGGGCGCACTGGGGTCATTTTGGCTTCTCATTCCTGAGCTGTAATGGTGCCACCCGCGAGGTTCTTAACAGTGGAAGAGACATTGCTGTGGAAATGGGAGGGTAGCAGGAATAACCACTGTCCGTGCTTCAGGCTAGAGCCAGCGTCAGGCATGCTGAGCAGAGGGGGCCGCCTTGTTACGGTGGTATTCACCGCAGGAAAGAGGATTGGTTCTCCCTGTGAGAACAGAGATAGGGCACAGGGACCTACCTCCCTGTGTGATGGCGAGCAGGTGGGGGCTTCTGGCCTGCAGACCTTCCTAGGAGGAGGAGGGAGGGGCCGCGCCTACAGCTGAGCCGTCTTCTCCAGGGGAGCTGAGGCCCCAGGCCTCTGGCTCAGTGGGGACAGAGGCCCAGGGACGACGCCAGACTCTTGGGGGCCTCTTGGCCGCGCCCACCAGAGGAGAGGAGTCGACCTCTACACCTCAGGCTCCTACCCCAGAGCAGGTGTGTCTGAAAGGCAGGTAGAGCTGCGTTTTCTGGCCTCAGGGCCCACTGAACACAACAAAGGGCAGGAGTCCAGGCCCGTGGCGGAGGTGTGTCCCCGCTCCTGTACCGCTGGGCTGGCATCACTGCCGAGGCCTGGGACCTGCAGCCTGAGTTTCACTGTGGCCCCTGACCCCTGGTCAGACCCCAGGTGCTGAGGACACGGGTCTTAGTTTTCTGGCCACCCCTCCTGCCCCAGGTAGCTCCCGGCCTTAGGTCACTGGACATAGCACCCCCGGATCCGCGCGCCCCACCCGTCCCCTCCTCCCGTTTCAGCGGCTGACCCTGCAGCACGGGCCTGGTCACCCGGAACTGCTCCACCCCGGGGTCCAAGGCTGCGACCTCCAGCCACATCTCTTGTTCCCCCAGCCCCCTCTGCCTCCTTCTGCACCCACACTTCTCCCAGGCTGACCTCACTTCCTGCTGCCTCATCCTGCCAGCCTCGGTTTAGTCGCCTCCCCGCCATTAGCGCGGTTCTCTTGCTCCCTTGCCGTTTCCATCCTGCAGACCTGCACCTGAGGTTCTCCCTCAGCCTCTCCCACCGTCCTCCAGGGCACCACTGTCACCTCCCTCCCCTCCCAGGGGCACAGGGCGGTTCTTCCCGACAAGTTGCCGCTGCCTGCGTTTCCCCCTCCTCTGACCCACCCTCCAGCACCCCCGCCGTCACTTGTCTCCTCTCTCCTGTTCTGCTGCTGGGTCTGACCCGCGGCTTCTGAGCCGCCAAGCATCTGCCTGCAGGGCGTCCCTGCACGGGGCCCTCCAAGGCCCCTCCTGGACTCACTCGTCTTTGTAGCCTGGCACCTGGCGTGGTACCTGGCACGTCGTAGGTCTCCAGTCACGTTGAATCTGGATTCTCGAGTGATGGCCCTGTGCACCGTGGGGTGGGCCACACAGAAGCCCTGCCCTCAAGGGCACACGTAGGCACTGTCACCCTTCCTGTGGTATTGGGGGTGCCTTGGAGGCACAGAGCCAAGCCTGGGGTTCTTCACGGGTTTCTGAGCTCTGTCCGCGCTCCGAAGGTGCTCAGGCCACGGTGCTGAGTCTGCTCAGGGCAGGAGGCGGCCTGTCCTGGGCCTCCGGCTGCTTCCCAGTGAAGGGTGTGCACCGCAAGGTCTCTGCGGAGGGTCACCTGGCTCCTGGCTGACGCCTGTCACCAGGATAAGGGCGTTTCTTCCCAGAGTGTCCGCGCCTGCCCCTGCCCTCCCCACTCAGTCTCTCCTCCCCCACAGGAGAACCTTATGCTTTCCATCCTGCCCAAGCACGTGGCAGACGAGATGCTGAAGGACATGAAGAAGGACGAGAGCCAGAAGGACCAGCAGCAGTTCAACACCATGTACATGTACCGCCACGAGAATGTCAGGTGCGCCGGCTGCAGGCCTGGGCTCCGAGCGCAGGACGGGGGCTTTGGGGGGTCGGCGGAGCACCGCGGGGTTCGAGAGTCTTCCCGGGCCCTGGAAACACGGCCACCCCACAGTGTGACCCTCAGCCCCCGCAGGGGCCGCCTTGCTGCCAGGTGTCGGGGCCGAGACGGGTCCCGTGGTCCAGGCCCGTCATTGTACAGACGCCACCCGCGAGATAAGCTAAACGCCGGAGCCCTGAGTGCGCCCGGCACGTGCCAGGGTCTCACCACTTCGGGGCTTGAGCAGGGACCTGGCCGCCTGAGGGCTGGAGCGGGAGCTGGCGGTGGGCAGCATGGAGCCCGGCACGCCGCCTGGGTCCTCACCGCCGGGGCCTGCCTCCCCCTCCGCAGCATCCTCTTTGCCGACATCGTGGGCTTCACCCAGCTGTCTTCAGCCTGCAGCGCCCAAGAGCTCGTGAAGCTCCTCAACGAGCTCTTCGCCCGCTTCGACAAGCTGGCGGCCGTAAGTGCCCTGACCCTCGCCCAGCCCTCCGGGGAGGGGTGGGGGGCGCCATCCTCGTGACCTGGGCCTTCCCCTCCTCCTCCGGCTCCCAGGACTTCCGCCCACCCCTCCGTCCTCTGCTTTCTTTGCCCCTCACAACCCCTTGCCGAGGAGGGACTCAGGACCTGCCCTTTCAGAAATACCACCAGCTGCGGATTAAGATTCTGGGCGACTGTTACTACTGCATCTGTGGGCTGCCTGACTACCGGGAGGACCACGCCGTCTGCTCCATCCTCATGGGGCTCGCCATGGTGGAGGCCATCTCGTAAGTGGGGGGAGCGTGGGTCCCGGCTCCGGCACCAGCACGCCTGCCGCGCTGCTCTGTCTCGGTGGGCCCTGTGCGTCCCGAGGCCCCGAGCCGGGCTCGTCAGGGGATGAGGCGGGTGCGGCATGGTCAGTCCCAGGCTCTGGGAAGTTGGGCTAGGCTTACCTTCCTCACCGCTGAGGGAAACTGCAGCCTCCAAGGGATCCTCTTCTAGCTTTAGTCCACGCTAGTTTTTTCTGCTGGAAGGTGCGGTCATCATGAAATTCTGCCACCTTCCATTTGCTTTCTTTTCCTCCCAAGTGTCCCCCCAGCATATCTTCTCTCCGTGTTTTCTCATCGTGACCCCCCAGGACAGATAGGCTCAGAGATCTCCATGCCCATCTCTTGGATCAGGAAGCCCGAGTACAGCAGTGAAGTGACTGCTGAGGTCACGAGATGTTTGGGCAGCAGAGATGGGACTAGAACCCTGGCTTCTGAGCCCCGGCCAAGGCTCCTGCCTGCACCACTGTGAGCCTCTAGGGTGGTGAACTCTGCCTCCCCGGCTCTTCCCCACTGCTGTCACTGCGCCTGTGGGCTTGGAGGTCCCTGGGGGGGCGGGGTTGCTCCCTGCCGTCGACTCAAGGCCTCTCGTGGGCCCTGGGTGGTATCAGCCCCCGCAAGCCCCTTGCTGAGTCCAGGAGTTGGGCGTGTGCTTCACCACCGTCTCCAAGGGGGTGGTTTTGCATTTTTGCTGTCTTCCAGGGTAAACCCCCTCTAGGATTGGCTGGAAAGAAGCAGATGCTGCCTTTCCCCTGGGGCCATAGTTCAGGATTTAGAGACTCTTACCTCTACTCCCATCACTGTTGGGCAAAGTGCTGAAATTCGTGTTTGTCTCCTCCTGGAGATCTCAAGCAAGGAGCTCTTCCCCTCTGCACACACAGCACGTAGTGCAGGGCCTGGCACACAGTAGGCGCTCAGTGCAGGTCAGCTGCACACATGAGTAAACGGATGGCTGGAAGAGGACAGCTGGAGGTCCCCCAGGGGCAGAGGGTCTCTGCTGTTTCCTGCCCCTCCATCCCCACCCCGAGTCACACTGGCCTGTGGTTGCTGAGTCTGGCCTTGGCCACTGCCTGCTGTAGCCCCAGCTGTGGGTGACTCAGATGTGGGCAGAAAGCAATGGGGGCAGCCTGTAGGCCCTGTAGCCTGGAGGGGAGGAAGGCTGTGCAGAATTCCTCCCACTGGGGGGCTGGGGAGGGGGCTTGCCACCTGGCTGTGGGCAGGCCTGACCCCTCCTCCTTTCTGTGTGTACCTGGCAGGTATGTACGGGAGAAGACGAAGACTGGGGTGGACATGCGAGTCGGGGTGCACACAGGCACCGTGCTGGGGGGTGTCCTGGGCCAGAAGCGCTGGCAGTACGACGTGTGGTCCACCGACGTCACCGTGGCCAACAAGATGGAGGCCGGCGGCATCCCCGGGTGAGCACGCGTTCCTTCCCGGGGCCAGGGGAGGGGACCGTCCCATCCATCTCAGGGTTGTGGCCCAGACGAGGGACAAGGGGCCTCGAGGAAGCAGCCCTTCCCACCCAGGAGCAGTGTTCTTCCAGCGCCTGCCTCCTGGGCCTTTCCTGCCTGGGGCTCTGCAGGAGTCTGTCCTCCTGCCCCCTTTACCCTCTGCGGGGCCTTGGGGCTCTGAGGTCAGGGCTGGAGCTCCTTCAGTGCGCAGGTCACCCCGAAGGGCACTATTAGCAGCGAGAGTCTCCTAACAGGCTCTGAGGCACCTGTACGTCTTTCCTGAGTTCTTTACAGACTTGGCCAGTCAGGTGGGGCAGGCCCCACCCTCAGGGTGGACCAAGGAGGCGGTGAAACCTTCCCTGCCTGGGTCAGGAGGCTTCTCTCGGAGGCAGTGACAGTTCTCTCCCTGGTGGTGACTCCCCAGAAACGGGCTATTACCCCCTGACAGCAGGTGTTGCAGCGGAGAATCACACCAGGTGGATGATAACCAGGCCTTCCGACCTTAGTGTTCAGAGCAGACTTCAAATCCCTCATCTCATTTGATACCCTCAGCAGCCTGAGGACAAACTGTCTCATGGATTGAAGCTGAGGCTCAGAGAAGGGGAGGTGCCGGGCCGCCTACACAGCCACTTAGCGCTAGGACTTGCCGCTCCGCCTCTGTCCCCGGGGGTAGGGCGGGGGCTGCCACGGGGCCTGTGCTCAGGGCCCCTCTCGCCCGAACCCAGGCGTGTGCACATCTCCCAGAGCACCATGGACTGCCTGAAAGGCGAGTTCGATGTGGAGCCAGGCGATGGGGGCAGCCGCTGTGATTACCTGGATGAGAAGGGCATCGAAACCTACCTCATCATTGCGTCCAAGCCAGAGGTGAAGAGGACAGCTGCCCAAAATGGCCTCAGCGGCTCGGTGAGTCCTCCACCCACCCCCTGGGCCGGCGGGGAGGGAAAGGCAGGGATTGGAGGTGAGATTGTAGAAGAGTTGGCAGGACAATGAGAGGTCTCGCTAGCTGCTGAGTGTTGGAGCAAAGGGTAGTACGAGGTAAGTATTTCGTGCCCAGTGTGAAGTCTGAGCTACAGTAAATGCTCTAAAGAACTCAGAAAAGTAGGAAGCTGTCCTGCAGAAAATTAGGAAATGTCACGGCGGAAAGTGGAGCCCCATGAAATGAGACTTGACCTGGTCACAAAATTATTGAGTCTTCATATTTTAAGAGTGCTAGGGGACTTCCCTGGTGGCGCAGTGGTTAAGAATCCGCCTGCCAGTGCAGGGGACATGGGTTCGAGCCCTGGTCCGGGAAGATCCCATACACCGCGGAGCAACTAAGCCCGCGAGCCACAACTACTGAGCCCGCGGGCCACAACTACTGAAGTCCGCGCGCCTAGAGCCCACGCTCTGCAACAAGAGAAGCCACCACAACAAGAAGCCCGCGTACCGCAACGAAGAGTAGCCCCCGCTCGCCACAACTAGAGAAAGCCTGTGTGGAGCAACGAAGACCCAACGCAGCCAAAAATAAATAAATAAATTTATTTTTTAAAAAAAGAGTGCTACACGCACAACTTCAGTATGTTCACTGGAACAAATGAACAGTGCATCTTCTAAGCTATTCTACAAGATGGTGATCGACAGCAATTTGAGAAATCAGCTACCTTTGTGAAGTGACAGAACATTTACCATTTCTGGCAAAAAACGTTTTTAGTACATTTAAAAATGCTGTTCCTTTAAAAAATTACCCCCAAATTGGTGGTACTGGTGACCACCTTGAAGTCATAGGGCAGCAGTCAAACGTATCTTTGTGACAACCACACGCATTCCTGTTCGTTCTGATCTTGCATTTTCTCATTTTGTTTAATCAACCCTTGCGTGGTGCGTCATTTGACTCAGGGGTTGTTCTTGGCACCTGACACCCCCGGGAGGGTTACGCATGGGGCCCTGGCAGCAGTGTCTTTACGAAGCTGGTGTGCAGGAGTCATTATTCAGTTTTCCAATTAGAGAAAAGTGGAGTTCGTGGGCGTGTAGCTTAAAATACTGGCACAGAGGCTCTGGGTGAGTAGGAGTGGGGTCCGGGCTGTGGGCCGTTGAGCCCCGTGGCCTGGGTGCTGCCACACAGGACGGGGGCACAGGCGACAGCTTCCAGTGAACGGGAGTTAGACTTCTTCGCAAATGCTCCATCAGACAAACGAGGGGACCCATTTCTCATGGAAACCTGGGCGCTGTTCCCTTCAAAACTAATTTTCCTGACGTTTTGGGGCAATCCAGGTTTTCAGTGTGTAGTAAAGTTGACTTTTAACTGCTTCTTAGTGCCCCTGCCTAAAAAACGTAGATGTCGCAAAGTGGAAAAGCTGGGTTAAAGGTTCTGTACATTGAAAGTTTAACCCATGTGCCTGCTACTTACCTCCTGCCACCCTCCCTCTGCCTGTGCTGGCTCTTTCCTCACTTTTTTTCTTCGTTCAGTTGAAAGATGAACCCACGGTATCTTATTGTTTTAATCGCGTTTCTTTAGTTATTAGTAAGACTGGACACTTGTAACATGGTTGTCAGTCTGGTGATTTTCTTCTGTGAATTGCATATTCACATCTAACCTTTGAGGGCTTTTTCCGCCTCTGGTTTGTAGACGCTTTTGTTTGTTAGAGAGCTGAACCTTCTGTCCTACTGTGCTCATCAGCTGTGCATCAAGCATCCGCTTCGTGCCCGGCACTGGGACGCATCTGTCTCGGGGAACTTAGAAGTTGAGCTGCTGTAGATTATACCAGCCGTCTTCCCTACAAGGCGCTGCAGCAACTGTCAGCCCCCAGTGTGCGTTAAGTGAACAACTTAACGCCATTATCATAAGCCCCTGTGATCAGCTCAGTAATTGTTTAAGATGTCTCCAACTCAAGATGTGCTCCGAGAAGGCCATGTCAGCAAGTCACCAAACCTGCTCAGCAGTCAGTCAGAAGTAGTCAAGCGCAGAGATAAACGCGTGAATGATGTGTGAGTGATAATGGGAAGCAGTAGGGAAAGTGGTGACGGCGGCTTCCCTGGGCCTCATAGGAGCAAATACCATTCTATCTGCAGAAGCCTCTCCCCGGGGTTTAGCTGAACAAAGTGATAAGGAGGAGAGTGTGAGGGGAATTGTCACAGTGGATCCTTTCCAAAGTGTTAAAAAGACACCTCCCATCTATACTGACCTTGCTGTTAGTCTCATTCAGTTGTTTTTTGTTTGTTTTATTTTTTTGCGGTACGCGGGCCTCTCCCTGCTGTGGCCTCTCCCGTTGCGGAGCACAGGCTCCGGACGCGCAGGCTCAGCGGCCATGGCTCACGGGACCAGCCGCTCCGCGGCATGTGGGATCTTCCCAGACCGGGGCACAAACCCGTGTCCCCTGCATCGGCAGGCGGACTCTCAGCCACTGCGCCACCAGGGAAGCCCTCATTCAGTTGTTTTAAATGCCATCTCCGACAACTCCCAAATTGAGATCTCAGCCCCAACCGGCATCCCTGCACATTGCAGCCACGTGTGCATCTCCATTTGTATATAACAGTCCAAAGCTGAGCTCCTGATCTCTCTACCCTAAAACCCGCTCTTCCTCAGTCTTCCCCGTCTCAATCAGTGGCAACTCTGTTCTTTTCACTGCTCAGCCCCAAACCTTTGGAGACATCCTGACCCCCCTCTACAATCCATGAGCCCCTCCCTGCAAGCTATAGCTCTCGCCCCACTCTCCTCACACCCTGGCAACCGCCGTCTCGTCCGAGCCATCTCATGCCTGGGTCAGCGCAGTGGTCTCCCAGTCTGTCGCCCTGCTCTGCCCCCCCTCCACATCTCCACACAGCAGCCAGAGTGATCCTGCTGGGGTGTTAGGTGAAATCATGTCACACACACATACCCCCCACCCACCCTGCACTGCCCGCTCCACACCCTCCTTCAGTCCCCATCTCAGAGGAAGAGCCAAAGTCCCCTGACGTCAGGAACCCCATCCAGCAGGTCCTCACCGCCCCGCCCCTTTCACTCACTGGGCTTGGGCAGCGCCGCCCTCCTGGCTGCTGCTCAGACACTCCGGGCCTCCAGCCCGCTCCGGGCTTCCGCCTGCTGGAACCCGTCCCTGAGAGCCGCGTGATGTGCTCCGGGTCTTCATGGAAATGTCATCTTCATGGTGACACCTCCCCCACTCCCCTTACCGTTACTCCCCAGCAATCCCTGTGTCCCTTGCCTACACCTCTCCAGATCACTGCTCTCTGACCTTCTGTAATCATTTACTGCTTTACTTCGCTGATGTCCGGCCGTCCTCACTAGAAGGTGGGCTCTGAGGTTAGAACATTCTGTGTCCCCAGGAGTTACAACAGTTCCTGTCACACAGTAGGTACGCAGTAAATACTTGGTAAATGAATGAATGAGCTGTTTTCCTGTATAGAGCAGTATTTTTCCTTGACAGAGTAAATTAAATGATCATTGGGGAAATTGGTTTATGGAATTTATTCAGACTTTTGGAAGGCATTTGACAGGGCTCGACCCCAGAAAAGATCTCTGTGAATCACTGTGTCACTGAGTTACTGTTTTAAAAATAGGAGTTGGAACAATAGGGTCTTTCTCTGCTTAGAAAAGTTGTAATACTAGAAATGGATACTAGAAAATTACAGCGTTTTAAAATTGATGGTCTAGAGAAGGAACTGAATAGTGAGATTTCCAAGGTTACAAGGTCTCTGAACTCTGGTGGGAAGATTCCAGACTGAGAGCAGCCCAACCCGACGCTGGGTGGGCATCTGGCAGTGCCTGGGGGCTCCTGACGACCACTCCCTTCTGCTGCAGGCTCTGCTGAACGGAGCGCCACCTTCCTCAAAGCCCGGCTCCCCTGCCCTCATTGAGACCAAGGAGCCCAACGGGAGCATCCACACCAGCGGCTCCACGTCCGAGGAGCCAGATGCCCAGGTACGTGCGGGGCGAGGCCCGGGATGGCCTGGCCCCTAGCCTGGCCTCTGTCTTCGGTGGCTGTGTAACCTTGGGCTGGTCACCGCCCCGCCCCCTGACCTCACTGTCTCCTCGTCAGTTACATGGGGTGGAGGTGGCTGAGGTCAGAAGAGGTGCTCACTTCCGAGGCCTTGTCTGGCTCCCGTGTCCCAGAATCCTAGAGATCTGAGGGCAGTGAGGACCCCCACGGAAATTTCTCTAGGATCCAGAGCTGTTTCAGAAGTGACACTAGAGGGCTGGGCTCACCTCTCTGGCTGGGTCCAAACCCCACAAGTCCTGTGCACGGATGAGGGGTTTCCAAAGGAATGAACAGGATGGCCCCCTGAGGATGGGGTGCACCTTGGGAGAGCGTCCAGGATCCATCCACTACTAAAGAGCTTCCTGAGTCTATCCACGGACAGAGGCCAGTGCTGAGACGGGTCTCGGCCTCGCGGAGGCTGCCGTGAGCTGGTCGGCCACACCGCTGGTCTCGCTGCAGGGGAGACAGAACTGCCCGTGCCTGTAGATCACGTGCTGGAAGACAAGAGTAGAGGGCTGAAGATAAACTGGGTTTTCCATGAGCACCACAGCACTCAGTAGCTTTTCCCTGTTGTGAGTTTCTTGATGGAAAGTGTTAATACAGACTCAGTGTAACTCACTAACAAGAAGGACGCAGAGGCTTAGCGGCCGGAGGTTTTCTTTCCTCACAATTAGCCAGTGTTGCACTGCTCCCGACACGCTTCAGGGACAGAGGTTCCTGGTACTGGAACGGAACGTCCACAGCATGTTACAGAGAAGAAAATTGGGGCTGGGGGGACATGGATTATACGGGGTCAGACTCAACCAGCAGCACGCCTGAGCTTAAGCCCAGGGTATCTGGATTCCGGCTTCCAGACACACGCTTAGACCCGTGCAGACAGCGCTAGCCCGTTCCCAGTTGTTATTTGGGCCGATGGCTGTGTGACCATAGTCTGGATTCATGTGTTTGGAGCGGAGGCTTTTCCTTCTTGACCAGGAATGAAAATGGTAGGGAGTACCCTAGTCCTACACCCCACTAGCAATAAGGATGTTATTTTCTCTCCGTAGCTTTCCCCCTCAGGTCTTCCTCCCCCAAATGAGCCAGGTCTGAGCTCCTTTAAGAGCGCCCTTAAGCGTAGGGTGGGGGGTCTTCTACATCCCCAAGGGTGCCGAAGGGTGTGGCTGTGTGACACCCCCATCCTCGTAGCAGGAGGTGCCAGGACCCCGCTGACCCAGCAGCAGCCTCAAATTCCAGGTCTCCCACTCGGGCGCCCGGTGGCTGCTCCCCACGCCGCCGTTAGTGGGCGATCACTGCAGAGCTTCTGTTAGGGGCCCCAGGGCCTGGGACCTGGAGTCCCAGGGAAACCAGGAAGGACTGCAGCACGGAGCCACGTGACAGCACAGGGAAGACTTTTCCCGAGAAATGATCTTGAGACTCAAGGGGCTGGTGCTCGTGTGATCCCTTTAGTTCCCCTTCCCCCCAACACCACCCTGTCTTTCGTCAACTTCTCCCCACTCCATCCCGCCTGCCCCCCAACTCTGCCACACTGCCTTGCAGGCTGACAACCCCTCGTTCCCCAACCCTCGCCGGAGGCTGCGGCTTCAGGACCTGGCCGATCGCGTGGTGGACGCCTCCGAGGATGAGCACGAGCTCAACCAGCTGCTCAACGAGGCCCTGCTGGAGCGGGAGTCCGCCCAGGTGTAAGTGGCCCCTCAGGCAGCTGGCCCCTTGCCCTTGGCACGTGCCTTGTCTGGCCCCAGCGTGGGGTCCAGGAAGTCAGTCATCGTAAATACGGCCCCTTCCTGGCGGGCAGAGACAGATGTGATGTTTGCATCTCATAGGGCTTGTTTGCACTGCAGAGTGAAGAAGAGAAACACCTTCTTCCTGTCCATGCGGTTCATGGACCGCGAGATGGAAACCCGCTACTCGGTGGAGAAGGAGAAGCAGAGTGGGGCCGCCTTCAGCTGTTCCTGTGTCGTCCTGCTCTGCACCGCCCTGGTTGAGATTCTCATCGACCCCTGGTGAGGGAGGGGCAGGGCAGGCCCTGACAGCCAGGGGAGGGTGGAAGGTGACGAGCTTCCTAGGCCAGAGGCCTGCGGGGTGTGGGCCTCAGCTGGAGCCTGACGCAGGGGCGCAGGCTCTGTTCCTTGCTCCCCATCCCCCGGAGCAGCCCCTGGGAATGCTGGGACTGCACCCTGGACCCCCTTCCTTCTCTCTGCTCCTGGGTCCTAGAATAGCACTCGCGTCAAAGTGGGGGATCACACCAGGGTTGAGAAGGCTGAGGGAAGAAGGGTCCGGGGGGATGGAGACCTTGGCTGGGTGGGTCTGAGTGGCTCTGGGACAAGGAGACAGGACGGGGACGCTCCTCAATCTCGGTCACCACGGCTCATCGGCTCCCTTTCTTGGCTCATGTTATAAAAGACAGATTTCAGGCTCTGGGTGCAGACTGGTCTCTCTCACAGCAGCAGGTCCTCTGGGGCAAGGCAGGGTGTTCTGGAATCCTTGCTCCGTCTGCTGAAGCCCAGCTGAAGGATGGCTGCCCCCTCCCTCCCTCCCTTCCTCCCCGTGGCCGATCAGCAGCTCCCTCCAGCTCAGGGATTCCCCACCAGAAAGGAGGGGGTGTGGAGCCCTCTTCTGATCACAGTTTGGGGAACTTAAAGAGCCTTGGACTTGTCACGTGGTCCCAGGTTCTGGACTCGGCTCGCTCACTTATTTCTTCTATGACCTTGGGCGCATCACTGAGGGTTCCTGGAGTATCAGTTTACTCATCTGTAAAGTGAAAGATGACGATGACGATGATCTGAAGATAATAAAACCTGCCCTCGCTAACTCAGAACTATTGTGAGGACCAAATTCCTTCATTCACTTCACAAATATTTGCTGTCTGCTTTGGGCCTGGGGCGAAGGTCTAGGGATACAGCGGTGAACGCTGAAACCCTCAGCAACCCTCGGCAGCGAGCGGCTCTGTTCTGTGCTCTCCCCTTTCATCATTGCGACACGGCAGAATGCTTGTTCCTAAGAATCCCTTCCCAGGTGTTACTGGGCTCTGCCCGGGGCATCTGTGAGTCTGTCCTTCTTTAAGAAATGTCCCACAGAACAGTTACAGCTGGGGAGGGTCCTGTGTCCCCAGGCCCTGCACACAGTCGGCAGCAACTCCCTGGTATGACGTGGAACTTCTCGGGTACAGGCTTGTGCCTTGCTTAGGGGGCCTGCCCTCTGTCTCCCTTCCTTTACTGTCCTGGCCCCTGACCCAGCCCACTACTCCCTCTGGCCCTCTCCTGGATTGTTTTCTCTCTCTCACAGGCTGATGACAAACTATGTGACCTTTGTGGTTGGCGAGGTCCTGCTCCTGACCCTGACCGTCTGCTCGCTGGCTGCCATCTTTCCTCGGGTAAGAAGCCCTTTTCCTTTTGGCTCAGAGCTGTCTGGAAGTGAGCATCGCTCCCCGTGAAAGTGCGTATTGATGGAGCTGTGTCCTGTCAGATCCTGACAAGTGGAGGACTTCCGTTGGGCTGGCTCAGGCACTCATCCATCCGTTCATTACACACGTCTTCATTATCGGCTCTGCACCCACTTTGGGCCAGGCCCCGGAGCGAGCCAGAGTCTACGTAAATGGGAACCTGTGTAGCAAAGGAGTGGAGGCCCAGCTAGAAGGTGGAATGGCTCCAGTTGTGAAAGACCCTGAAAGCCACACACAGGGATTGAGACTTTCTCCTATAAGCACTGGGTGTCAGGCAGAGTTTTTGATCAGAAAAAAAAGGGAAAAGCAGCATTTTAGGAACATTAATTTGGCAGGTGGCTTGTGAGTAACTTGGGGGATTTAGGTAACCCTGACCCAGGGAAAGCAGGAGTACGTAGCCAGGCAAAGACGGCCGGCCCTGAAAATTCTCCCCCAGCGTGGCTTTGCCGCCCAGCGACAGTGAGTGGACTGCTGCTGGTGGTGCGGCCCACAGGCTCAGGCCGGTCGCCGCGCAGCCCTGGGAGGGGCTCTGATATCTGGCAGCCGTGGTGTGTCACCTGCACATCCAGCAGGACGGGCAGACAGAGCCGGGATCCGCGCGCCTTCTCGGTTCTGCCGCGGCCAGGTTTTGGTTGACGCACACACGCGGCACTACTCTCCAGGTTCCTGGGAAGTATGGGAGCAAGCAGAGTGGTTAGCAGTCGTGTTTACAGGGAGGAAGGCCGTCAGGACACAAGGGCCTGGAAATTCCATCCTTCTAGGCCTTTCCTAAGAAGATCGTGGCCTTCTCAACTTGGATCGACCGGACGCGCTGGGCCAGGAATACCTGGGCCATGCTGGCCATCTTCATTCTGGTCATGGCAAACGTCGTGGACATGGTGAGCCCCTGCTGTGCTGTTGAAGGGACGCCCACTCTCTGGATTAGCCTGCGTGAGCAGTTGCCAGCCCATTTCCCCACCCCCAGTAGACACAGCTTTGGAGTGGCACTTAGGTTCCTAAATGATCATCCTGGCCAAACGGCGGGGTCTTCTCCCCGGGATGCCTCTGAGGCTGCCTTGTCTTCCCCAGTTCCTCACTCTCCCCGGGTCCAGGAGCCCAGCGCCAGGCACCAGCTCCCGTCTGGGTGGTTTACATATGTTGTCTCATTTAATCTCTGTAACAATCCCGAGAGGTCGGTATCATCTGTAGTTTCATGTGAAAAAAATGATGCTCAGAGAGGTTAAATCACTTGTTTTAGGTCACACAGCCAGTAAGTAACAGAGTGGAGAATTGAAGCAGTTCTAAATCCCCGTCCTGTGTTTTCTCTCTCCATGTCTCACTGTTCAGGGGCCCCAATACTCCTAAGCTTTCTGTGTATCTTAAGTATTCCCTACAGTGTGGCTAGCATCAGGCATCCATCAGGACGAGGGAGGTAAACCGGCTCCACCAGAGGAGCGCTCCTGTTTGGCCTTCATCCATTTGAACAAGGCCACACCTTGCAGAGGTGGGTCACTGGGACGGCAGTTTCACTGAGCCCAGATGGCTAGCGGTAGACGAAATCCTCTGCTCTGTTGTCCTCAGTTCACGCGGGTCCCGTGAGGGGGCAGCAGAGGCTTGGGGAGAAGGGATGGCAGTGGGAAGCCACCAGCCAGTTCACTGAGCACTGGGCACTTGGAGCTGTCACTGGTGCTCTCTGGTCAGGCCTCCCAGCTCCCTCCAGTGTTGGTAGTACTGTACTAGATACACTCTCTTAGAGTCCTGCTTTTTGCAAGTATAATGTTATATTATTTGCTTTATTTTTAACAATTGAAGCATGGGAGGAAAGTCAGCATGGAGACTTATTCTGGTAGCAGTGTACGTGAGAAGCCCTAGGGCCGATTGATCCGAAGTCCAGCAGGAATGGAGTTAGGAGCTCCAGAACCTGACACGCCCAGGGGTTGCTGGTGGCCACAGAGCAGGGAAGAAAAGGCCTGGGCCCCTTGCGTGTCAGGACACCCCCCTGGAGCCTGGTGCCGAGGTCTGGGGGCCACTGTTGGACAGGGTCACGGACACTGGCAGGACATCTGGAAGTCCTGTGGAGGGGAGAAAAACCAGGGAGGTGTGAAACTTTGCACGTGCTAGACTCACACGCTGAGAGCCTCCCCAAAGCCAGACAAGCGCCAGTGGGTGAACGTGAAGAAAAGTAGGTTCGATTCGGTTTATGGATGCACTTTCCATTGACCACGTCTGCCCAGCCGTGGGACCGGCGACCAGACTCCAGAAATGAAGGGCTTGAGTGGAGACTGGCTGCCGTCGCAGTGAAGCTCGAGGGGCAGCCTGGCTGGCTCACGGCCCCTCCGGAAGCAACAGAGTGCTGTGGGCAAGTGCACGTTGGGTTTGAAACCTAACGAGCGGACTCCTGGTTCTGGCTTTGCTGCTTGCTAATTGCATCACTTGGGGCAAGGGCGGCCTCTCTGAATTTTCCCTCTGATGGTGGCAGCACTAAAATACTCAGAGAATTTTCATGACCCTCAGAGGAGATGATGGTAAAGCTCTTAGCAGGAATTAAGTGCCTTTTGTATTACTGTGCCCTGGTCAATTTTTCTTCTTTCTCGGTGTTTCTGAGGGAGCCGTGGGAAGTGGCAGCTGCCACAGCCCCGCCTTCTCTGACCAGTGTCTGCTGTCCCCTTGCACCCCGTGCTCTCGCCTACGGTCCTGGCCTCCAGCTTAGCTGTCTCCAGTACTACATGGGACCCACCAACGGCACCTCAAGGGTGCAGATAGAGGACGGCTGCGTGGAGAACCCCAAGTATTACAACTACGTCGCTGTGCTGTCCCTGATCGCCACCATCATGCTGGTGCAGGTCAGCCACATGGTCAAGCTGACGCTCATGCTGCTCATCGCAGGGGCTGTGGCCGTCATCAACATCTACGCCTGGCGCCCCATCTTTGATGAATACGACCGCAGACGCTTCCAGGAACACGAGTAAGATGAAGCCTGTTTGGGGATCTGCATAGTCTCCTTCCTCCCACCCCCCAGGCCCCGTTTCAAGGTCATGGGTCTGCACTGAGCTGGCCGTCTGTCTCTAGGGCTCATCCACGGCTTGTATGGGAATCAGGGTTTGTGGTTTCTCACAGACGGGCCACTGGTTGGCTGTGATCCCAGGACACATCCTTCCCCTTCTTGAGGAGTTGAAGACCTGGGTCACCTCAGTGTTTGGCTGGGCACCAGTCTCTTGTACCCGATGGGGCCTGAGTGTGCTATTATCTGTCCCAACAGCTTTCCGATGGTGGCCTTAGAGAAGATGCAGGTACTTTCCAGCCCTGGGCTCAATGGCACTGACAGGTAAGGGTGACCGCTTTCCCGTCCTGGTCTGTGTTTTTGGCCCCTTTCTTCTAGAGGTAGGGAATACAACAGGCCAAAGCCCCATGGTCTCATCCTTCCAGAGGCACGTGACGTGGGATAGTCAGGCCGGAGAAGTGAGTGTGTGTTTCTGTAGGGAGCCTGCAGCAGACTTTAGTGCTCATCTGGCCACGCTGGCCTCTCCTGGGTCAAAGAGAGCGAGGTGTGGCGAGCAGTGTGGTTTAGAGGCTGGGACAGAGAGCAGGCTGGGCTGAGGTGAAAGGAGAGCAGCCAGGTAGAGGACAGCTGCGTTTACCGGCTGGCAGGACAGACGGCAGAAACAGGAGCAGGAAGGAACACTGTTGCATTCAAACTAGAAGACCTGGATTCTGAACCCTGCCGCAGTGATTCTCTGTGGGGCCTCAGGCAGGCCACTTTTCCTGAGTCTCAGTTTTCATCTCTTGAAGAGGATGTCAGACTAGAAGTTCTTCAAGGTCCCTTCTAGCTCTAAAGTTTTAGAATTGTATGATTCAGTGACTTGACTAGACTTTTAAGTAAGTTTAAAAAAAAAAAAAGATGACCTACAGAAGGTGGGTAGAAGACTTGAAGAGCATTTCGCAAAAGAAGAAATCTAACTGGGCAGTAATAAATGAAAGGCATTCAGGTAACCGAGGTCATGCAAATTAAGACCACTGTGAAAGACCATCACACCCCTATCAGTTTGGCGAAAATTAAGAAGCCTGATCACATCCTGTATAATAACGGTAATGCATACATTCCTGGTGGGAATATAAACTGGTACAACCATTTTAGAAAACAATTTGGAGTTAATTAGTACAGTTGAAAGTAGACCTATGACCCAGCAATTCCACAGCTACGTGTACACCTCAGAGAAACGAATGCACGTATATATGTCCCAGGATACATGAACAAGGATGTCCACAGTTGCATTGTTTATAATAGCCACACACACCTACAAACATCCAAAACAAATGAGAACGACCCAAATGACATCAACAATGAACAGATACGTAAATCGTGGTAGAGTCATATAATAGAATACTGTACAGTAATGGAAATGATGTACAGCTCCACACAAAAATATGGGTGACAGTTATACAAAAGCATGGTGGCACTGTGCCCTCATCCCATCACCGAGATGTTAGTCAGTCTCTCCCGTCTCCAGATTCCTAGATGGTTGCAGCTACTTCTGTGATCAGTCAGGTGATGCAGTGTTTATTCAACATCTGGGGAGCATCCCCGAAGGCCTGATGTGGATTCCAAGTGCAGCCGGGAGGAGCCAGGAGTTGGTTGGCTGTTAAGACAAAAACCCAATGATTTCAGAAAGCTTTACTGCCCGGTGGGCATCCGGACTTGACGCGAAGGTGCTTAAGCTGCTGAGAAAAGTTTCTGGGTGACAGGAAACAGCACAGCCAGATTAGAGGGAATAAGGCTCCCTTGTCAGCGGGCAGCGCGGTGCCCTTCAGCTGAACTGTCCTCGGTCCCACAGGCTGCCCCTGGTGCCATCCAAGTGCTCGATGACGGTGATGATCTTCGTCATGATGCTCAGCTTCTACTACTTCTCCCGCCACGTGAGTGCCTGCACACCCTCCTCTTCTGCGCAGACCTGCTGGGGCCTCTGGAGAAGCAGCCCCAGGACCTAGGAAACCAAGCTCCTGGGGAATGCTGGTTCCCTTACCCCACATGGCATGTGACCCTGGTCAGGCCACCACCTCTGCCAGTTTCTGGTTTCTTCCTCAGTAGTACAGGAGCAACAGTTCTTACCTCTTCCTTCTGACCTCCTGCGGGAAACTGAAGGAAGCCTGGGGGAGGGGCACAAAAGCCTGGATAAAATCTCTATTCCCTAGGCCAGCGGCTCATGGATCTCCACTCACCCAGGCTCTGGGGGTCACTAACACACTGACTACGGAGCCGGAAAATAAAGGGAAAGAAGCTGATGAAGTTTTTGTTTGGTTAAAAGGAAAAAGAGGAAGAGAGGGAAGGAAGTACCCTCGTGAGGGACTCACTTCCCTGTTAGCTCAGATGCCACCCAGTGGCTTGTCGGGGAACTACAGCCACCCCCAGCCACTTCTTGACCGAATGGAGCCTGCTGGAAATGGGGACTCCTCCTCCCTGGGCTAGGAGATCCCACTGCTGCCACCACCCACAGGGCAGACCTGTAGCTAAAATTATGTCCCAGGACGCCCCAGACGTCCAGAATACCTCTCACATCTTCCTGTAACCAAAGGGGCTGGGACCCTCACTGCACCTGTAGGGTGGCCTTTTTGATGAGGGAATCTTTCTGGGTCTCATTTCCCTTGCCATTAGCCGTTTTCCTTTCAGTCTTCCCATGTTGGAAATAAGTTCACATTTTTCGTCTTCCTATCAAATGGCCAGCTTTCTCTTTCTTTCTTTCTTTTTTTTTTTGGCTGTGCTGAACAGCTTGTGGGATCTTAGTTCCCCAACCAGGGATTGAACCCGGGACACGGCAGTGAAAGCACCGAGTCCTAACCACTGGGCCAGGAGGGAATTCCCTCAGATGGCCAGCTTAGAGCTCACACCTTACCTATGTCTGTGTCCATAGGTGGAGAAGCTGGCACGGACACTGTTCTTATGGAAGATTGAGGTCCACGACCAGAAGGAACGTGTCTATGAAATGAGACGCTGGAACGAGGCCTTGGTCACTAACATGTTGCCTGAGCACGTGGCACGCCATTTCCTGGGGTCCAAGAAGAGAGACGAGGTGAGGGGTGGCCCTGTGCTGGAGCCACGAGCCTGTGTGTCATCTTCTGGCTTTCTGTCTTCTTATGACATGGCCTGGGGCCCAGGTAGGGCTGGACCTACCCAGCACAATACTAGAAGCAAAAGAAGAATTTCACAGGCTTTTGGTAAAGGGCACTGCCATAGACATTGCTTCCATGGGCCACACACCTCTGGGAGGCCCATTTCAGAAGCCAAGGCCTTGGTGGAGCCCACCTTTCTGCCGACCGTGATCATCTCAGACTGGTTCTCATGCCTCACTTCCCAGCTCCACCCCACCCTCTTCTCAGAGCTGGAGCTGTTGCAGGGACTAGTGAAGCTCTTTTTTAGTTATTAATTGTTGTGATGAGCTACTTTCTAATAATTCAAAGTTGGGATAGTCTGGGAGACGTGTGTGTCCAAAAAGCTGAGTGCACATGTCATGGATCCATATGGAAGACAGGTTCATTTCTATAGCACATTATTCACTTAGACTTTTTTGAGCACTTTGGCCCCGCCTCTTTTTAGGAGCTGTACAGTCAGTCTTATGACGAGATTGGAGTCATGTTTGCCTCCCTGCCCAACTTTGCTGACTTCTACACAGAGGAGAGCATCAATAACGGTGGCATTGAGTGTCTGCGCTTCCTCAATGAGATCATCTCAGATTTTGACTCTGTAAGTGACCATCCTGCGCCCCCCTCCTCCTGCCACAGAGCCAGCCCTTCCAGATTGCAGCCCAGGAAAGGCTGCAGAAGTCAGAGGGAAGTTAGAGTTACTCTGGCTGCGTTTCCCCATAAAAGCCCCTCCGCATAACAGAGCCATCTGGAGATGTTGGGTCCCAGGTGAGAGCCTGGGAGATCACCTACAAGTCTGGCCAAAACAAGATCCCGAGGCCCCTCTGATTCCTCCTACCCTCAGATTCAGGTTCAGTAGACATTTATCAGGTAACTTGTATACCAGGGGAAATGCTTTTACATAGATGCTCCCGCCCTAGGAGACTGGCACCTGCATCCCAGGGTTAAGGTGGTAGAAACTGAGGCTCAGAATATCGGGACATTGGCCCAGGATCATGTGGCAGGTGTCGGCTGGATGAAGCTGTTACAGGAAAACATCTTAGATGTCTCCTGGGCTTGTTGTAAACAGGCAAATCTGTCATTTAGTTGTGGCTCATTCATCTCCGTCGACTGCTGACAGTTCTGTCTTCCTTACTACTGGCCTCAGCTCCTGGACAATCCCAAGTTTCGGGTCATCACCAAGATCAAAACCATTGGCAGCACCTACATGGCAGCTTCAGGAGTCACCCCAGATGTCAACACCAATGGCTTTACCAGCTCCAACAAGGTAGCTAACCAGCTCAATGTCTAGAGGAGATGGGGCAAGAGAGAGGCAGCTCACACGTAGCACGTGGGAAACGATGTCATAATAAAAGTAGCTGCCATTAAGTACTGTTGTGCGAAGGGGTCACAGACACACACCCAACAACCAACGCGGTGCAAATATAAAACCAGGTTTACGAGTTTAATAAGCAGAGAGAGGGGAACACACATGGCCCCCCACTGCTGTTCCACAGCTTAGGCCGGGCGTGAGATGGTTTAGGTAACTGTGGCCATATCCTCTTTTTTTTAAAAAATTTATTTTACTGAAGTATAGTTTATTTACAATGTTAATTTGTACTGTACAGCAAAATGATTCAGTTATACACATATACATACATTCTTTTTCATATTCTTTTCCATTATGGTTTATTACAGGATATTGAATATAGTTCTCTGTGCTCTACAGTAGGACCTTGTTTAACCATTCTCTATATAATAGTTGGTATCTGCTAACCCCAAACTCCCAGTCCCTCCCTCCCCCACCCCCGACCTCCTTGGCAACCACAAGTCTGTTCTCTACATCCATGAGTCTGTTTCTGTTTCATAGATAAGTTCATTTGTATCATATAGATCCCACATGTAAGTGATACCATACGGTATTTGTCTTCCTGACTTACTTCACTTAGCATGGTAATCTCTAGGTCCAACATTCATGTTGCTGCAAATGGCATTATTTCATTCTTTTATAGCTGAGTAATATTCCATTGTATATATGTACCACATCTTCTTTATCCATTGATCTGCTGATGGACATTTAGGTTGTTTCCATGTCTTGGCTATTGTGAATAGCGCTACAGTGAACATTGGGGTACATGTATCTTTTCAAATTAAAATTTTCTCCAGATATATGCCTAGGAATAGGACTGGAGGATCATATAGCAACTCTATTTTTAGTTTTTTGAGGACCCTCCATAGTGGCTGCACCAATTTCCATTCCTACCAACAGTGTAGGAGGGTTCCCTTTTCTCCACACCCTCTCCAGCATTTGTTATTTGTAGACTTTTTAATGATGGCCATTCTGACTGGTGTGGGGTGGTACCTCATTGTAGTTTTGATTTGCATTTCTCTAATAATTAGCAATGTTGAGCATCTTTTCATGTGCCTGTGGCCATGCCCTCTTAATGCTCTATACTTTCATAAGAACCGGGGAGCAGGAACTATCTACACAGTTATGTAACAGTGAAGATGTCCGGGCTGGGGAAATGGTTTTGTTAGGAGAGGGAAGTCGTTAACGCTCACTGGCTGACAGATTATTCTCCTGTTGGCTCAGCCCTGTGAGGCCAGCTGTGCTTAGCGCCAGAGGGAGAGGAAATGAACTGTGGGGACCCTGGTCCCAAGGGCTGTTCTTAAAACGTTACCCTAGTTTATTTCACAACTGCTGTACAGTGTAAGTCCTACTGCCATATCCACTTTATGGATGAGGTTAAAGAAACACATCTAGAATGGTCATCACCCTCAAGTGCTTACAATTACTTGAAGAAACAAATGAGGACAACGATACAAAATTCAAAGGCCAGGTTCAGATAGGGTGGTGACACGACCCTGCCAGACGCATGGCAGACAGCAGCTGGGCTGGGAAGGATTTGCCTTACCCACCACCTCTGCCCATCCTTGCCCTGGACCCAGAGGGACCCAGGTGAGCTGTCACAGTGACAAGTCAGAGCTAAAGAGGTCCCTGGCTCCCCTGTGGGAGGAAGTGCAGAACAAGGCCTGTAACTAGCAGGTGAAGGGAAGGAAGGCGCCCGGCGGGCCCTGGCGCTCACGGTTGCTTTCTTGTGCAGGAGAGGTCAGACAAGGAGCGCTGGCAGCACCTGGCGGATCTGGCCGACTTCGCGCTCGCCATGAAAGACACGCTCACCAACATCAACAACCAGTCCTTCAATAACTTCATGTTGCGCATCGGTAAGGCCTGTTGGCTCGCCCACTCCTGCCGTGCTCCCCCTGGTGCAGGGGGCTCGGCAAATCGGGGAGGACGGGGCTTAGAAACACCTGAGGCGTTTGGGCTGGGGAGGTTCATACTCACCGAGCTGGAAGGGACCTTACGGGTCTTTAGGTTGATGATCGAACTGAAAGTGTGATGAAATGGTCAGCCATCCCTGTCCCACGCTGTTGACGATGATGGCCTTCGTTCTGAATCCAGCTGGGACTTGAGTTTGTCTACCTTTCCAGGGAATCTTCTGTGCCTGAGGGCCTTGTTCACCTCAGTCCAGCCTGTTAGGATTCATGTCACCTGCCACCCACTACTGGGAAGGGGGTCTCGATCCTGGGCAAGGTCACAGGAGACTTGAAGTACCAGGTGTGCCAAGAGAGAAACTGGCAACTTCTGTCCTAAATGAGTTAGTATATTGGGGTGGCTGACATTTACCGAGCACAGAGCGAGGAGGGTGAGAAGGACACGTGACTTCCGTCCTCCGGTAGCTTAGGCTTGATGAGGAGTATGTTACATAACTAGGAGCTTTGTGGTTGGAGCCAGGTGGCAAATTCCGTGAGAAGAGTTGGTGGCTTCTGAGATGGGGCTGTGCTGAATTCTGTGCCTCTACCTCAGGCATGAACAAAGGAGGGGTACTGGCTGGCGTCATCGGAGCCCGGAAACCACACTATGACATCTGGGGCAATACGGTCAACGTAGCCAGCAGGATGGAGTCCACAGGGGTCATGGGCAACATTCAGGTACGTCCAGCAACAGAGCCGACCGTGTGCTCAGATCCCAGGGAGTGGAATCGGAATAATGCATGTTTTGCAGGGCACTACTGCCTCCTTTCTGTTGGCCCAGAACGTTAAGTTGGCAATGCTGAGATCAAGGGCCACACTGGGACGACATGCTTCAGTAAAACGGAGAAAATACTTCAAACCCATTTACAAAATGCAGGTTTAAGTTCTGGATAAAAGAATGCCCTGCTCGGGCTTCCCTGGTGGCGCAGTGGTTGAGAGTCCGACTGCCGAGGCAGGGGACACGGGTTCGTGCCCCGGTCCGGGAAGATCCCACATGCCGCGGAGCGGCTGGGCCCGTGAGCCATGGCCGCTGAGCCTGCACGTCCGGAGCCTGTGCTCCGCAACGGGAGAGGCCACAGCAGTGAGAGGCCCGCATACTGCAAAAAAAAAAAAAGCATGTCCTGCCTCTTGGTTCCCAGTGACCCTTGGGCCTCCAACAGCTCCCCCCCAAAACCACCCTGATCTGTATCACTGGCTCTGGCAGGAAAGCTCCACAAGAAGGGCAAAGGGGACAGAAAAGCAGCCTTGCCAAGCAAGGCGACCTGTGGCTGACCTCCTAGGAGAGGGAGCACGAAGGTTACAGAGGGGTGGGCCAGGCAAACCCCACCCCCGCAACCGGTACACAGGCTGGAAGGGGCAGAAGAGCGCTGGGAGCCTGTGGATGGGGATCCTGCGTGGGTAGCACCGGGCCCCTCGGCCCAGGTTCACTCTCTAAGCCGACGCTCTCGGTTCTCCCTCTACAGGTGGTGGAAGAAACTCAAGTCATCCTTCGAGAGTACGGCTTCCGCTTTGTGAGGAGAGGGCCCATCTTTGTGAAAGGGAAGGGGGAGCTGCTAACCTTCTTCTTGAAGGGGCGAGAGAAGCCAGCCACGTTCCCTAATGGCTCCTCGGTTACACTGCCCCACCAGGTAGTAGACAACTCCTGAATGGCCTCGAGCCCCCAGAGAGTCCACACGGGAGGGAGAGGGTATTTTCTGGAATCGAAGGCAGGCCTTGGGAAAGGACAAGTGACCAAGTCCCAGCATTCCCAAGCTGTTGAGGTGCACACTCACGCAGACGTTAGGTTTAAAAATCTCAAGCCTTCATCTGTTTATGGATGTGTGAGCTCTGAGGGCGGCCATACTATTCCTTGGTGTGCCTGTAGTGCCTGTAGCTTCCCCAGAGAGCAGGGCTCTTGGGCACAGTATTGGAGTGATCCTTCCAGAGCCCTGGTCTCGACCAGCCCTCCTCCCCCAGAGAGGCCGTGGCCACTGTGAGCAGGAATGTACCAGAGGCAGAACAAGGCTGCTGCCTTTGGGCCCGGCTGGGAGCACAGGTGGGGCAGCTCTGTTTACGTACAGGGCTGGCAGCTGCTCTGTCCCCAGCTAGAACTTGGAAGCATTCACTCTGAAGACCTGCTTGCCTCTGTGGTCCGAGTTACGTGAATGGGCCTCGTCCTGATAATCTTGAAAGGTTCTTCTGGAACCCCAGTCAGTCACCTTAGTCATGAGAGCAGAAAGTGCAATATTTCCTTTTACCTGGTGGGAGGGAGGGAGGGAAAGGGACTTTATTTCTGAAAGAAAAATATATAAACAGATCTTCTACATTTATATTTTTAACTTTCTGTTAAAAAACTTTCCGATATTGCCTTGCCTTTTGAGCTCTTGCTACAGTCGCGTTTGCTACTGCTTTAAAAGCGAATTTACAGGTATTGATAAAGAACAAGACTGTTTGTTTTATTAAAAGCTTTATTCAGCTTGAATATGATCATTGGGAAAATTCTGTTACCAGCCCTCACCTGAGAAGTGCTTTGCTGCCTCCCACACTGGTCCTCACCATGTGCCTGGAAGGCAAGAGCTTAAACTAGGACCTTGCTCTCTTCTTAAGCTGCTTCTTTCTAAACGGTGGTCCAAGCTGGCTTGACCAGTCCCCTGTGCTCCTCCCAGAGTTAGCTGGGGCTGCCACACCTGCAGGTTGCTGCGTGGCCATCAGGTCTTGGCCTTGGGCAGTACGGGTGGTAATGACTCCTATTTGTGACTGGGGGAGTGGGGCGGGGCGGGAAACGGGACAGGAACTAAAATAGCGCCATGACAGGTTTTTACATCCGAGCACTAGCCCTGCGTATACTCCCAAGCCAAGGAACAAAAAGCACCAGCAGAGCAGAGGCCATGGTTACAAGAAGTGGCACCCTAACTGGACCAGGAGATGAGGAAGATACATGTACAGCCAGGGCCTGCAGCTTGCAGGAGAGGGAAGAGACAAAGGAGGGGGATCCGCTTCCCTCTGCAGTGATCAAATTATGAGACTTCTGATCATGCTTTTTTACCGCTGAGCTTATTAATACATTCTGTGCTCTACTAACATGTTCTAGGAAACGACATTAGATACATGGAACCCTCATTATTTTATCCATAGTACTTTCTCATGCCATATTCTTTGTAAAGCAGTGACCTAGAATATTCCATTCCAAACAAAAGATTAAACACACTTCCCTTCTTAACTATATGATTCATGTCATATCATGAACCTAGAGTGTTCTAAGAACTTTCTTTTCAAAAGTCACAGATAAGGAAAGTAAGGCAAAATTACTTGAAGGTATCATAAAAGCTAGAAATACTCTTCAATTGTATGGTACATACTCCCTTTTTCACAAAATACCCTCTATTACCCCCACAGACCACTCTGATTTTTAGCTAAAATGTATGATCAAATCAATATCTCAAGAGAAGAGATACTCTTGAGCATTGTAACAAGTGACCAGGCAATCATGGAGAACTGTCTGAAAATGCCAGGGTCTACAGACTCAAACTTGTCCCTAACCATGCTGGTGAGGTGGGTGTCTGTTCTCATTGCAAGGACGGTCCCCAGGCAAGGAGTCTGAGCCTTTACAACAGTTTTCAGTTCCCAGGACCTTGCTTGCAACTATGGTCAGTACTAGTTTACTCACTTCTGATGTGTTCCCAATGAAAATAATATTCTAGGAGACCAGGCTTATATCCAGCTTGTCTCCTTTTCTTGCAAATGAAGTAAACACTTGATGTAGGGGCTTTGTAAAAAACAGATTTTCATGGGCTGCTCGCTGTTCTTCCTGTGTGGTGGATAATGCATCCGTCCCTAGAAAAAGATAGAACCTATCAATCTCATTTAGTGCAACTGTAGGAATCAGAACTTGGATCACTAATATTCTGGACACGTCTAACTTTTTTTTTAATTTGGTCTGGAGCTGAGAGAGGCTTGCCCCTTACTGGTCCAATGAAATTTTGAGACCAGAAACTCTGCCCAGAGAAATCAAAAGCCTATGATGTGAAACCTGTGGCAGCTTCAAAATTTCTGCCTCGTAAAAACATTTTATCCTTTTTCTCATTATCGCCCATGTACTGTGGTACACTTAACGAAAACAAAGTCATAGCAAATGTCTCAGCCATCCCTGAAAAATTCTCATTTAGAGAAGTCTCTGGAGAGCTAAGTATATGCTGACTTGTCATGTCTACTTGGTTTCACAGTGAAACGAGTCTTGGCTCTCTCCACCACAGTGACCCTATGACACAGCCTCATTAGCTGTCTAAGAGGGGTCTCCAATGAAAACAAATCATAAGCTGAAAGAACTCTAGCGGAGTTGGATGGAGCAAAGGAGAAAGGAAAACTAGGATAATTGTGTTTACTACTTACAAAGAGGAGAAGAAAATTTGGTAGAAACAAGGAAGATATTCTTGGTATCTGTCTTCATATTTTTCTGTTCATAGTACATACACAGAAGAAAGTGTCTCAAGAGGCCCAACTGATGTAGTCTATTTCGCCCTGTTTCAATCAATCTGAGTAACCCAGGCATATTATAATTTCTTCCTGGAGGTATCCTTCCTCTTACCTTGGTAAGTAACAGTGACATCAGTTGGAAGAGTTGTCGTGAGGTCCTTATATAGCAGTCTAGCACAAAATGGGAAGGACTGGCCTTCCGGCTCCGCTTTGTAAGTAAATGACAGCAAGTTGCACAGTGAGTTTCTCTGCAAAGGCCCAGCCAGAAAGGCTTCAAAGTCACTCTAATGGGGGTGAGGATCAAAAGAGACACAAAGTATATGACAATTACAACTCCAAAGGCAGTGATAGGTTATGCCGCTTCAAACATGTCTACCAAAAACAGGGCCTATTAATTAAATCTCAGAAATAAATGAAGGACGGAGAAAGGCCTGAAAAAAGGACAAATGACAGAGATTTATAAGATAATTAAGAACTGGTAGCAGCCTAGAGTCTAAGTAAATGGCCAGGGGCTGGGGATACAGGGGAGATACTGTTTCTGCCAAGAGCTGCATTGACATATGTATGGCTGAGATGCTTCATGTCTACATTCACGTACCAATTTGTTTATCTGACAACCAGGCTACATATCAGTTTAAGTTTATCTGACAACCAGGAGCTTCAGAGTCATTCCAAATGCATAAAGAGGTATAAGAGTCACTTATTTTAAGAGTCACTTATTCCCTATTTGCATTCATTTCCTACCTTTTTTTTCCCTTTTTACCTCAACCCTAAGCTCAACTGCAACCCTAAATAGAAGGTAAGCCAGAGCTTAGGCAAAGATGGAGAGTATTCCTCTGTGGTATTTCAAGAAACCATTATTCTGCTGTGCACCTATACCCAAGGTTCAGCAAGACACCCGGCACATAGTAGGTACTCTATAAATTCCTGTTGAATTAAAAGTATAGCAACTGTACCCTACCACTTTGTGAGGCGAAGGAAGGGTCAAGTTCAAAAGCTTGAGAATCACCATTCATGAGTGAATAATCCCTTAACTGGTATCCATGCTTCAACATCATCCAGAGTTTCAACAGAAGAGAAGGTGGAAAATAGCTTGTATATTAATAAGAAACAAGCATTAGAAGGACAGTGGTCAAACTTCCGGCTCAGAGTTATGAAACATTTGAAAGTACAAAAAAAGAACATGTCCCTTTTTCTCCTTTTAAGCTCATCTGGGCTCACAAAATGCTTTATAAGATCGCAGATACCTGAAGTCGATCTGCCTGGTACTTCCTCCCAGAGTAAGCATTCAGGTACTCGCAGAGAGTGAACAGGAAGTGCTGAATATTAGTCTGTAAGTATTTTGCAGATATCTCCTCCAGAGGAATGAAGACTGGAATCGAATGGTGATGTATCTGAAGTGGTTTCCGCATGACAAGGTCCACAAAATAGGAATCCAGCAGATTCCCCTCAAAAGCAGTGCTGATGCAGACACAGACTCCTCGGCTGGTCAGTTTCCCACTGATCCCTGAGACAAATAAGAGGATACCTTAAGAGATGTCAGGCAGAGGCAGTATCCTATTCACCTGTGCATCCCAGTCCCCTCAGCACTGCCTAGTTACATACATCATGGGCTCAAATGCTCGTTGAATGAATGACAACAGACTCTTTCTTCTCACTGACTCTAGCTCACTTTGAGTTGATAAAACCACAGAAGAATGGTGGGAAAGAAAGAGCATCCTAAATATTAAATTACTGAGGAAGAGATTTTGAACTTTTCAATTTACCTATGCTTCTTTTTTCCTGAGTGTCAAATAATTTATGGTAGTCCCCACGTCTTCCCACAATCCTCTTATGATACAGATAATAGGTAAATAAATCCTCATTTTAATGGTGAAACAGAGACTTGAGGGGTTCAAACTATTTGACCAGTGGCATAAAGCAAGCCAGCAGTAAAGGAAGTTGTAGCACACCATCTAGCACACGTCAAATTGCTAAAAATGAACAGTCTAAGCCAGCCACCAGTCAACCTGCTGCTGCACAAAGGGGCCAGTCCTGTAGGGCAAGTTGCCTATGAAGAGCATGCCAGCTTTGTGTGTGTATGTTGAAGGGGGCAAAAGTCAATGTTCATGAAGTAAGTCCAGGACTTATAATACATCTTGCAAACTAACTCACTAGAGACAAGAGACCGAGACTGAAACAGGTCAGAAAAAAACTATACCTGTAAAACGATATGCCTGCAGAATGGCTTTCACGTTTTCCCATTTTCTCTTCAAACCTTCTTGCTCAGTAATCTCTAATGTTTGGTCGGGTTCTACATTGGTAGTAGATGCTTTAACCTGCGAGATATGTAGCAGATCAAACTGGGTACAAAGGGGCATAATAGAAATCCCATGCCCTCACCTACCTGGAAAAAATTTAAATGCACAATATTTTTTTATTATATAAATCGATCAAGAAATGCTACAGTGGCCAGCCACCTGGTGCTATGAATTCACAGCAGAGGAAGAATCTTGTGGGTTAGTGCTAGGAATCAGAAGTAGAAATTGTGCTGGCCTGGACAACAATGAACTTGGTTGGCATGGAGAGTACTGTGAGAGAAGAAAGAAAAGGATGTCAGGAAAGTCTAGGAAGCAAAAACAGCTGCGAAGAGGCAAGGCTGGGAAAGTTGGTTTGGGTCAGACTGTGCAGGTTTTCAAGTGCCAGGATGAGAAATACTGACTCTAAGCCACACGCTGGGAGATACGGCCCAGTAGGAGGTATTGGACTAACTCTCCCTCTGAGACAACTACACAAGCTGGATCAAATACCAAAGAGGAATAAGCAATCATGCAAGTAAACAAACAGAAAATGGCCCGAAGGCACTGGAGAATCACCAAAATAGCCAGATTGAAGACTAAGGATAAATGCTCTGAAGTGAGCTGGGATTTCCTGAGGTTTTCCCCCTCAGAGCATTTGCTGATTTTAATCACAAGGCATACAGGCCAAATAGAAAGCTGCAGGCTAAATTTTGTAGCAGTCTCACCATGCCAGGGAAACAAAAACTGGAGATCAAGGTTACCAGAGCAGCCTTCCTGTGGGTCAAACTATAGAAAAGGGAACCCAACATTCTGCATACAACTTGCCTTCCAGGCACTTGCCAAATCCTAAACTGCCTATGTGTGGCTGGGTACTTAGAAACCAAAACAGAAAGAAGCTCCTGAAAGTTAAAAAGCTAAGCAGAGATTCTGGAGATCAGGGCCTGCCAAAGAAGGGGGATCTTGACAGATCTGTTCCCAACACACCCAAGCTTTCAAGTGAGGTCCCCCCGCCCCCCACCAAAGGACTACACCCTAGGAGTAAGGGCAAACCAGAAACAGACTACTTCAACGATTAAAGTGATATGCCCATATGCTATCTGCCTGTCAGAAAAAAAATGAAATTCTTTCTGGAGGAAGAGGACATAGTTCAGAATCC
Organism: Stenella coeruleoalba; assembly: GCF_951394435.1. Taxonomy (NCBI): domain Eukaryota; kingdom Metazoa; phylum Chordata; class Mammalia; order Artiodactyla; family Delphinidae; genus Stenella; species Stenella coeruleoalba. The sequence continues at coordinate 71,060,594 of NC_137159.1, forward strand.
CTATATTTTTTCATACGATACCCATCACTGAAAAAAAAAAAAAGCAGCATATCAGGGAAGAGGAACAGACCTCTGAAAACCAGGAGAAAAAAGAAGACAACAGAAGCAGATCCAAAGGGATTCAGCTATTTGAGTTATTAGGCATAGTCATTAAAATAGATTAAAAGATGAAGAACTCACACCAAGGGGCTGGAATCTATTAAAGTCAGATGAAAATCCTAAATCCAAAAAATACAATAACCAAAATCAGGAATTCAACAGGTTTAAAAGCTGACTGGACACATAGAAAAAGTAGAAAATAGGTATATTTTCTTATCTAGATTAAAGATATAAGACATAGGTCACAGTAAAAACAAAACAAAAACTCCATACTTGGGAGCCCCAGAAATACAGGAAAGAATGAGGCAGATGCATTATTTGAAAGATGCTGGCCAAATTTTCCAAATAAATGAAAAACAGCAAGTAATTAATTTAAGAAGTGCTACAAACACCAAGCTGGATGAAGAAAGAAAACCAATCCTAGCCACATTATGATATAAAACTGCTAAAACCCAAAGACAGAACCATGAAGCAGCCAAAGGGCAAAGGACACACTATATGCAAACAATAAGACTAACATCTGACAGAAACTATGGAACTAGAAGACAATGGAAAAATGTATTTAAAGTATAAAAGAAAATAAATTTCAATCTATAATTCTATACTGAGCAAAAATACCTTTAAACATGAAAAATATAGTGAAATACGGCATTTTCAGACAAACAAAAATAGAGAATTTATTTCCAGCAAATTTACACTGAAAGTAGTACCAAAAGGAACTACTTACACTGAAGGAAAATAATCCCAGATGAAAATCTGGAAATGCAGCAAGTAATAAAGAGCACTGAAAAAGGTAAATATATATATATAACTCTAAAGGCATAGTGACTATACAAACAAAAGTGTTTCATACAGTTTTAAGTATATGTAGAATTAACATATGACAATAATAACATGAAAGGCTGCATGTGTGGGAGAGAAAAGATGTTAGAAGGTTCTGTAATTATCCAGAAAGTGGTACAAGTACTAATCTAAAGTATATTCTAGTAAGAAAAAAAAGCATGTTTTGTGGAGGATAACCACAAAAAGAATGCTAAAAGCATGTATAATTAGAGAAGTGAAATAATAAAAAAAAGATCAATCCAAAAGGTGGAAAGAAAGGACAAAAAAGAAACAAAGAACAAATAAGATCATAAATAATAACATGGTAGACTGAGATCCAGATATGTTAGTAATCATATTAAAAGTTCATGGACTAAATACTTTAATTAAAAGACAAAGACTGCCAGGCTGGATTAAAAATGTCTAACTATATGCTATTGATACTTACAAGAACAAGAGCTGTTGTAGTGATACTAATATTTGACAAAGTTGACTTTAAGAAGTTTAACTAAAAGAAAAGGGAACATTTCATAATGATAAAAGTTAAGTCAACCAGGAAGATATAACAATCCTAAATTTGTTTGGACCTACTATACAGCAAAATGGAATGAAAGGGAAAAAAATGTACAAATCCACAATTACAGCAGGAGATTTCAACACATTTATCCCAGTAACTGATAAAACAAGTTGACAAGTAAATTAGTGAGGATATAAAATATCTGAACATCATGATGAACATATTTGGTCTATTTGATAGAGAGAATACAGTACCCCAAAATGCAAAACCCACATTTAATGCACATGGAACATTTATCAAAACATTTATCAAAACATGCTGGGTCATGTTCTTTGATCACAATGGAATTAAGCTATAAATCAGTAACTAAAAAAATTACTAACAAATCCCCCAATTTTTGGAAATTAAGCAATATATTTCTAAAACAAACCTATGGGAAAAAGAAGATATTACAATGGAAATCAAAAATATTTTGAATTGAAATAATGAAAACATGATATACCAAAACTTGTGGGATATAGCTAAAGCCATGTGCTATGAACTGAATGTTTGTGTCCCTCAAACTTCAGAAACCTAACCTAAAGCCCAATGTGATGGTATTTGGAGGTGGGGCCCTTGGGAGGTGATTAGGTCATGATGGGGGAGCCCTCATGAATGGGATTAGTGCCCTTATAAAAGAGATGCCAAAGAGCTAGCATGCCTCTTCCGGCATGTGAGGTTACAGTAAGACCACGATCAAAGAGGTAGTTAAGTCCTCAGACACTGAATTTGCTGGTGCCATGATCCTGGACTTCCCAGCATCTAAAACTGTAAAAAATAAATATTTGTTGCTTATAAGTCATCCAGTTTATGGCACTTTTGTTATTGTGGCCCATATGGACTAAGATTCTATGCTTAGAGGGAAATTTATAACCTTAAACACATACAGGAGAAAAGAAGACTTATAAAACAATAAGTGTTCATCCCAAGAAGCTAGAAGATACGCCATGTACACTGACTGGAAGACACAATACTATAAAGATTTCAGTCCTCTCCAAATCAATATATAGATTCAGTGCAATTCCAATCAAAGCCACAGGAGGTTTCTTTTTGGAAATTGACAGCCGATTCCCAAATTTATGCGAAATTCGAGGGGCCAACAATAGCCAAGATAATTCTGAGGAAGACCTAAACTATAGGTATCAAAACTTTCAATAATAAACCTCTGGTATTAGCACAAAGACAAACAGACCAATGGCACAGAACAGAACTCAGAAGCGGGCCCACAGTGGACCCAAAGACCCACTGCAATACAGTGGGAAAAGAGTGGTCTTCAAGAAGTAGTACTGGATGAACTGGATATCCATATGGAAAAAAAAAAAGAAGTATGACCTCTATTTCACACCATACACAAAAATCAATTTCAGAGGGACTGTAATTCTGAAAATAAAAAGTAAAATAAAGCTTTTAGAAAATAACACAGAATATCTTCATGTTCTTAAAGTTAGGCAAAGATTAAAAGGAAACAAGAACGGTAAGCATAAAGTTAGATTCCTCAATCAAACTTCATTAAAATGCAGACTTTCTTCTCATCACATTGTTAGAGAGTGAAAAGGCAAGCCAGTCTTTAAAAGAAGATCTGGGGCTTCCCTGGTGGCGCAGTGGTTGAGAGTCCGCCTGCTGATGCAGGGGACACGGGTTCGTGCCCCAGTCCGGGAAGATCCCACATGCCGCGGAGCGGCTGGGCCCGTGAGCCATGGCTGCTGAGCCTGCGCGTCTGGAGCCTGTGCTCCGCAACGGGAGAGGCCACAACTGTGAGAGGCCCGCGTACCGCAAAAAAAAAAAAAAAAAAAAAGATCTGGAATACAGATACACAAAAAATAACTCATATCCAAAATGTGTAAAGAATTCTACAATTTAATAAGAGATATACAGCCCAATAAAAATTCTGCAAAAGTCTTAAGAAGTTCACAAGAGAAGATTTTCAAGTGTCCAAACAGGTACTTAAAACCATCAGTTATATAGGCGAACGCGAATTAATCCACAATGATTTACTCCCACACTCTAGAATGAAAAATTTCTAAAACTGACAACACCAAGTATCAGTAAAGATGCAGAACAATGGAAACCTTATACACTGTTGCTGGGAATGTAAAATTGGTACAATAACTTTCAAATACTGTTCGACAGTATTTACTAAAGATAATCTGCATACCCTGTGACCCAGCAATTCAACAGAAAAGTATATATTTTTATATCAAAAGACAGGAACAACAATGTTCACAGCAGCATTATTCTTAATAGCCCCAAAGTGAAACAATCCAAATAACTCAAATGTCACCAATAAGTACAATAAGTAAAACAATTGTGGGATATTTCTTCAACGGAATAATTATATAGCAATATAAAAGAGTGACCACAGCATGCACCAATATGGATGAACCTCACAGAGATAACATTCAGCAAAAGCAGCCCGACATAAGAGTTTATACTTTTTAAATTTATGTAAAGCTCCATAACAAGTAAAACCAATGTATAGTAACAGAAACCAGAATAGCAGTTACCTTGAGGGAAATGACTAGGAGGATTTAAGAGGGAGACTTCTGGGGTGCTGGTAGTAGTCTACACTTTGATCTGTGTGGTACTTACCAGGGTGTGTTCGTTCTGTAAAAGGATCTTCAGATTTGTGCACAACATATATACACATATGTGTGTATGTGTATACATATATATATATATTTTTACTTTAATAAAAAAGGAAGGGGGGAGGGAGGAAGAGAATGGAGGAAAGGGGGAAAAGGAAGAGAGGGAGGGAAGACAAGAAAAAGAAGGCTGACCTTAACCCAGGAGGAATGAATAATTACTGACACTTTGAGCAAGGAAACTTGTAATTTAATGAAAAATGTAGTGTTTTATGAAGATTTTCTTGGCTGTGCGGAATTTATCAGAGAAGTATAAATACCAGAAGAAAACAAACTAGCAGACTGCTGCAATAATCCCGCCATCTAAATCACCTGGTAAATATTTAGGACCCATGTGGATAATACGTGCTCTACAGCAGGGGGTGGGGGAGGGGCACAAAGACAATCTAAAGAAGAATTTGACAGGTTTTACTAACTGAACCTGGGCTAGAGAGAAAGCTGAAAAGAGGGAAAAGTCAAAGTTTACTGTGAGGTTTCAGGTTGGGTTATAGAAAGATGGTGCTAATGACTCAAGTCTGGCTGAGATTAAGGTAACAGGCTCATGTCTATGAGGGCAGGTTTAAGAGATTATTATGAAGAATTCGCCTGGCCCATCAGTAATGCCTGCCAGCTGTTAGCGGGTATTGACATTAGCCGACTCTACAGATTTGATCACTTGAGGGATCAAGGACTGAAATCCCTCCAGTAAGACCACAGGTAAAACGTATTACACGAATTTGCTAATTCCCAGATCACGTTTGTTTTTTACACTCTAGGAAAGCCTGCCAACGTCGATCACCCTTCTACTCACACTAGCTTGATGTTGTTTCACTTCAGCCCTCAGCTTATCTCGCAGACGTCTCAGTTCATGAATCCTGGTTCCAAGAGCACTTTCCTCTGCCTGTGCACTCTGTGGCTCTTCCATTTTTTTACGGGATCTGCTCACTTGAGTCTCTAGTCTTTCCAAGTGAGCTAAAACACCTGAGGGAAGTAAAAAGGGAGTTTCACAAGAAGCTAAGGATTTCTAACCCCAGGAACGGGAAGCACTTCAGGGAAGAACAGAGGGTGACCCTTTATCCAGAACTCTGTGGTCAGCTAAACTGGAGACGTTGCCAACAATTTATAAAACAGGAGGAGCTGACAACAGAAGTCAGTGATCAGCAACCTCTTAGGCCGAACACTGACCTACAAGCAGTCCCTGACCAAGACACTGTTCAAAAACGGCATCATCTGAAAATGGCTAATCTCAGTTATCTATGATAATAGTGACCCAGAGGAAAACAGGGTCACCAAATTCAGACTCTCTCAGAAATTGTTTTTTTTAATGCAGAATTGTTTTTCTTGGTTTTACGCATGTTTTCCCAAAGTGCTAATGCATAACTGGATTTAGACATCCACAGAGGCTTGAATAAGTACTCTGAAAAGTATTAGGAGCATAGGACTATAAAGGCACACACTGAAAGGAACCGTCCACCAATATTACTGGGTATCAGACAGGAAAACAAGCTCACCAACAGATAGAAATTCAGAGGCAATCTCAGATCCTAAGAGACTAACTAAAGACCAATATAGTAAAGGTCACAGTTTCATAATGCTAATCAACTCTAGCAGTGAAGCATCTGTGAACATTTCCTACATATTAAGACACTTGTGGGGCTTCCTTGGTGGCACAGTGGTTAAGAACCCGCCTGCCAATGCAGGGGACACAGGTTCAAGCCCTGGTCCGGTAAGATCCCACATGCCGCGAAGCAACTAAGCCCGTGCGCCACAACTACTGAGCCCACGCGCCTAGAGCCCGTGCTCCACAACAAGCCACCGCAATGAGAAGCCCGCGCACTGTAACTAGAGAAAGCCCGCGTGCAGCAACGAAAACCCAACACAGCCAAAACGAAATAAAATAAATTTATTAAAAAAAGAGACACTTGTGCTAGATCCTTTACTTGCAAAGCATGCAAAGAATTAAAGCATTTATTTAATATTTCCTATGCATTAGGCATGTGCTAAATGCTTCACTTGAAAAGCATTAAAAGAATTATCTAATTTCCACAGCCACCACCACAATGCTATTATTCCTCTCCATTTTCCAGATGAAAACACTGAGGCAGAGAAAAGTAAAATAACTTGCCCAAGGCCACAGTATTTATAATGGCAGAGCCAGGACTCCAACCCAGGTCTGACCAATACCAGTCACTGCCTCTTCCACGGGAGTAATGCAAAAATGGCTCCCCCCAAATCCTGGGAAGAGTAAAGAAAGCTCATTGGCTAGAACTGTAGCTCTGAATATGAACGCTTAGCATACTAGGAATGCAACCTATTGGTCTAGAAAGGGATAAGAGCCTAGAATATGTGAAGTAATTTTTCCTGCTCCAATGATCTTAGCTGCCTGTCCCTTTAAGTCTTCAATGTTAGTTCCTTTCACCATCCTGCTCCCAAACAGGACAGGTCACACATCGGTTAAAGGAGGGAAGGGCTTTCAACCTGCGCGTTGTTTGGGCAGCAGGAGTAAGGGGGGGAAAGGCGACCCTTTGAATACCTCCTCTGGACTCGCCGTCTTGACTTAGAGTATTCGCCAGCTCCATCTCCTCCTCAGATTTCCAAGAGCCTTGCTAGAAAGCTGTCCAAGCACCAGTAATAGGGCTGTCCTTGGAGACAAAATGTCAAGAATCGATTCATATTCAGACAAACCTAGAGGGCAGGCACACGCAACGCTGGTACGCACCCGTGCGCCCCGGACACCCCAAGTGTCGTCGCTAGGACTCCCCTTCCCTGACCCGCCCGGTCCGCTCCCCGGGTCCGAGTCGGCGGTGTCCACGTCTACCTCCCCGCCCCTGCGCGCTCCTAAGGCGCCGCGCCTCTGGTTCCTCCGGGCTTCCTTGCACACGGAAGGAGCTGTAAGAATGCCGCTCAGCCTTCCACCCTATCACGGTCCCGACCGCCACTGGGTCTTACTTTCCCTTACTTCCTCTCCTCTGGCTGTTCCCGCTTGCCTTCAAATCCAAGCCAACCGGTCCCAGCGTGCTTTGCACTCCCAACGTACAAAAACATGGCAGCACTCAGGGCCCCTCCCTGATCCCGGCATGCATCGGAGGATAGGCCTGGCCTTTAAGTTGTGCGGGAAGATGGCGGCCGCTGGCGCAGAGCCGCAGATCCTGGTACAGTACCTGGTGTTACGAAAGGATCTATCACAGGCGCCGTTTTCCTGGCCAGCGGGCGCATTGGTAGCACAGGCTTGTCACGCAGCCACCGCGGCCTTGCACATTCACCGGGACCACCCGCACACGGCCGCTTACCTCCGGGAGCTGGGGCGCATGCGCAAGGTGGTCCTCGAGGTGAGGCGCGGGCGGAGGGGGAGGGGCCCTGAGGATATCGAGACCGGAAGAGGGTGTGGTCTTGAGTTGGAGGGCCTAACTTCATGGAGTGGGTGTGGCATTAGTGGGGAGGGGTGTTTGACTTACAAGTTTTGGTAAGGTTCCTGGGGCTTGAGCTATTGCCCAGGGAGCCTTACCTTGACTGGGCGGGGCCTGACGGTGTGACGAGTGGACATCGGGCCCGTTATAAATGCTTCCCGCACCCCTTCGGTCTTACCTGCGTCCCTCTTAAACAGATGCCTGTGAGGGCGGAGGCTGGTGGAGCGACACCCGCCTTTCTACCTGTGCACTGCGCCGGCCTTTTAATGGCTGCGCAGAAAAGTACCGTCCTTAACCCTCTTCGCAAAACCGATCCAGAAGGGTAAGGACGCGGGGTTCCTTATTGCAAGTGAAGTCAAACTGGAGCATTTACCTGGTTCTGACGCCAAATTATTTGAAAATAAATGTGAACCCTAGTATAATTTGAACCTAGCATCAGACGTAAGGTTCTTTTTACAGATAGCCAAACAGATCTTACCCTTACCTTCTGTCAATTCTGCCTCTAGAAATGTATCCTAAGAAAATAGCAAGATGCACCCAAAGAGCGTTGTACAAGGATAGGAGCATTTTATAATAGTAAAAAAAGTGGAAATCACTAAATTTCCAGTACGATGAATTGTCTAAACTTATGCCCTTATAATGGATTATTACGAAACTAGCATAAATCATGTTTTTGGAGCATATTTACCTGGCATGGAAGAGTGCTCATGATGCGATTCTAATTGAACTATATATTCTACATACAAAGTGATCCAGATTTTGAAAGTAAGAACTAAGAAAATATATCCAAATATTAAGTAGTGAGTGGGTAGTGGAATTTTGGTTATTTTGTAATGCTTCTCTATTTTTTTTTTAGTTTCCTACGTTAAGCACATATTTTATAATGAAAAAAATATTGCTTTCATTTTAAAGCAATTTTCTTCTCATAAAATTTATTTATTTTAATAAATAAACCTGGGGTGGAGGGGTTGGGTAATTCCTTCCTGGCCAGCTGGCAAAAGCAGATCATTTTTCAAGAGAAAAATTGCTGTTGGGTAATGAAACATTAAACTGTAACCTGTAGGAAAATGTCTTGAGAATCTATAAGTAGGCAGAAAAGAAACAGATAGCTTTTTCCTTTAGATTCCTTTTATAGGATTTTATAGGAAGGCTTCAAGAAATCATGTAGTTCAGACATCCCCCACTCCCTTGCTTTCAGGCAGATAAAATATTTACCCCTTTTCTCAGATGAGATATCTGAAGCCCACAGAGATTAAGTGACTCCTCTGAATTTAAAAGACATCTCATGATTCTGTTGTTAGCTATGACTCAAGAAAGGGCCGTAGGAGTCACCACTGATTAAATAAAGGTGGTGCTGTAGCCATAAAGACCAATAAAATATAAGACAGTGCCAAGATTAACTCCATTCACTGGGTGCTTTGTGTCAGGCACAGATCTGAGCCTGATTTCATTGAATCTCACTACTACTAGGAAGCATTATCATCCCCTTTTACAACAGGGACACAAAGGTTCAGCTAAGTCACATAACTTATCAAAGAGCACACAAATCAGTAAGTGGTAGAGCAAGGGTTTGGACTCACTCTAACTTGTACTGTGCTGCTCCTGGTGCTGAAGGAGGAGGGAGGGGAAGTCAATGCATTCTTCTTCAGCATGCCCAAAGGACTCAGCAGATTAAGAGTGGCAATCCCAGCATCCTCTAATTTGATTAAGACAAACCTCTAGTTATCTTAGTGGCTTCTGCCTTCATAGGCAAAAAAATATACCTTATGCAACATAACACACTAAGTATCTTTATTTTCTGAGTGATAGCTATGCTATTTCCTGTAATGGGATTCAGCATGGGTGATAAAGATGATGAGAAACAGTTTCAGAAGGACACTAGAGAATAGTTTGCCCACGCTTGAGTTAAAAACTGGGAACTATCCTGGCGGAAAGAAAATCCTTCTAGGTTTGTGTGGACTAGGGTGGAAGTAGGAGGGAGGTGGAGGTGATGTGATTTTAGAAATCCTTCCAGTAGTCAGCTCTTAAAGTCAGAGCTGGCTGAGGGATTAGGGATGCTGTTTAGGCACCAGAACTAGAAAATGTGTAGAGCATAATTACTGACAATGCATTCCCACCCCCACTCCCACCCCTTCAGAGAGTGAACGGCAAATGGAGCAATGAAGCTGTTGTTTCTAGAGACATGCTCTACAGTTCCTTCTTCGGTAGAGCTGTTCCTCCAGTTTCAGTTAAGAGGAGCCCCCCTCCATACTTTTTTTTTTTTCCTTTGCCTTTTGTCACTTACTAAATGGGCTTTTCAGTCTGTGTTCTGCTCCTTGTAGGCCCCAGATGAGACCACCTTAAAGTTGCTGGCAGAGACGCTGCAACAGAAGAACATTGACCACAAGCTGTGGGTGGAGCAGCCAGAGAACATCCCCACTTGCATTGCACTCCGTCCCTACCCCAAGGAAGAAGTGAACCAGTATTTGAAGAAGTTCCGATTGTTCAAATGACTGAAGTTATCAATTGCTTTGATATGTTTGAGTATCAGCTGGATCCAGAAACTGCATGCCATCCATCCCTAAGCACCGTTGTACTCCTTTCAGTGGCAATTCCCTTCCCTTTAAATTATGACAGTTAGTTTCCTGAGGGTCAAAACATGTTCATATTAAAGTTGCCATTAATAAGTATTTTTAATTATTTATAAGTTCAGATGGGGAAAGTAGGTGAGTAGCATTATCATCTATGGGTCATTGCTCAAATAGAAGATTTGGTTAGACTCCTATATAGGGATCAAGGAAATACCCTTACTTTTTTGTTAGGAATAATAGAATTCTTCCAGTTGCCCAGGTTTAAATCTTTTCCTTTGAATTCCCTATTTCTTACTCACATCCAGGTATTGTAATCATTGAATCTTGGACACCATCAACTTTGAGATATACCATTATTTTACGTGTTGTTAAGAAAGAAGAAATGCTACCAATTAAGCTGAGACATGTAATTTCATTTCAAAGATGTTAAAATTTATTTGATTTAATAAAATATGTGAAGTGCTACATCTATTTTCTTATAGTTTCCAGTGCCACCACCCTGAATCAGGCTCTCATTTCGCTCACGAGTGTCCCACTGGTCTGCTCACCTAGCGTATCCTGGTTACAAGGCAGCAAGCGTTCTGCCACCAGGTTCATATATTGATAGGATCACTGAGCACCCTTTTCAGTATAGGCTCCAACTTGCCCAGGAATAAAGTCAAGATTCCTTAGCTTAGCCCTCAGGCCCTCCACGTTTATATTTCCTACCTCTTTAGGTGAATCTTCTATTCCCTGATCCAAACTTGATGTATCAATGAAGACTCCAGTTGCTGCCCTCTAGTCTCTGGCCTGGGAGTCGAATGTTAGTACTCTCCCCCTCCCTTTCCTGCCTCTGGACTGAAACTTTGTGGCTCAAGTGCTATCACTGTCACAAAGTCTTACGCAGCCAAAAATGATAGCTCCCTTCTCTGAACATCTATTATAACACTGTTGAGTGCTTAAAATATTTCTATAAACATTTGGAGATATCTACTGAAATTGTTTGGACATCTGTGAAGCAAAGTTTATAAAGGGTCATTTGTTCAACAGATATCTGTTGCATGTCTACTGTGGCAGGCTGTACTAAGAGCTGAGGATACAAAGGTGAATAAAAGTTTTTGCCCTCAGGTAATGAAGAATCTAGTGAGAAGACAGATATATAGATATTAATACAGAGAGAAATGTACAAGGTAAAATGGGTACACTTCCCCCCACCCTCTAGATACCAAGACTGCCAAGCTACTAGATAGGAAGATTTTCCTTTATAAGAGATGGTCACTTGAAACTAGGAGAGTTGATAGGGTCTCCCAGGGAGAATTGGTAGAGTGCTGAGGGCAGAACCAACCCCAGGAACCCAAGTGAACAGAGTCTCAAGGGGGAGAGAGCAATCAAGGGCAGCACAGAATTTCACTAAATAAGAAATGAAAACATTTAGCAATTGGGAATATGTTGATTAACTTGGTGAAAGCAGTTTAAATAGTATATGAGGTGGGAATCAGATTGGAACCTACCGACAAGAATGGGAGGGGAGGTAAGAGGTGGGGACTATTTTAAGAAGCTTGAATGGGAGGAGAGAGGACAGTGGGGGCTGGAAAGGTGAATGCTGGGTCCCAAGGGGGAATTTACTTAGACGCTTGAGCAAGTTAATAGGTGAGAAGGAGGAGAAGGAGAAGAGAGACTGAAGTTACTAAATGGAATAACTGATAAAAGAAGTTCAGGAAAAAATGAGAAGTGGTAGGGTCAAGGGCATAAGGAAGGACAGGCCTTGAATAGAGAGAGAGAGAGAAACCTTTTCTGAGACTAGAAGAAAAGAAGTGGGGAAAAGGTATGAATATACATGAGTTTATAGTGGAAGAAATACCTGTTGACTTAATTTTCTTCTACGAAGCGGGAAGCACATAGCCTTTCATAACACTGAACAAACTTACTGAGCACTGTATTACATGGCATAACATAGTGGTTAAAGTTCAGACCCTGGTAGCAAACAGCCTGAGTCCAAATCCTGGCTCTCGCATATTTCAGCTGTGTGAACTTGGGCAAGTCACTTCACTCGAGTTCCCTGAGCCCCAGGACCTTCATCTGTACAGCAGGGATTTACAGGAGTGCTATGTGGATTAGATGTGTCAGTATGTACAAATCCCTTGGAACAATGCCGGGGCACTTGGTGCTACAACCTGAGCATAAAAATATAAGACATGGCCCTTAAGGAGCTTTCCTTAAGGGAAAGCCATGAGTCATGTAAGCCAGTCTAATTCCTTTTCTGCTAGGGAGTGATGCCATCCACTCCCTGCTACTTCCATTCAAGACAATTAGGAAAACGTTTCCAAATGACACTGTATTTTTTTTTAACGTATTTTTTAAAATTCAAATTCTGCAGTAAGACAGTGAGAAAGCCAGAGAGAGATGAGTGTCTACACACCTGGGAAATAACGCTCTGGTAAATCCCAAAGCAGGGAGCACAAATAGCATAAATTTCTACCCAAGTGAGGAAAGGACAGGCACTCATGTGCTGACCCAAGTGAGAACAAGACAGTAGCAGGGAAGTGGCAGATTTTCTTATTAGAATCAGCTAAGCTCATTATCATCTGAACTAGATCAGCTGTTCTCAAAGCATAGTCCCTAGATCAGCATCACTTGGGTACTTATTAGAAATATAAATTCTCAGGCCCTACCCCAGACCTACTGAATCGGAAACTCTGGTGTTATCTAGAAGCAGCCTGGTCCCAGGAGGCAGGCAACCTAAAAAGTGTACGATAAATGTGTGTGATTTACAATCAACACATTAGGATAGTGTATGATGTGCTTACAGGAAGGAGTCAAGATGGAGAGGAAGAATCTGGCACTAAGTACACTGTATCTGGCCTTGTATACCAAATTTACAAAAAACGGATCCTCCAATGGAGCAAAGTCTGTGCTGCAAGACCTAGAATAGGTGACAAATCCTTGAAAAAGAGTCTCCTATGCTTTGCTAAGTTTCTTACATGTGAAAAAATCTTTTATTATGAACAAAGTGCTTCCATATGTGTTAATCAATCCTGACAGTTCTGTGATGCAGGCAGTCTTGTCTCAAGGTTACTGATTCAGAAAGGCTTTGACTTGCCCAAGATCAAAGTCAGTGGCAGGACTGGGATTGAGAATCAGGCCTTTTGTCAGTCAATTTTCTCTTAACCTCTCATAGCTGGTTACTCCTCTGATTTTCAGCCATCTAGATACTAGTTAGAGAGTGGTTTGAAAAGGGGTCACGAGGAGTTCAAGCGCTGGGAAGCTGTATCTTCCATTATATATTGGTTAATTGACATTCTGGATTATAAATCAGTCTCCTGTGACTATGAGCTGTGTGACTCAATACTCTAGGGACCAATTATAAGTGGATGAGCTGACAAAATTGAGCTTCTGAGCTTGTAAAGCCGAGGATCAGCACCTAGGTCGTTGCTTCTCATGGGGCTGGCAGAACGCACAGGGCTCCCCTAGGGGGCCATGTTAAAGTCTCATTTTATTGTTGTTTAATGAACGTATCTTCCCCACAGGTTCTGAGATGCCATCCTACGGGTGTGCACTGCTTCCTGGTTGAGAATAATGGCAGTGGTGAACCACTGTTACTGACGAGAAGGTGTCAGTGTGGAAAAATGGCTGAGAACCACGAACCACTGCCCTCGGCTACTATGACCTCACAAGTTTTAGCTGTCCTCTGAGGGCAAGTTAGCACAGCCCCAGCTTCTCCTCTACTTTGAGATCTAGATATGGTAGGTCTTAAAAGCTGGCCTAAGTTTTAGCTTTGGGGGCTTTGCAAGGGCCAAAAAAGTGGCACCCAAGTTCTGAACCTAGGTTTTTTTATTTTTTATTTTTTTTGCGGTACGCGGGCCTCTCACTGTTGTGGCCTCTTCCGTTGCGGAGCACAGGCTCCGGACGCACAGGCTCAGCGGCCATGGCTCACGGGCCCAGCCGCTCCGCGGCATGTGGGATCTTCCCGGACCGGGGCACGAACCCGTGTCCCCTGCATCGGCAGGCGGACTCTCAACCACTGCACCACCAGGGAAGCCCTGAACCTAGGCTTTTGAGAAATAAGATAAAAAGCAGGTGACAAAGCAAAATATCACTTTTATTATCCATAGCTTAGATGATAGAGCTTTGTGTGATAGCCTGAATGGGCTTGCTAATTTCCTGTCCTGAGACTCACGAAAGTTGCTCCTTCCTACTGGTCACGTGGAGAAGAGAGAGAGAGAGAGAAAAAATCCCCCACATTCAATCTATCAAGCTTTGATTAGTTCCACCCAAACGAGAAACATGGACCAAAAGCAATCAGCCACCAACTAGGCTATTCATTCAAACTGCATGAAGAAGAACAAGGAGTGGAACAACAGACTCCATAGGATTATGTTTATTAAACTCACTCTGTAAAGGAAGAAGTGGGGATAAGGCATTCCACCTCCTCCTCAGCATTGGATGTAAGGAATTCTGAAGAAGTACTAATGATCCAAGAGGAAGACTGTTCTGGCAACAGGTACAAGATGTATTTGCTGGGAATGGGGAGGAAAGCTGGGACATCAGTAAGGAAGCTGTGTGAAATAATGGCACAAGACTGATGATGTGGTTACAAAATGAAAACTGAGCCGTAAGCAATATGGTGTTACTTCCTTATGGTATAAACAGAAAGAGCAAGGCAGAGGACAGTCCCAGAAGACTTGAGATTAAGGCTGAACTCTGCTACTTATGGCTATGCAATTTTGCTTGAGTTTCTTTATCTGTGAATAATTCCTAACAGGAATTAATCAATTCAAATTTAAGGATCAATTTAAACAATACCCTACAAAAGCACTATATATCTATCACCACCACAGACAATTTAGTCTCTTTCAATGCAATCATTATACTCAATGTTTTTTCTCATTTTATTGCATTATGGAGAGGTCAGTTCAGGTCCTTGCACTGGCTAGGACCTGTAGTAGAATACTAGCCGTGTTCATAGGTATCCCTGACTTGCTATTATTGACTGCAATGGGAATGCTTTTAAATCTTCACTGTTAGGTATGTTAATTTGTTGAAAGTTTCAGCAAATTCTTTGTATCAGATTAAGGAAGCTCCCTTCTGCCACTGCTTTGCTAAATCTAAAAAATTCATATGTGTGGTTTTTTTTTTCATTTACTGAGATGATCATATGGGTTTTCTCCATTGTTACTGTGGTGATTTGCAGTGTAAGACTTCAAATACTGAACCATCTTTGTTCCTGGAATAAACCCTACTTTGGCATGATTATTTAATATGAGGGAGATGGCCTAGTTAAGAGACCTGGGTTCCAGTTACCTTTCAGTCTCCTAGCTTTAAAAGCCAATTTATATACTGATGACTTCCAAATTTGTATCTTTAGCCCCAACTACTCCCTAAATTTCAGCCGCCTCTGTATCCAATAGATTTGACATCTCCTCCTCTTGGATGTCTAACAGGAATCTCAAACTTATCATGACAGAAAATAAATTAAACCTGCCTCTTTTCCCCATCTCTGTTAATGGAAATTCCTTCCTTCCAGTTTGCTCAGGCCAAGAACCTTGGAGTTGTTTTTGATTCTTCTCTCACTCCACATCTGATATGTCAGCAAATACTGTTGTCTCTACTTTCAAAATACACCCAGAACCTCACCACTTCTCACAATTTCCACTGCTACAATTCTGGTCCCACTCATCTTCTCGCAGCTGTACTATTACAATAGGCTCCTACAGGTCTACCTGCTTCTGCATTTGCCTTCTCCACAACTATGTGCAACACAAAATCCCGAGTGATCCTTCCAAAACCCAAGTGAGATCAGGTCACTCCCCTGCTTAAAATCCTCCAATGGCTCGCCATCTCAGAGTAAAAGCCAAAGTTCTTACATTGGTCTATAGGGCCCTACACCATCCTGGCCCTCATTACCTCTTTGACCTCATCTCCTACAAGTCTCTGCATTCACTCTGCTCCAGCCTCAAGACTTTTGCACCTCCGCCTAGAAAGCTCTTTCTCCATATTTTCACTCAAATGTCCCCTTCTCTGAAGACCTGACTTTCCTGTTTTAAACTGCAACCACTCTCCTCCAGTAGTGTTCTCTATCCCTCCTTCCCTACTTAATTTTTCTTCATAGCACTAATCTTCTGGCACACCACATATTTTGTTCATTTGTCAGTCAAGCTTCATTAGAATGCAAGCTCCATGAGGGCAAGGATTTTCATTTTCTTCATGGATGTAGCCCCAGTGCCTGGAATAGTGCCTGGGAAATACTAGGTATTAAATGAATAACTGTTGACTGAAAATATATATGTTGTTATTACTATTACATTAAAAATATTCATTCTTTAAAGTAGCTATTGTGCAATGTTTTAAAAGACAAACCCTTAAGTCTAAAGATTCCCAAGACTAACTACAACTTACTTTTTGACGTGGAAAGAGTGACTGAAGCCACCTCTTTATCTGGGGTTATAAAAATTACATATCAAAGGCTGATTTGAAAACCTAGAACTAGTCCCTTATACTAATCTTGCTACTTTCACATACACGTGAAAATGTTCTTAAAAAGCTTTAAAAAAGTTTTCAAGAGAAGATAGGATGAAATTTTAAAGCCGAGGCTTAGACGTGCACGAGTCTTTAAACAGAGCATTTTCTATGTAGAGCCTTTTTCCCAGTTGGTTTTTGTTGAACTTTAAAGTCTAGCTTACTAAGTAATTATCATTTAAAACACAATTGCTAACATCAGAAGAATGTTAAAAAGAAAAGCTAATTTAAAAAAATTAATACCTATTTTATAAAAGTTTGCAAGTTAAAAAGGACAATGAATAGGAAATATGCAGCCTAAAATTTAGTACAGGCAGGTGTATGATAAATTACTTTAGATTTGAAAACAAACAAGGCAGAACTGAGCAGGGCTGGCTCTTCAGGTATGAGGAAAATTCCAAGTAGGACATTTGTTCTGTTAGAGGAAGGTCTTCCTGCTCATTGACCTTTCCCATCTGTCTACGTACCAAGTTAAGTCACTCAGTTTCCAGAGGCACTGGTTTTAAAGGCCAATTAGAAATTTCACAAAAAGCCATCTTATTCTTGTTCAATTTCATCATGAATCACTTCTCAGTGGCATTATATTGTAGGTGAAAGATTAGTAGGACATTCTATATACTCACTCTGGGAAGGAAAACCAGAAGGGACTGTCTCTCCTGATCTGTCTTTTTCTATTTTCTCATTAAGTGTAGTCAATCCAATCAGCTGATCTTCAGTGGGGAAGTAATTTCTGAGGAAAGTAAAGGGTTTAACAGCAGCATGTATCATCGATAAATATAAAGCTTGAGCATGTAAATAATGAAGTACTACTTTTGAGTAACTTATATGTGCATTAATTGTTTTTAGACACGGTCCTTAAAAAAATGGAAGTAATAAAGATAACTGCTAATGTTCTGTAAATTCTCCAAATATGTAGAGGCTCACATTTCATTAAAAAAAGAAACAGTCATCATGATAGAATCATGATCTTGTCTTGAACTCTTGGATACTTTGCAACCTTCCATTAGCTTAACAATCCAGACTCTAGGAAGACAACTCAGCACCTGATCTATCAGCTCGTTTCCCTTATTTAAAATACTGCTTCTGCATCTATTTCTTCAATCAGCAGTTGAGAGCCTACTATGTGGAAGGCACTGAGAGGGGGAAGAAAGAGAGATGTGAACCTCTTCTTTAAGAAGCTTACAATCTGGTGGAGAGAAACACGTACATATAGCCAAGTGCCAAATGGAGGCCCCGACACTGCACAAGCCAGTACAGAAGAGGGGACTAATCTAAGTGTGGGGTCCAGGGAGGGCTTCTTGGAAAGGGCATCTAAACTGAAGCCATGAGCAGAAAATAGAGACACAGATGTAGAGAACAAACGTATAGACACCAAAGTGGGAAAGTGGCGGTGGGGGTGGTGGTGGTGGGATGAATTGGGAGACCGGGATGGACATGTAGACACTAATACGTATAAAATGGATAACTAATAAGAACCTGCTGTATAAAAAAATAAAATTCAAAAATTCAAAAAAATAAATTGAAGCCATGAAGGATGAGTAGTGAGGAGAAAGGAGGAGCATTACGGGTTGGGGGGAAGAGAATGAATGTGGCAATGGAAGTGGGAACACAAACGGTGAATCCAAGAATAAAGACCAGATCAGTGTGGCAGGATCATTTGTTTAGAGAGGGTGTAGAGGGCCATGAAGCTTAAAAGGCTGGTAGATTTCAGGTCAACAATTGGCAAGAATTAGTCACCAACAGATTTTGAAGGTTGTGTTTAGAGAGACTTCTCTGATGACGGTGTGATGGATGAATGTAAAAGGCATGAAGGTAGTTACTATAATCACCCCCACCATAAAGAGTCTGGAATTCGATCTCTGATCAATAGGCTTAGAAAAGAGAAGACAGCTCCGAGGCATTACAAAAGACAACTTTTTGCAATTCGGTAATTTGAGTAGGAGGCAGTTGTTGAAAAGGACCACTAACGGAATGATGGTACAACTAATTCAGGTAAGGGACAAAGAAGCTGTTTGTGGGGAGATAAGTTGTTTGGTTTGGGGCTTAAGTTTGAGGTGCTGAGTGTGGGGTGGGAGCCATCCACGTGGTAATGTTCACCAGTTGGAAATTAGAGACTGGATCTTGAAGAGAGATCTTGGCTAGAAGAGTAGACTTTAGATGCATATAAATGTAAGCAGTACTGGGTTCAAGGGAAAAGATGAAATTGTTCAGCGAGAGTCAGGGACTTGCTTGAGAACTATTACCCTCACACAAGTTTAAAATACAAAAAAAAAAAAAAAAAAATCAGTACTTTAACACATTCAAAATTAGTGCCCAGGTTTTATTTTCAAAATGGAAACCCCTATAAGCTTTTAAGGAAATTGAATTCTAGAGAAAAACTCTTAACTCATCAGGATTCCTAGTCTCTATGTGTCACTGTCTAAGGGTGCTTTTATCTTTAATAGTTGAATTGGGCAGTGGAAACAACGGCAGGCTTCATCACAAAACCCAAGGATAGACTCTTGGGTCTGGCACTTACCAGCCACCTGACCATTCATCTGAGCTTCAGTTTCACCATCTGTAAGACGGCACTATGACCTATTCTAATTGCTTCATAGGATTTTGAAGATCAAATGACATACTGTATGTGAATGTGCTGTACAAACTAAGAAATTATTAGCACAAGAGTATTAGTCTAGCATATTGCCTGGAAAGTATTTAACTGATTGTAATAATCTCCATTATTAGGAAGGAGGCAGCTTCAGGCAAGTGTCTCTGTACTTCCCACACTTCCTATCACAGTGTCTGTACTGCAACAGCTCATCAAAAATGTCATAAGTACTGAAAACTTGGTCTAAAGTTTTTTGTTTTATTCTGTACCTTAGGACCTCTGGGCATTGGAGCGGGAGGAAAACCTGATGAAATAGAAATTATTCCTTTTAACATTTTAATTCTTCTTTTCTCAAGCCAATGTCTTGGGTTTGCTACAAATACCTCTAGACACTGCTTAGTTCTGCTGGTTGCACAAACTACCAAAGTTCTGAGATAAGCACAAATGATTAGACCAGAGCTAAACTCCAGCATAAAAGAAAGATTCGTTGTCTGCAAAAGGATCAAGAGTTAGAGAAAAGTGAATGCTTCCATGATCCGCTCCAAGAAACCAAATTTTTTACCTCACAAAAGGGGTCCTCTGCCAGTCGTTTTATACCTGCCCCACAAGGAACCCATATTTTCCAAAGTTCTTTTAAGCTAAGGGGATGACACTGCAGTTTCATGGAGCCCCTCCTTCATTTTCTGTTAAGATACGCAGGGACAGAATGCCTCTCCCAAAACTGTATCGGGACACCTGCTGACTTCATGCCAAAGCTCACCCTCTTTTAGGCTTCCAAAGGTCAGGCTCTCTGACTGCCTCCAGAGAAGGGGCCAGGTGCTCTCTTCTCAGCCTGTGAGTTCTCAGGCCTCTTTTCAAAGCCTGCTTTTAAAAGTTATTTCCTGTAAAAAAGCATTGCCTAAGGTCACACAATGAGATTAAAGTCTGCAGACTCCAAATGCATCCTAAATCATATAGTCCAGGATAGTTAATCCAGAATTTGGAATTAGAAGAGCTGGTTCCAGTCCCAATTCTACTGAAAGACAGTGTTTGTGTCCTGACCTTTCTCTTTACAACTCTCTCGAAGGACTGCAGGGGATTAAATGAGATAATGTACCTAAAAGCACCTTAGAAATGTTACAGTGCAAATTGATTTTCCCTGAATTTTTAAAATTATTCTCATCAGCTCCAACAGATCATGTCAAAGCTATAAAAGCCTGCACTTCTGGCTGGTTAGGGCTAGTTAGGGAAGAGACCTTAGCTACTGGCTGGCACAATTTCCAAGTGAGGATCCCAAAGCCCGTTCATGTCCCTCCTGGAGCCAAAAGCTGATTTAAATTACTTTGCAGCCCACCAGGTAACATAATTCTAATAACATGTTTGAGAACTCAGAACACTGGTTAATAGTTTAGAAGAGCAGCTCTCTGGGGCTCCTTCTTGCCTCCGGGCCCTCCTTCACACATGCCAGTCCTCAGAATTCTCAGCCTGCTCTTCACTGAGCTACTTCCTCCCCATCCTGCAAACCTCACTTCAAATGCCATTTCTTCCTCAAGGAAACCTTTCACTCTCCAGACAAGGTCTCACTCACAAAGCAACTTCTAATTCTCCTTTATATCATTTAATCCAATTGTGATTATAACTATGTAAGTACCCCCATGTAAATATAAGCTCTGGGAGGGCAGGGTTCACATCTGTCTGGATCCTTCCACATCCTTAGTGCCTTGGATAAAGACAATAAAATGTGTTGAGTGAGGCCAGAGCTTTGCGTTTCTTCAATCTTGTTAAGAGCTCTTGTGGCAATGAATATAAAGTATAAAAAGAAAACTAATTTAGTGCTGGCAGAAAAGGTTCTGTATGGAGGAATGCTTCCTTTGGCAGTTTTCTCCAATAAAAAAAATTTATGGGCCTAATTAAATCATCAAGATCTTCTTCAGAGGTACAGGAATGGTCAAGGATCGAGCTTGCTCTGAATTATTCACTTTATTCAAGTGGAGCAGCTCTTCTGGGAAGAGCAGTTAATGTCAACAAGGAAATAAGCACAACTTCCTTTGTAAACAGACAACTGTCCTTTCTTTTTCTTTGATTCTTAGGGCCCAGGAGACAGTTTCTAAGTATGGAAACTACTCTAGGCAAAACCATAAAGAAGATGAAGTTCTATATCAACCTCACTTTTTCCTCACTTATTACTATTTGTTTTTCTAATGGCCTTCACACCCCTACCTTAGGATAAATTTAAATCAATGTTCAGCCTCACCTAAGTATCTTTTTTTACCTTATCCTGACTTTTGGAAAAAAGGTTCTGTTCTCCCAAAAGTATAATTTGAGACAACAGCTACCAAATCTGTGTGTAGTTATGCGTAGGAATGTGTGTGCGATAAACTCCCTCCCCTCCCTCTAGAATCACATTTGCTCACCCTCCTTACCCTGGCCGGCCCTACTTGGCCAAGTGTTGGTGAACCTAGTTGCCTAAAAAAAAAAAAAACACACAAACAAGAAACAGGGCCTAATTTTCATAAAATGCATTGTCAAGAAAGAGCCTCCTCAAGTAAGATTCAACATCTGCATAATAATAATAAATGTTAGTGTGTAAAAACCAATGATTGTGGGAGAGATGTTATCCTGTGGCTAAGAAGTGCTGCCTGGACCAGATCTCCTAGGTCAAGAAACAGTAGGACCAGAGTGTTTAATCATCAGACAAGTGGCCAGAGTTAGCATTTCCTCACAGCCTACTATCTCAACTTCACTGGGACCTTCTCAAATTTCACTGGGCTGGTTCTTATTAGGGTGACTTCGAGGAGCTTTAGCTTCAGGGATCCTTTCTTTTATTATCCTTTAATTATAGTTAGTCATTTTGGGTTTTGACAATTCCTGCAGGATGTAGGTTTCATTTCTTCCCTGTAAAAGAAGAGGCAACCCATCTATTCAGTAGCTGGAAAAGTGAATTTCCTGTGGAATGACAGGAATTACATAGAAGCAAGCAATTTTATTTTCCTCAAATGTAGCAATAATTTTAATCTGTACATACATAAAACAAACAGTGCAATTATAAAACCTTGAAGGTGACATGCATACTTTAAGGTGCAGTTGGGATGGGGGAGGATATTAGCATCTCCAATTTTCCTTACCACTTTTTTTTTTTTTTAAGTTCCTTATGCAAAAGTACTGAGTCAGGAAACTTCATCTGGAATGCTGAAGTTAAAGGTGAACTTCCTGAAGTCTGCACGTCTAAATATCACAAACAAAACAGAAATGACCTCCTAGAACAGTTTGGGAGGGACTAGCATAATATGGCTGGGCTTTCAAGCTGGGAATGAATTAAATCAGGGATGCATTTTTCTGAAAAACTAAAAGAGAGAATGTTTGTAACTGAGTGTCCTGTTTCTGTTTCAATAGTTGCTACCCACTTGAGCCCTTCCATCAATCTTTTTATTCGGTACAGGTTCTGAATAGATGCTGTTCAATGGAGTTACTTGTAACTAGGGGTGGTGAGATGCAGAAAGGAGGACCTGGGAAAATGGCTTCTTCCTTGATGTCTGAGTCCGTGCTCCTCTTCCATTGTTAGTTCTTATGGCCTTTTCTCTGCCATGGAAGCAGAGGTAGCTGGTGCACAATGTCAGATGTTGTCATCGTTCACAGGCCCAGGGGTGCAGTAAAGGCGAGTGATGGGGCTCTACCTTTGCTTCTTCCAGAATACCTTTCTCAAGCTTTCCTGGCCTTTCAGTGGCACTTCTAGAACTAGAAAGTCAGTTCACTGGGTCCTTGACTCAGAGGCCAGGATGAGACAAGACGTGGCAGAGTGACAAGACACAAAGGGAAAATATGGTATCAATTAGCCTCAGAGCAGGAATAGAGAGATTTATATTTGCACTGATGAAAATTCAAATTCCCAAAGTCAATCTAAAAAAAAAAAAAAAAGAAGAAGGTTTTCTTTGAGTATTAATTTTTCTCTGTACAAGTAGCCTGTGCACTTCTGGTGATAATTCCTTGCACTGCTCTCAAGTTAGATGATCCCAGGGACACTCTAGGGCAGTATGCTCTAGCTCATCTGGAACAGCTCTTTCTGGCAGTGGCATTTTGATGTAAAACCCAAAGTAAATCCATACATGGCGTCACAGTTATTAAAATAATGAAATATTACTAGCCAAATGTAACTGCAATTCAATCAGTGTTATATTTCACACACAGAAATTTAGAAAAATCAAGAGTAGGATAATAAAACCATAAAATTAAACAGAAGGAAATCAATTTCTACAAGAAATCAAATATATTTACAGTGAGATTTAAAGGGAAAAATAAGCTACTGGATCATAAATTTAATTTTATTTTAAATAACTTTAGCTACCTCAGCTGTTAATACAATAAAAGCAGAAAGAACAGGCTGCCTTTTGTCCAGATTTAATCAGAAAATTGTATCTACAATAATTGACATAACTCGCTTCTTGTCCTTCACCCATCTCATCAAAAATTATTGCATTTTCCCCCAAACTGTATTTTTTGGATTCTTCTGTGAATATACTCATTTCGTCCTCCTTCCTGGAGGCATCTTGGTTTAAATCCATCTTTAAAAAAAGGAGAAGGGGTACATATGTGGAGGCAAAATATTCTCTTGAAGCCAACAGATATAGAGTTGCTAGAAGAAGCTGATTGTACACACAAGCTGCCTGGTTGGGAAGGGGAGGGCTGCTGATTTAGAGACATTGTGACAGCCTTTGGTGGATGGGCACAGGCAAAGCCCCACTGGGCCCTTCTTCCTTGGCAGGGTCAGGACTGAGCCAGCGGAGGCGGAGCTTCATCTTCCCCTTGGAACTTGTCATTTTGGTTCTCCTCCAAAAGCCTTCATCCAGATAAGAAGCCAATGACTGATTACAAAAATAAGAATAATTAAATTTGGCTCAAGAGAGAGATTGTCCAACTGTTCTGCCTTGTTATTTTTTCAATATCCAAGGCCTTTACAAAGAAAGAAACAAAAACATCTCTCAATCTCCCAACGAAAGTGAACTTTTTTTCTTTTTTTTTTTTTTTTTTGCTCCAAATGCTACGACCTGAAGAATGGCTGCAGATTGAGATATCAAAAATCTCAGAAAAATATATAATATATTTGTATATCTCTGTATGTCTATTATTTAAATTTCACATTCCTTTAAAAGTGGTTATTCAGTCAGTAGCTGCTGAAGGAGGCTCTTCTGCTGGGCCTGGGGGGTCTGTGGTCCTGCCGTGGGTTTTTGAGTTCCCAGTGGACCAGGCTGGTTCAGGTAAGGGTCCCCGCCTACCAGATTCACTGTACACTGGACGTCAGCAAACACCTGAACCTGTTGCACCTGCTGGAACACAAATAAAAGATGTGTTTAGACAGAAGGGTCTGCCCCCCCGGCTTATGAGTGGGTACTACTTGAAGTGGAAACTCACTAGAGCATTCCTCTAGTCTGTAGTCACCACAGAGAAGAACTCTTCTGTCTTCTTGTCCTACAAAAAGAAAATCGCTGCACTCATTTTGCTCAGGGTTCTGGAAAGTTCACACTTTAAAAATAAAATCAAAATTGGAATGGTCAAGCCTCCTACAGGGTTGCCATCAATACTGAAAATGAGCATCATTGCTAATATTGCCAAGATTGGGAAAAGCCCAGTTTCAGTCTGGGTATCCAGTGGTGGGTTTAAAAAATAGGTATATTATTTGGAAAACTGGTTATAAAAGCATTCTACGGATGACTTTAATAGGATAAAAAAATCGTTATGATGTTAGAAAATTAAGGGCTTTAACCCAGTATTAGCAAAATAAAAACCACCACAGCTCAGTAAATAGGACATCAGTATCACCAAAATTAATGTCCAGAAGATTTGTGTAGTATCTAAATATACTATTACATAGCTCCTTTACATATTGCCTTTAGAATTACAGCAAAATATTAGAACAAATAAAAATTTTATATTTAACTTATTTTTCCTGATAGACAATCCATTTAAACACATGAGCTAAAAATAACAGTAAACTACTAGCTGAGAACAGTGTGAATTTTCCCTTTAACTACTTTCAGTAATAATATATGTATTCCTTTAAAAAGTCTAAGGTTACACAGTTTTAACATTTTCTATCAGGAAAACAAAGCCAGAAGTTAGTCTTCGACAATCAGCCTTATTAAAAAGTCATCTGTAGAACTGATTAGGCCAATATCACACTTGTGAATGTTCCAGACCAAGAATGGAGATGCTTTCTAAGGTATCCAAGTGCATCTATCTAAGTGTCTCAGCATTTGGCAAACTTGTGTCTCATGTTTAAATAGGTTCATGAAGTATTTTAGATTAGTGATAGATTTTTTTGTTCATCACTAAATTCATGTCAATTACACTCAGTGTTTCTGAAAACTTTTCTATCTTAATTGAACAAAAGTTGTTTTCCATCAACCTTAATTGGCCAATTGTCAAATGTTCCGACCATCCAATTTCTCCATCAGTCTAACCCCTGATGTTTTTTCCTCACGATGCACCTACACCTCCACTCTACTCTGTCGGATAAGGCAGATAGTTCTTGAGCTGAGCTTTTTTAGTGTCTGATGAATTAAACCTTTATTTAGATTCGTATTGTTTCTGTCCTCACCCTCTCTCTCATCCTCCTCTTTCCCCCAGTTTCCCAAATTTTGCTTCTTGTCCCCATTGGCTCCCATTTGTTTTCTTCTTCTTTTGGGCTCTTCCTCAGGTACATAACATACACCAGCTCTGAGTCTACTCCCCAGCTGCCTCTGTGCCCTCCACCCACCTTTGTTCTCTATAACTTCTCATTCCTACTCTTTTGCTTCTAGAGCTCCAACCCTGGCCTTCCTCTCTCTCTGTCAACAATTCCCCTACCAGCCTTCTTCCGCCTTCTCTATTCTCTGTGTTCTTTTCCTGTTCTCTCCTCTTCCCCATCCCAGCTCTCCAAGTGCAGCTAGCCCTCTATCCTCCCCTACTCCTTCTCTCCTTGTTCTTTTCCGTCTCCTTTTCTGTACATCTGTTTCTATATTTCTATCCAACTCACTCTCCCGCTTTTGTCTGGCAAATACAAAAACATTAGAGCAAATAGAGATTTCATGATGGGCTACCACAGAAAGAAGATTCTGCCACTGAAACTTAACGTGAGCACAAACTATAGTCCATTTAGGCAATGACTGATTTTTTAAAAAATTAACATAAAATTTCATGTTTATATGTTTCAACATATGAAATACTGGGGCAGAGCATAAGGTGTTTGTGCCCCCAAACACTTAAAAAATTTTTGATAAAGGCATGATAAAACAAACTGGAGAGAAAATTCTGCTGCTTTAAAAAGAATGCTTTATTAAAAAGATACCAAACTCCAAAAAGTACACATCTCAGCCTTTTTGAATTATTACTTAAAAACATGGTGACTTAGACCAGACCTCAGAGGACTTCTGATATTGCTATACCTTCACAGACAGGCAAAGCAACACGAAAACAAAACTTATGCTTTGCCCAATGAGAAGAGTGATGTGAGAGCTGAGTCCCAACCTCTTAAGATTTTCCAACATAGTTTTTACTTCAATTCACGTACTATCCCAGGACTCAGGAACTTTAAAACTTAGTTGTTTTGTCGTAAGTATATGTCTCTGTAAGTAGGAGACTTTTAAAAACTTCTAGTGAATAAAGACTTCATTTCCCTCAGCACAAAATCCTCTCTTCACCATCACAGGACTCAGATCCTATTTCCCGATGCTCCAACTATGCACATAGTTTCCTAACTGGCTTTCCTCTTTCTGAGCTGGCTGTCCAGTGCTCTTCCTTTTCCCTCTTCCCCCCTCAAGATGAAGCTTAAACTAGCACTCTTCTCACTGTTCCCCTTCAGGGATGATGCTTCCTTTGTAGGACTGAATCCAAATTCCTTACAGTTTAGTATTCAAGGCCCCTGGAAATTTGATCCAATCTACTTTACCAATTTTAATTCCTGTGAATTCTTATTACAAACCCTTTATGCTCAGTGGATTTGGCTTCCCAGGACTATGCTGATATTACTGTTTCCCTGTCTCTGTGCCCTCTAACTTCCAATCTCCTGGACTTCCAAGCTCACCCCCTTCCTCAGCCTCCAAAAACCACAGTACCTTTCTCCTTCACTTGCCTCCTTCAAGGCCCAGTTCACTCCTATCTCCTACATAAATGCTCTCTGACAACCTCAGGAATTTCTCCTTTCTTTTAATGCTTATGGCTCTTGTTACTTGTAATAAATTTGAGTTTGCCTTCTTTGGTTATGTAATAATTTACGTGCATTTGTCTGTATGTTTTATCTTTCGACAGACCCTAAGTGGTATGGCAGAAAAAGCATGAACTTTGGTGTTAGAAAGACCTGGGTTTGAACCTCAGCTCTGCCACTTTCTAGTTTGTGAATTGTATATGTAGTTAAATCACCTCAGGTTCTGTTTCTTCATCTGTGAAAAAAAAGGAAAACTAACTCCTTCATAGGGTTACAGTGATGTTTACATGAGATAAAGCAGATAGTGCCTAACACAATGCCTGGCAAATCATAAGCATTCCACAAATGAAGCTTCCTTTCCTCACTTCTCCCCACAGTTCACCTAAAGAGCAAACATGTCTCACGTTTCTTTGTATCTCCACCTTTGCATAAGGCCTGTGTTTTTTAAAAAATATCTTAATTTATGCTGATATAGGAAAGTGGCCACCCTTGTTATTTGTATTGTTTTGAAACAAACTTCTAAAAGGAGGCAGAGTACACAGTATGCATTCTGTTTTGTCTGAATTTATTGAACTCTTTTGAGGTATTCTGATTACACATGAGTTTTAGCACTGTGTTTATTTACAAATAGCAATTAGTGGTCATTTGTGATCGCTTATCCTGTCTAAACATTGGATTAACCTTTCTGAAAGCTTATCTCATTTAACCTTCTCATAATCCTCTAAGCAGGTATCTCATCAGTTCTGTTGGTTATACGGCAGCTCAGGAAAGTTCCCTAACATGCCCAGGATGACACAGCTAAGAAGAGCAGAGCCAGGACTCACAACCAGGTCTGACTCTCAAGGTCAGGCTCTTAACCGCGATGCTACACAGAGATTCCTGTGTATCTAGAGAAAACTTGACAGCTCTGGGCTTAGAGTTTTCTTACTGACCTGGGTTCCATCTGCTTCTGTTTTGAGAAGGTCAGTGGATGAGAGCTGGTTGCAGTAGAGGCCTGTGTGTCTCAGTGCTGGATCATTTATCTATTAAAGATAAGTACAAGACCAAATTACAAACTAGTTGTTTACGTTGCAGACCAAATTCCTCAATGAAAAACAATCTCACTGACAGAAAAGTAATAGGAGGAGAGCAGAAATAACAAGCTTAGAAATTTACTGTGCTGTTAGAAGTCAGGACAGTGGTTCCCTTTGTAGAAGTAGACAGACATGCAAGGGAGTGTGGGGAGAACCTTTGGGGTGCGGCTGGTAATGTTCTGTTTCTCGATCTAGGTGATAGTTAAAAAGATGTGTTCAGTTTGCGAAAATTCATCTAGTCGTATACTTTTCTGTATATCCTTACAGATGATACTTCAATAAAAAGTTAATTCAACACTCGTGAAAGTTAATTAGCAAAAGACTTCCACTTCCAGTCAAGATTCAGTAACAGGGATTAGATTTATCCTCTGCCTGAATCAACTAAAAATTTGGACAAAATATATGAAATGAACACACTCAAGACCTTGGACAAAGGCAATGAAGGGGAAAGTTGCCCCTAAGGGTTGGGAAACAATTGAGGTGAGTCCTACCACTACCCCAGCCTACTGCCTAGAGAGAATTTCCAGGCTGCAGCATGAGGACAGGGAACCAGACAGCACCTGGCAGTCTCCCTGAATTGAGAGTATAGAGCTAGAATTCACAGGGCAGAATATCAGGAGAGAACAACACAGAGAGTAGCAGCTTAGTATTGATCAACTAGCTAATGGATGTTACAGAACTACCCAAAGCAAAGATTCACCTGAAAAGATTTACATGGAATAATTCCCAAAGATCACACAGAGCTGGGAACAGGTCCTGATCCCACCAGCCAGAGTGGAAAACATCATAATTCAGGTAGCGTACTAGAATGGTTTTGCTTTAGTAGTAGGGTAAAATTAGCCCTATACTAAATACTGCTCTGGTCCCACTAAACAAAAAAGCAAGACCTGAAAAAAATCAAACTGTTTATTTCCAAGTAATTTAAGCATTTCCCAAAACAAATCTCAATATTTATAGGAACATAAACAAGGTAAAATTCACATGTCTGGGATCCAATAAAAAATTACCAGGTATGCAAAGTAGCAGACTCTGACATAAATCGTACTAATGTTTTCTTAGGTCAGTCTCCCAAGGCAATAGAAATAAAAGCAAAAATAAACCAATGTGAACTAGTCAAACTTATAAGCTTTTGCACAGCAAAGGAAACCAAAAACAAAATGAAAAGACA
Organism: Stenella coeruleoalba; assembly: GCF_951394435.1. Taxonomy (NCBI): domain Eukaryota; kingdom Metazoa; phylum Chordata; class Mammalia; order Artiodactyla; family Delphinidae; genus Stenella; species Stenella coeruleoalba. Next base: position 71,090,150 of record NC_137159.1, read on the forward strand.
ACCTACGGACTGGGAGAAAATATTTGCAAAAGATGTGACTGACTAGGGATGAATTTCCAAAATATACAAATAGCTTATACAATTCAACAACAAAGAAACAAACAACCCAATCGAAAAATGGGCAGAAGACCTAAATAGACATTTCTCCAAAGAAGACATACAGATGGCCAACAGGCACATGAAAAGATGCTCATCATCGCTAATTATTAGAAAAATGCAAACCAAAACTATGACTTACAATGAGGTATCACTTCACACCGTTCAGAATGGCCATCATTAAAAAGTCTACAAACAATACATGCTGGAGAAGGTGTGGAGAAAAGGGAACCCTCTTACACTGCTGGTGGGAATGTAAATTGGTGCAGCCACTATGGAGACAGTATGGAGGTTCCTCGAAAAACTAAAATTAGCGTTGCCATAACCAGCAATCCCACTCTTGGGCATATACCCAGACAAAACTATAATTTGTAAAGATACATGCACCCCTATGTTCACAGCACCACTATTTACAATAGCCAAGACATGGAAACAACCTAAATGTCCATCAACAGATAAATGGATAAAGAAGATGTGGTATATATACACAATGGAATATTACTCAGCCATTAAAAAGAATGAAATAATGCCATTTGCAGCAACGTGGATGGACTTAGAGATTATCATACTAAGCGAAGTCAGTCAGAAAGAGAAAGACAAGTACCATATGATATCACTTATATGTGGAATCTAAAATACGACACAAATGAACATATCTGCGAAACAAAAACAGACTCACAGACATAGACAACAGACTTGTGGTTGCCATGGGGGTGAGGGGGTAGGGTCAGGAAGGATTGGGAGTTTGGGATTAGCAGATGCAAACTATTATACATAGGATGGATAAACAACAAGGTCCTACTGTACAGCACAGGGAACTATATTAAACATCCTGTGATAAACCATAATGGAAAAGAATATTAAAAAAGAATGTATATACAAGTATAACTGAATCACTTTGCTGAAAAGCAGAAATTAACACAACATTGGAATCAATGATGCTTCAATAAAATTTTTTAAAAATAAAATAAAAAAACAAAGTAACAGAAAAATATGATCCATAATTAAGTGAAAAATCAATTAATTGAAGCCAATCCTAAAATGATGCAGATGCTAGAAGTGACAAGCAAGAATATTAAGACAGCTATTATAATAACCATATTCCACATATTCAAAAAGAGGAAAGACTGAACATGTTAGAGATAGGGAAGATATAAAAAGGGTCCAAAGTGAATTTCTAGAGATGAAAATATACTAGATAAAACTATCAGATATTGCAAAAGAAAAGAACTGTGAATCTGAGGCTATAGCAATAAAAACTATCCAAAATGAAACACACAGAGAAAAAAATGACTGACCTCATACCCCCTTAAAAAACTCCAAACCCAGAAAATCAGTGAACTGTAGGATAACTCAAATGGCCTACGATATGTGTAATTAGAGTCTCTGAAGAAGAGGAGGGAGTTGGTGACAGAAAAAAATATCTGAAGAAATAATGGCCAATACTTTTCCAAATTTGATGCAAATTATACACCTGTGAATCAAGAGGCTGACTGAACCCCAGGCACAAGAACCATGAAGAAAATCACACTAAGGTATATCATAATCAAACTGCCTAAAACCAGTGATAAAGAGAGTAATCTTAGAAGCAGCCACAGACAGCAGATATCTCATCAGAAATACAGTGGAGCAATGTCTTTAAAGTACTGAAAGCTAAAACTACCAACCTAGAATTCAGGGAAAAGAACTTTCAAAGATGATGGTGAAACAAAAACTTTTTCAGACATACAAAAGCTGAAAGAATTCATCACTAGCAGACGTGCACTATAAAAAATGAAGACCTTCAGGAAGAAGGAGAATGATACTAGATGGAAATTTGGATCTACACCAAGGAATGAAGAACACTGGAAATAACTACGTGTGAAATATAAAAACTACTTATTTAAACTTTAAAAAACATTATTGACTGTTTAAAGTAAAAAAAGTAAAGTAAAAAAGTACTAACAACATATTGTGGGGTATTAGCATATGTAGATATGATATGTATGTACAACAATAGCACAGGAGGGGAGAAATAGAAATAAACCATTGTGAGATTTTTATATTTATATGAGGTGATATAATAGCATTTGAAGGTAGATGGCAACAAAGATGTATACTATAAACTCTAAAGCACCAGTAAAACAAGAGTTATTTATAGCTAATAAACCAACAAAGGAGATAAAATGAATTAAAATATTCAATTAAACCAAAAAAGGCAAGATGGGACAAAGAGAAAACAAATAAGATGAGAGATTTCAACCTTCAATAGCAATATCAATAATCACATTAAATGTAAATGGGCTAGCCACTCCAATTAAAAGGCAGAGATTGTCAAACTGAATAAAAAAGCAAGACCCAACTATATAAGAAATACATTTTAAATGTAATATTCTTTTTACCTAATTCATTTTATTTTTTATTATTGTCTTAATATACTAGAGATAGTGAATAATTCTACTAATTGAAATACGACAAGATAACAACAAGGACAAGAAACAATCCTATTTAGTTCTTTTATTTTGCTAAAAGATATCACTAAGTCATTGAGTTTTTTTTAAAATGAAGTTCTATTTTTTTTTAATTAATTAAGTAATTTTATTTTTGGCTGCGTTGGGTTTTTGTTGCTGTGTGTGGGCTTTCTCTACTTGTGGCGAGTGGGGGCTACTCTTTGTTGCGGTGCACAGGCTTCTCATTGCAGTGGCTTCTCTTGTTGTGGAGCACAGGCTCTAGGCACACGGGCTCCAGAACACAGGCTCAGTAGTTGTGGTGCACGGGCTTAGTTGCTCTGTGGTATGTGGGATCTTCCCAGACCAGGGCTTGAACCCGTGTCCCTTGCGTTGGCAGGTGGATTCTTAACCACTGTGCCACCAGGGAAGTCCCTAAGTTGTTGATTTTTTTCCCTGCTAACTTCATTAGGCTAATACCTGGTGAATGGGGACTTTTTTTAAAATTCATATCAAAAAGGAATTCTATAGAAAAGGTAATCAGTGTTTACATGTTTTTTAAGACTTGCTATAAATTATGGCTATATGGTCATAGCTGAGTCACTATAGTCTACTCTGTGGTTGATGACAGAATAGTAACTACAGGGAGTACCCAAAGATTTTTTTAAATATCACTTTGAATTTAGTCATTCTTTCCTTAAAAATCTTTAGGAGGATCCAAGATAAACTAAACATTTCGATGGCCTGCAACACCCCGTAAAAAGCTTACCAATTAAATTCTGCTCTAAATATAATATAAACATCCCCTTAACATTCATTAGGCTTTTCAACATCTATTCCTGTCTAGGTCATGCTGTGCTAACCAGTATTGAATATTCTTTTCTATCTCTTCCTTTAGGCAAATTTCCCATGAAGACTTTCCTAATCAGACCCTTTTTCTTTTAAACCCTCTGTGGTTAACTGTATATACCCCTAATCTGACAGAAATATATGCACAGTCCTATGGGGTCCATCTCTTACACAGCTGTTCTGTCCTATTATTCAACTAATCCTTTGTTCAGGTTGTGCCTCCCCAACTTGTTAATATTATTGCCCACAGAGCTATCTTTGTATATAGTAAGTACTGAGTTTGTTGAACTGAAAGGGAGAAATGAAGAAAATGTGTTCAAAATATAAAGGGGTAAGTTCCAAGTCAATGTATTATATGTATCATTTTATAATAAATCTAAAACACTAAAATCTCGTGAGACTAAAATCTTACAAGGTCTGTCAAAATTTCCATTGTATATCTTAATAAATAGTAATTAGCAAAAGATAGTGGGAAAGAAAAAAAAGTGTGGTTATTTTTGACAGGTAACTGAACATTCCTGATTTCCTTGGAATAATGAATTGCAGTGTGGTGTGATATAGAGCACTATGTGTGTGTGTAGCAAGTGTGCCAGTTGTGCCACTTACCTGCTCAGGGCACACAGTATTCATGCCTGGCATCTGCAAAGAGCTCATCTGCATCTGGCCCATCATTGGGTTCATGTTCTGAACATTTGTGTTTCCACCTGCCATGGACACGGTGATGCTCATATTGTTGTACACTCCTGGCTGTGCAGGCGTGGGCTGGTTCTGGACAGCTTGACTGAACACACTGTTAACTCAAAAACAATCTCAATTACATCCACTGATCATGAACATGGGGATAATGTGTGTGGACTCTTTTTCTAAATTATCAGATGGAATTCCAAAGAAAATATTTTATATTCCTAAGTTATGTGTAAGATTTTATCTTATTATAATATATAAGAACTAAGTATCATTCAGATGCACTTTGAACTCTGCTCAAGGGGTTTAATAACTAAAAAGACCTCATTTTAAGTCATAATTATCTGGCTTAGTATCAGAGTTGTTAAACTTCAATTATTCAAATAACTAAGAAAGGAAGTTTTCCACAGAAGTAAATCTTCCAGATAACTGGTTTACCCACTTAAACATCAAAATCATTCTAATATTTATTACACTATTTTATCTTCTTAAACAGAGAATATCCTATTTAAGCAAAGTACCTGGCATATATATTAGTCTTCAATAAATGTTCATTGAATAAATTAACAAAGGAATGAATGATTCAAAGGTAGCATTCTTATATTGTGATTGCTTGTATATTCTCTTAGATTTAACACCTGGGGGAAGTGATGATATTTTGTTCCATTTATTCCTTGTCTCTACTAATAAATGACATACAGCAGCAGGCACTCAGTAAATATCTGATGAATGAATTAATTGTGGACATGGGTTATTACTCAGTGCTGTCAACTGATGAGGTTGCTTTTGTTGATAGATTTTACTGTATGTATACCAATGTTTTTTGAAGTGTAGTCCAGAGACCATCTGCAAGAGAATTCCCTGGTATTCATTGAAAATTGAGACTCTCAGGCCTTACCCCAGCCCTAGTAAATCATATTTTCTGGGGGTGGGTATGGAAAGCTGCATTTCTAACTACTTACGCACATTAGAATTCGAGAGCCTTTATTCAGTGTCCTACCGCTTGCTGTCACTTCTCAAGGATTCAGCTTCTGGCCATTTTCAATATGCTATAAACTAAGAGGAAACCAAGAAGTATATACCAGATATTTTTATTTGGAAAATGTAATATTTTTGAAGACTTCAAAGGTTTTCTCAGGCCTGAAGATAGCTTCATGTCTTTTCTAGGAAGCAAAATGCAATGCCAGTTATGGTTTTCAGAGGGCTTGTTTTAGACTTCCTTCTTCACCACCAAGGTCTGGACTGTGGTTACACCAAGGATCTCAAATGTTAAACCAGTTTCTATTAGCAGATAGAATAGTATGGAATAAACTCCAAGTAAATACAATTTGAAACTTTATATCTGAACCCCCCAGATTCTAAGTGATACAGATATACACATCTAAAGGAAAATAATATGAACTATGTCTTTGGTAAGTTCCAAAAAAAACACCAAATGTTTTGTGATTATCTATCAATTTTTAAACAATAAGCTGCTGGTAAAATTCCACCTATTTTAATGTTTATTCTGAAGAATTTGATTTCAAAAATTATTTATCCCATCAATGGCTTATCTATTCCTTGCTTGCTCTTGGGAGGTAAGCAGGATGTACTAACGTTTACAGCTTCTGGTAAATTAAGGTAATCATACTGAAATTAACAGGCTGAGAAACAGCCTATTCATCATGTCTGAAGAAAAGTAGCAAATTTTCCCCAAGTAATTATAAAACACAAATGCTCAAAGAAAATTATATGCCTAGGAAATGGTCAATAATGCATCTGTGGACCATTAATGTCTGTACAGTGTGTATGCTTGTCAGACAGTGTCCCCACAGCTAAAGATGAGGGAAAAAACCATTAGTCTACTGCCCATTTTCTAATGAGAACATTTCTGCCTTAGACAGTGCTCATTTGCAACTGATACATAAATCACCACTGTGAAGGCGCAGGGCTATGTAAGTTAATGCATGCAGCAGCTTCAAGGACTGCAATGATGTCATACTTAGTGAAAAAAGTTTAGGATTTAATTTCTTTTCAAATTATATTTGGGACTGTATATTAGCCTAAGTTCTTTCAAACTACTCCTGCCAATAGCTCCATTTTAGTTTCTTCCCTCATGGGAAGAAGATCAAGCCCTTCTGCAGCATCAATCACTGTTCCAGGTCCTGGAATGGACTGTGGGGTTCACTGGCACCTTAGGCCCAATGCATGAAGGCCCCCTTCCTCACACTTTCCTGGACCCCTCCCTCACCTGCTTTCCTGATTTGCCTCATGGCAGTTATCACAGTTTCCTTACGCTAGCACCAGGTATTTGGTAGCCCTTAAATCATGGGGGGAAAAGGGAAAGATGACAACTTTGGCCTAAAGTAGGTTCCATAGATATTACAGGTATTAACAAGCAAGGAGGAGTTTCTGGTCAAATAAGTCTCAGAAACAAAGGGTTAAACCACAGAGGTTAGACCTCTGCCTTTAAAATGCTAATAAGCCCTGGGATTCTCCTTTGTGACTAGAGTTACACAGTAACACTGTCCAGTTCCTGGACAAATAAGTTTGTTTAACCCTTTATTTCTCTTGCTACCAAAGAGATAATGAAAAAGAATCAAATTACACTGTCTCTGAGCTCTATTACATCATTCTGCTTAATGAGTCTTTGTTTCATGTTTTACTTCTCTCCCACCTACTCCTGTCATTAACTACACTCTAGGTAAGTTGACAACAGGGGCTGTTTTCCCCAGTTCCTTGTGGTATCTTGCACTGTGCAAAAGAGACAGTGAGTGATCACAAACTATATATTGCCTGTGTTGACTAATAAACTTTTATACATGAACCAAATAAGCAAGTGTGAATGTTTGAAGAGTTGGTGATAACTATTTTCTTTCTCAAATGATTCGGGAAAGTCAAAAGTTTATAGAAAGTGCAACAAAAACTCAAGTTCATATTTGAATCTGCATCCAAAAAATGAGTTAGGTAGGAATAGGGAATCTCTACACTCATTTGTTCAACAGATGTATATTAAGTGCTTACTTGTTCTAAGGGATGGACATATACAAGTAAACAAAAAGTCCTTGCTCTTCTGAGGCTTATATTCTAGTTGGAGGAGACAGACCGTAAATAGACTAACACACAGTATGTCAGCTGTTAAGCATGATAAAGAGAAATAAAGAAGGGAAAGGAGGGACTAAGAGGTGGGAAATGCTGTTTAGAAATGATGGTCAGGGAAGTTTAATATGGTGACATTCAATATCTATGTCTAATAAAGTGACATTTTTTAAGAAGAGACTTGAGGTATGAGAGAGAAATCCATGTGGCTACTGAGAGAAGAACATTCCAGCAGAGGGATTTAAAAATGCAAAGGCCCTGAGTTTGCAATGTACTTGGCACATCTGAGGAACAGAGGAATAAACAGAAGCCAGTACGGCAGAATGAGTGATGAGAATAGCAGATGAGGTCAGAGAGGTATCCTGGAGCAAGATTATGTAGGGCATCAGCGGCCCTATATTGTATTTTGAATAAGTTGTAGTGTTCTGAGTAAAGGGCTGATATCTTGCCTCACGTTTTAAAAGCATCACTCTGGCTACCATGTGGAGACTAAACTGTAGTGGAGCAAGGGTGGAAGCAGGAAGACAGGAGGCCACTGCAGTGGTCTAGGAAAAGGATGATGCTGGCTTGCGCTAAAGTGTACAAGTGGGACAGTAAGGAGTGAGAGCTGCTAAGAAGCTGATGTGATTTGCTGATGGATGTTTGATGTGGGATGTGAGAGAAAGAGAAAAGGTTGTCTTCTGAATAACTGGAAGAATAGAGTTGTGTATTGAGATGTGAAAAAAGTATGAGACGAGCAGGTTTGGGGAAGAATATCACTTTCGTTTTTGTCATGTCATGTTTGAGATGCCTATTAGACTTCTAAGTAGAGATGTCAATTCGGCTGTGGTATATACGGTATGGTGTTCAGGGGAGAAGTCTGGGCTAGAGACTTAAATTTAGGAGTCATAAGCATAGGGACAGGCATTTATATAGTAAGACTGAATGATATAACTAAGGGAGCAAGCAGATATGGGGAAGAGGTCCTAGAATGAGCTCTGAGGCCCTAAAATGGAGGTCAGGGAGATGAGGAAGATCCAGCAGAGGAGACTGAGGGTTAGGAAGAGAGTCACCTTTCTCAGGAGAGAAAGTTGTTCCAGAAACCAAACGAACACAGAGCTCCAAGAAAGAGTACATGCTCAAATATGTCAAGTGCTATCAATGCTCATTGCATTTGGCATTGTAAAGGACATTGAGGACCTTGATAAGAATACTTGTGGTGGAAAGGTAGGGATGAAAGCCTGACAGATTCAATACGAAATGGAAGGAGAGGAAGGGATTTAACTGTGAAGGGGAGCAGATCTGTCAGCATGACTGTGTTTTTTTTTTCCTCAGGGCACATTCAGATGCTTAGGTGTAGGTATGGAGCAAGAGTTTAGTTGGATTTCATTAGGGAGCATTTTGCTAGGCATAAGTGCAACAGAGGGAGAGGTGGGCAAGGGAGCTGAGAGTGCCTGTAAGGGAGTAATTATAAAGATAGACCATGGAATCTAAAGTGAGTATAGGAAGCTGGGATTAGAACACAGCAGAAGACTAAGTTCTTGCACATCATACAGACTGTTCCATTTCTACCTAGTTTACATCAGTCCTCACTGAGAGCTACACAGTTCTCTAACAGGAAGATTTCCTCTCTTACCTTTCAATGAACTTTAAGAGAATATGGTCTTAAGTTTTCAACTTTAACTACCTTACTTATTATGTTGTCAGATAAAATGGCTTCCTTGTCATTAGAATCAAGACACAACCAAATTAAAACCTTTATAAAACTCAAGTGATGTGTGAAAAGTTCAGCAGCCACGATTTGGGGGAAAAAATGACTTTAGTAAGATAATTTTCAGTAAAATGGGTAAAACAAGGCCACTGAAAATCCAGAGATTCAAAAAGCTAGGTAAGGTAGAATGACCTTAGAAGACTTAAAAACCTTTGCTGTTGCTATGAAATCCTTCAAACATACTGAGAAGAGTGAAACCGTGTGCCCACTATTCAGCTCTATTGAATTCTAACATTTTGCCATTCTTGCTTTAGATTTTTAAGATTTTTAAGTGTTTTTATAAAGAATGATTTTTTAAGAAGTACTCATCCCTAAATCTGTCCCAGCGAAGCTCTGTTACTCATAGGAGTCGATCATATTCCTCAGGTGTGCTGGGAGTGGGATGAAAAGGTTTACAGTACTTTTCTATACTGTAAACACACAAATTTGCCTTAAAATTGACTTGAAACTTAAAGGACTTAAAAATCGCTATTTGCTGATAACATAAAATTCAGTTCCTTGAATTTGCAAATGGATAGTAGCTAATAATCTTCTATTTGGATTGTGAAGGCATATTTGTTCTTATGTGCTGCAGAGTATCAGGGATGCTCATATATAAAAATGCCCCCTTACTTGTTGTTTCCCATTGCTCCTTGCTGCCAGGCCTTCATGTCTGGTGACTGGTAGCCAGAAGTGGGTGGAGTCTGCTGGAGCAGAGAGCTCTGAGGAGGAGGGATTGGCATCGGCACCATGGAGCTCCCAGGGCTTAGAGATGGAGAAAAGTTGGCCTCACCTTGGGGAACCATTCCTACAAATTGACACAAATTAATTTACGTGAATATACTATATATTTATTAACCCCATAAAAGAAAAAAAAACCCAGAAGGATCTGTCATAATATAGTTAGAAACAGCCTATTCAACAGAGTAGGAAAAATTTCAGTTCCTTAAAAACAAAACAGGAAATTTCAGTATAAACAGACAAATAAACATATAAAAGAGATTTGGAAGAACGTTTCCATTCACCAAGATATTGATTTGGGTACCATGATTATGTATGATTTTCTTTTCTGTTCTTTTCTGACTATATGAATTTTTTTTTTTTTTTTTTTTTGCGGTACGCGGGCCTCTCACTGCTGTGGCCTCTCCCGTTGCGGAGCACAGGCTCCGGACGCGCAGGCTCAGCGGCCATGGCTCACGGGCCCAGCCGCTCCGCGGCATGTGGGATCTTCCTGGACCGGGGCACGGACCTGTGTCCCCTGCATTGGCAGGCGGACTCTCAACCACTGCGCCACCAGGGAAGCCCTGACTACATGAATTTTTAAGTGTAAAAAAAAAATATGAGCACACATGACAGATTGCTTGTGTAATAAAAATAAGTTGAAAAGGATACACGATGACAGATGTTCACTAAACTTGTGATAAACATTTCATGATGTATGAAGTAAGTCAAATCATTATGCTGTATACCTTAAACTCATACAGTGCTGTATGTCACTTATATCTCAGTAGAATGGGAAGAAAAAAATAAGTCACGGGGAAGTAATGTATAGCACAGTGACTATAGTTAATAATACCGTACTGCATATTTGAAAGTAGCTAGGAGAGTGGATCTTGAAAGTTCTCATCATGAGAAAACAAAAATTGTAACTATGTACAGTAGTAGATGGTAATCGGACTTACTGTGGTGATCGTTTTATAATATATACAAAATATCAAATCATCATGTTATACACCTGAAACTAATATAATGTTATGTCAAGTATGCATCAATAAAAATAATTTTAAAAAGCTTAAAAAAATAAGTTGAAGAGGGAAAAAGGTAAGAAAAACCCACTCATGAAATGAAAGTATTGTCGGCTGCTCCTCCTCAGTTGTCTTTATGGGCACTGCTTCCCTTCCCTGCCTCTTTTTTTAAGCTTTACTGATACGTACTCTATATAGCATCAAATTCACCCACTGAACTGCACAAGTCAATGATTTTTAGTAAATTTATAGAGTTGTGCAACCAGCACCACAATCCAGTTTAGACATTTTCATCATATCTCAAATTCCTCTGTGTTTGTTTGCAGTCAATTCCCACGCCCACCTCTAGCTTCAGGCAACCATTGATCTGCTTTCTGTCCCCACAGATTTGCCTTTTATTGGAAACTTCATATAAATGTAATCATGTGAGGTCTTTTGTGTCTGGTGCCTTTCTCTCAGCATAATGTTGAGTGAAACATTATGCTGAAGTAGCATTTATCAGTAGTTTGTTCCTTTCTATTCAGGATAGTGCTTATTAGTAACCATTGATATAACTGTGTTGAAAATCAACTGACCATAAAAGTAAGGGTTTATATCTGGACTTTTTATTCTGTTGCAGTGATATGTATGTCTATACTTGTACTAATACTATACTGTCTTGATTGTTGTAACTTTATGATAATTTTTGAAACTGGTAGTCAACCAACTTTATTCTTTTTTTTTAATATAAATTTATCCATTTATTTTTACTTTTGGCTGTGTTGGGTCTGCGTAGCTGTGCTCAGGCTTTCTCTAGTTGTGGCGAGTGGGGACTACTCTTTGTTGCGGTGCATGGGCTTCTCCTGTTGCGGAGCACGGGCTCTAGGTGCACGGGCTTCAGTAGTTGTGGCTTGTGGGCTCTAGAGGGCAGGCTCAGTAGTTGTGGTGCACAGGCTTAGCTGCTCCGTGGCATGTGGGATCTTCCCGGACCAGGGATCAAACCCATGTCCCCTGCATTGGCAGGAGGATTCTTAACCACTGCGCCACCAGGGAAGTCCCCCAACTTTATTCTTAATTTGCAAAATTGTCTCGGCTACTCTAGGTCCTTTGCATTTCCATATAAATTGTAGGAGAAGCTTGTCAATTTCTCCCAAAAGCATGTTGATATTTAGATACAGATTGTGTAATTACAAGATCAATTTGGAGTAAATTACTACCTTTTCAGTATTCTCTCTGATTTCATTTTGTATAGTTTCCATTGTTATACCTTCAAGTTCACTAACTTTTTCTTTTATAATGTCTAATCTGCTGCTTATCCCATCCAGTGTATTTTTCATCTCAGACACTGTAGTTTTTATCTCCAGAAGTTTCATTTTGGTTTTATTTATATCTTTCATACTTTTAGTTAACACGTTCAAGCTTTCCTCTAGCTTCTTGAACATACAGAATAAATGTATAATTTTTAACTGTTTTAATTCTAACACCTGTGAAATTTCTGGGTTGATTTTTTTTTTTTTTTTGCGGTACGCGGGCCTCTCACTGTTGTGGCCTCTTCTGTTGTGGGGCACAGGCTCTGGACACGCAGGCTCAGTGGCCATGGCTCACGGGCCCAGCTGCTCCGCGGCATGTGGGATCTTCCCGGACCGGGGCACAAACCTGTGTCCCCTGCATTGGCAGGCAGACTCTCAACCACTGCGCCACCAGGGAAGCCCTCTGGGTTGATTTTGATGACTGATTTTTCTTCTTGTTATTGGTTTTATTTTCCTTTATCTTTGCATGTCTGGTAATTAAAAAAAATTCAGATTCCAGGGCTTGTGAATTTTACCTTGTTAGGTGCTAGATTTTGAAAATTCCTTTAAATTTAAATTTTTGACCTTTGTCTGGGTCATGGATAGGTTACATGGTAACAGTTTTAATTCTTTTGGGTCTTGTGCCTAAAGAGACAAGAGCAGGGTTTAGCCTGGTGCTTCTTTTGCCCTGCTACTTAGGCACAAACATTTCTGAGTATTCTACTTGACACCGTGAATTTTGAGGTTTTCTATTCTGGCTGGTGGGAAGAGGAACTGGCCCTGTGTAAACTCTGAAGATGTTCCCTCAGTTCTTTTCAGGTGGTTTTCCTTGGCCTCGGTTTGTGTACACACACACACTGATCAGTTCTCAAATGAAGACCTGAGCAGGACCCTCTATACATCCCCATGGTTCTCTCTCTGTGTGGCTCTCTTCTCTCTGGTTCTGTGCCCTAAAACCTCTACCTGCCTTGGCTTTCCCAGACTCTTAAGTGCCATTGCCTCAACTATAGGAAACTACACGCTCCTGTTGGATTCCCCCTTCCTGCACCACAGTCTGGACAATTTCTACAACTATTGTTCAATTTTTTGTTTGTTTCAAATGGAAGAATAAATCTCGTCCCTGTTATTCCATCTTGACCAAAAGTGGAAGTCCATAAAAATTTACAAGAGTAAAAATGGGCTTCTTTTTACGTTTTCTGTTACGCTAACACTTTGTATTTTTTATTTTTTTCCTGACAAAATACATTTCACAGTTAAATACTGTTGAGGTAAAGAAAGTTATAAATGTACAGAAAAAAAGAATATCATAATGTGATTACCCATAATTTAGTATAATTCCTTCAAATCTTCCTCTATGAAATATTGCATAACTTTGTGGCTTGCTTCTTTCTCTTATCATTATATCATAAGTATGTCTCTATGCCCTTAATGTCTCCTTGTAAACATAACTGTAGATTCCTGTATATTTTGTGTTCTGTTATTATTAATACAATGATTTTTCTCTTTTTTCTGTTTGGTTAAACTAGCCAGATATGTAGTTAAAGTATTCAGTTTTGTTTTTTATAGGCTACAGTTTTAAAAATATTTTAAATTTTCTGTGAAAGTTGAGCCAACTGTAGACTTTCTATATTTTTTTCTTTCACTAAACATTTAGCTACTTGTTTTCTTGGTAAAATTTATATAAATAAAGCTACAGTGACTTACCTGGTGGCGCAGCGGTTAAGAATCTGCCTGTCAATGCAGGGGACACAGGTTCGAGCCCTGGTCCAGGAAGATCCCGCATGCCGCGGAGCAACTAAGCCCGTGCGCCACAACTACTGAGCCTGTGCTCTAGGGCCCACAAGCCACAACTACTGAGCCTACTGAGCCTGGGTGCTGCAACTACTGAAGCCCACATGCTTAGAGCCTGTGCTCCGCAACAAGAGAAGCCACCACAATGAGAAGCCCGTGCACCACAACAAAGAGTAGCCCCCGCTCACTGCAACTAGAGAAAGCTGGCACACAGCAACTGAAGACCCAGCACAGCCAAAAATAAAATAAATAAATTTATATTAAAAAAAAAGCTACATATTTTTCTCCTTGCTGCTTCCTCCATATGTAATTTAATCTCTGGTAAATAATTTTGACTTAGAATATATGGAGAAGTTATTTTTTTCATTTATGACTCTAGAGGGTGGGTTCCCCCCCATCATCTTCATTTTTATATTGGCTGTCTTTGCATTAATTCTACATTTTAACTTTTAACTATTTTGGTTATGATCTTTAAAAAATACTTATCTGTTCCTAATGCATTTTTAATCTTATTTATGATAAAATAATTTCTTTCAGGAAAAATATATACGTGAGGGGGGAATATACTTATCACATTCTGGCTATTATTCTGTGGGGTCAAAGTTAATAAATAAGACTTCAAGTACATCAGCATGCTTTTTTTTTAAAATAAATTTATTTTTGGCTGCGTTGGATCTTCATTGCCGCACGTGGGCTTTCTCTAGTTGCAGCGAGTGGGGGCTACTCTTTGTTGCGGTGCGCGGGCTTCTCATTGCGGTGGCTTTTCCTGTTGTGGAGCACAGGCTCTAGGTGCGTGGGCTTCAGTAGTTGTAGCATGCAGGCTCAGTAGTTGTGGCTCGTGGGCTCAGCAGTTGTGGCTTGTGGGCTCTACAGTGCAGGCTCAGTAGTTGTGGCGCACGGGTTTAGTTGCTCCACAGCATGTGGGATCTTCCCGGACCAGGGATCGAACCCGTGTCCCCTGCATTGGCAGGTGGACTCCTATCCACTGTGCCACCAGGGAAGTCCCAGCATGCTTTCTGACATTTTTTTCTGGCCTCATTTCACATTCTAACTGCCCATGTTTTCCTTATCAGATGACCTAGTTTTAGTAGAAAGAACCAGTCTGTGAATAATGAATTTGGAGGGGTAGAGTTCTGGCCCCAGTTCTGCCACTGCACTGGACCTTGGATTCCTTGGACCAGACAGTATTCTTCCTTCTAGTTTAAAAGTTCTACAGTTCTATATTTGATTATGTTAAGTCTCCCTGCTGGACCATAAATTTCACCACATAAATTTCACTGGCAGCAGCAACTAGAATTAGGATTCATTTTTCCATTAAAAGATTCACTGAGCATCTACTCTCCCCACCAGACCACTGTGCTGAGCACTTGAGAAACAAAGATTTAAAAGGTCACACTTGGCTCTCTCAAGGAACTTGCTGTTTAAAAAGAAAGGCAGGGCTTCCCTGGTGGTGCAGTGGTTGAGAGTCCACCTGCTGATGCAGGGGACACGAGTTCGTGCCCCGGTCCGGGAAGATCCCACATGCCGCAGAGTGGCTGGGCCCATGAGCCATGGCCGCTGAGCCTGTGCGTCCGGAGCCTGTGCTCCGCAACGGGAGAGGCCACAACACTGAGAGGCCCGCGTACTGCAAAAAAAAAAAAAAAAAAAAAAAAAAAAGAAAGGCAGCTGATGAACACGTGGCTCTAAGAGAGGGTGGGGCTTCCCTGGTGGTGCAGTGGTTAATAATCCGCCTGCCAATGCAGGGGACACAGGTCCGATCCCTGGTCTGGAAAGATCCCACATGCTGCGGAGCAACTAAGCCGTGGGCCACAACTACTGAGCCTGCGCTCTAGAGCCCGCGAGCCACAACTACTGAAGCTTGCGTGCCTAGAGGCCATGCTCCGCAAGAGAAGCCACCGCAATGAGAAGCCCGCGCACCACAACGAAGAGTAGGCCCTGCTTGCTGCAACTAGAGAAAGCCCATGTGCAGCAACGAAGACCCAACACAGCCAATAAATAAATAAAAATTTAAAAAAAACTCATCATACTTTAAGAAAAAAAAAAAGACAGAGTGGTGAGTACTTATGGTTGGGAGTGTCAGGGAGGGCTTCCCAGAGGAGATATCTCTGAGGGGAGGGAGGAACAGGAATGAGACAGATGAGGGAAGGACATTTTAGACAAAGGATACAGAAAACACAAAAGCCTAGAAGTAAAAGAGAGCAAGGTATATATTCTTTCTTGGAACTTGAGAGGTTTGTTAAACTGGCACATTGAGGCATGGAGGGAAGGGGAAATGGAGTTGATGAGCCTAGCTCTGGACAAGTTTGGGTGCTGGTAGAAAATTCAGGTATGTCTCTCACATGAGCTGAGAGATCTGGTTTAGATATAGAGAAGAAAGTCATAAGCATGAAGAAGTCATTGAAGCCACAGGAGTAGATGACATCACTCAGGAGAAGTGAGTAGAGTAGCATGTTTTCTGTAGTTCACAGAAGAGGGAGCTCTGGATTGGCCCCAAGGAATTCATGAAATAGGTACAAAAAATTTCTTTTTAAATTTCTCTCATATTTTGCTTGAATATTACCATAGTATAAAATAAATTTTAAATGTCTTATTCTGTTCTTGTGCACTCATCATCATGGCATGATAGTCTACAATAATTTTCTGTTTTCAGAAATAAAAGAAAGCATACGCTGTCATTATTATGACCTACATGTTCCTTCGTTTACTTTGGGTCTATTTTAAGTTGAACGATGCCAAAACAAAGGACTAAAGCAAAGCTACTTTATTCATCCTTTGGTTTTACTATCATTAATTAACACAGGGATCAGCCAACTTTTTCTGCAAAGGGCCAGATAGTAAATATTTTCAGTTTTGCAGGCCATAACATTTCTGTAAGAACTACTTAACTCTACTGTGTGAAGCCAGCTATAGACTATATGTAAACTAATGAGCATGGATGAGTCCCAATAAAACTTTATTTATAAAAACATGTGGTGCTTTTTGTTTCTTGGAGAAGGCTTGATTTGAAAAGGTTGGAATTTCTCCAGAACTTGAATTTGTACCAACACACAAGCTGATCTTGCAGCTTTCTACCAGGTTGCTGATCATGATAGTGCAAGTTTATAACTTAGAGCAATGGAAGAAATTTAAACTACTGAACCTTTAAATGTTCTTATGCTCTCCAGAAAAACAAACAATTTTCCCCCTGTGTTTTTGTTTTTTCATGGAAGACCTGAAAGCTCTGCCATTTCATTTCAAACTGCAACTGGATAAAACTACTACTCTCTCCACTGTGCCTAGCTTCTGGGGTTTGTTTGTAGTACAGATACTCTATAAAAAAAATCTTATTTTGTGAAAAGCACTTTTTGTCAATCAAAAGTTGGACTGGGGGCTTCCCTGGTGGCGCAGTGGTTGAGAGTCTGCCTGACAATGCGGGGGACGCAGGTTCGTGCCCCGGTCTGGAAGGATCCTACATGCCGTGGAGCAGCTGGGCCCGTAAGCCATGGCCGCTGGGCCTGCGCGTCTGGAGGCTGTGCTCCGCAACGGGAGAGGCCACAGTGGTGAGAGGCCCACGTACCACAAAAAAAAAAAAAAGTTGGACTGGAAGAAAAATCCGGGTACCAGATAGAGCAATTACAATGGGTAGTAACATATCTGGTTGTACTGTCTGGAGAAGAAGGAAGCTCTACCCACTCATTATCTCGATCACTGTATTCTATCTATATGGCTTGCAAGAGATTAAAGACTAGACCCACAACCCTGAAGGAAATCTTGTTAACTTCATAGGAAATGGGGTTTTGGAGTACTGCCTTTCCAGGAGGCTTAGTCAAGAAACAGGAGCAGATAGAAGTCATCCTTTCTTGGCTTTCCAGAGATGAAGCGTTAAGCAGTATGACTGAAAATTGACAGAAGTACTGTTTGTTTTTTTTTAAATTAGTTAATAATTTTTAATTGAAGTATAGTTGATATACAATACTATATAAGTTTCAGGTGTACGACACAGGATTCACAATTTTTAAAGGCTGTATTCCATTTATAATCATTATAAAATATTGGCTAAATTCCCTGTATTGCACAAGATATCCTTGTAGCTTATTTATTTTATACATAGTAGTTTGTGCCTCTTAATCCCTTACCCCTAACTTGTCCCTCCCCACTGGTAATCATCAGTTTCTTCCCTCTTAGCAAAATATCTTCCAAGTCCATCCATGTTGTTACAAATGGCAAAATATCATCATTTATTTTATGGCTGAGTAGTATTCCATTGTATATATATATATACCACAGCTTCTTTACCCATTCATCTGTTAATGGACACTTCGGTTGCTTCCATATCTTGGCTATTGTAAATAATGCTGCGATGAACACTGGGGTGCATGTATCTTTTCAAATTAGTGTTTTCGTTTTTTTCAGCTATATACCCAGTAGTAGAACTGCTGGGTCACATGGTAGTTGTATTTTTAGTTTTTTGAGACGTACCGTTTTTATCTTATTTTTTTTTAATAAGAGAATTTATTGGGGGATTTACTAATGTTTGGCTTATTTGTGGTTATTTTTTTCCCCAATGAATGACATAAATCTTGTGATTTAAGGCTCTGCAATCAGTATCATAAATGCTACTAAGAATCAATTTGCTGTTTTGGCTAAGTTGCCGTTTTGGAAGAGCAATGGGGAAACAACTATGTAAGTCTTCTCATGTTGGAGGAAGTACTTCTGTAGGCTGGAATACACTGAAGGAACCTTGTCAAAATCTTTGCATACACAAATCACAAGGCACATGAAAATACAACTCTTTTGAAGGCCACTCCTGTTCAGACAATCTTATAATTAAAATATGGATTTATAATACTTTTCTTGCCCACACATACAGTGTAAGTGATCTAAACCAGCCAAAGATGACTTCATTGTCTTGAGGACAAAGAAACTGATGTGGTATAATTTTGATTAAAACGTCTTAGAGAATTCTGGTACTCTCTGACACATGTCTCCCTAGATACTTAATTTAATAGTCAAAGGATTTCAGCACTTGTTGCCACCAGAATGAAAAGTCTAAATTGATTTGGCTGTCAAAGTTGATAAGCATACTGCCGTGTAAAAAAATCTCTATATAACTTCAACATTTTATTCAGGTCAAACAGCAGCTTTCTCATTGAAATTCATTTTTAAGCAGGTTTAAAATTTACTTTTTCTTTCATTTATAAAATGAAGGGATTTATTTCAATTTTTCTCCCAGGAATTTGCCATTAATTTTGCATCAAAGTTTAATTAAACCTGGTGGATTAATCAAATGTGTTTTATTGCCACTACCTATTAGAATCTCCAAGTGATAGAAGAAAAATTTTAAAAAGATATCATTACCTAGGACAAAGGGAGTAGGACAGAGACACTGCAAATGAAAGATTAAAAAAGAACAAAGCTTTTGAAAGCCAGAAAGCTGCCTGATATTTCAGAGGAATAGCTTACAACCTAAGCAGCTAAGGGTGGTGACACCAATGAGAAGTCTGAGATAATCTGTGAAGACTGATTATCCTTATGTAATCTATCAAAAAAACTTTCCAAGATAATTTTAAAAATTTGTATGCAAATTTTGAGTTAATGTACTTACACCCATTGTCTGACATGGACTCTCATAAGATTCTTATAGGGATCCATGAGAGAAAGTAAGAATATGCTTTGCAGACAAAACGTTAAAAATTTTCGTGTCAGGTCCTTATGGATCCTCTAATTTAATCATCTTAGCTTTATGTAAGAGACAAGCCTCAAACCACTCAACCATTTAGTGGCAAGAGCTGAACCTAGAGCCTGGATCTCCTGACTCCAACACCAACGTCTTTTCTGTCTTTTGGCCGTGCCCCGCGGCTTGCATGATCTCAGTTCCGCCCAGGCCAGGGCAGTGAAAGCCCGGAATCCTAACCACTAGGCCACCAGGGAACTCCCTCAGCATCTTTCTTCTTCAGCAAATTGCCTCAATGTCAGTGAACTGAAACACATGTGAAAAGAGAGACCTAAGCCTGTATGTGGTATAGTCGTCCCTTGGTATCCATAGGGAATTGGTTCCAGGACCCTCATGGATACCAAAATCCATGGATGCTCAAGTCCCTTATATAAAATGGAGAAACAGAACCTATGCACATCCTCCCATATACTAAATCATCTCTAGATTACTTGTAAAACCTAATACAATGTAAATGCTATGTAAATAGTTCCCAGAGTGCAGCCAATCCAAATTTGCTTTTAGGAACTTTCTGGAATTTTTTTTTGGGGGGGGTGGATATTTTCGATTTGGGGTTGTTGAATCCACAGGTATGGAACCTGTGGATGCTGAGGGCCAACTGTACTTATAAAAGCAACATAAAGGTGTAATCCTCATACCTGATCCTGGGTACTGGAAGACATTCTGCTGCATCTGAGGACTGATTCCAGTGCCAAACTGGCCTCCCATGTTTCCTGTCATGCCTCTGTTCACCATGCTGTTGCGGTTGGCCAAGGTTGCCTCAGGATTTGCTGCCAGTTGTGAAAATGGGCTGGTAGAAGCAGGTGGGGTTCCTGGATTTGTACCATAGTTTGGTGGGTAGGGGAATTGCTGCGGAGCACCCTGAGGAAGACGGGGGTTCCCCATTTGAACTGGCAGTCCAGATGAGGGAGGGAGGTTGTTCCCAAAGCTCTGTTGCCTCATAAGCATGGCTCTTTGCTGCTGTATTAGCTGCCTCTGTCGGTGCTGTTGACTATATAGCTCCCGCTGGCGCTGTGCCAACATTTGGGCATTCAGGGGTGGCTAAAAAAGAGAGAAAAAAATCCTCACTTACTAATATTATTATGATTACCACCTATCTTAGACAGCTTACAGGATTAAGACTAGTAGCTTGGAGCAACAGAATATGTAGCAATGATCAGTGTACAAGGGAAACTAAAACAGAAAAGGAAGAAAACCTCTTAAGTAATAGCTACAGGAGAGAAAATAAGTACATTTTACAGATTAAAGTCACACAGGACTGACAAAAGTCTAAGAAAGCATATATTGATTAGTATTATAATATAGGCCATGAAAACTATTAAGAGAAACATGAAAACCATAAAGAAGAGAAATAAAATGTGCCTGATGACTTCTATCTTATCTGGCATTAGGTTGTTAGGGGACATTTTCTTTTTCATTTCCAAAAAATTCACTGTGTTTCTAGTATGGTGAAACTTAGTTTTCCCTTTTCTCTTAGAGATCATTTATTCCACTTTACTTAAATGAAATGTGATAACAGGTGATTTTAATTTTCTGTATTTTCCAAATTATCTATAATGAATGTGCATTATCTTCACAATTAGAAAAATCTACAAATACCATTAAAAAAGGAAGAATCAGAAATCTGGGATCCAATGCCAAATCGTCACTTAAAAAGCAAATAATTAATTAGAAACAAAATAATAAGCAGAAATAAATGAACCCAGGTATCTTATATTATTGTTGCAGTGTAAGACTGCTCCAGGCACTAGAGTAAGTGTTTTAATAGTTATAATATTATGAATGATGAAAGAAGTGGTAAAATTAGGTTGAAGTCACTTTCTGGTCTAACTTGCAAAGCAACATGGCATGTCAATAAAGCCTTCATCAGAAAATGTCCGTTCAGGTTGAGGAGCTGATTAAAGCATACAGCTCCATAAAAATGAAAATTGCCAACCAGATGAAGTCTACTCTGGAAGAAACTGTGACATAATGACTTCCTGATAGAATCTGTCTTTATGTGAATTCCAACAGTGGGGTCTTGTTTCCTTATAACCTAATTACCCTTGCATGAGCTAACCACTGAGATTTTTAAGACAGAGAAACCCAAGTCTGGATCCATGAAGATGTCAACACCTGCTGCTAAACAGCAGTTTCTATCAATATTTATCCTTTTGGTTAGTATTTGCTCCCAATCCTTCTAGGTTCATTTTATGGAGAAGTGTTTTGTTCGAATCCTCTCTAAAATACCTCATCCCCCAAATTTTTGTGTAATTTGTTGGGAAACCATAAAAAAAGTGGTTGAGGGAAATCCCTGGTGGTCCAGTGGTTAGGACTTGGCGCTTTCACTGCCGTGGGCCCGGGTTCAATCCCTGGTCAGGGAACTAAGATCCCACAAGCTGCGTGGTGCAGCCAAAAAAAAAAAAAGTGGTTGAAGCAAAAATATTAAAGTACATGCAGAAGTTAAATAGGGAGGAAGCACTAGATAACACTTAGAAGCCTACACCGTTCTTTTTATGTTTAGTTCCAATGGCTCTGGGTTCTTACACAAGGATCATTAAAACAAATAAAAACCAAAATGCTGACGCTCAGACTAAGTGGAGAACGCAAGGTAGTTAAGATAACTAAGCAATGTGTGACTGGGTTTTGATCAGGTTTCAGGTACCATACACACAGTTTCATATCCGAGGCTTCTTAATACTGGTACTAATCAGGACAGCAATAAGAGTTTTCTACTTAGTCACCTGATATCTAATAGCAATGACAATAATAACAACAAAATGAAACAAAGAACCCTCAGCTTTACATCAAATATCAGTAAGGGGTATCACAAGTTGATTATAAATTCATTCTAGAAGAAAGCTACAGTACAAACATCATTAAAAGATCAGTTCACAGACCATTTCAAAGACACTCAAGTCAACACTTTAAGAAATACAGTTTGGGTTATGGGTTAGAGAAGTACTAACAATGCCTGGTTTTCTCACGTTACCTGAGGTGTAATTTGCTGCTGCATGCCTGATCTCATACTGATGCCAACAGGAGCGTTTGCTGCAAACTGGTTCAAGATGGCTTGCCGATTTTGGTGGATCAACTAGAGAAAAATGGAAACAATGAGATATATTTCTACATATAAACATATAGCATGGCCCTTTTAGAGTAACACAAACTTTGTATTGATTATTAAGAGGTGCTAGTATTGCAGGTTTAGTAAGATTACTTCCCATGTTTATTTGCCAAAAGGTTGGCAATTCCTAACATTTATCAAATATTTTCTGCCTACCAAACTCTAAACAGGGCAGAGCATTTAAAAGTAGAATACAGGACTTCTCTGGTGGCACAGTGGTTAAGAATCTGCCTGCCAATGCAGGGGACACGGGTTCGAGCCCTGGACCGGGAAGATCCCATATGCCACGGAGCAACTAAACCCGTGCACCACAACTACTGAGGCTGTGCTCTAGAGCCTGCGAGCCACAACTACTGAGCCCGCGTGCCACAACTACTGAAGCCTGTGCACCTAGAGCCCGTGCTCCACAATAAGAGAAGCCACCGCACTGAGAAGCCCATGCAATGCAACGAAGAGTAGCTCCCACTCGCCGTAACTAGAGAAAGCCCGTGCACAGCAGCAAAGACCCAACGCAGCCAAGAATAAAAGAATAAATTAATTAAAAAAACAGTAGAATACATACACACAACATACATATATATATACGTACATACATATGTATAAATGCATATATACCTACATGCATAAATATATTATATGTGTATGTATTCTACTTTTAAATGCTCTGCCATATTGTGTTCTGCAGTGTTTATACATATATATATATACACATAAACATGTTTATCATGCTTTTTAAAACATGTTAATACTTAGTTATTTCAGATTCACCAAGATGGTGGAGGAGTAGGAGGACACGGAGTTCATCTCCTTCCACAAATGCATCAAGAATACATGGAACAATTCTCACAGAACACCAGATGAACACTAGTAGAAGACCTTGGACACCGGAAAGGACAGAAAAGATCCCTGCATAACTGGGCAGGATGAAAGAAAGAAGGGAAAAAGAAGAGGAGAGGAAGTGGGACGGGATCTGCGCCCCTGGCGGGGAGCTAAAGCAGAAAAGAGGTTCCTGCATCCAGGGAAGCCCCCTCACCAATGGGGAAATCAGTTGGGACAGAAGGGGAGCATCTGAGGCTGTTGGAGGAGGGTGAAATGGCTGGTCTGTGGCAGACAGGACAGACCTACACAGATGGTCTGCACCACAGCCCTCCACACCCCAGACTGGGACGTGTGTCTGCCGGTGCACATGGGCGCTGAGAGCTGGAACATGGGGACTGGAGAGCAAACCTGCAGGGAGGACTGCTGTTGGCTGTGAGAAGATAGCCTAAGGGGACAGGAGGGAGGAAATCCACAACGAGGAATGCTTGTGGAGGAAACCCAGACTGCCATGGAAGCAAGGCACCTCTGTTGCGTGACGCACAGGGGGTGGAGCTGCCACTGCAGCCTCTCTCTCCCCATGTGCTGGGCCCCTGCCGTTCCAGGTGCTAAAAAAAGCCCCCACCAGGGCTGACCTTCTTGCACCAGCCGCCAGGTGCTAGGAAAGCCTCCCACCGGGGCCAGATCTCTCGTGCCTGTAGCCACTGGCTTTGCCACACCCCTATCACTGCCAGGACCCCCATGACCCAGGCAGTCGTGCCACCTCTATGCCCTGTCCTCACCAGGGCAGACCCAAGTGCTCCACGGCAGCCTCGGGGGCAGACTCCTGTGGGTGGCCAAAATGCAGAGGTGAGGCTAAAACCACAGCTAAGCCCCAGAGGCAGATCGACTAAGGAAGAGGAACAAAAATCTTTCCGTGCAGCTACACAAACCACAGATTAAATCCCTGCCTTCAGCTTGGTAAACCCTGCATCAATGGAATATCTGAATGGACATGAGTGTTCCCACAACTGAAACTGGCCTAGCTCTAGCAGCTGTGGACTTTGGGGATAGTACACGTGGAAGCTGGGCCAGGTCAGGGTCTTAGCTGCCCCGCAGTGTCCACAGAGGGACCAGAGACCTACCTAGAGGCTTTGGAGGGCTTCCCAGGGAGGTGAAGGTTGGCTGTGACTCACAGTGGGGGCAATGACACTGATAGCTGAGACCAGGAAAATATAATTATTACTATTTTCTTAATGTTTTGTTTTGTTGCTGTTTTTCTATTATTATTTGTTCTTATTTTTATTTAGCTTTAAAAAATTTTTTTATATTTTTAATTGTTTTATATTTCTATTTCTATGTTACTTTTTGTTGTTCTTTTTCTTTGTTTCTTTCCTTTGTTCTATTTTCTTTTTATCTTTTTTCCTTTGTTCTATTTGTTCTTATCTTTTTTAAATCATTTTTTAAAAATCATTTTTGTGTGTTTGTTTTGTTTTCTTTGCTTTTTCCTTCAGTTCCCATTCTGCTTTTCTTTTGTTTTCTATTTTTTGTTTTTGTTGATTTTGTTTTTAATTGTTTGATTTCATTTTGAGGTTCTTTTGTTTGGTTGTTCTCGTTTTTTCTTGTTTTTGTTTCTTATTTTTTATGTGTGTATGTTTTCTTTGTTTTTGTTTGGTTTTGCTTTTACCATTTGTTTGGGGTTTTGTTTGTTTGTTTGTTTTTAATTGTTTTTGTTGCTGTTTGCTTGCCCAGGAAATACTAATTGGCGAGAGCTCTCCTGGAGGTCTCCATCTCAACTCCAAGACCCAGCTCCACCAACTGCTTGCAGGCTTCAGTGCTGAACACCCCAAGCCAAACAACAAGCAAGACGGGAACACAAACCCACCCATCAGCAGACGGGCTGCCTCAAGTTGTACTAAGCCCACAGACATCCCAAAACACACCACCTGACGTGGCCCTGCCCATCAGAGGGACAAGATCCAGCTCCACCACCAGAACACAGGCACGAGTCCCTCCCACCAGGAAGCCTACACAAGCAACTGGACCAACCTCACCCACTGGAGGCAGACACCAGAAGCAAAAGGAACTACAACCCTGCAGCCTGCGGAAAGGAGACCTCAAACAGAGTAAGCCAGACAAAATGAGAAGACAGAGAAATATGTTGCAGACAAAGGAGCAAGGTAAAAACCCACAAGACCAAATAAATAAAGAGGAAATAGGCAATAAACCTGAAAAAGAATACAGAGTAATGATAGTAAAGATGATCCAAAATCTCAGAAATAGAATGGAGGAAATACGAGAAATGTTTAACAAGGACCTAGAAGAACTAAAGAACAAACAGTGATGAACAACACAATAACTGAAGTTAAAAATATACTAGAAGGAATCAACAGCAGAATAACTGATGAAGAAGAACTGATAAGTGAGCTGGAAGACAGAATGGTGGAAATAACTGCTGAGGAACAGAATAAAGAAAAAAGAATGAAGAATTGAGGACAGTCTCAGAGACCTCCAGCACAACATTAAATGCACCAATATTCAAATTATAGGGGTCCTAGAAGAAGAAAAAGAGAAAGCGTGTGAGAAAATATTTGAAAAGATTATAGGCGAAAACTTTCCTAACATGGGAAAGGAAATAGTTAATTCCAGGAAGCACAGAGCCTCCCATACAGGATAAGCCCAAGGAGAAACATGCTGAGACACATATTAACCAAATTAACAAAAAATTAGATACAAAGAAAAAATATTAAAAGCAGCAGGGAAAAGCAATAAATAACATACAAGGGAATCCCCATAAGGTTATCAGCTGATCTTTCAGCAGAAACTCTGCAGGCCAGAAGGGAGTGGCAGGATATATTTAAAGTGATAGGGAGAAACCTACAACCAAAATTACTCTACCCATTAAGGCTCTCATTCAGATTTGATGGAGAAATCAAAAGCTCTACAGACAAGCAAAAGCTAACAGAATTCAGCATCACCAGACGAGCTCTGCAACAAATGCTAAAGGAACTTCTCTAGGCAGGAAAGACAAGAGAAGAAAAAGACCTACAAAAACAAACCCAAGGGGCTTCCCTGGTGGCGCAGTGGTTGAGAGTCCACCTGCCAATGCAGGGGACAAGGGTTCGTGCCCCGGTCCAGGAAGATCCCACATGCTGTGGAGCAGCTGGGACCGTAAGCCATGGCCGCTGAGCCTGCGCATCCGGAGCCTGTGCTCCGCAACGGGAGAGGCCACAACAGTGAGAGGTCCACGTACCACAAAAACAAAAAAAACAAACCCAAAACAATTGAGAAAATGATAATAGGAACACACATATCGATAATTACCTTAAATGTAAATGGATTAATGCTCCAACCAAAAGACAGACTGACTGAATGGATACAAAAACAGGACCTGTATATACGTTGTCTACAAGAGACCTACTTCAGACCTAGGGACACATACAGACGGAAAGTGAGGGGATGGAAAAATATTCCACGCAAATGGAAATCAAAAGAAAGCTAGAGTAGCAATACTCATGTCAGAAAAAATAGACTTTCAAATAAAGACTGTCACAAGAGAGAAGGAAGGACACCACATGACGATCAAGGGATCAAACCAAGAAGAAGATATAATAATTGTAAATATTTATGCACTCAACACAGGAGCACCTCAATACATAAGGCAAATGCTAACAGCCATAAAAGGGGAATTGAGCAGTAACACAGTAATAGTGGGGGACTTTAGCACTCACTCCAATGGATAGATCATCCAGACAGAAAATTAATAAGGAAACACAAGTCTTAAATAACACATGAGACCAGACAGACTTAATTGATATTTATAGGAAATTCCATCTGAAAGCAGCAGAATACACTTTGTTCTCAAGTGCACACAGGACATTCTCCAGGAGAGATCACATCTTGGGTCACAAATCAAGCCTTGGTAAATTTAAGAAAACTGAAATTGTATCAACCATCATTTCTGACCACAATGCTATGAGGTTAGAAATCAATTACAGGAAAAAGAACTGTAAAAATCACAAACACAGGGAGGCTAAACAATGTGCTACTACGTAACCAAGAGATCACTGAAGAAATCAAAAAGGAAATCAAAAAATACCTAGAAACAAATGACAATGAAAACACGATGACCCAAAACCTATGGGTGGCAGCAAGAGCAGTTCTAAGAGGGAAGTTTATAGCAACACAATCCTACATCAAGAAACAGGAAAAATCTCATATAAACAACCTAATCTTACACCTAAAGCAACTACAAAAAGAACAAACAAAACCCAAAGTTACTAGAAGGAAAGAAATCATAAAGATCAGAGCAGAAATAAATGAAAGAGAAACAAAAAAAAACAATAGCAAAAATCAATAAAACAAAGAGTTGGTTCTTTGAGAAGATAAACAAAATTGATAAACCTTTAGTAAGACCCATCAAAAAAAAAAAGGGAGAGGACTCAAATCAATAAAATTAGAATTGAAAAAGGAGAAGCTTCAACTGACACCGCAGAAATACAAAGGATCCTAAGAGACTACTACAAGCAACTATATGCCAATAAAATGGACAACCTGGAAGAAATGGACAAATTCTTAGAAAGGTACAACCTTCCAAGACTGAACCAGGAAGAAATAGAAAATAGGAACAGACCAATCACAAGCACTGAAATTGAAACTGTGATTAAAAATCTTCAAACAGGGCTTCCCTGGTGGCACAGTGGTTGAGAGTCCACCTGCAGATGCAGGGGACACTGGTTCGTGTCCCGGTCCGGGAGGATCCCACATGCCGCGGAGCGGCTGGGCCCGTGAGCCATGGCTGCTGAGCCTGCGTGTCCAGAGCCTGTGCTCCGCAACGGGAGAGGCCACAGCAGTGAGAGGTCCGCGTAACGCAAAAAAAAAAAAAAAAAAAAATCTTCAAACAAACAAAAGTTCAGGACCAGAAAGCTTCACAGGAGAATTCTATCAAATATTTAGAGAAGAGCTAACACCTATCCTTCTCAAACTTTTCCAAAAACTTGCAGAGGGCAGAACACTCCCAAATTCATTCTACAAGGCCACCATCACCCTGATACGAAAACCAGACAAGGATCTCACAAAAAAATGAAAATTACAGGCCAATATCACTGATGAATATAAATACAAAAATCCTTAAAATACTAGCAAACTGAACCCAGCAACACGTTGAAAGGATCATACATCATAATCAAGTGGGATTTATATCAGGGATGCAAAGACTCTTCAATATATGCAAATCAATAAATGTGATACACCATATTAACAAATTGAAGAACAAAAACCATATGATCATCTCAATTGATGCAGAAAAAGCTTTTGACAAAATTCAACACCCATTTATGATAAAAAACACTCTCCAGAAAGTGAGCATAGAGGGAAACTACCTCAACATAATAAAGGCCATATATGACAAATCCACAGCAAACATTATTCTCAATGGTGAAAAACTGAAAGCATTTCCTCTAAAATCAGGAACAAGACAAGGGTGCCCACTCTCACCACTATTATTCAACATAGTTTTGGAAGTCCTAGCCACAGCAATCAGAGAAGAAAAAGAAATAAAACGAATCCAAATTTGCCAAGAAGAGGTAAAACTGTCATTGTTTGCAGATGACATGATACTATACTAAGAAAATCCTAAAGATGCCACCAGAAAACTATTAGAGCTCATCAAGGAATTTAGTAAAGTCACAGGATACAAAGTTAATACACAGAAATCCCTTGCATTCCTGTACACTAACAATGAAAGATCAGAAAGAGAAATTAAGGAAACAATCTCATTCATCACTGCAACAAAAAGAATAAAATACCTAGGAATAAACCTACCTAAGGAGGCAAAAGACCTGTATGCAGAAAACTATAAGATACTGATGAAAGAAATCAAAGACAACACTAACAGATGGAGAGACACACCATGTTCTTGGACTGGAAGAATTAATATTGTGAAAATGACTATACTACCCAAAGCAATCTACAGATTCAATGCAATCCTTTTCAAATTATCAGTGGCATTTTTCACAGAACTAGAGCAAAAAAATGTTACAATTTGTATGGAAACAGAAAACACCTCGAACAGCAAGAGCAATGTTGAGAAAAAAAAAAATGAAGCTGGAGGAATCATCCTCCCTGACTTCAGACTATACTACAGGGCTACAGTAATCAAGACAGTATGGTACTGGCACAAAAACAGAAATATAGATCAATGGAACAGGATAGAAAGCCCAGAGATAAACCCACACACCTGTGGTCACCTAATCTATGAGAAAGGAGGCCAGAATATACAATGGAGAAAAGATAGGCTGTTCAATAAGTGGTGCTGGGAGGGCTTCCCTGGTGGCGCAGTGGTTAAGAATCTGCCTGCCAACGCAGGGGACACGGGTTCGAGCCCTGGTCCAGGAAGATGCCACATGCCACGGAGCACCTAAGCCCGTGTGCCACAACTACCGAGCCTGTGCTCTAGAGCCCACGAGCCACAACTACTGAAGCCCACGTGTCTAGAGGCTGTGCTCCGCAACGAGAAGCCACCACAGCGAGAAGCCCGTGCACCACAATGAAGAGTAGCCCCCGCTCGCTGCAACTAGAGAAAGCCCGCGCAGCAACGAAGACCCAATGCAGCCAAAAATAATAAATAAATAAATACATTTATTAAAAAAAAAATAAGTGGTGCTAGGAGAACTGGACAGCTACATGTAAAAGAATGAAATTACAACAGTCCCCAACACCATACACAAAAATAAACTCAAAATGGATTAAAGGCCTAAATGTAAGGCCAGACACTATAAGACTCTTAGAGGAAAACATAGGAAGAACACTCTTTGACATAAATTGCAGCAAGATCTTTTTTGACCCACGTCCTAGAGTAATGGAAATAAAAAGAAAAATAAACAAATAGGACCTAATTAAACTTAAAAGCTTTTGCACAGTAAAGGAAACCATAAACAAGACGATAAAACAACCCTCAGAATGGGAGAAAATATTTGCAAACAAAGCAACTGACAAAGGATTACTCTCCAAAATATATAAACAGCTCATGCAGCTCAGTATCAGAAAAACAAACAACTCAATCAAAAAATGGGCAGAAGACCTAAATAGACATTTCTCCAAAGAAGGCATACAGATGGCCAACAAACACATGAAAAGATGCTCAACATCACTAATTATTAGAGAAATGCAAATCAAAACTACCTTGAGATATCACCTCACACTGGTCAGAATGGCCATCATCTCAAAATCTACAAACAACAAATGCTGGAGAGGGTGTGGAGAAAAGGGAACCCTCTTGTGCTGTTGGTGGGAATGTAAACTGATACAGCCACTATGGAGAACAGTATGGAAGGTCCTTAAAAAACTAAAAATAGAACTACCACATGACCCAGCAATTCCACTACTGGGCATATACCTAGAGAAAACCATAATTCAAAAAGACACATGCACCCCAATGTTCACTGCAGCACTATTTACAACAGCCAGGACATGAAAGCAATCTAAATGTCCATTGACAGATGAATGGATAAAGAAGATGTGGTACATATATACAATGGAATATTACTCAGCCATAAAATGGAACGAAATTGGGTAATTTGTAGAGACGTGGATGGACCTAGAGACTGTCAGACAGAGTGAAGTAAGTCAGAAAGAGATAAACAAATATCGTATATTAACGCATAATATGTGGAATCTGAAAAAACTGGTATAGATGATCTTATTTACACAGCAGAAATAGAGACACAGACTAGAGAACACACGTATGGATACCAAGGGGGACGTGGGGGTGGGGGTGGGAGGAATTGGGAGATTGGGATTGACATATATACACTACTGATACTATGTATAAAACAGATAACTGAAGAGAACCTACTGTACAGTACAGGGAACTCTACTCAATGCTCTGTGGTGACCTAGATGGCGAAATCCAGAAAAGAGGAGATATATGTATACGTATAGCTGATTCACTTTGCTGTACGGTAGAAACTAACACAACATTGTAAAGCAAGTACACCCCAATAAGAATTTTTTAAAAAAACTTAGTTATTTCAGACACATGCAATAATGGAGAGAAAAGAAACATTGGCCCTAGATCTTAAACTGTTGTGAGTAAAAAAGTAAATATACAATAGGGAACATTCTATAAAGGTCTGGAAGATGAATGGAAAAGCTGAGGTACTTCTGACTTGGAGGGTACCTGTCTGATGGGTACATATTTGGGGAAAATCCGACGTAATTTCATTAGCTGGAGAGAAGTATATAAGAAACAAATGGTCTGAGAAAATGGACTATTTATTTAACTAGAAGAAGTAATTACTTTAGACCAGCATTTCCCAAATTGGTGTTCTAAAGAACATTGTTCTGCAGGATATTAATAGATGTGCCAGGAAAATAGCATGCTGTGCTGTATTAAGCATTGGAAATAATGGGTTACACAAGGTGAAACAGATTTCTTTACTGTATTAATTCTATGAGCCTTTAATTGGCCAAAGCACAGTGCAGAGCTCCCAAGAAGGGGATAAACTATGCAATTTATTTATCATGAACCTTTCTTTCTTACATATAGCCATTAACATTTATTATTATCTCCTAGAACAATCTTCTATGGAACATTAGTTTGAAAGATAATATCTATATCAGGCTTAGGATTCCAGGTCATTGGCATGCCTTAACTTTATCAAATAACAAAACAAGCATCCTTAGAAGTGATATCTCCTGATAAACAACCTATTGCTTAAAGGATTTCTTACTCAATGATTTGATATGAATAAACTTCTCAGAGAGATAACAGTAATAATATCATACTGTTTTGTGTTTATACGGTACTTAATAATATATAAATTATTTATAAAATACACGGACATATCAATGTATTTTATTATATTCATATTTAATACATTTAATATATTTTAATATACTATTTGCAAACTAGAAAGCCTATGAAAATTTTATAAGAGAATCCAAAGAGCTGCAAACAGCTATCTCCAAAAAGCTCAATTCTCAACTCTAGTTTCATTCATTTTTTGATTCGATTAGATTAGAAAACAAATTGATTTGGAGGGAAAAGCCCAATATAATATAAATATTAAAATTACAACTTTCAGGCACTGTGGAATAGGATAAAACATTCAGAATCACGTCAAAAATAAAGATAAGCAATATTATGGTTCTAAAAGGCTCTTAAGTATGAAAATCTACATACTTCTTAAACTCAACAGACCTTGCACATAAGTTTAAATGAACCATAAGTTTTACAAAGATTTATCAAAAAACTCAGTATATGCAAGATAGTATATAAAGTTTTCAGGCTACAAAAGTGAGCAAATTTCTATTTTCTGGGAACTCTCTGTTCAGTGGCAGAGGCCAATACAGAAGTGCAACGCACAAGCGCTATATTGCATATATAGAGATATGTAGAGCAGCACTGGGGGAGCAACTAACTTAGCCTAGGACCTGAAGGCAGGGACCAAGAGCATGAGTGAGCTCAATGGAACCTTGAAAGGTGAGAATGCCAGGTGGCAAAGAGGATGGCAGAGTTAACTCAAGGCAGAAAGAACAGCAAGTCTAAAAACAGAAGAGAAGGCAATGAGGATAGGTGAAAATACATTAATACTTAGCGATGAAGAGAAGTAAAATTGCCAGAAGTGTGGGAGTTGGGATTCCAAATTTACAGCTTTATATATTCTTTGAATTGTGAGATAACATGAAAATGAAATGGGTGGGGACAGAGGAAAAATGCTTGAGAAGTAGTACAAGTGAGAAAAGAACCTTAGAAAATAAATCAAAACCTTAGAAAATAAATAGGTTACTTTTAGAAGTAGAAGGAATTATTCTAAAAGTAGCAATCTACAAGGACTTTCTGTTAAAGAAAAATTATTCCTGCCCTTGGAAAAACTCAGTTTATCTTCCCCTCCCCTTGACTGTGTGTACAAGCTAACTAATGCTGTGTGCAACAGTCTCACTCTAAGCTGCTGCTTCTTTCTGATGACTAAAATGCTACCCATTTTCCAGTAAGCAGGTCAAATTCTACTTCTTCCAAGGAAGTCTTCCTAAAAGGATCACCATACCCTTTATCTCCTCCAAAACCTTAACCTTTGGGGGTTAGGGAGTGGGAAGAGAGAAGCTGGTAATCCTTAGATTAGAGCTGGTTACACAAATTCAAAAGCCTTTAAAGGTCACATTGCCAGGCTTGTGTTACTAAAGGAGATGTGGTGCTTGAGGCCAGTGGAAGAGCACAAACCCAGCCTATATGCGTAAAATGCACACATGTGCACACATACACAATTCAGGCTTGCTGTCACTTTATCTGCCTGAATGGATTTTTTTCCAGTGCCTTAGCAAGAAGCCCTTCTACAGTAAACCTGAAAGATGATTATCTGGCCAAGAGGTTCTCAACCAGGGGTGACTTCTGCCCCATAAGAAAGAGTTGGCAATATATGACGACATTTTTAGTTACCACAGCTTGGGGAGGGGTTGCTACTAGTATCTGGTGGGTAGAGGCCAGGGATGTTGCTAAACATCCTTCAATGTACCAGTCCCCCAATGCTCATAGTGATGAGGTTGAGAACCCTGATTCAGCCACCACATACATTCTTGCCAAAACAAAGAGTTCTTTAAGGAAGCTTATTCTTTTATCAGGCAGTTTTCATTGCCAGAAACGTTTGCTTTCTGGGATTTACAAAAAATACTCTTTCTGAGCCACAGTTGGTTTAATCTGCAGATGTGGAACCTGCAGATACAGAGGGCTGACTGTACACTATGTTTTGAATACCCCAAGCTGATTGTATGTTCTGAAAATTGCCCATATCTTTTATTCTTTGTATTCATCTCAGTAACTAGTATAGTCCCCCTAAATATATTTTGTGAAAAATTCAATACAGGGGAACTATTAAGTATTTCTTATTGTGCTATCTAATAATGAATGACAAGTTATAACAAGAAGTAGTTTATCTTAAATAATACTCAGAACGTATTATTGTTTCCTTTGTTTCTGTTTTCTTCTTTCTCTTCCCTTAATTCCTCTTTGTGTCCTTTATTCCACCCCAGCATTTAAAAATTATTCCTTAGTCTACCATTAAAAATATTTTTGGGCTTCCCTGGTGGCGCAGGGGTTGAGAGTCCGCCTGCCAATGCAGGGGACACAGGTTCGTGTCCCAGTCCGGGAAGATCCCACATGCCGCGGAGCAGCTGGGCCTGTGAGCCATGGCCGCTGAGCCTGCGCGTCCGGAGCCTGTGCTCCGCAACAGGAGAGGCCACAACAGTGAGAGGCCCGCGTAACGCAAAAAAAACCCAAAAAACAATTTTTCATCCTATGTCAACTCTCTCTTTCTCCCTTTCATCATCTTCCTCCTTTTAAGTGGAATGGAAGCACATTTTATATTATTTGTTATATTTACTGAATATAATTTTATAATAATAGCTAGTATTTACTAAGTGGGACTACATGCCAGGCACTGTGCTAAGAGCTTTACATCTATGCTCTACATCTATTATCTCATTTAATCTACACAACACCTATGAGGTAAAGGAATTACTTATTAGATTCTTTTTACAGATGAGGAATCAGAGGCTTTAAAAGGCTCAATAAATTGACTATCAACCCACCTCAGATAAGGTTAAAACTAGGACTTGAAACTAGAGCTAACTCTTACAGCCATCTTATTATGCTGCCTGTCTAATATAATTTAGCTCCTTCTTCCTCTTCCTTTGTCTATTAGTAAGGCTCCAGGGAATTTCTTTAAATGTTTTTTTAAAAATTCAAAGCAATATAGACATATGGTTAAAAAAATACAAAAGATTAATAACAAGAAGCAACAATCTACAGTCCCGGTCCTGCTTCCCAGAAACAATACTTTTAACAGTTTGGGTTTTGGGTTCTTGATGATTATCCCTGTAACTGCTGCTTATACAATCTTAAATATTTATATCATTATACCTACTCATTATTTGTCATGAGAGAAAATACTTAACTCATCCACAACTCCCAGGACCCCCAAACTATCCCTTCCTCTGTTCTCCTAGTATTATGACATCATTAGGCTTTAATCACTCTAACTACAAACAACATAAACTTCATTTTGTGTTCAATTATAAACAATCTCTCTCTCTTTTTTAAACTTTTTATTTTATATTGGAGTATAGCCGATTAACAATGTTGTGAAAGTTTCAGGTGCACAGCAAAGCGACTCAGCCATACATATACATGTATCCATTCTCCCCCAAACTCCCCTCCCCTCCAGGCTGCCACATAACATTGAGCAGAGTTCCTGTGCTATACAGCAGTAGGTCCTTGTTGGTTATCCATTTTAAATATAGCAGTGTGTACATGTCAATCCCGAACTCCCTAACTATCCCTTCCCGCCGCCCTTCCCCCTGGTAACCGTAAGTTCATTCTCTAAGTCTGTGAGTCTGATAAACAGTATCTCTTGATGCTCTACTTTAGAAATTAATCAATGTTTCAATTTTATTAATTTAATAATTATATGATGTTCATCCTAAATATTTATTTCAAGAAACAAAAGTAAATTCCTTTCAAACTGTTGGTGTCAAAGTACTTTGTTATGAGCTAGAAGTCTGTAATTGAATGAATGTCCCTTATTCTTATCATAACAGACCAAGGATGACTTTGAGTCATAAAGGTTCTGGGCGCAGACTTGACACCTTTATTGTAGCAATTGGGCTGTCTTATTACAGAGAGAGAGAGTTAGCACATACCTTTAAAAAGGATCACCAGCTGAACAAGAGTACTCACCTGCTGTTGTCCTTGTAATCGCTGTTGAAGTTGAAGTCTAAGTTGGTTGGGTGCTGCTGGAGGTCTGTTTAGAGTCTGCCTGGTCTGCATGCCCATGCCAGGTGAAAAAGCACCTCGAGGAGGTGTTACTTGAACAGGCATAGTCCCCAGTGAAGGTTTCTGCCTGACCATGCCTTGGAAAGGGCCAGAGAGATTGGCAGTAGGCGAAGGAGAAGAATAAGGCTGGGAATAAAGGTTGGGTCTTTCTTCCATCATCAACGGTGGTGTTGCTTGTTGTGGTGGAAATCTCTCTGATAATACATCTAATCCACCTCCCTGTTGGAAAATAAGCCAGAACATTTTACAAATAAATTTCTGGCAATAAATGACATGCTTCTCTATATGATTTTGGATCTGAGAGCATGTTATCTCTAGAAAGTTTCATAATAATATATTCATGCTGAATTCATGAAGCTCTCCAGAAGTTTGCTACTTAAAGGAATCACTTATAAAAGTTACTTCTGAAATGGAGTAATAGATTAACGGAGATGTTTAAAATCTCAGTAAAGAGATGAAAATATAGTTAAAATAAGGGCCTTACATCAATGAAATAAAGCTAAACGGTTTAAAAAGAACCTCACTGCAAAGTCTAAGAATCAACAAATGTTACATTTAATGGGTTACCATGAGAAGTAGATTCCTAAAGGAGGGATTAATTTTTCTATCTCAAATACAGAATTCATGCTTTTATCTCATTTGAAAAAAAATTCATAGCTGACCTAACAGAATGCAATAGTTAAACTTTTTGACTATTACTCATTGTAAGAAATGTAATGTAAATTGTGACCTAGTGTGTGTGTGTGTGTGTGTGTGTGTAACTGAAAACAGAGTTTCATGAAACATAACTTCCCCTTTTTCTGCATTCTGATACTCTGTATTCTACATTGTTCTACTCCATTAAAAAAATACTGATGGCGGCCTCTAGAGTGAATCACAGGAACCCTGAGGATGAACTGACCCTTTTATTCACTATTCCACATTGCGTTGCAGACCTATCAGAGGGAGCCATGTGATAATTGTGGCCACCAGCTGACCCCACAGCCACCTTCTGCCCCCCTTGGACCCACCCAAGAATTTCTGAGCCTTCTTTATGAGAGAAGGAGGAGCTTTAAGATGGCGGAGGAGTAAGACGCAGAGATCACCTTCCTCCCCAGAAATACATCTACATGTGGAATAACTCCTACAGAACACCTACTGAACGCAGAAGACCTCAGACCTCCCAAAAGGCAAGAAACTCCCCACGTACCTGGGTAGGGCAAAAGAAAAAAGAAAAAACAGAGACAAAGAATAGGGACGGGACCTGCACCAGTGGGAGGGAGCTGTGAAGGAGGAAAGGTTTCCACACACTAGGAAGGCCCTTCGCGGGCGGAGACTGCGGGTGGCGGAGAGGGGGAGCTTCGGTGCCGCGGAGGAGAACACAGTAACAGGGGTGCGGAAGGCAAAGCGGAGAGATTCCCGCACAGAGGATCGGTGCCGACCAGCACTCACCAGCCCGAGAGGCTTGTCTGCTCACCCGCCGGGGTGGGCGGGGGCTGGGAGCTGAGGCTCGGGCTTCAGTCGGATGGCAGGGAGAGGACTGGGGTTGGCTGCGTGAACACAGCCTTAAGGGACTAATGCGCCACAGCTAGAAGGGAGGGAGTCCTGGAGAAAGGCTGGAGCTGCAGAAGAGACAAGAGACTTTTTCTTGCCTCTTTGTTTCCTGGTGCGTGAGGAGAGGGGATTAAAAGCGCCGCTTAATGGAGCTCCAGAGAGAGGTGCGAGCCGCGGCTATGAGTGTGGAGACCAGAAACGGGCAGGAGACGCTAAGGCTGCTGCTGTGGCCACCAAGAAGCCTGTGTGCGAGCACAGGTCACTCTCCACACCTCCCTTCCCGGGGAGCCTGTGCAGCCCGCCACTGCCAGGGTCCTGTGATCCAGGGACAACTTCCCCAGGAGAACACACGGCGTACCTCAGGCTGGTGCAAAGTCATGCCAGCCTCTGCCATCGCAGGCTAGCCCCGCAGTCCGTGCCCCTCCCTCCCCCCAGCCTGAGTGAGCCAGAGCCCCCGAATTAGCTGTTCCTTTAACCCCGTCCTGTCTGAGCGAAGAAGAGACACCCTCAGGCGACCTACACGCGGAGGCGGGTCCAAATCCAAAGCTGAACTCCGGGAGCTGGGCGAAAAAAGAAGAGAAAGGGAAATCTCTCCCAGCAGCCTCACGGGCAGCGGATTAAATCTCCACAATCAACTTGATGTACCCTGCATCTGTGGAACACCTGAATAGACAACGAATCATCCCAAAGTTGAGGCGGTGGACTTTGGGAGTAACGATATATATATATTTTTCCTTTATCTCTTTTTGTGAGTGTGTATGTGTATGCTTCTTTGTGTGATTTTGTCTGTATAGCTTTGCTTTTACCATTTGTCCTAGAGTTCTGTCTGTCCTTTTTTTTTAATTACTTAAAAATATTTTTTTCTTAATTATTTTTAATTTCAATAATTTTAATTTTATCTTCTTCTTTCTTTCTTTTCTCTCTTTCATTCCGAGCTGTGTGGAGGACAGGCTCTTGGTGCTCCAGCCAGGCGTCAGGGCTGTGCCACTGAGGTGGGAGAGCCAAGTTCAGGACACTGGTCCACAAGAGACCTCCCAGCTCCATATAATATCAAACGGCGAAAATCTCCCAGAGATCTCCCTCTCAACGCTAAGACCCAGCTCCACTCAACGACCAGCAAGCTACAGTGCTGGACATCCTATGCCAAACAACTAGCAACACAGGAACACAACCCCATCCATTAGCATCGAGGCTGCCTAAAATCATAATAAGGCCACAGACACCCCAAAACACACCACCAGACGTGGACCTGCCCACCAGAAAGACAAGATCCAGCCTCATCCACCAGAACACAGGCACTAGTACCCTCCATCAGGAAGCCTACACAACCCACTGAACCAACCTTAGCCACTGGGGACAGACACCAAAAACAATGGAAACTACGAACCTGCAGGCTGCGAAAAGGAGAACCCAAACACAGTAAGTTAAGCAAAATGAGAAGACAGAGAAACACAGCAGATGAAGGAGCAAGGCAAAAACCCACCAGACCTAACAAATGAAGAGGAAATAGGCAGTCTACCTGAAAAATAATTCAGAATAATGATAGTAAAGATGATCCAAAATCTTGGAAATAGAATGGAGAAAATACAAGAAACGTTTAACAACGACCTAGAAGAACTAAAAAGCAAACAAACAGAGATGAAAACACAATAAATGAAATTAAAAATTCTCTAGAAGGGATCAATAGCAGAATAACTGAGGCAGAAGAACAGATAAGTGACTTGGAAGATAAAATGGTGGAAATAACTACTGCAGAGCAGAATAAGGAAAAAAGAATGAAAAGAATTGAGGACAGTCTCAGAGACCTCTGGGACAACATTAAACGCACCAACATTCAAATTATAGGGGTCCCAGAAGAAGAAGAGAAAAAGAAAGGGACTGAGAAAATATTTGAAGAGATTATAGGTGAAAAGTTCCCTAACATGAGAAAGGAAATAGTTAATCAAGTCCAGGAAGCACAGAGAGTCCCATACAGGATAAATCCAAGGAGAAACACGCCAAGACACATAATAATCAAACTATCAAAAACTAAATACAAAGAACAAATATTAAAAGCAGCAAGGGAAAAACAACATGTAACACATAAGGGAATCCCCAAAAGGTTAACAGCTGATATTTCAGCAGAAACTCTGCAAGCCAGAAGGGAGTGGCAGGACGTATTTAAAGTGATGAAAGAGAAAAACCTACAACCAAGATTACTCTACCCAGCAAGCATCTCATTCAGATTTGACGGAGAAATTAAAAGCTTTACAGACAAGCAAAAGCTAAGAGAATTCAGCACCACCAAACCAGCTTTACAACAAATGCTAAAGGAACTTCTCTAGGCAGGAAACAAAAGAGAAGGAAAAGACCTACAATAATAAACCCAAAACAATTAAGAAAATGGTAATAGGAACATACATATCAATAATTACCTTAAATATAAATGGATTAAATGCTCCAACCAAAAGACATAGACTGGTTGGATGGGTACAAAAGCAAGACCCGTATATATGCTGTATGCAAGAGACCCACTTCACATAAAGGCTGAAAGTGAGGGGATGGAAAAAGATATTCCATGCAAATGGAAATCAAAAGAAAGCTGGAGTAGCAATTCTCATATCAGACAAAATCGACTTTAAAACAAAGATTATTACACGAGACAAAGAAGGACACTACATAATGATCAAGGGATCAATCCAAGAAGAAGATATAACAATTATAAACATTTATTCACCCAACATAGGAGTACCTCAATACATAAGGCAAATACTAACAGCCATAAAAGGGGAAATCGACAGTAACACAATCATAGTAGGGGACTTTACCACCTCACTTTCACCAATGAACAGATCATCCAAAATGAAAATAAATAAGGAAGCACAAGCTTTAAATGATACATTAAACAAGATGGACTTAATTAATATTTATAGGACATTCCATCCAAAAACAACAAAATACACATTCTTCTCAAGTACTCATGGAACATTCTCCAGGATAGATCATATCTTGGGTCACAAATCAACCCTTGGTAAATTTAAGAAAATTGAGATCGTATCAAGTATCTTTTCCGACCACAACGCTATGAGACTACATATCAATTACAGGAAAAAACCTGTAAGAAATACAAACACAGGGAGGTTAAACAACACACTACTTAATAACCAAGAGATCACTGAAGAAATCAAAAAGGAAATTAAAAAATACCTAGAAACAAATGACAATGAAAACACAATGACCCAAAACCTATGGGATGCAGCAAAAGCAGTTCTAAGAGGGAAGTTTATAGCTATACAAGGCTACCTTAAGAAACAAGAAACATCTCAAATAAACAACCTAACCTTACACCTCAAGCAATTAGAGACAAAAGAACAAAAAATCCCCAAAGTTAGCCAAAGGAAAGAAATCATAAAGATCAGATCAGAAATAAATGAAGGAAACGATGGCAAAGATCAATAAAACTAAAAGCTGGTTGTTTGAGAAGATAAACAAAATTGATAAATCATTAGCCAGACGTATCAAGAAAAAAAGGGAGAAGACTCAAATAAATAGAATTAGAAATGAAAAAGGAGAAGTAACAACTGACACTGCAGAAATACAAAGGATCATGAGAGATTACTACAAGCAGCTATATGCCAATAAAATGGACAACCTGGAAGGAATGGACAAATTCTTAGAAATGCACAACCTTCCGAGACTGAACCAGGAAGAAATAGAAAATATAAACAGACCAATTACAAGCACTGAAATTGAAACTGTAATTAAAAATCTTCCAACAGGGGGCTTCCATGGTGGCGCAGTGGTTGGGGGTCCACCTGCTGATGCTGGGGACGCGGGTTCGTGCCCTGGTCTGGGAGGATCCCGCATGCCGTGAAGCGGCTGGGCCCATAAGCCATGGCCGCTGAGCCTGCGCGTCCGGAGCCTGTGCTCTGAAGCGGTCGAGGCCGCAGCAGTAGAGGCCACAGCGGTGAGAGGCCCGCGTAATGCAAAAAAAAAAAAAAAAAAAATTTTCCAACAAACAAAAGCCCAGGACAAGATGGCTGCACAGGCAAATTCTATCAAACATTTAGAGAAGAGCTAACACCTATCCTTTTCAAATTCTTCCAAAATACAGTAGAGGGAGGAATACTCCCAAACTCATTCTACGAGGCCACCATCACTCTGATACCAAAACCAGACAAAGATGTCACAAAGAAAGAAAACTACAGGCCAATATCACTGATGAACATAGATGCAAAAATCCTCAACAAAATACTAGCAAACAGAATCCAACAGCACATTAAAAGGATCATACATTATGATCAAGCAGGGTTTATCCCAGGAATGTAAGGATTCCTCAATATATGCAAATCAATCAACGTGATATACCATATTAACAAATTGAAGGAGAAAAACCACATGATCATCTCAATCGATGCAGAAAAAGCTTTCGACAAAATTCAACACCCATTTATGATAAAAACCCTGCAGAAAGTAGGCATAGAGGGAACTTTCCTCAACATAATAAAGGCCATATATGACAAACCCACAGCCAACATTGTCCTCAATGGTGAAAAACTGAAACCATATCCTCTAAAATCAGGAACAAGACAAGGTTGCCCACTCTCACCACTATTATTCAACATAGTTTTGGAAGTTTTAGCCACAGCAATCAGAGAAGAAAAAGAAATAAAAGAAATCCAAATTGGAAAAGAAGAAGTAAAGCTGTCACTGTTTGCAGATGACATGATACTATGCATAAAGAATCCTAAAGATGCTACCAGAAAACTACTAGAGCTAATCAATGAATTTGGTAAAGCAGCAGGATACAAAATTAATGCACAGAAATCTCTTGCATTCCTATACACTAATGATGAAAACTCTGAAAGTGAAATTAAGAAAACACTCCCACTTACCACTGCAACAAAAAGAATAAAATATCTAGGAATAAACCTACCTAAGGAGACAAAAGACCTGTATGCAGAAAATTAT
Source organism: Stenella coeruleoalba (assembly GCF_951394435.1). NCBI lineage: Eukaryota > Metazoa > Chordata > Mammalia > Artiodactyla > Delphinidae > Stenella > Stenella coeruleoalba. The sequence continues at coordinate 71,132,742 of NC_137159.1, forward strand.
AAGACACTGATGAAAGAAATTAAAGATGATACAAATAGATGGAGAGATATACCGTGTTCTTGGATTGGAAGAATCAACATTGTGAAAATGACTCTACTACCCAAAGCAATCTACAGATTCAATGCAATCCCTATCAAACTACCACTGGCATTTTTCACAGAACTAGAGCAAAAAATTTCACAATTTGTATGGCAACACAAAAGACCCTGAACAGCCAAAGCAATCCTGACAAAGAAAAACGGAGCTGGAGGAATTAGGCTCCCTGACATCAGACTATACTACAAAGCTACAGTAATCAAGACAGTAGGGTACTGGCATAAAAACAGAAATATAAATGAATGGAACAGGACAGAAAGCCCAGAGATAAACCCATGCACATATGGTCACCTTATCTTTGATAAAGGAGGCAAGAATATACAGTGGAGAAAAGACAGCCTCTTTAATAAGTGGTGCTGGGAAAACTGGACAGCTCCATGTAAAAGAATGAAATTAGAACACTCCCTAATACCATACACAAAAATAAACTCAAAACGGATTAAAGACCTAAATGTAAGGCCAGACACCATCAAACTCTTAGAGGAAAACATAGGCAGAACACTCTTTGACATAAATCACAGCAAGATCCTTTTGACCCACCTCCTAGAGAAATGGAAATAAAAACAAAAATAAACAAATGGGACCTAATGAAACTTAAAAGCTCTTGCACAGCAAAGGAAACCATAAACAAGACGAAAAGACAACCCTCAGAATGGGAAAAAATATTTGCAAATGAAGCAACTGACAAAGGATTAATCTCCAAAATTTATAAGCAGCTCATGCAGCTCAATAACAAAAAACCAAACAACCCAATCCAAAAATGGGCAGAAAACCTAAACAGACATTTCTCCAAGGAAGATATACAGATTGCCAACAAACACATGAAAGAATGCTCAACATCATTAATCATTAGAGAAATGCAAATCAAAACTACAATGAGATTATCTCACACCGGTCAGAATGGCCATCATCAAAAAATCTACAAACAATAAATGCTGGAGAGGGTGTGGAGAAAGAAGGGAACCCTCTTGCACTGTTGGTGGGAATGTAAACTGATACAGCCACTATGGAGAACAGTATGGAAGTTCCTTAAAAAACTAAAAATGGAACTACCATACGACCCAGCAATCCCACTACTGGGCATATACCCTGAGAAAACCAGAATTCAAAAAGAGTCATGTACCACAATGTTCATTGCAGCTCTATTTACAATAGCCAGGACATGGAAGCAACCTAAGTGTCCATCAACAGATGAATGGATAAAGAAGATGTGGCACATATATACAATGGAATATTACTCAGCCATAAAAGGGAGTGAAACTGAGTTATTTGTAGTGAGGTGGATGGACCTAGAGAGTGAAGTAAGTCAGAAAGAGAAAAACAAATACCATATGCTAACACATATATATGGAATCTAAAAAAAAAAAGAAAGAAAATGGTCAGAAGACCCTATGGGCAAGACAGGAATAATGATGCAGACCTACTAGAGAATGGACTTGAGGATATGGGGAGGGAGTCGGGTAACGTGGGACAAAGTGAGAGAGTGGTATGGACATATATACACTACCAAACGTAAAATAGATAGCTAGTGGGAAGCAGCAGCATAGCACAGGGAGATCAGCTCAGTGCTTTGTGACCACCTAGAAGGGTGGGATAGGGAGGGTGGGAGGGAGGGAAATGCAAGAGGGAAGAAATATGGGGTCATTTGTATATGTATAACTGATTCACTTTGTTATAAAGCAGAAACGGACACACCATTGTAAAGCAATTATACTCTAATAAAGATGTTAAAAAATATATATACTGGTTATGATGCACTAAAGTGATCTTTTAACTACAAAGTCTCAAAAACGCTAACCCGGAAGTTGGAATGTCATGGAACATATAGGTTGAAGTGTAGCATGAATGGAGGACAAATTAAGTCCTAAAATAAGAAATGATGTTATAAAATATGGATTTTATTCTAGGGGGAGCTTGTAAGATTATGTTCCATAGTAAAAGGCTAAAACTCTCTAATTCTAATTATTATGATATTTTTGTTTAAAAAGCCCATTATTTAACTATTATATATTTTGATAACTTTCACAAGGGTAAATTATAAAACAGCTAAAACACAGTGAGGGTAATATGGAAAAGTCTTGCTTAAAAATAATTTTCTAGCTTTCAGGGCTCCATCATTTAAGTAATGTCAACTTTAGTAAATACCTGAACAAGTTTGTCAATTCCCAGAGCTCTGTCTAGTTCAGCTAGCTCAGTTTCATCTTTGCCACTGAGGAAGGATACCAGCTGTTCAAGAAGAGCCTTCTCATCATTTCTTCCTTCGACTGTTGTTGGTGGACAGAGAAGCTCATCTAACTGTGAACTAATGCACTGGCTGCAGAATCAAAAGATAAGAAAGTTTAAGACTGATATAGCAAGTAAGTACTCAACCTTAGGAATGCAAATACACACACACACACACACACACACACACACATATATGCAAATGTAGTTCTAGGAAATTCTCTGTTGAAATGCTTTTTTAACCAATTCTTATGCAATGAAAATTTCTATACTTAATGGGCAGAAATTTATGAATGTTTGGTATGTAGCTTGAATATATTTTTCATTATTTTGTCAATCAGTGAATTTTGTTTCCATATTCTTCATGTTAGCTTACAGAAATAGCCTGAAAAATTAACCAAACATAGTTAAGAGAAAATAATTTTTAACAGAAGTAAAAAATAAAAATCAACCAAAAACTCAGAAAAAAATCATTTAGTCTATATCAAGATTTATACTATTTATTCTATGGGTGCCATTAATTATTGATAATTGAACCATAATCAAAACAGTACATATTATATTACTTAACTTTCAAGGATGATCAAATTATATTGATAACATGACATGATTATCATTTACAAAGGAAATCAAACTAGAAAAATGAAACATGCTCAGTGTTAAGCAATAAATTGTTGATTACATGTAGTCTAATCCAAACTGATACCAACTGATGCATAAAACTTAGAAATACATAGAAGATAATACTAGTACTAATACTACTTGTATAATAATATAATTATAAGGATTCTTCTTTTGGGAAGGTAAATGGGACTACAGTTCACAGTTAAGGCTCCACACTCAATATTACCTACTCATCCTTTGGTTGCTATATATGAGATACACTCTATGTGTTGGAATGGGGCTACCTGTGTGGATTAAGAAATTAAATTCCAATTAAGATGGGACACTGAGTAGAGGTGGAAAGTACCTTCCCTTCTTATCCACTCTTGCTCCAAATAAAGAGAAAAGCTGGACAAAATAAAGAGCAACATAGTTGTTGCGCTGAGGCCAATTCATCCACAGGTCCCAGGAATTTTATGGTAATCAATCAAAGAAAAGTAAGAGATGAAAAATAAAACAACAGCTGCATACTATATCAGCCTCCTGATAATTACAATGTACACTAGCCTTGCAGTCATGCAGTAAATAAATGTTTGATTCGGTGTCCTCCTCCATCCTTTTCTTTTCATTAAACCTTCACTTCTATTAATATCTCACAAAATACCAATACAGACTGGAATCTAGTTTGGGAAAAGTAGTTCTTTGCTGTAGAAGTTGGTATCTGATACTTCATAATATACAAAATGTATTACTCACTCCTCTGGCTTATTCTGATTTACAGCTGTCACTGTATTATTTGTCCATGGAACCTGATCACCACTTCCTGGTTGTCCAAACTGGTTATCAATTGCTTCCAATTCCAGCTCAGGTAATCCTGGTTAAAGAAGAAAAGGTAAGAAGTCAGGACATATTACAATGGAAGATAAGATGATAATATTTTTAAGAAGTAATATATTGTACGGTAGAGTGAGATTTCCCCTATAAAATACTACCTCAGTGATACAAAAGTCACTTATCCAGAAACTTAAATTATCTAGAATGTGACCACATAATAAGTAAATGAGAAAGTGAGAAAAGGTCTCTGAATCAAAGGAAGTCCGATGTTAAAAGTTTTTATATATTACCATAAGAGAATCACTTAGGACTTTGTCTGAAATTATTTATTTTAAAGACAATCATAACAATTTGGTTGACTGCTTATTCAGTCTACACCATATTAGAATATGCTATAAGTAGGGGCAGTGTTACTGTCATAAAGTGAGGGCCGCAAGTAAAAGATAAAATATGTTCCATAAACGGCAGGAACAGAAACTAAAGGGCACTGCAGTCTGGGGACAAAACTCTACAGTTGTTAACTGAGAATATAGCTGTACAATAACAGTATAATTAATTGATGTCTATAATGATGAATGAAAAAAGGGGTTGAATTATGTCTTGTAATAGAAGAAAATAGTTTGTGCACTTTAGAACGTTTTTGTGTGGGCAATGGTTTTGAAAGGTTTATTTCTGTACTATTTATAGTAGGAAAGAACTGTAAATAACCTAAATACCAGAAATTTGCTGATTGATGAATGAATTATGGTATAGATATTTACAACATGCTGATAAATGAAAAATAAAAAAAGTATAATCTAAGACATTATGTTCAGGATGATTCTGTTTTTATAAGCTATTTCATATATATTAATAGAAAAAATGCTCGTAGGCTATATATCCTTGGTAGATTTTAGGTTGTGAGATTAAGGATTACTTTATTTTCTTTTAGTGTTTCTCATGGTTATTTGTAATCTCTAAAGAGAACAAAATTCATATGTTGAAGCCTTAACCTCTAGTACTTCAGAATATGACTGTATTTGGGGACAGGGCTTTGAGTGAAGTGACTAAGTTAAAATAGAGTCGTTAGGGTGGGCTCTAATTTAATATGACTGGTGTTCTTAAAAGAAGAGGTGGTTAGGACACAGACAACACAGACAGAGGGACAGCCATGAGGACATAGTAAGAAGGAAGCCATCTGCAAGCTAGTGAGAGAGGCCTCAGAAGACACCAAACCTGCTAACCCCCTAACCTTGGACTTCAAGCCTTCAGATTGTGAGAAAATAAATTTCTGGCAATAAAATACCACTGGTCTGTGGTATTTTATTATTATGGCAGCCCTAGCAAACTAAAAACAAAAACTAAGAAAGCCTTGGTGGCTTAAGAAAAAACAGAATTAGGTAGAATTCTTCATTCTAATGAATGGAGAATAAGTAGATTTAAGGATGCTCCCCAAATTTATTTAATGCTGGATACTGATCATTATTAACCACACAAAACATGTTAGGCTCACTTTTATGTGAAATATACTCAATATTTAGTATGAATGAAACATAGGAGTCCATATAAAAGCACATTCACTTCTACATGCAAAGAATTATAGCCTGCAATTAAACTTTCTTCTTTATCATGACAAATGATAGAGAAATCAAATTCTAAAAGGATTCTGGGGGAAAAAAAGCAAAAAACAAAGCAAACAAAAAACACCAAACAACAACAATAAATGGTGATAGGAAAGTAATCCCTTAATTCCTCTCATTACTTCAGTCAGGAAGTTGGTCAAAGATTATCTAAAGCTGTCTCATTGCTCTGCTGCACACATTAATTTTTCAATCTTATTCCATTTTAGAAATCTAACCTAAACAAAATAATTATATTTAAGAGTCAAAGAAAACTTACATGGCTGTCTACCATCAATACTTAGTATTACAGGATAGTTTATTTGACTCAGTAATAGGACACAGTATCTCATTTTAGTAGTCTTGATGGGAAAAAAGGTTAAGAAAACAAGTTGGATAAAATATTTTCAAAATAAAGATTCACGTGCTAAATTTGGTGAAAAGGGGGGGGAAATCCAAATAAATCAATCACTGATTCAATTAAAAGTTTTGTTTGCATAGGCTGTATGCTTAAAAGAAGTTGGTTTTTATTCTAAAAGTCACTTCAACCTTTTAGGACTTCCTTTAGAAACTCACTTACATAAAAAAAACTCGAGGATTTGCTGCAATGTTTTACAAAATACACACTTTATCTCTCTTTGTCCAGGGAATAAACCTACTATTTTTGGTCTTGTTTGTGTCTCTATTGCAAACATGAGTAAGTATGTATATATGTTACACAAGACAGGCATAGTAATTTTTAAAGGGACGCATTACTGCATTTACTAGTCTCTGTTGGAGAGAGGCAGCTGAAGCAGGGGTAGGAAACAAGCTCTTAGCGATTCCTGATCAAGCTATTAATGGTTTTGCTTTTTTTTAATCATCTGAGCAAAGGGCTCAACATCATATTTTCTCCATTTTAAACATGGTTAAAAGAAAACTTTATATCCCTGTGAGCCACAGCGATTCCAGCTTAAAAGAGCTTATATTATTAAAAAATTTAAAAACTTCTGCACACAAAGTAGAAAGCATTGTCTAATCAAGAGAGTGGCTTTTGCACACTTTACTCCACTAAGAGTTGATTCAGCATCTAGTGATTGTGATGTTCACAGTTAATTTTCTTCAGCTGTTGGTAAAGAGATTTCTGGTTCAGTTTTGTGTTGCATTTGGCTGTTAACTACTCACAGCAGTTACAATGTTTTATTTGACTAATTTCTCTACTATACAAAAAGAACTATAAATCAATAAGATGAAAACTGAATAGCCCAATAGATATATGGTCAGAGAATATAAACAGGTCACATGAAATCACTGAAAATTGATCAACCTAATTCACAATAAAAAAAATACAGATTAAAACTACATTGAGATACTTAAAAAAACACATCAAATTGGCAAAGATGAGAAAATGCATAATTCATCTTATTAGAAAGGACGTGTGGAAAGAGGAACATTATCAGTTAGAGTGTAAACTGGCATAAGAAAGGCCATTTGGCAAAATCTGTCTACCCTTTGACCCAGCAATTCTGTTCAGAATTTATATTTCAGATATACTCTCAAATGTGGTCAACTATCTCTACATAAGATTATTCATTTTAGTTTTGTACTGGCAAAAGATGCCTACCGATAGCCACAACACACTAAACACAACCTCAGAAACAGGGAACTAAAAATGGAGTTTTGAAGTACTGAAAATGTTTTATGTGAAACAATTATTTTTAGTTATGAACACTATTAATGTACTACAGATTAATAAGATTTTAAAAATTATCATCTCAGAATATGTTCATAGAACATAAAAACAAGCACCTCAGTAGGTCATTCCTTACTTCAGTGATGTTGCCAATGTTCAAATATTTTTGAAGTTCTTCTAGAACTGTCTTAACCAGTATACAAGTCCTTCAAGAAAATACTTCTCCTTATAACTACATCTAATTTTGGTTCTGATGTTTTAAAAAGTATTATTCTTTTCAGATCAACAAATTTGGCTCCAAATAACTTCACAAAACTTCAAAAGTCAAATCCACCCTCAAGGGATAGAAATTTAAAGATGGTAAAAAGGACATAGTAGAGGTTCTGAAGGTACTGCCAAGAAAGCACATTCTGTATATGTTGATCAACATCCTCCTAAGGTGTCTCTTGATGTGCTCTTGTAGTACATTTCTAACAAAATTATTTAAATCACTTGGTCACACAGTATGGTTGTGTGTGTGCATATACACAATGTGTTTTGAAACCAGGCAGACTGAAATTTAAATCCTGGTTCTGCATATACTAACTGGATAACTTTGGGCAAGTTTTTGTTTGTGTGTTTTCTTTTCTTTCTCTGGAACTTATGACCTTAGTTTCCTCATATGTAAATAGATCTAAGGAAAATTTCTGGTTCAGTGTGAAATATATCATCTATATTTTATTTGATGTGTAAAATTATCACTGAAACAAAAGTAAAAGGGGAAAACAAATCTACAGCTGAAGGAGAGGCAAAAGAAGCAGCATGGCAGCTGACTAGAACAATGAAGAATTTCTGAAAGATAAAACAGATGGAAAGATAAAACTGATGGTGAAATTGACCTAAACTAAAAACCTTACATCAGGACAAAGAGGAGATTTTCCAAAAAGGGGGTTTTTCTCAGAAGAACACTAGAACAACTCCAGGTTCAGTGGTCATTCGAGCGTGTAAAGGAACAGGCCATGGGTGATTGCTGGGATAATTAAAGGACAACTGAACAGCTGCCACCAGGCACTGCTCTGAATGCAGCTGACTCTGGCGTCTGCCCATGGGATTAAAGTGGTGAGTACATGACTCAGTGTGGGAGTTCTGCCCAGGGAATCTCCCAAAGTGGGTGTGAGGGCTGCCACGAGGGATTTCCCCATCACCAACCCCCACTCCTTCACAACGACAACTAAGAATCAGGGCCTCTATAATCAGAAACTACATTCACTGCCAGAGCAAAAGGCCTCTCACTTTAGCTAAAGAAACACTCTAGCTACCAAGATGTTTCATTCTAGGTCTTTTTCAGTATATATGGACAGACAGCCCTGATTTACCAAACATTCAAGAAAAGTCAACAGCAGAAAAGAAAGATAGCAAATTTGACAAAGAGAGAAAGAAACTTTGAAGGAAAAAGGGTTGTTACAGAAAATAGATGAGCCCTAAAGTAATATGCTAAATTTATCATCACATAGATTTAAAAGTCTATCATATACATAAATGGTAATAGACTTCTATGAAAAAAATTTCTAAAAACGTGATCGCCACAATTATAAGAACTCAATAGATTGACTGAAGAGCAGAATGGATATAGTTGAAGATTCAGTTTTGATCCAGAAAATCTGGCCCAGACTCTCTCAGAATACAGTGCAAAGTATGACAGAAAAGATAAGTGACATGGCAGATAGATCCAGAAGTTCTAATAGGTATATCTCAGGTGGTGAAATACTATGATAATTAAACTGTCCTATGTGAGACCTTTGGGCACAAGGTCAAGACATGGAATCAGCTACTGGATAATGGACTCTGGCTCTAGTGAAAGGTAGTGGTGGGCAGTGTAGACGCTAGAGGGGGCAGAGAATCAGAGGCAGTTCTCTTCCCTTTATAAGCTATCATATTTTTGTCCTCATCTTTTTTTCTTTCTTTTTTCTTCTCTAGTCTTTTGTTATCTTTTTCTTTCTCCTGCCCAACTTGTTTCCTTAGCCTTATGCCTCTTGAAACCTTTTTTCTTGTCGGTATGGAAACTTTGTAAACACTGTCTGCAGCTATCACCCTCCCCTCATTTACCTCAATTTCTTCCCCTCTATGCTTCTGGCCTTCAGCAATACTACAGCACAGGGTTTAACAGATTCTGGCCTATTTACAAACTTTTATACATGGAGCTGTATTCAGGGGAGGAAATCTCAAGAAAGAAAAAAGAGCTATTTGCCTCAAGACAGATTATGAATGAAAAACACTCTACTTTCACAGACTTGTAGAGCTAGAAGACACCTTCTTTTTTTTTTAAATTAATTAATTAATTTATTTATTTTTGGCTGCATTGGGTCTTGCTGCACACGACCTTCTCTAGTTGCAGCGAACAGGGACTACTCTTCCTAGAGGTGTGCAGGCTTCTCACTGTGGTGGCTCTCGTGTTGTGGAGCACAGGCTCTAGGTGCACAGGCTTCAGTAGTTGTGGCACACAGGCTCAGTAGTTGTGGCTCGTGGGCTCGAGAGCACAGGCTCAGTAGTTGTGGAGCATGAGCTTAGTAGCTCTGTGGCATGTGGGATCTTCCCAGACCAGGGCTTGACCTATGTCCCCTGCACTGGCAGGTGGATTCTTAACCACTGCACCACCAGGTAAGTCCCCCTTCTATTTTTATTAACTTTAATTTTCATCAAATTAACACATATACATAAATTTAAAAGTCAGGACCAAAAGGCCTATTAATGAATAAAAGCAGTTTCCTGTCTTGCCCCTTCTGATCCTTTAACTATTTCCCTTTCAACAGAGGCAAACATCCACAACTTGTGTAGCTGTTTTCTTTAGCATTTGCCTAATTATTTCTAAAATATCTCCATTTTAGATTTCTGACTCCCCATCATGATAGATGGGGTTTTAGTTCTCTCACATCACCTCTCTTATTACCTCCTGTGCCCTCAATTCCCTAACAGAGATCACAGTTCTTTATAAAATAAAAAGTTAATATTTAGATTCTTACGACTACACAAATATTACTCACTGCTAAGTCATGTCATGTACGATGTTCAAACATCCTTTCTTATATCATGATTTCTTTTCGCTGGAGTTAACAATTATTTTTTTTCATTTTCCTGCTTTTCTAGGAGAATTTTTTGGATGCTTCAACATTTTTGACATAAATCTATCATTAATATTTCCTATAAACTCAAAGAGATAAATTTAATTTCTCCCTTGGAGGCCACCTTTCCAGAGGACTCAGGCCCCCTGCTCCAATCAACACTGCTTGTTCTCTAATCTTGCTGATCATTCCTGGACTTCCCTTCAGTTCCTCTGTTTCCCCTGGACCCTGTTTTTCTTTTTTGGTTTTCTCCCTGTTCACTGAAGTATATCTTCTAGGACCTGTCAAACAAATAAAAAAAGAGTATGCCAAGGAAGTATACAATGAGTGTATGGATTAAAAAATTTTTGAAAAGATATTTCATCCATGAATAACATGGGAAGAAAAAAAGGGACAAAAAGCAAGAAAGAATTTTTGGAAATTAGATATCCAAAATTTTTTAATTGCAAGAGAAATATCAGAAAATAAAGCTGGGAAAAGCTGTCAGAAAGAACAAAAAGACCAAAAGACGTATAGAAAGCAGGGAAGAAAAAGTTAAGATCGACCTTGTTTTGTTTGCTCTCTTTCAAGTTACAGACTTCCTTCAAAGTCCTGATTATCTTTGGCTGTGTCTATTCTAAACAGACACAGTGTTCTAAAACACTGACTGCTTAGGCTCAGTGTGAGGCTTGTGTCTGCTGGTAGCCTTCACTGTTGGATGCTTAGATGGTAGCATGACCTTTGCATTTTAGGGATTTCCCCATACATACCAATATCCAGACATCTTCTTTCTGGCCATTTGGTATCTCCTGAGATAACCCCTCCAGTCTCCCACATTGGAAGGGGAAGGACAAGGATGAAACCAATCAATATGCAGACTTTCACTTTATCTACTCTTAGCCTTACACCTCATTGCTTCCCAACTGTGCCAGATATCCCAGAGTCTGCAATCTCTATTTCAATTAGAAGACTTCTGAAGTTGTTTCATCTAATTCTTATTTTGCAGATAAAGAGAATGATACTCAGAAAATTCATGTGCTTAAGGTATTACCATTAATAAACGGGAAATATGAGACTTGAACCTAGGCTCCTGCTCTCATCTAGTGTTCTGGTCAGCTGAAAAACTGCTTCCAAAAATGTCAGAGATGACTTGAGATTTTTCTTTCCAGATGTCTGGAATCTTGGTAAGCTTTTGGGAATTGTGTCATGCCAGCTAAAAGCTGTAGTCAGACTGAAATAAACAAGGCCCACATCTGGTCCCATTAGAAGAGGGACAGGCAAATTTTGAAAGTGAGCTGGTTAGTTTCCTTTACTTTCAAGGTCACACAATGGAATTATCACCACTATTTTTTTCAACTTCAAAATTTGATGGGTGAAAACTATCTTCATGAATTGGAAGTATACTATTCAAAGTGTCTCTTAAGTAGGAGAATGCTACCATGGGCTAGAGGAGTCATGACCTATTTCAACATAAATGTCTCCTAAACAGTGGCCCATGAAAAACTCATTCTGTGGGGTAACATGTATTACTTGAGAAAAGGAATTCCATAATTAAGAAAAGTTTGGAAAATGCTGGATTAAAGAAATCTTTAAATTTAACTTGTAAGGCTAAAAGGATGTATTGTACAACATGGGGAATATAGTCAATATTCTGTAATAATTGTAAATGGAGTGTAAACTTTAAAAATTGTATAAAATTTTGTTTTAAATTAAAAAACAATAAACTGGCACAAACATAAAGCAAAACAATTTTTAAAATACATAAACTAGTTCATCTAACACAGGACTTCCTAAAACCTTTAATATGCACTATGGAATTTTAATAGAGGAATGGTGTATATGTCACGTAGCATTTGCCCAGTGTATGTTAGCACAAAATCCTTTTTTTCATAGGACTAGTGTTCAAGGAATACACTTTGGGAAACATAATCTGATCCAATATTATATTTCTGAAAGTCCTACTGTGGAATGCTTTGGGTAAGAACACAAAATTGCTCTCCTTAACATCAACTGCTCACCTTAACATCAATTACAAAAAAGTAGAGGTTATACTGTAACTTAAAATAGACATGATGAGTGAAGTTCATATGTCTGAAAGTAACTGTGTATTACTAATAGTGGCACTAATGAAAAGATATTTCACTCTCAACCAACAAAAGGTCTGTGCAATAATGATGAGAGACAAAGCACTAATCCATATTATCATTAAACATTTAAAATGAAGTTCTGTCCCCAACACATACTATTCAGCCTGGAAGTGGGTCTGGCAGTGGTGGTCTGAAGTGCAGCTGGCAGGATCTCCGATTTGATGGCTACAGTGGTGACTGCACCATCCATCCTCTCTGTCTCACATAAGCCTGGCAACTGTGCTGCCTTCTCCAGCGTGGGTAGTAACTGATCAAACTGGTCAAGGTCAGCTGTAAACTAAGAATGGAAACCAAAGTTAGAGGAAATATATTCTACACTTTCACCTGAAACAATGTAGAAAACAAGTTGTTCCTTTAAACTATATGAATTGAGTGTGACTATGAGAGAATGAAGAAAGAAGAATTAGAAAGATTGGGGTCTCACTGAAATAACAGGACCTAACACTGGAACAAAATGTGGACGCTTATGATATTAATATACTACAGGATATAAGATAACATACACATAGTGCTTATCTACTATATCTCTGTATAAAATGTATGCACTGGAAAAAGACTGAACTGGAAAGAAATATCGAGAGTACTGTGTTAAGACGATAGCACCATGGGTGATTATCTTCTGTCATATTTTTCAAAATTTTATAAAATGGCTTACTTTATGATGGTGCAAAACATACACTGTTTTTTAAAATAATTTTTAAAAGTTTGGGAAAGTTTTTAATAAATATTAGCTTGAAAGATCCCAGAAAGGTCACTTCCCACTTAAGTACTTACTAGAATAAGAAACATATCTTCTAGCATAGGTAGGGAGTTCCTACATCTGTCTGTGGCTATGCACAGGAGAAAACTGACCTTTATTTCACAGTATTATTCCACTATGGTTACCTTGAGATAATTCATCAACATAAAATGTCTACCTGTTTGGGTTTCATTATTTACTTCAACAAAAATTTCTTTCTAGATTGTGTAACAGAATTACATGTATTTTTTTTTTTAAAGTGTGGCTTCTTTCACTTAACGTTACATTTCTGAAGTTTAGACACCTTGTCGCAAGTAGCAATAGATCACTTTGTTTTCGTTGCTGAATAGTATCTCATTGTATGAATATGCTACAATATATTTATCAATTCTACTGTAATGGATTTGGGAGTTTTTCTGGGTTTTGGCTAATACAAGTTAAACTACTATGACTATTTTTGAACATGTCTTTTGTGGCACATGCAAAAAGTACTAACAATAAAGGAAAAAACTGACAAATTGGACTATGTTAAAATGAAGAACTTCACTCCAACAAAAAGCACCATTAAGAGAAAGAAAAGGCAAGGCACAACATAGAGAAGATATCCGCAAATATATAAACAATAAAGGACTCACCCAAAATGCATAAAGAACTCTTACAGGTCAATAGGAAAAATATAACATATTGGGAAAATGGGCAAAACACCTGAACAGGCTATTTACAAAAGAAGAAATCCAAATGACCAATAAATGTTTACCAGGGAAAGGCAAATTAAAACTACGAAATATCACTACACAGACCCCAGAACAGCTAAAATTTAAAAGACTGACAACAGCAAGTATTAACAAGGATATGGAACAACTAAAAGGAATTCTCACACACTAGGAAAACTGGCATTATCTACTAAAGATGAACACATACATATTTTACGATCTTGCAATTCCACTCCCAGGTATAAACTCAGCAGAAATACATGTACATGTGCACTAAAACAGATGTGCCAAGATTGTACACAATGGTATTTTCTTATAAAGCTGTTACTTTTAAAGTTAATTTTAAAGCATGAGAGTTTTAACATAGTTATTATTTAAAGCTGTTTTTCAGCTGAGAAACACAGCACTAGTTTAGTTGTACCAAGAGACAGCCTTCTCAAAGAGCACACACGTAAAGAAATAACCCAAATAGTGTTATAGTAAAGAGAGACAATACAGAGCACTATGAGAGTGGAGAGGAAAGGAATGTTTAACTAAGGCTACTGGGGAAGGCTTTACAGAAATGATGTCTGAATTGTTTGTGAAGGATGAGTAGAAGTTCAGCAGACATAGAAAGGAGAGCAAGGCAGAAGATGCTTAGAAGAGACATGGCTTATCTCAGGAATGGCAAGGGCTTCCATGTGCCTAGAATGCAGTATGCCTGAGGGAAGAGAGAGACTTCTGTGAGATGAGGGCACAAAATAAAGCTGACTCAAGAAACTGTAGGACCTATACGTACTAAGTGTGAATCTTGTTTCACAATGAAGAGTCTTATTAATAAACTGCTTTGTGAATACATTTTCAGCTATTTCATGTATGTCTATATTCTGTCTAAATAATGTGTAAGCTCCTAGCAGGGAGGAACCACATTTTCTGTTTTTCTTAAATTCCTTCAGAGTCCACAGCAATTACTCAATAAATGAAGCTGCCTATTACTTTTCACTCCACGCTCTACCCCAGCCTAAACACAGAGGTTCCTGATCCATAACAATTTATGCAAAGGTTTATTTGTATTTACTTCTGTTTCAGGGCATGTTATATACCCTACTACCCAGAATACTCAAAGTCCCTATTCTGATGGGGGTTGTGGACTGAGGGCAGTTAGAATCAGATGAGAAGGAAACAGACTTTTAAAAATGCTTCAAAGGAAATTAAATAGCAAAGCAAGCCAGACTAGGCAGCTTTGTCCACCTCCTCGCATTTCTCTCTCATTTCATTTACATCAGAGGTTCCCAAATGTAGTTACATATCAGAGTTCTCTGGGGAGTGTCTTTAAAATACAGGTTTCTAGGTTCTATTCTGAAAGAGTTGGATTTAATAGGTGGGAAGATGGGAGGAGGGGGCAGGGAAGGTATTTTTTTAAACCTCCAAAGATGTGAACTCTAATTTTATAGAAAGAAAGAAACATCTACTTTCTTAGAATGCCACATTAATATTGTCGCCCTCCAAGGTTCCAAAGAGAACTTTTCAGGGCATCCCGTAATTTCTCAACCATTGAAACTAACCTTTTAACACATGCCCAAGGGATAGGCAAAACATAGCCTGAATCCAAATATGGTCTATGGATGGAATAAAATAAATGAAAAGAAAAAAATAACTAGGAATGTTTATTCTGTGAAGCAAGGAATTACCTACCTGGCTCTGTGACTCCAGTTTAATTTCCTCAGGAGCAGGTTTGGTCATTGGGGCTGGATTTGTGTTACAAGGATCCATCTGTTCTTTCTTTTCCACCTTCACCTTTACATCATCCAGGCTCAGGTTTGGAGTGGATCTTAAATCTTTCTCATCTTTATCTAAAAGGTAGCGTAGGAGCTGATGGTCTTTTGATTCTTTTTTCTTTGAAGCATCCAGTTCCAGCTTTATACTGGAGTTCCCTTGTACCTGTCCAGTCACTGCCACAGAAGTAGATGCACTGTCCTTTTTATCAGGCTCCACAGACAAAGTTGTGATATCCGAGGGGCTACCCTCCTGTAAGAGCCGGTGTAGGATTTTGTGCCGCTCTGTCAGTGAGCTATGAGAGGAAGGGCAAGAACCACTTGAAGAGCTAGCAGAGGCAGAGCTGGGAGTGCCTGTGCAGGACAGTACCTCTTTGCAACTTGTGTCTATATCAGCATGCCGTAACTGCTGCTCTGCAGTTGTTGTCAAAAGCTGCACTAGTTTGTGACTGGTTTGAGAGTATTTATTGTCTCCATCTGAGAGTCTGTCACTGTTATGCAGAAGCCCAGAATCCAGAGGTTTGCCATCATTAGAGCTGTTGTCAGACTGAATCATTTCATTTAAAATGGATGCGATCTCTTTATTATCTTTGGATTCAGCTTTTGCTGGCTGTATATTTAATCTGTTAGGTGAATTCTGTGAGCTCATCTGCCTGAGGACTGGAGAACTGGCAGAGAAGCCAACAGAGTTATTGGGTCCTTCATTCATACTCTGTAAAGGTGTTACTGGGATGTTTGAATAAGATCGGTTACTATTATTACAGGCAGTACTTGTCATGCTAACGGGGGAGCTTAATGTCGGAATATTAGGAGGAAATGAATTGTTTGGCATCCTGGGCCTTGTTGCCAATCCAGAACTAACTTGTCTCCTTGGAGACATGAACTGTGCAAGGGATATTCCTGTACCTTCCATAGGAGAATTATTGAGGTTTAAAGACGGATTAGTGCTCTGGGAACTGGCCTGTCCCTGGTTTAAGGCAACACTGGCTACAATCTGATTTCCAGGTGAGCATCCAAAACTCCCTTGGCTGTTGCTAGAATTACTATGACTGCTGCTATGAAGGTCTGAGCTCTGTTGGCGGTTTACTCTGGTGGATACCACGTTGTTGTTGGATGGTGGCAATGTAGCTGAACGGGCCGCGCCGTGAGCTGGAGAGATACTAGGATTGACGGAAGGGTTTACCCGGGGAATTGACATTCCAGGATTAGTGTCATCTTGAGGAGAAAGACCACTGTGTTCCCTAGAGGAGGAAAAGACATTCAAAGATCTTCACTGTTTTCCATTATAATATTTTTATGATGCATATTATAAAACAAGACCATTAATCTCACTAATGTAGCAAACTATCAAGTAAAAAGCTTCTGTATCACTTTAAACTAAGAAAAGCAGTGGACTGTTAGTACTACTGTGAAATATTAGCATCACTTAATAGGCAATAGTGCTTAAGACCCTGTAAATATGATAATGGTTTCAGTTAAATGGGAGAGAAACCTTTCTTGGCCTTGGAAAAAAATCCAATATATGCACTTTTAAACTTTTCAAAATTTCATATAAATAATTAACACTACATAAGACTTTTAGTTAAAAGAGAAACTTTCCACACCTCTCTGGTATTTATTTATGGTATTTATTTATGACTCCCTTGTTACAGCTTTTAAGTATTTCAACTCCAAAGAGGAAGACTGGGTAAGGAAAATACTGTGTCACTGATGTAAAAATTAAAAAGGGTGACATGCAGACATAGCAGATGTTCTGAAAGAGAAATCACAATATGAAAAAAAGAACTGTGCTAATTCCACTCACAAGCATAAATTAAACTAAAATTAGAAAATGCAGAATACTGAATTCAGATTTTCATCAAGTTCTTTACTCAAATCCATAATTACGACAACAGATTTGTGACTGGTATTACCATGTTCCCATAAGCAAATATATCAGATGAGAGAAAGATGAAGTGAGGGAAAATGTCTTTGCTTTTGTTTAATGCTAAATTTTAAATAGTTGTAAATGTAGGATTTTGAATAATTCATAGGATAGGAGAATGGTTTCATGAATTTACCATATATAATAGTGCAAAACATATTTTGAGAGGAGAACAAATTAGAGGCAATGACATTCAAAAAATCTCAAGTGGATAGTTTAATAATTTGTAGTTTGATAAGCTATCAACTTGAACTCAGGAGCCACTGAGTTTTGCCCTAATGAAAATAAAGCACTTTTAAAATTAAAAAATAACAATACTAATAAACTCAAATCTTTTATGACCATAAGTTCACATATGGAAAGTTGGAAATTCTTAGCCACGTTTTTGGTTTTTACCCCTTAAGCATATATTCAGCCACACCTTTCCTGTCTCCCTTTTTAAACAACAAAGCTATTGTTAGGCGACAGAACTATAAAACTCAGTATGGATATATTAACTATATACTCATCATGCTAGTTTAATGCCTAATTTAAAATTTGTTTTCTCGCCATCAAGAATATAAAACTTTTTTCTCTAAGAAGAGATATGTGAACTGACTTATTTCATATGAAGCTCTCCAAATAAGTAGTACCTGTCGATGATATGAATTCCCATGATGAAAGGTTGCATGTCTGGACTTTGAGGGTAGCAAAGTTTACACTTGGTGTGGGCGCTAAGCATTGTCCCATCATTCAATATGAATCTATAGGATGGGCTGGAGGCAGTGCCACGAGTCATCACTGTTTCAAACAAAAGAGAAACCTAGTTAAAATTCTGACACTTATACTTTGGGCAAAGGAGAGTTACCAAGCCTTATTTCTACCTAGAACTTCATTTAAATGCCCTTCTAACTGCTGCCTGCTCAGACTCTAAATACAGTCAGATAAAGCAGATATCTGAGGGGGAAAAATGATTCTGGGTGAAATATACAATCTGATGACAAGTTTTAATTTAGTCCTACTTGAACGGGTGCCTCCTCACAGAAATTACAATTATGAAGAAACCACAAACCACACAAAAATCAACCTTAATCTTTCCCTATAATGGGGCAGCTCCTTAAATTTATTAAGTGTTCATTTAAAATACCAAGAAGTAATTTTCTCCCCTCTCATTCTCAGTATTATCTCTAACAAGCTCTCCCCCAACCTTTGGCTGGCTGATTTTTAGAAACAGCTTTATTGAGATGTCATTAATATACTATAAAATTCATCCTCTGAGTTTTGATTAGTTTGCAGAGCTCTTTAACTGAAATTCAAATTTAATTTTTCACTCAGGAATGTGAATTGATAAGGTCCCCACTTGTCAAATTACTATAGTCATATATATTATTTTTGATGTTTGAATTTAGTTTAGTAAGCAAATTAAGATAAAGCCACTGATTACTAATATAAAATAAAAACTAGGTTAAAGCAGTCAAATCACTGTATAAACAACACGGTTTACTTTTGTCCTAAAGCTTTATTAACAACAGATAAAATTCTAACTCTACTGGTAAATATTTATGAAATATGTAAAGGCTCTACCAGACTACTAAGTAAGAAAATGTCACTGATGTTTCAGTAATACAATAGAATTCTTTTTTGAGAAAGATTTAATAGGTAGACTCAGCTATACCAAGGTTAAGAATCATATCCACTGAAATACAAGGGTTACTACCACAAATGACTATTATAATGTAGCCTGTAATAAATGTTAGTCCTATTTTTCAAAGACATTTCAGAAAGGGCTTCAGTCACACTTTAAAGACACATGAGAAAGACAAAATGACCAACTGATAAATAATTTTTGAAGCTACATATTACTTTAAGTGAAGAGAAGGCAGGCTCTCCTTTATTGCCATGGGTATACCATATAAACTGAAGAGGGCATAATCTGCTGTAAATCTATGCCATACATAAATCTCCCGAAGTACCAAAACCAGGATATAAAGTTAATTTCAAGGATTCCTTACCCACCTGGCAATTTCAGCCAAATCACTGGCACATTTACCAAATACAACACATGGAGAAATTTAGTATCTAGTGAAATAATAAATGATGAAAAAGTCTTTACTGAAAACCGATAATTTCTGTGTAAGGATATAAGTTAAATGTTTGCTCTGACAAAACCTTAAAAATATATTAACAATTCCCAACTGTTAATATCTTCTGATAATATATTTTAGAAAACACAACTACAACAAAAAAGTGGCACTTTAAGATAATTATTAACCTGGGATATTGAGAAAGCTACAGATATATAAATGGCCAGATAAGACACAGAAGATATGTCACGTTATTTTGCTGATGCCATTTTGTCTATTTTTTCATCACACTTTATTGCGCTTTAGGATCATTCTGCTGGAAAGCGTTCTCTGGCTCTTCACCACTGAGCTGACGGTCCAATATGGGAGTCATCAGCCACTTCCATAATGTGGCAAATTGACGGGGTAAATTAAATTTAAAATTAAAAGAAATTTAAAATTCACTGCCTTAGTCTCACTAGCCACATTTCAAGTACTCAATAGCTGCATGTGGCTAGTGGCTACCTTATTGGACAGTACAGCTCCATACAATCTGATTTCATTTTGCTTTCCAATCTTATTTTTCATTGTTTCATAAACATTTCTTCTATATCTCTTTGAACAGGAGGTAGAAAACCTTTTATACACTTATTTTTCTTCTTCAGGTAGAATAAACGTAAGGGCTAGTACTGTGTCCCATTCTTATTTTCCACTCTCCATTGAAATTGCACAATGCTTTTAAAGTGAGAAAGAACTAGAAACTCAGGCTAACATGGGAATATTAAGATACTGTGGATTATAGAACCATCAATAGTCCTTTAGTAATTATGCTTCCTTAACTTGGAGGACTACATCTAAACTAGTGAAAATTCCAAAATTGGGGAATCCCTTCTAACTTAATACAGGAAACTATTACACTTTAAGTTTTGAAGTTAGATTATTTATTTTCGATAATAAGGTGTGGAATAAGACTCAGCACAAGGAAGGCAGCACAGGTCAATGAAAAGCATAAAAGCCTAGGAATCAGATTTAGGTTTGAACTCTGACTTTGTCATTTACAAGTTTAGGACTTAATAATGCAAATTAACCTTTGCCCATTGTCACTAAAATGGAGCCAGCTTATTGTGAGATAACATCTAGCATGGAACCTGGTACATAGCAGGTACTGAATGAATATTTCCTGAATAAATACCAAAGAAAACACAAACTACAAATTAGCAGCTTCCAAAGTACCTACGTCCTGAGTCATACTCACAGTCAGCCAATCCCAAGATACCATTTATACTAATAGCTTCAACCCTACACAACAATCTAATATTCTGAATTAAGACATGAGTATGGAAGCCATAATTCTTTACAGAACTGGTTGGTTAAACGTCTGTTCTACACACCAAATTTTCCCCATAAGAAAGATCTGTGCCTGAACAAAACTATTTGGAATTTCATTTGATCACAGGTCCTGACCTTGTTTTCTGATTTAGTTTTACCAGGTTTTGTTTCCTGATTTAGTTTGCCCAGGTTTTGATCTCTCTGACTCCTGTGTCCATTTCTAAAATTTTTAGAACACTTAGTGAGGAGGGATGTTATTGATGTGGTATTACTGCCACCCCAGAAACTCTTCAAAGAACCTTTAACATGGCAATCGTTTTTGCTTTTGTCCCCCCAGAGTAGGCCTCAACAAAGCCAGGAAACAGAGCAAAGGAAACTGTTTTCTCTGGTCACAGCAGCTATAGAAGTAGAGCTATTTGGGTTTTTGACTCCACCTAATTTGGTGCTGAGATAACCTCAACAAGCATGCCTTACTGATGTTAACCAACTGGGCAGGTTTAAAATGTACGGCAGGGTACTACAGATCAATGCTGTAAGAGATTTCTCTTTCTTTTTGATATTTCCCTAGATATATGCAGAAAAAATGCAATTTAAAAATTGTTACTAAGAAAAAAAAATTACCCCTAGATGCTCTAAGATTTTCAGTCACCAATGTGTAAACTCTATTCAGTATACCGAAATTTCTCAAAAAGGAAAATAAACTCATATTTTAAATATTTTTAATAAAGTTAGACAAAAAAAAGATTTTCAGTTAACTCTGTTATACAGAACATGGACATTCTGGTTAATCATTCATATGGGAACTTACGTTTTATAGCAATACTTCCAAACTTATTGATACTACAAACTCCTTCCAACTGTCTCATGATTTTTTTAATGAAAATAACTTTATTTTGTGATTATAAAGTTAACAGAGAAATGAACAAAGAGTAAGTAAAGATAAAGTTGTATAATCCCATCACTCAGAGATAACCACTGTTAACATTTTGTTAGCCTTCTAATATTGGATAAATAGATATACAAGAATGAGATCTTACTATATATGCCATGCTTTCTTAGCCTACTTTTTTTTTTTTTTTTTGCGGTACGCGGGCCTCTCATTGCCGTGGCCCCACCCCCCCACCCCGCCGCGGAGCACAGGCTCTGGACGCGCAGGCCCAGCGGCCATGGCCCACGGGCCCAGCCGCTCCGCGGCATGCGGGATCCTCCCGGACCGGGGCAGGAACCCGCGTCCCCTGCATTGGCAGGCAGACCCCCAACCACTGCGCCACCAGGGAAGCCCCTCTTACCCTACTTTTTTTTTTTTTTTTTTTGGCCTACTTTTTAATGTAACAATGTATCATGGACATCTTTCAAAAAGAAGAAACGATCCAAATGACATTACATTATTGATAATAGGTAAATAAAACTTTCATAAAACTTTTCTAGGCTATCTAGCCCAACATTTCCCACGACTAGTACTCTCCTTAAGTGCTAATAGATGTGCTACAGGAAAAAGTATTCTGAGGAAAAATAAGTCTAGGTAACAAAGTCAAACATGAACCTTTATTGTAGAACTTCCCAGAAACTTAAATACCTTAAATATGTCTTATGAATCCCCGAAAGTGGAGACTGAAATATTTCTCATATTTAATTCAGCATGAAACATCATTTCCTAGTTATAGCTATTAATATCTTGTGGAACCTATGTTTATGTTTTCCAAACTTTTCTGTAATAAAACATCTTAGACTATAGACTCTGGTTCAGTAGTGTGGGTGGAGTCCAGAAATCTGGTTTAACAACTGCCCCAAATGAATCTTATCAGGGACCTTAGGGAAGCATTTAACCTAGACTATTCTCTAAAAGAATGATTCTGAATTGAACAGAACTTAGGAAGCTTTTCTAAACTATATACCTTTATGAACTTCCTCCCAGTTTAAAAAATTCCTCAGGTGGTCCTGATACCCATTTTCCCCCCAGTCTCAATGGAGAACAACTGCTTTAATCTAGTTCATCCTGAATGCTCCCACAATATTCTTTGGCTGAAATGTTTTCAAATTTGATTCTGGAAAATAAAATGGTCAACACCCTTTAAAAGCAGTCCGTGAGCTGTCTGTCAAAAGCAGCTGAAAAACTAAGCTAAGAACTTAAATCTTTTTTTTTTCACACAAATACTAACGTTTAATCTCGTTTTCAAAGTCGAAGAATGAAAACTTGCAATTAAACACTGAGCAAGCCACATATTTAGGTAATATTTCTTAAAAAGTAAGAACTTAAATTTTTAATGCATATGAGGATTTTATACCAGCTGCTGCCTTCAAAAGGTAAGTTAAAGGCAGGAAAAAAGACGGAGGACAAATTTTCTTGCCTAAATATCAATTACTGTAGAGGTTTTACATTTTAAAAGTTTTACACAAAATCGAGGATATAGTGGCATAATTTGTTTCATTCTTTTACACTGTCCCTAAGTGCAGAGGCAGCAAGGAAACTGCAAATGCTATTTACATCTCTCTCCATTCTTGATAGACCAGTGGTTCTCAAACTTGATGCTGAATATAACTTGACTGCTGAATATAACATATAAGAAAAAGATGTGCTCGATTCATGAACGCTGTTTACCAGGTTGTCCAGAATCTCCAAAACACTAGAATCAGTCATGTGAATTCTGGGCAATTTAATTCTGAGAAAAAAGTTATTTCTATTGAGGAATTTTTTTTTTTTCTAAGAAAAGTACAAGAAAAGGACATTAAGACGAGTAATGGAGAAGAGGTGTTGAATTATATTTCTTTACATTTCTCTCTAAATTGTTTTACTTCATATGTTAATGATACGTTAGTTACTTATTATACTTTAATCCATCTATTTTATAGAGAGTTCCAATGGTTTAGAAACACATACTTTAAACCACGGCTCAATCACATCTATGGGCAGCCTAGGCATTTGGACAATGAGACAATAATCTAGACCTGCTTTGCCTTGGCCAAAATGTATATAAATTATAGGCAAATAAAACTGAAAGTCTTTTAAGGAAAGCCTTGGAAGGTTCAACTTATAAAGTTAAGGCAAAAATCAAAGAGAAGAGTATCATATACTGCAGCATTTTAGGCAATGAGTGAAGACAGTGCTCTGAGTTTCCCACTTATGCAAAAGTCAAGTGCTATTGCTGGTAGAGGGAGTCACAAAGTTTGCAACCAGCGGATGGCATTAACTGCTTTCTGTAATGGTTTCCAAACCTGACTGCACTTCAGGATAGCCTGGGGAACTTCTTGGTCATATCCACTGAAATACCATCTTTGGGGATGGTAACAGTCTAGTAAGAGGCCAACTGAAGAACCATTAGTCTGTAGGAAGCTGTCCCATAAGTAAACAGACCAGTGAGATTCATACAGATGGCTTCCTGAAAAAAAAAAAGTCAAGCTGCTTCCTTCACATACCATTAGGAAGCAGCTGACCTAAAATGGAATGAATGGAAAATCATCTGTAAACTTAAGAAACCTAACGGGAAAATGTTAAAATTAAGAAAGGTGATGGAATAATGAAAAATATTTTAAAAATTGTTTTTCAGGAATAGCCATACAAAGAGTCTCTTTCCGGACAAACTATTTACTTAGAGATTACAGAACAAATTACACTGGGAAAGATGTATTAGGCTACCATAATTACATGACAATATTTTAAAATATATCAAAACCCCTTATCTCTGAATCTTTACAAACTTTCTGGCCTTCACTCTCAGTTAATTTTCCCTATCTTTCCTATAATACTGTTAAGTTCCTTAAGGGCAGGGAATATACTTGTTTCATATTCCCATAGTACTTACTATGACACAGCAGTTATTCAATTATTAATTAATAATTTCATATGACATATTTTTAACTTGAAACTTCAACCTGAGTCAGGTACTGTAACAGTCATGAAGTAAACATGCATGATATAGATCTGTATTATCTAGAAGCCCTCTGACATGCCCGTTCTGCTGGGAGTGATCGTCAAAAGCCAGACAAAAATATCACTTCCTCTCTAAAGCCATCCCTGATTCTCCAAGTCAGAATTAATTTTTTTCTTCTTTTGTTATACCTCTTTTATAGCCCAGGCCACACTGATCTTTAAAACTGTCATATATCCTCCTAACAGATTTTGACCTCCTGGAGGGCAAAACCCTGCTTTGTCATCACTGAATCCCTGGCACCTTACATAGTGTTCTATGTATGTGAGGAACTTGATACGTGTCTGCTGAATGCATGAATGAATGAATGAGTGAGTGACCACCGCATGATATCTTGTTTTTTAAAATGTGCATCCCGAAATTCAGGATCCACTCATGAATTACTTTGCTTACCCACTTCTTCCTTCCTAAAACTGATTATTGCAAAAACTGTAATTTGGAAAAAATACTTATCAAGCCATAAATTCTATATAAATTATTCAATATTAATAAAGAGCAAGGTTAATGAAAATAGCTGAGAGAGAAAAACCTTACCTTCTTGAAATAGTTGTCTGGCATAAGATGGCTCTCTGCCTTGAGGTTGGAAAAAAGCATAAATGCACTTCCTCACTAAATCTTCCCAGCCAGTTCTGCCAGCAGCTCTCAGGGAACTAGTATCAATAGAGATGATTTTACCTATACAAAGAATGAAAGTTTACATTTATGATAGCCTCCTGATACAAGTCATTCGTGTTTCAAAACTAACAACTGCATCTAAAAAATATTCTGCCACCTCTCAAATGTTTAATGGACAAAAGCACTATTAATTTTTATAACATATGGTAACGGAATATATCAGTGACATGATATTACAAAATTGTCTTTGCCTTGGAGTGCGTTATATTATATCCTAAAATTCAATACCAATCAAGTAGTAAAGTCATATCATAAAGACCTGAAGCTGCAGAGACTAATGTAGGTCAAACTCCTCTGGCTTGCTCTTTGGATCCTGCTCTCTACATATACTAATGACTGGATCACTTATTGGGGATGGGAGGCAGAGATGAAATATATTATTTTGGTTTAAATTAATTTCCAATAATTAAGTGAAGAGAATATGAGAAAGTAAGGAATGCTTTCCTTTCCTACCTCCTCTTGGGCTATAGACAATATTGCATTTAAGAATAAAGACTGAAGGCAAAAAAAGGATAATCAGAAAAAGATAAGTGAGAACATTAAGATCTGCTAGGCATTCTGCAAACAGAACATACGCTTTATAAAATTTAGTGGTGATTTGACATTGTTATCACATTTGAACAAGTTTCCTAAATGACTATGGAAGAATTCAGCAAATTATTTCTTAATCAGGAGCCAATTAATCCAGTTTGTGATTATTCAGATGTTTTATTTTTAATGCAATCTTATATTCACACAAAGTAATATTGGTAAGATATATATATATATGTGTGTGTGTGTGTATATATATATAAATTAAGAATTAGATTAATAAGATGAAAACTTACAAAGCCCCATCCAACTTCAAAACTTGAACATTACCAATATCATCAATATTATTCAATTATGTGTGTACTCCTCACTTGTCACATCCCTCTGTCTTTATATTCTCCTGTCTATCTAGATTGTTCCCAGTTTTTTGTCATTACAATCAATACTGCTATGAATATCTTTCACATTTTCCATAGTGCATGTGTGTAACAGTTTCTCTAGAGTACATATGTAGGAATAGAACTGTTGAGTCACAGGTTATGTGAATGTTCAAATTTATAATATTGAACTGTTTTCCAGAAACTTATGTAAGAGTTACTGTTAATCCAACATCCATTCCATCACCTGGTACTGTTGGGCTTCTTTATTTTTTACAATTAGTAGCTGAAAAATGGTTATGGTCTAACTTCGTATTTCCCTGATTAATGAGGTTGAATATTTTTCATGTTTATTCACCACTCAAGTTTCCTCTTCTGTGAACACCTGGTTGTCTTTTCCTCATCTTCCCTTTTTTCACACAATCAACTCAAATCTATTGTACTGTTTGTGCCTCCTCATTTTAACTAATCCTTTCTTTATATATTTCTCTTGGTTTGTTCAGAAATAAAGTATTTATTAGACCTCTTTAACATAGGGTCTTGAATCTAATATAACCAAGTATGTCTGATCAGGTTGTCACCCAAGTCTTGGCATAAATGTAGAAAGAAAATAAATTAAAACTTAAATGAGGGAATTTTTGTTATTTTAGAACAGTTTGGGGAAAACCTGATGAACACTGTGATTGAAACTACAGATAATTTCGGATTTTCTAAGAGTTTTAATCATTCAATCTTTGTCTCATCATATAAGAGACTAAGAGTTCGTTATAGCAGAGAATCCACTGTTATATAATCTTCAAATGCAATAATACTCCTCATATGCAGTGACTAAAGCGAGGCAATGTATGGTTGTGTTTATGTGTTCAAGGTCAGTATTAACCCACATGACAGCAAGGACATCTGTAATTGTGGGACTGGAGGTAAGAAAGTGATTAAATTATCAGTAATGGTAACAAATGATCAGTAATGCAATGAGTATCTTAGGAGAGAATCATAAATAGGTTGATTTAGAATACTTCTCCTTGCTAGAGGAAAGTTTAACCAACCAACCAAACAAATAAACCACTGTTCAACATTTCCTGGTAGAAAACTTCTTTTTTTTAAGGGACATGAACCACTCCATGTAGAGTTGAAAGCACTACTAAAACTTAAGGAATTAAATATCTAATACTTATTATAGCTTGTTTATTATTTTTTATCTAAATCAACTCTATGATATGATGCTAATTTTACATTTTAAGAATACTTCAGGGAAGCAGCCGCATAGCAGCGGGAGAAGCAGCGGGAGATCAGCTCCGTGTTTTGTGACCACCTAGAGGGGTCGGGTAGGGAGGGTGGGAGGAAGGGAGATGCAAGAGGGAAGAGATATGGGGACATATATATAACTGATTCACTTTGTTATAAAGCAGAAACTAACACACCATTGTAAAGCAATTATACTCTAATAAAGATGTTAAAAATAAAAGAATACTTCATATTTTTCTGGCATCTTTCTATTTTCTTTATATTTTCTCTGGTATCTTCTGTGTAAGAAGTGTGTGCAGTACAGTGATGCCCTTTAAATAGTGCGTCGGTGGAAGGCAATGCAATATAAAGAGTTCTATATTAGGGCCTAAAGATGTCTGCCCTCAGCAATTAGCTGCCTGGTTTTAGAAAAGTCACCATTCCCTCATTTGTAAAATGGACAGGCTAGATTCTGTAATCTCTGAGGTTCCCTCTAGATTTATAATTACTTTATGATCCAGAGCTTAATTTTTTAATTTTTATAAATTTATTCTAAAATCAAGTATATCTAAGATTTTAATGCTGGGTCCTTGGTCAGAAACAAAACTACCAGTTATAACATTGTTCCTATGGAAAAATACAGTCTTCTTTAAAACAATCTAATTTAGGATTCAATTTATAGAAATGCAATATGAGGAAAAGCTGAAATATACTGTTCCTAAATTATCCTCATAATTTTTAGGCCTCCCTTGTCTCCCACATTTATTCTGTGGCCTAACCATCACCCTTTTTCAACAGGCTTTTATTCTGCTATCTCTCAAACCCTTGTTTGGTTTTACTGACACAAAAGACCAGCTATATTTTTTAATAGACCCTATTTTTCCTTCATGCAATAATATTTTGGATTTTCAGTAAGGGCTTATTAAATTTTTCCAGTGTTGTTCATCGGTGGCAAGTGGAAAGGAACGTGTACATGGTAGACTCAAAAAGTGAATGAATAAAGGTATGGGAATTGATCATTACTACCCTTAGATGCTGTAATTGTTGCTGTAAGGGTAGTAATTGATCATTACTGTAACAGATGCTGTAAGGGTAGTAAACTGATCATTACTACCCTTAGATATCAAGCTCCTAGACATTCTCTTTGTTATATTCTATTGGGTTGGCCAAAAAGTGCGTTCGGGTTTTTCTGTAAGATGTAACGGAAAACTTGAACAAACTTTTTAGCCAAACCAATATTTTCTGCCCTAATTTATCCCTAACCTACTCTTTAGTAAGAGCAGTTGGGAGTTTATCTTTAAGAACACAAGAATAAAGCACACAACACAGGAATATTAGATTTCTGGGACTAAAAAATTAATAAATATTGTAACAGGATCTTGTAAATAATGGTAAAGTGAAAAAGGACATTAAAACTAAACTTTCACAAAGAATAAAATTCAGTAGAAATGATTTTTTAAATTTTGGTCTGCTAAAAAATCTATCTGTAGTATCTATCTTTATTTTAAGACTAGAGTGGTAAGTAATACATATACAATTCTGATTGATGTAAAAGTATGAAAACCTAACATGACAAAGTGAAGATAAGATTAAACAATATAGGGGAATTCCCTGGTGGTCCAGAGGTTAAGGCTCTGCACTTCCACTGCAGGGGTGGGCACGGGTTTGATCCCTGGTCAGGGAACTAAGATCCTGTATGCCACATGGTGCAGCCAAAAATTTTTTAAAATTTAAGAAATTTTAAAAATTATCAAAAAAGATTAAACAGTATATGAGAAATAAATTATAAAGAACAGTAACAACTTGTTTTTGCTGAAAATCAAATCTGAAGTAGGCCTTTAAAAAGAAGGGCTTATTTTCAGGTATGCTCACTATTACTCACTTTGTGGCTCTACTGCCCTTCTTCCAGTTCTAACATACTCCTCTGTCTTAGGGCTTTTTGCAGCTCTGTCTCCTCAGTCAGGAGCACCAATTCTGCACCATGCCCCATGCCCAACGCGCCCTTCCAACACCCACACTTTGCACAGCTGGCACAGCCTCGTCCTTTGGGGCCTAGGGGCGCGATATCAGCTCGACAGGCCTTCTGTTAACCAGCTAATTTTAAAATAGGACCTCCCTATTAGCTTCCCTTATACCATTTCACACCTTTTCCATCAAAAAAGTACAAATCTGTAATTATATCATTGCTTTTTGCTCAATCAGGTATACCCTGAGCAATCACACGTAGTGACAGGCACTTCTAGGAATTCAATCAGTATGTGCTGAATAAATTTAAAGACAGAGAATAAAGGAAAAAAGAAATAGCCAGATACATTTATGCACAATATTAAAACCACTTCTTTGTATCTGTTTATAAATAAATACATTAATATCTACATTGCCAAATTTCTTTCCATAGATTATGAAAAATAATTTATAATCAGAATATAAACATGTGCATAATTACAAAATAATGTTCTCCCCAGCACCCTCCCATAACAATGATGACAGTATCTAAAATGCACAGAATCAAGACCACATTGGAAATGTTTTCTGTACAGGACTAGTGAACAGAAGCTGAACAGCAGAGAACAGAGGGACACAGTTAGTTTTAAGGGCATAGTCACATCATTAATACTGAGAGAACATTCTGAACTTTGCAGCTAGTACCTGTAGTATCTTGCTTGGTCATAAAGGATTCTACACCCGTAATAGCTGGAGGCCGAGGTAATCTCCGTGCAATACAAATCAAACATGACTGGAAATCTGCCCAAAACAAGAAGGGGAAATTGAAGGAAAGAGGGTAGCAAGCGGTTCACATCTACCACCTGCCATTAATGGTTTTTATAAAAACAGTACATGTTATATGATCTGACACAATATTGGAGTCACTCTGATCTAATAGTATAATATTAGAAATAAAATTGCTCGCAACTAAAAACTGGCAGCTCCAGATAGAGATCTAGTTAGAATAAATTATCCCTTCCCATTGAATGTTCTTACATAAACTAGCGGAGACTGATGCATCTCAAGTACTTGGATGATAACAACTTGAAGAAGTAGTTTTGGCTACATTTAAGCAACATAGTGGTTTATAAAATACAGTTTTTTAGTCTGTTTCCTATATTCATTAATGGCTACAAAGATCATTCCTATAACCACTGTGCAGATAATAATTTATCATATGAAAAAAACATTTAACTGTTTCTGAAGAAGCATTATTTTGCCTTTGACAGAGGACTTCTATGTTTTTAGGATCTGTAATTTTTTTTGCAAGTCCCATTTCCAAATTTTTTTAAGAGGTTACACGCAATATCACACAACTAAATAAGAATTTCAGTCATATAAGACAGGCTTGCATGTGTATTTTGTAAGAAGTGCCCAGTTGATTGTGGCGCCCATTCCCTGGTGAGACCCACTACATACACGGCCTTTTTGCATCTGACTTCTCGGCTGCTACCTTCCCTAGTCCTTACTCCAATTTCCAATTTGTGGTGTTCTTAACTTAGCTCAGTTTAAGCTTGCATGGAAAAGTCATCCACTGTAACAAATTTAACTAATACCATGTTCATACCCTGTTCATATTAGAGCTTCAGCTGTGTTTTCATCTGTTCAGAAGCTTTCTCCTTATAAATTACCTTGTATGGCCTCAAAAATACTAACTCTATTCTCCAGTGTTCCATACACTCTAAGCTTGAAACTTTCTAAAAATCAGAGCTGTTCAACAGCCTGCTGCATTTGGTACATTTCCAACTGGCAGCAGTGAGTTACAGCTCTTATTTCTAGGCAGCAAGTTGGTTTGAATTTGACATTTTAGTGGGAATGTCAGCTTAAAACTGAGGATTTGGGGGCATTTTAAATGGGTAATTCTAGATGTTAGCAATTTTTTTTCTTAAGTATTAAGAAATACAGAGCAAATTGAATAGCTACTATGCTATATAATATAATAACCAAAAATACTATCTGAAGAAGGCAGTTTATAATCAATTTCCTCTCTGTTCCTAAAACCATGGAAAAAGCAGTCAAACACCTTAAAATCACCCTTTGTTTTTACCTTCTCCATCCTCTTGAATTGATTTTGGCTGTGACACAGTGAAACACTGCATTACTTCATACCGCTGGCAAGCTTCCTGGTTCTCGGTGCCTGGCTCATCTGGAGGGTGAATTAGCATCCTGCAGTTAAAGGTATGGCTATTTCGTCGTGTTGCCTCTTGTGGCCAAGGAACTCCATTCACTGTGAAAAAAAAATTGATTATATGCCTGTGAAAAAGGTGAAAAAGTACAAACTGTGAAGATACAAAAGACATACCTTTACTCATCTGCTTAATTAGCTACTCAGATTAAAAGACAGACTTCCTCAGATCCAACATTATCCTGAGGGAATAGGATACTTAATCTTCCTTAGCAAAGCTAAATGTTTACCAATTAGAAAAATGTAAAATTTGCAAGAAATTGTATAGGATTTCCTCCCTCAAAGATAAGGTCTTACAAATACCTTAATTCACTAACAGCTTTTATAAACAGATAAAGACAAAATTAAAAATTAATAGCTTTAAAAAGTTAATAGCTTATTGCTCTTTTGCTCAGAATTTTACAGCAGTTAATTAATGAGCTTTCCCACTTGTTTCCTGCTATACCCTGGCAATGAAAAAAATGACTGAAAATCACAGGTCTGTTGTTAGGCAAGGGTTTTAACCTGGTAGGCATGGATGCTTAAGGATGGCTTGTGTGTGTGTGCACCCTTTTGGTTGGAGGAGTCAAAGTTTTTCAAATGTGACTCAAAAAAAATATTTAGAATATACAGAGACCAGTCTTGGTTTCTTAAATCATTTTTTCTTGCTCTTTATTTTATTTGCACAGTCTGCATGCTACAATGCCTTGAATATGGTGGGTAATCATTACATAAAAATGACTGTTAAAACAGAAATGTTACCTGATTCAGTATAAGAAAAGTGAATTCAGTTATAGAGAAGATAACTATACATTTCAAGTGAGAATCACTGTGTGGCACGTCACCATTTCCCAGTTACAATGTTATATTCAAACCATGGTGGCAGTCAGAGGGGTTTTTCAGCTATTCTCTCCCCATTCCCAACAGATTTCTTACCATAGCCTCGCCGTTGAACCTCCTTCCTTTTTACTATCTCATCACTCTATAACTGTTAGAGGAAATCATGGAAACAAACCTATACTGGAGTAAGGAGTCTTGGTTCATCTTTGAACTAGCTGTGAGTTTTGGGTTAATGGCTTAATCTTTGCCTTGTCTTTAAAATAAAGGAATCCACTTGTATTATCTCTAAAGTAACTTACACTCTAAAATTCTATAACACATTAAGACCCCTTGGTAACTCAAGTATCAAACTAGCGATTTTAAGAGGAACAATTGTTTCAGGCTTCCAGTTACTATAAACACATACTACTCTTTTCAAAGAAGAAACAGGCTTCCACTTCATTGAGTGAACAACATAGAAAATTAAGAGCTATGGATAACATTTTATTTGCATGTTTCGTTTAGTTACATAGGATTTCTAGCCAAGACTCTCCGCCAACTTTTGGAGCACATACAGGCTAAAGACTAGGCACGTGGCTTAGTTCATAGAACACAAGCTGGAAATCAGGCCCCATCCATACTCTCAGCTAGGCTCCTATAGCAGTGAACAACCCATCCAACCATACTTAGAACTACTGAGTTGAAACCACTCACATCCAAAAATGTTAATTTTAATACGTATGTAATATGAAGGGTATTCCTTCCTCCCTCCTTACCCTCTTTCCTCTCTCCTTCCCTTCCTCCCTCCTTCTTTTTCTTTTCTTTGAGCAAGGTGGTAGGATACACTATATACATTTGTCTCTTCCTTGTACATAATTAAAATGGAAAACAAAGGGAATTCCAAGCAGAAGCTTTTTGTGGCAAGGCAACTAACTGCTCTGCCTCCTAACACTGTCACATAATTGTGGCATAATCTAGAGGAAGAGGATAAAAGGAATGCTCTCTATCAGCTATTTGATGACACTCCTCCTTCATATTTAATCTCAGGCTGAAATTAAATTTTAAAATATTTTTAGTATATTATATATATTAGTATAATACTATATATTATAAATACAATAATAATAATTATATATATTATGTGAAGGGAAGCTATAGAGAGTTCACATTCTTTGAAAAAACACATTCCTTTTACCTAACGATTTTGGTAGCAGATTCTTCACAAATTCCGCGTGATCACCCACATGCAGTATGCTGTAGACACTGGTATTCATTAATTCCTCCTGATTGTAACCCAAGTAGCTGGTCACATTTTCTGACACAAATACAATTCTCCCTTCACAGTTCACAACAAAGAAAAATCCATCCAAAGCCTGCAAAGCCAAAAAAACGATTAAGAGGTTATGGGGTTAAAAGAGAGAAGAAAAATACACATACACATTTCTCTACTGAAAAAGAGATTGGAAATATACGCCAACTTAAAAAACGGGGGACTGAATAGAAGATTTAACATTGCATGTTCTCTGTGGAGGGAACAGGATTTTTAAACAGACTGTACACTCATGTTTCAAGTAGGCATCAATGAATATGTCAAATGTCTTCCTTGGAAAGAAATTTTATGGCAGCAAATGTGAAGTAAATGACTGACCCATTCAGTCAGTCATAAACACCTCTAAACTGTAGGTTAAGACCTGGTGTCTACCCTCAAGGAACTTGCAGTGGGGAGAGAGACATAAGCATAATAAAATACCAGTGAGAAATGCAGTATCAGAGCCATACACAGACTACTCTGTGAGCACAAAGAAGGATACTTATTTGGGGTCGAGGTGGGGGGCAAAGAAAGGCTCCTTACAGACCCTGATCTGAGTTATAAAAGGCATAGTGGAAGAGGGGAGGAGGAATGAGGCAAGAACATTCTAGGCAGAGGAGAGAACATGGCACATAATGGAACAAAAAAGCCATTTGGAGCTGCTGGAGCACAAGGCACAGGCAGGCAGTGAGTCTGGAGAGGTGGACAGGAGCCAAATCACAGAAGGCCTTCTCTGCACTGCGATGGAGCCAGAGACCTCCAAAAGAAGATGTACATGCCCCAAGGGGACATAAGATCCACAGGGGTGCAGGGAAAAGAAGTCGGAATCTCTATTTATAGCATAATCTAAAACACAAGGAAGAAATTAAGCTTAATTAACATAGCAACACCCTGGTGCCTCACTCAGTCTAGTCACATATCACAAACCACGGAATCTGAGAGAAGATCCAGAATGCAGAGGTTGACAGCAGTACCTTATTTATAATCTTTCTGTTTATCACAACATATTACAGTTTACTTGCTATAGAATGTATAAAAGCAATAAAATCAAGACCTTTAAAAAGTAGAACATTTATAGAATTTTGTAACAAGATGTAACCACCCTTTGTATCATACAGGGGTTTGCTGGTTACTGGTGGCAAAAGACTTAAGCCATCCAGCAATGTTGATGGGCTACTCATTTTTGTTTTTGAAAAAGGTTAAGTGTCCCAAGTTTGCTGACCTTTTCTATGATGCTGGGTGCTAATGATAATATCCTACTAAGCAGGTATTTTCCAAATAATAAACACACCTAATTTTGTTCCTTCAGGGTAAAGATGAAATTTTAACAATGAATAAAAAATAAACTGCTTTCAAAAAGACACTTATGCTACAGCGACAGCACGTGAAAATGGATGTTTTGAAATGTTACCACAGTTATAATTTTGTTGCTGAAAATGATGTACACTTATAAAAATTATCTTCTCAGTGTAAAACATTTAGAAACAAAACCTTTTCCCTGTGCAAAATTCTTCCAATAAGAGTTTCGATGGGCTTTAAAAACCCGTGTTTTAAAAAAGGAAAATGCAACTCCTTTTGATTAATTTGGAGAATCACTATTTGAGATCAAAAAAGATGGAATTTAAGGAATTCCCTGGAGGTCCAGTGGTTAGGACTTGGCGCTTTCACTGCGGGGCAGGGGTTCAATCCCTGGTCAGGGAACTAAGATCCTGCAAGCTGCACAGCATGGCCAAGAAAAAAAAAAAATTTGAAATTTGAAGAAAAACCTTTACATAATTGGTAGATAGGATTTCAAAATGAGTATCGTGACTTAGTAAACTCATCCAATGATATATTTTTCCATTTGTATCTACCTCATTTTTGTGAGGTGTTTTTTACAGCTGATAATTTAAGCCAAATATTAAAATAAACTGAACTTGAAACTACATCTTCAAATCACTACGTCCCAAAGCATTCAACCAAGATTTTAAAAAATATGAAGTACAGCATTGTTCTCATTAAAAATACTGCTAACACTTTCTTTAACAAGAACAAAAAGAAATAAAACTATTTTTATTCCACCTGACTGCTGTTGACTATTTTTCATTTAGTTCATAATGCAAAGAGGAGAGGGATGTGATTAATAATCTAAAAACCTCAACACTAGATAAACCCTTTGCTAAATTATTTTGGATTTAGATGAGCACAGGAAAGCACCCTCATATCTAATTGTTTTCTTAAAGTCAGATTAGCTATAAATTTCATAAAAGGTGATCTATCTATCTATCTATATGTATATATATTTGTCTGGCAGTTTATATTAAAATAGGGATAATTGAAATACAGACATATTTTTTAAAAAGAAGATCTAAAAATTCTTTAAAATGTTCTTAGCTATTAATTGAATCAGTGTAAATACAATTCAACTTTCTTTTTTCTTTTTGGTCTCTTAAAAGAGTTTAATAAAGAACAGTTTGGGTATAACAAAGTATCATAGTTCAGAGCAAGAAACAGGATTGATATCAAAACACAGGCAAGTAAAAAAACTTGGCCATTTCATGGTGAACCACTTCCAAGGGCCACACCATCCAGCTTCTAAAGCACTACCTTCTTCTATTTTCCATCTAGTTTTCAGTGTGTCCTTTTTAGCTCCTTGCTCTCTGCCTCCCTAGTGACACTGTCTATCTTCAAAGCCACAGTTTCCCTTGCTTTGTTTAATATAAATTTATTTACTTTATTTTATTTATTTTTGGCTGCCTTGGGTCTTCATTGCTGCGCGCAGGCTTTCTCTAGTTGCAGTGAGCGGGGGGCTACTCTTCGTTGTAGTGCACGGACGTCTCATTGCAGTGGCTTCTCTTGTTGCGGAGCACGGGCTCTAGGCATGTGGATTTCAGTAGTTGTGACTCACGGGCTCTAGAGTGCAGGCTCAGTAGTTGTGGTGCACAGGCTTAGTTGCTCCACGGCATGTGGGATCTTCCCAGACCAGGGCTCGAACCCGTGTCCCCTGCATTGGCAGGTGGATTCTTAACCACTGTGCCACCAGGAAAGCCCTCCCTTGCTTTTTTCACTCTCCATGTCTGTCTCTGACTATGTCTGGAAGTTATCCACTGTCTGCCGAGGGGCTGGGAGAGGTTGAGACCCACTCCTGGGATCATCTCTGCCCAATCTGAAGACTGTCCAGCCGTGGGCACAGGGCTGGTGGTGCAGACCTCGAGCACCAGCAAGGCCCAGGGATTCACCTGGACTACTCGGTGCAATTATTTTTAAGGCATTTGTGAAATCCAAAGGATTTAAACTTCCTTTGCAGTAGGCCTGGAGTCCCTGCAGTCTCCTGTTTCCAGACTTTCTGGGACTTCTCCAAGTTCTCCCATTGACTGCACCTGACCTCAGTGCCAAGCTGGGAAGTTATTCTAGTAGCTGGCCTCTGGAATATGCAGCTGGTCAGCCTTACAGGGAGTACAGAACTTTCACCAGGTCTCTGTTTGGCCTCGGTTACATGGACTCATCGTTTCCTCTGAGAAGTCTGGGGCATCATATTTCTTTTGAGCTTCTCCAGAAAAGGTTGGCTTGGAAAACAGGTTAACAGAGGCTGCCCCACAGTTGCAGAGAGGTCCTGCTGACCTTCTCCTGAGATACAGACAGCCTGTCCTGTGCTAGAAATGCGTATTTTTTTAAATTATAAATGAAATATAACTTAAACTTTTTTATGTATGAAAATTAAGTAGATAGTATAAGATCTGCCAAAATCCCACCCCCAAGAGATTGGTAACATTTCAAGGAATCCTTTGAGACTATTCCTATGAATATCTTTAAACATCTTTAATTTCTAAAAGTTTGTCTGATTAATATAACCTGCTAATACTTGTTCTTATCCTACAAGTTTCCCTCATATGTTGTGCATATAATTAACTTCCAAGTGTGCTCCTAGGAAGGAATCTTCCTGTTTCTCCAAGTCCTGACAGCTGGGCTGACACTGAGCTATACACAGGAGATGATAACAAATGCCACTCCATTCTGTACAGCATCATCAGTTGGAGGGGTTTTTCTCTCTGCCCAGGATATCAGTCTTTGAAGAGGACCACTTTGGGTCTCAATGCAGGGTTCACACTGGCCAGGGCTTCTCACAGGGCCCTCACTTTAAATGACTACACAAGCTTCACTAAGTAACACCTAAGTGTCAGTCACTGGACAAAGTTCTGGGAATAAAGCACATATTCTCAACAATTTTATAGCCTCTGACGGGAAAAAAACAAGTACGTGTAGTCACATTATAGTACAATGGAGGAATTCATAAAGGTTAGGCACAGAGTGAAGCACCCAAACGGGCAAAGGGTTGACTGTTGTCGGGAAGGTTTCCTGGGAGGAGGCCACATGACACCTCAGCTGAGGCTTGAAGGACACAGCAGTAACTCGGGTGGGCAAGGGGTGGAAAGAACATTCAAAACAGAGGAAACAGCTCAGAGGTTTAAAAAAAGAAAGAAGAAATCACCTTGTACTTACTTGTCATATTTGTGTTATATTTAACAATAAAAAGTTTTTTTGAAAAAGCTTCAAGGAAAAGCCAAAAAAAAAAAAAAAAGAAAGAAAGAAAAAATGGCCATGGGGATCATCTTGAAGGCAATGTTTTTAAGCAGGAGACTGACATGATCTGCTTTAACAAAGACCCTTCTGGCAGTGGGTGTGGCATGTGGACTGGAAGCAAGCAGACAAACTGCGACGCCACTGTGATGCTCCAGTTCAAGCGCGAGCCCGGATCAAGGCAATGGCAGTGCAAGTGACAGAAGAGGCAGAAGAAACAGATGTGGTGATCTCTAACAGCTGTGGGAACAAGCGCTTGGGTGATCCTTCACTAATGACTTTAGGGTTCTGGTAGATGAGTGCCTTTCCCTAACAAAGGGAATTCGATGGGGAAAAAAAAATCTAGTTCTTAATTTTTTGACTTTTCTTCTTTTTTCAAACAGGAGATAAAGGGATCGATTATAAATTTAGTTTTAGAAATGTTATATTTGAAATGACTGAGGAACTTTCTGGTAGAGGTGTTCAAAAGGCAGCAGGATATGATGAAAGGGAAGCTGTGAAAAGAGATATGGGCCAAAGACAGACATTTTTGACTTACAGGTACATACAGTATCATTTAGTTTTTGTTTGTTTTTAACTACAATCATCTTTTCCCCTTCCACAGAATATGTGATTTCCTTTGAGGAGTTACTTCTCCATTTAATAAAGTCTCGTGGGATTCTTAATCAGGCCATTGGGAAACTTCCTCCCTAAATGTGAGCCTTGAGAATTACAAAAAGAATGAACATGGCTGGAACACATGCATTCTGGCAGCCGGGCACTGTCCAGATGGGTCTTTTGAAGAGACCATTCGTACAGTTTCTGCTTTCTAGCCTCCATAAGATGCCTTGGTTTCACCTTATTTCTAAGCACAGTTCTGTGGTATCCAAATAGCATCCCAATAAATTCACATTTGCTTAACTTAGTCATAATTGGTGTCTGTTGCTTCAAATCAGAAAACCCTAATTGGTATTTTACATACACACACACACACACACACACACACGAACACATCATATAGACAGAGACATAGATGTTGATAAAACTGTCCAGGAAATGTGCACAGAATAAAAAAACAAAAGGAAAAGAGCCAAGGCCAGAACCTTGGGGGATGCTAACATTTAAAAGGCAGGTAAAGAAAGAGAAATCTGAGAAAAAGGCTAAAGAGCAGCCAGAGAGGCAAGGAGATAGTTTTATAAAAGAGGCTCATGAGGAGTTTTAAGGAAGACGGAAGTGGGTGGTCAACAGTGTCAAAGAGCCACAAAGCAATGTAAGGAATGGTATAATACAAGTTTAGGAGGCCTGAACGCACATGCAAGGTATAGGGAGACTTCTGTGACTAACGCAGAATTTTCTTGTGGAGTGATAGGAAATAAGCAGCGTTAAGAGTCAGATAATGCAGAGCTCTTGACAGGAGGTAGAGGAACTTAGACAGCAAAGAACACTGGAGAATGAGGGGCTTTAAAAAAAAAAAAAGCCTATAAATTCTAATACCACTCTCTCTTTTGTTTTTTGTTTTTGTCTTTTTTTGGCCACACCATACGGCATGTAGGATCTTAGTTCCCTGACCAGGGATCAAACCTGCGCCCCGTGCACTGGAAGTGCAGTGTCTCAACCACTGGACTGCCAAGGAAGTCCCACCACTCTCTCTTTAAGCGTAGGAAATTACCTCCAATACCTTTATTCTTAACTCGTGCTACCTTTTTATGTTTAAGAAAAAGGAGGGGGGCAATATATTGAAAATTGTATGGTGAGAATTTCTCACAATATCATGGCTATTTGGTCACCTTCTAGATGTGCAGATCTTCTACCTGAGCAGGCCCCTCTAGACTGATGACAAACAGAACTTTCTGCAATGATGGAAATGTTCTTCTGTGTTGTCCGATACAGTAGCTACTAACCACATGTGGGTATGGAGCATTTTAAACGTGGCTGGTGAGAATTTTTCTCACCAGACATTCAGCAAAAAT
This sequence comes from Stenella coeruleoalba, assembly GCF_951394435.1. NCBI lineage: Eukaryota > Metazoa > Chordata > Mammalia > Artiodactyla > Delphinidae > Stenella > Stenella coeruleoalba. Next base: position 71,173,010 of record NC_137159.1, read on the forward strand.
GCCTGAATTTTTCATTGTATTTAACTTTGAATAGCCATGTGTAACTATCTTACTGAGCAGTGCAGCTCTAGACTGCAGCCTGGATAAGTCAATGAACAATCTCGTGGTGGCTTTTCTACCACTTCTTCTCTTAGCCGCCCTGGATTAGATTCCGTAAAGTTTAAGGCAATGAGGCAGGACTGGGAGATACAGAAGAAGGGTGAGGAAAGGTTGTCGATAAAGGTAACTTGGAAGTCTATAAATGTAATTCTATTTTACAGTTTCAGTTTCACATCTGTATAGCTCATAAATAAAAATATTATTAGCTCCTTGAAGTCAAGAACCTAAATACATTTCTATTCTGAGTTTTTGGAACTTCTAATTTGATGTGTTTTTTCATATTTGAAAATGCTTGCCTAATGACATGTAATTCATGTATAATGTTGTGTTGCAGTTTTCCTTTGATTCATAGTGGTTTTCAGGGTAATAATTTCATCATCTAAAAAAAATGCTTTCTTCTTATAGCAGTTTTGAATGGATGTTTTCCTGTCGTTTTCTGTTCATTTTAAAGTGTTATAGATTTTTCTTACACAGAAATAACAAATGTCTATGTAAATTAAAGCAGTAGTAGTATTCTCTGGCTCCAGTTGTGCTGTTTTCAGTTTGTGGATAATCTATTTGCTCTCCTTATTGATCTCTGTGGTTTCTGAAGAACCTGTGGTAAAACTGGGATTTAAATGACTACCACTTCTCTACAGGAACTTCACAAATCTCAAGGACCTCTATACCTTATACTTTTTCAGTATCTCAAATGGCATTATATGCAGAAAATACATTTCATAAACATTTAATGAATTGACAGGAGATATAAAGTTCTTAGGCCAGTTTTAAACTTAGGGACACCGAGAACGCAGACAGAACCTCAACAGAAAAACTAGAAGATATGAAGAGACTAGTCTACTGATATCCTGCAGAGTAGAGGAGATAAGCAATAAGTGCTAGGATGGGTCAGGTCTCATCCTAGGATGGGTCAGGTCTCATCCTAGGATGGGAAGTAGTGGGATGCGGACAGGAACCAAGGCCGGGGAAGAGATGGGATAGCGGGAAATGAGCCTAAAGTACTTTTCTTTCTTTAACTTATTTTCCTCTAATGGCTTATATTAAAAAATTTAAAATATAGCAAAGTTGAAATAATTTTGTAGTGAACATCTGTATATCCACCACACAGATTCTACCATTAACATTTTTACTATACTTATTATAACACTATTTCCAAAAGGCAGTCATGTGTCATGCAATCTATTTAAGGGGTTGTGAAAAGAATAAACACATCAGAGTCCATCACATGTGGTGGCTTTCCCCTCTCCCAGTTATATGTTATACACTCACCCAAAGAGTCGTTTCTATCCAGCTTCAATGGCCAATGTTTTTTTATATTTACAACACTATAAAATATGTGCTCATTCCCCTAATAAAAATCATTAAAACCAACAGCCTAAAGTAACAAAGCGCTTGTATAACTTGGAGGGGAAAAAGAAATTTAGGTTTTGAGGGGGAACTTGCTAACAGGAGAGTCAAAAATATTTAGCAGCCTGTTAAAAGTACAGGAATAGCGTTCGGAAAGAGGTTAAAGCAAGAAGTACATATTTGAGAGTCATCTCTAAAGAGATAAAAGATGAAGCAAATGATATTACTTGGGCTAAAAAAACCAAGCACTAAATTTTGAGAATGTTCTCACATTAGCGGTGTCGGTAGAGGGAATTATGGTTCATACAAAAACAGAAGAATAGTTAGGGTAATAGGAAAAAATGTATAAAGGAGTTAGAAAATCAAGAGACCTATACAAGTTTGAGTGTTAGGAAGACTTCACCAGAAAGAAGGGCCTTGAGGTAGGACAGGAAAGGAGAATTTATTTAATTTTATAGATATTTATTTTTAAATATGTGTATGATTTAAATACACATATTTATATTTAAGTATATGCACATACATAATAAACATACATATATAAAAAAATAAAATTAGGCCTAGAGGTGGGAAAGTCTAATTTGTGGGGAATGAGTGTGTATATATACACACATATATGTGTTTTTAAACATTCATGTATGAAAAAGGAGTACTTAAGGTGATGAGCCTGCTCGGAAACAAAATATCTGTTTTGAGAACAGAGGGAGGAAAGATTAGATAGGAAAAAAGGGGTGAAATTACACAGTAATTACAAAGTAATTCAAGATTAAAAATTCTTCATTTTAAAAAGTTCTCTTATAATGTCTACATAAATAGTTTTAAAATTTTGGTCAGGAAAACACCTACTGTAATAAACTGAGGCATCCCTTACTCAAAAGTGAAATTCTACAGTAGAAATTAGCACTAGCTAGCTAAATAGTTCTAAAAGTTTTATTTTTCCCAACTAGTCCTAACTATAATAAAGAAGTAGCAAAGCCAGGCAGTTCTCTTCAGTTTTCCATCCAACCATTAGAATGCCTTTATCAAAATTTCTTTTTCTTTTTTAACATCTTTATTGGAGTATAATTGCTTTACAATGGTGTGCTAGTTTCTGCTTTATAACAAAGTGAATCAGCTACATATATACATATATCCCCATATCTCCCCCATCTTGCGTCTCCCTCCCATCCTCCCTATCTAGGTGGTCACAGAGCACCAAGCTGATCTCCCTGTGCTATGCAGCTGCTTCCCACTAGCTATCTATTTTACATTTGGTAGTGTACATATGTCCATGCCACTCTCTCACTTTGTCACAGCTTATCCTTCCCCATCCCCGTTTCCTCAAGTCCATTCTCCATGTCTGAGTCTTTAGTCCTGTCCTGCCCCTAGGTTCTTCAGAAAAATTTTTTTTTTTTTAGATTCCATATATATGTGTTAGCATACGGTATTTGTTTTTCTCTTTCTGACTTACTTCACTCTGTATGACAGACGCTAGGTCCATCCACCTCACTACAAATAACTCAATTTCGTTTCGTTTTATGACTGAGTAATATTCCACTGTACATATGTGCCACATCTTCTTTATCCATTCATCTGTCAATGGACACTTAGGTTGCTTCCATGTCCTGGCTATTGTAAATAGAGCTGCAATGAACAGTGTGGTACATGACTCTTTCTGAATTTTGGTTTTCTCAGGGTATATGCCCAGTAGTGGGATTGCTGGGTTGTATGGTAGTTCTATTTGTAGTTTTTTAAGGAAACTCCATACTGTTCTTCACAGTGGCTGTATCAATTTACATTCCCACCAACAGTGCAAGAGGGTTCCCTTTTCTCCACACCCTCTCCAGCATTTACTGTTTGTAGACTTTTGATGATGGCCATTCCGACTGGTGTGAGGTGATACCTCATTGTAGTTTTGATTTGCATTTCTCTAATATTAGTGATGTTGAGCATCCCTTCATGTGTTTGTTGGCAATCTGTATATCTTCTTTTGAGAAATGTCTATTTAGGTCTTCTGCCCATTTTTGGATGGGGTTGTTTGTTTTTTTGATATTGAACTGCATGAGCTACTTGTAAATTTTGGAAATTAATCCTTTGTCAGTTGCTTCATTTGCAAATATTCTCTCCCATTCTGAGGGCTGTCTTTTCGTCTTGTTTATGTTTTCTTTTGCTGTGCAAAAGCTTTTAAGTTTCATTAGGTCCCATTTGTTTATTTTTGTTTTTATTTCCCTTTCTGTAGCAGGTGGGTCAAAAGAGATCTTGCTGCAATATATGTCAAAGAGTGTTCTGCCTATGTTTTCCTCTAAGAGTTTTATAGTGTCTGGCCTTACATTTAGGTCTTTAATCCATTTTGAGTTTATTTTTGTGTATGGTATTAGGGAGTTTTCTAATTTCATTCTTTTACATGGAGCTGTCCAGTTTTCCCAGCACCACTTATTGAAGAGGCTGTCTTTTCTCCACTGTATATTCTTGCCTCCTTTATCAAAGGTAAGGTGACCATATGTGCGTGGGTTTATCTCTGGGCTTCCTATCCTGTTCCATTGATATATATTTCTGTTCTTGTGCCAGTACCCTACTGTCTTGATTACTGTAGCTTTGTAGTATAGTCTGAAGTCTGGGAGCCTGATTCCTCCAGCTCTGTTTTTCTTTCTCAAGATTGCTTTGGCTATTCGGGGTCTTTTGTGCTTCCATACAAACCGTAAAATTTTTTGTTCTAGTTCTGTGAAAAATGTCATTGGTAGTTTGATAGGGATTGCACTGAATCTGTAGATTGCTTTGGGTAGTATAGTCATTTTCACAATGTTGAATCTCCCAATCCAAGAACATGGTATATCTCTCCATCTGTTTGTATTATCTAAAATTTCTTTCATCAGTATCTTATAGTTTTCTGCATACAGGTCTTTTGTCTCCTTAGGTAGGTTCATTCCTAGGTATTTTATTCATTTTGTTGCATGGTAAATGGGAGTGTTTCCTTAATTTCTCTTTCAGATTTTTCATGATTAGTTTATAGGAATGCAAGAGATTTCTTTGCATTAATTTTGTATCCTGCTACTTTACCAAATTTATCGACTAGCTCTAGTAGTTTTCTGGTAGCATCTTTATGAAAATTTCTCATGTTCATTATTCACATTTAATTTTGAAATAGTAACAATGGTCAATATAGTTTCTAAAATAAAATAATTATTAAAAGTTCCTTAACACTTTACTTTGTTTTATAATTTATTAATTGGATGTTAAAACCTAAAAGAAGATAAAGAAAAAAACCAAATTGGCTCGAAAAAAGATTCTGATCACTTTCTGAGTCAATGAGAACAGCTACCTCCAAAAGAAGAGGTCCCAAGGATTCCTTTTCGATCACTCCTTGACTACTCGACGAGATGTCTGACTTCTGTACTTCATCATCAGTTGTTGATTTCTCTGTAACAAAGCAGCAAAAAGTCACACATCCAAAAAGAGCTCATTTCCATAATGGCAAGTTTATTAAGACATGAATTTACCTAATTTCAGATTCAAAAAATATTTATTCATTATGTAGGCACTTTCACATTTAATCTTAATTATACTCATTTTGTGGATGATGAAATTGAGGTTCACAAAGGTTAAATAATGTGTCCCAAATGATATAACTAATAAATGGCAGCAGGAGGATTTGAATTCTGACCTACCAAATCCAGTGTTCCAACAAATGGAAAAAATGGTGTAAAAATATACAGCCTTTTAAAAAAAAGTCTACACCAAATATTTTAAAGAAATAAGTAAATTGTAAAAGAATAATTATTTCCTCCATCTTTCTCCTTTCCTGATTTGATCAATTGCCACTTAAGAGAGAGTGAAGGTACGATTCTGTGAGCCTGCGTGAAATAGCTAACTTTTCACCTTCATGTCATGATGATCTGATTGATAAAACTGCAACTGTTAAATGATTTAGAATTCTTTTGTGTGGTGATGTTGAAAAGTCCATCCATCATCTTAAAGCAGCAGCATACTTATATAAAAGTTTCCAATCTGTCAGACTAATTAGCTCACCAAAAAGCAAATACAGTATTACTGAATATAGAGATTCATTTTTTTCACTTTAAAATATGAAATATTTCAAATATTCCAAAAAATACAGAAAGTGGCATAGCATACAGTCACACAGCCACCATTCATTTTTCACAGATGTTAACATTATTTGCTTCAGGTCTTTCCTTTTTAAATAAATAAAATGCTACAAATAGAGCTACAGCTCTACCACTATTCCTCCTCTGTCCGTTTTCAGAAGTAACCAGTGTTCTGAGGTCAGCATAAACATTTCTAAGCATGTTTTTATACTTCAACTACATATGCATGATTTTTACAAATATATTATTGTTTTGTGTTTTAATGTTTACATAAAAATATATAGACTTTTTCAACTTTTTCCACTCAACATTATGTTTGAGATTTAACTATACTGATACATATAAATTTCATACGCTCATTTGAACTGCTGTATAGTATATGAATAACCCACAGTTGATTTCCTAGTCCCCTATTGGTAGACCTTTTGACTTCTTACAATGCTGTAATAAACTATTTTCAGTATTTCCTCTTTTGCACATTTGTGACAGTTTCTTTAGGGTAAATATTAGAAGTGAAATTGCTGGATCACAGGGTCTGTGTATTTTCAACATTACTAAGTTTGACAAATTACTCTCTATGTACCACCAGTAACATACAAGGGTTATTGTTTTTCTGTATGCTGACACTTGATATCATCACAGCTTTTAATTTTTGCGAACCTAATGGGTGTAAAATGTTATCTCATATAGTGTTTATAATAATAGCTTTACTGAGCTACAATTCACACAGCATACCATTCATGGATTTAAAACATACAATTCAGTGGTTTTTAGTGTATTCACAGAGTTGTGCAGCCACCATCACAATAAATTTTAGAACAATTTCATCAACCCCAAAAGAAACCCCATACCCTTTAGCAGTCATTCCTCATTTTCCCAACACTCCCAAGCCCAAGGCAACCACCAATCTACTTTCTGTCTCTATAGATTTGCCTATTTTTGACATTTTATATAAATGGAATTATATAATATGGGGTCCTTTGTGACTGGCTTCTTTTGCTTAGTGTAATGTTTTGAAGATTCATCTATGTTGAAGCATTTATCAGTACTTCACTATTTTTTATTGCTAAATAATATTCCAGTGTATAGGTATACCTCATTTTATTTACCCATTGATCAGCTGATATACTGTTTGCTTCCACTTATTGGCTATTTATGAATAATGCTGTTATGAACATTTGTGTACAAGTTTTCATTTCTCTTGGGTATATACCTGCAAGTGGACTTGCTGGGCCACATGATAACTTTATCTTTAATATTCTGAGAAACTACTGGGCTGTTTTCCAAAGTGGATGCAGAATTTTACACTCTCACCAGCACTGTATGAGGGTTTCAGTTTCTCCCATCCTTACTAACACTTGTTACTGTCTGTCTTTTTGACTGTAGCCACCCTAGCAAGTGTAAAGTGGTCTCTCATTGTGGTTTTGATTTGTATTTTTCTGATGGCTAATAATATTGAGTATGTTTTTCATGCGTTTATTGGTCATTTGTGTATTTTCTTTAGAGAAATGTCTACCCAGAGCCTTTGCCCATTAATTAACTGGGTTATTTATTTTTTAATTATTATGGTATAGGAGTTTCTCATTTAGTTCTAAGATGTACTTCCTTCATCATTTCATGTGTTTCTAACATTAAGACAGGTTTTGTTTCTTAAACAGTTCCAAAATACATAAACCATCAAGTCCAAGTACATTAAGTAACTATGCATGATAAGCACAACAAACAAAATTTTAGGCAAAACCCAAGGCAGGAGTGGCTATATGACTGGCCTAAGGCATGTGAACAGATGAGACATGCAAGGACAGAGTCTTGCCCTTAAAGGGACAGAAGCATGCCTTCCTGTTTTCTTCTTTCCCTTTCCTGTCATCAGGAACACGTACAGGTGAGCCATGTTTGACCACATGGGTAAGGGCAATACCCTAGGAATGGCACAGGAAAACAGATGGAAGGAATCTGAGCCTCTGACACATGCCTAGACTACCTTGTTAAAGCCACTGTATTTTGGGTCTCTTGCTACAGTAGCCTTGTCTGTATCCTAACTAATACATTCCGTATTTCTCAACAACATGCTTATTTGCTATATCCTGACTGTGCCCATGTTAGACATAATCTATTAACATGCCATCATAAAAGGTAAGAATTTAACTTACTTACATCAACCATCTAGACACACATACATATCCCCTCTTCCCATACTCCCAGTAGAGTTACAATAATTTTTAGAGCAGTCAGTATTTAGTATCTATGTTACTATGGCCATATAAATATAGTCCACAAATGAGTCAAGGTATGTGCTATAATTTACAATTCTCATATTTCATGTTTTAGTTTTTCTGTGAAGTTTGATTCATCTCTAAACTCTCCTCCAGACTAAAAAATTCCTCTCAATTTGGTCAGTCATCATATACTCTATGTGTTCCATTTTTTTCCCCATAGAAATATTCCTCCTAGAGTTCTCTATCCACCTGCTCCAGTTGGGACTGGCTACTTCTTTACTCTGCTGCTCAACTGTAACCCTGGGTCTCCTTCTACCTTTCTTTTGTTAAGATTCCATGGTTTCCCTGGGCTAAGATCCTATGCCTTTCTTTCTTGGTTTACTACCTTGGTCTTGATAGATATTTCTGGAAAAAAGTACACAGGAGATAACATTCTTGAGGCTTCAGATGTCTGAAAATGTCTTTATTTTGCACTCATATTTCATTTGGATGAACACAGAATTCTAGGTCCAGGATACTCATTTTCAGTGTTCCTATTTGGAAATCCGCACCCTCCTGAAAGTAATCTAGTATGTGTCTGTTTTTTCCTCTCTCTTGTTTTTTCTTTCTGGTGTCTAGAAATTGTGCATTGGTGTGAGGTTTTTTTCTTTCTTTTTTATTCATTGTGCTGTGCACTACATGTGTGCTTTCCATCTGGAAACCCATATCCCCTAATTCTGAGAACTTTTTGGTTTTTGTTTCTTTGCATTATTTCTTATAATTTTGGTCTGGTTTTTTTTTTTTTTTTTCTGGGACTAATGATGTATTATACCTCCTGAACTAATCCTATACATTTCTATCTTTCTCTTGTTTTCCTTTGCTTGTCTTTTTTATTTTACTTTCTATGGGATTTCTTCAAATTATCTTTCAACGCTATATCTTTTTATTCAACAAATATTCATTGAAGGGCTTCCCTGGTGGTGCAGTGGTTGAGAGTCCGCCTGCCGATGCAGGGGACACGGGTTCTTGCCCTGGTCCGGGAAGATCCCACATGCCGTGGAGCGGCTGGGCCCGTGAGCCATGGCCGCTGAGCCTGCGCGTCCGGAGCCTGTGCTCCGCAACGGGAGAGGCCACAACAGTGAGAGGCCCGCGTACCGCAAAAAAAAAAAAAAAAAAAAAAATATTCATTGAAAGTCTACTATGTACCCAGGAACTGCTACAGGTATTAAGGATACAATGGTGAACAAAGAAAAATCCTTGCCCTCATGAAGCTCTAGTGGGGGTAGGCAGGCAATAAACAAATAAAATGTGTAATATGTTAGATGTAAAAAATACTGTGGGGAAAATAAATCAAGGAAGATGTAGAGAGAGGGGTGTGTGTGTGTGTGTGTGTGTGTGTGTGTGTGTGTGTGTGTGTGTGTGTGTGTGTGTGTGTGTGTGTGTATTAGATAGGTTAGTGAGGGACAAGTTCATTGAGAAAAAATATTTGAACCAACACATAAAAGGGATGCAGGAGTGAGCCTTGTGTATATCCAGGGAAGAGAATTCCAGACAGAGAGAACAGCAAGTGCAAATACCTGAGGCATAGTGTTCCTGGAATGCTTGGGGCAGAGAGTATGAGAAGATAAGGTAATACGGTAAAGTTTTTTTCAGCTATCCTGATTTTAAGTTCCAATGTTTCGTTTTATAGCATCTTATTCTTGTTTCATAGATGAAATATCCTCCTTTTTGTCTCTGAGGGACTGTTTGATGGCTTTACATTTTCTTTTGCTCCCTGCATTGTCTCTGCTTCCTCTGAGTTCCCTTTATTCTGTTCCTTTGCTTGATTTATTCTTTTATAAAAAGACTTTCTTCAAATATCTGGATTTTTATTCATATTAAAGAGTGAGGTACTAAAATCCTGACTGGCAGATGTGTGAAGTGTGGGGACAGAGCAAGGAGCTGACTTTTTCACTTGGGGGATCAATTCCAACTGTCAGTGTCTGTGTGTCTTTCCCTTTGGACTGCTCAATTGCCCCAGAGGAATCCTCCCATTTTCAGCTGAGGGAGTATGAGCCAGGCTGTCAGAGTTTCCAGACTGAGTAAGGAAGGTACCATACAGCCTCTTGTTGGCTATCCCCTCTGCAGACCTACAATACCAGTTTTTCCTGTCTGCTAAATCAGTTGTCACTAGACTATCTACTCCTAAAATCTTAAAAGCCTATCACCTCAACCATTTAAAACATACTATTTGTTCATAGTCTTTTTACATTGCTGCTATTAATCTGAAGTTCTTTGGGGTCTATTCCTTCTGTTTGTTATTTGTGTTCTTACTCACTGTGGATTATTTCCTCCTATGTTATATAAGTTTATAGCACAAAATCTCCCTCAGAAGCACTTTTTCTTTGGGAACCTGACAGGGCGAGGTGTGGTTATGTTCCTTCAAAGTGCTTTGCCTTTGTTTCTGGTAGGCAACCCAGGAGTTGTGTGGTGTTGGGTCCCCAGTAAATATGAATAGTATAAATATGAACCATAAAAATAAATCAGGGTTTTCTCAGAGAAGGCTGTTTCCCCCACCCAGAGCCCAGGCAGAGACAAACTTATAACTCAGATGGAGGGACTTTCCTACCTCTGAGTTGCTGTCTTTCAACCCTATGCCAGAGCCTCAGGTCTGATACCACAACTTGTATCTCCTGACTTAATCCCCTATGATACTGGGTCTCATAACCTTTCAAGGCAACCAGTTCTCAAGATAACTTAATAAGCCACTTTGTTGTAAAAGAAGGGTCTCAGATTCACATTCTAAAATAAATAGCATCTAAACAAAAATGTTCCTTTAATAAGATTACAAAATTGAATGCAATTTCTTAATGAAAAAAAATAAAATCACATATTGTAAATGTCTTAATAACAAAGCACACAGTCACAGGGGTTTTTTTGTTCATTTTTTTACCTTGTTCCATTCTCTTCATTAGCTGTATCTGATCGACTGTCTTCTTCAATATCTTGCATTTGTCTGGTTTTACACTCAAGCTGTCAATGTCACTGATGTTGGCAGACAATAACTCGGCTAGCTCTTCTAAATATTTATTTTCTTGCTCCCTGCGCCTCTTTTCAGTGCTGTTACACAAAGGAAATCCAGTTACTGTACTTTCTACCACCATATTTCCTTCTCTGATCATGTATTTAATATTTATATATTTACAGAGATTCCTGTTTTTATCCAGAATATAAAACCAGATTTAGAAAACAATTTAAAATTGTATCTAAAAAACAAATATTACAAAATACCAAGGTGCAGAAAACAATTCTAGCTAAAAAGCATAAAGAGAATGACTGCCATCACAGACGTATTCCCTCAGTGACGTATATACATTGAATATTTCAAATGAATACTAGATATCAAAAAGAAGCAGACAGTACATATACTAGTTGCATTTGAAATTATTGGATGTTCCAAATAATAATTCCTTAAAATAGAAACTTTGAATTTTCAAATAAGTTTGTTGTAAATTAAGCAGGCATACTACACCAGAGTTCAAATAAATTATAATTAGAAATCTGATAAAGTCTTGATTCTTATAATGTACTTAAAATTATAACCCCACACCCATCAGATTGGCAAAACGTTGAAGTGCGGAGACAAGAAAAAAGGAACTCTCAATGCTTATCATTTAAAGAACAATGTGATAATTACCCAGTTAACATAAAAATGTACACAGATCCTAAAGAAACTCTTACGTATAAAACAGGAGGTGTGTACGAGGATGTTCATGTTCACTGTAGTGCTGGCTGCAAGAATGAAAATTTGTAACAAAATGGCTGTTTACCCATAGGGAATGTCTATCTGTAGGGAAACAGATTTCTCAAATACGGTATATTCGTGTAATACAATATTTATCAAAAGTTAACAGAACTGAATAAATCTAGTTATCTTTATGTCTAAAGATCCATGCTGAAAAGTATACTGTAGAAAAATACACATAGTATTATGTAATATATAAATTTAATAAACATTCTCTATTGTTCACAGATACTTATATATGCATAATCATTAAAAACAGATTGAAAGAATTAGAGACAAATCAATTTTGTCATTAATCATCTTACTACTTTTATTTAAACAAAACTGCAAATACGTGGTTTATATGTGGTGGGTATACATCGTTTCCTAGTCTCTATTCTTTTATAGGTTAAAAAATTTTCCCCAAATAAAAATTTAAAGTAAAATACAATAGTTTTATCTATTTATTCTTAAATTAAGAAGGACTGACATATATAGAAATAGACAAGAACATTAACTCTGACAACACAAACTGAATTGCATCTTGATATCAGCATTCCTCCTAGCTTCTGGACACTTAGCTATGATTATGAGTACTTAGGTTATCATCGCTCAGTAACAGTTTTCTGAACTGACTAAGAGAAGTAGTCACTTTTCTTTCCCCAACCTGAAGCCCTGGCACTCTCCTGTAAAAATTCTTTCTTTGTCCCCCCATGAGAAAAAGCATGTAATCCAATGACAGAAGAGTCTTCTGCCGTTTTATGCGCTACATCAATGATTATCAGCTGGGGGCCATATTGCTTTCCCTGTCCCCAGGGATATTTGACAATGTCTGGAGCCATTTTTGGTTATCACAACTGGTAGGACATTTTGGTTATCATAACTGATATAAAGATGCTATTTGGCATCTAGTGTGTAGAAGCCAGGGATCCTACCAAACATCCTACAATATACAGGATAGCTTCCCACACAGCACAGTATTATCTTGCCCACAATGTCAACAGTGTGGAGGCTGAGAAACCTTGCTCCAGATCCTTGAAGGTGAATGGAATAAAATCCCGACTCTTCTCTCAGGTAGGAAAGCTGCTGTTTTGATCTGATTGAGGTTCCTTCTCTATCTGGCATTTATTAGAGTCTCCTTAGCAATAATTCTCTTTTGCCTATTTGATGACCACATTCCTTATTAACACACAAATATTTAATTCCACAAATATTCATTCTTTAAAGTCCTGATATCAATAATTTTTTTCTTTGTTCCACTAATACCATACTATATTGAAATAGCAGTTAAAGATGTACAATGGATTCATTTATTCATTTGACAAATATTTTCTGTGTCCTTACTATATATAAGTTACACATTGTGCTAGGAACTAGGGATAAAATGGTGAGTAAGGACAAAGTTCTTACCAAACGGCAGCTTAGCCTGTAGTAGAGAAGCCAGGGAACTCATGAAATAAGCACACAAACTAATAAAAACCTGAAATTACAGATTATAGCTATAAAAATACATATGAAATAGATACAAATAGGGGAGATTTGACCTAATAGTTAATGGAAGGAAGAGAAGGCTCCTTTTAAGAAAGTAATGACTAGGGCTTCCCTGGTGGCACAGTGGTTAAGAATCCCCTGCCAATGCAGGGGACAAGGGCTCGAGCCCCGGTCTGGGAAGATCCCACATGCCACGGAGCAACTAAGCCCGTGAGCCACATCTACTGAGCCTGCGCTCTAGAGCCCGTGAGCCACAACTACTGAGCCCGCGTGCTACAACTACTGAAGCCTGTGCACCTAGAGCCCATGCTCTGCAACAAGGGAAGCCACCACAATGAGAAGCCTGCGCACCTCAACAAAGAGTAGCCCCCACTCACTACAACTAGACAGAGCCTGCATGCAGCAATAAAGACCCAATGCAGCCCAAAATAAATAAATTTAAAAAAAAAGAAAGTAATGACTAAACTGGTATTTGGAGAATGCATAGGTGTTGACTACAGGAAATCTAGAGGGAGCAAGCTGGATGAGGGAGCAGCATGTGTAAAGGCCCTGGGGAAGGAAGAGAACATGGTAAGTATGAGGGACTCAGAGAAGGCTGGTAAACTTGGAGTAGATGAAGCAAAAGCTCTGAAGTGACTTAAAATGATAAAGCAGCTCTGCCAGAAACAGACTAAGAAAAAGAGTGTTCCTACCTTGATGCCAGTGTGTCACATGGCGATCCTTTCCTCTTATGTGAGTCTGGGTTAGCAGGGTCAGATGAACTGTCCCCAAGGCCACTCATGTTGAAAAACTTCACACCTAAAAAGGAAGGAAAACAATAAGAAATCTACCCTAATGAACTTTCCAACTCTATGGGAATAGGAAGCTCCCTTGTGTTAGAATATATCTAAATACTGTGGTTTCTCAATGAATAATTACAGCCATCATAAAAGCATCCACATTTATATAAAAGCACAGGAATCATCAGCTATTTAGTGTTTCTACACTTTCTTTTCTATACCTGTAAAATAAAATTAGTCATCCTTCATAAAATCATAGAGATCAATTAGGATGAAAATATTGTTAGAATAATTAAATAGACAATGAAATTTTTTAAAAGAGAAAAACCCACTTCATACGTAAATGTAAAAACTGTGTAACTGAGAGTCAGATAGATTCTTTTTTATATTTATTTATTTCAGATTATTTTGAAAAGGACTTAAAACAACTTTTACTCATAAGGTTTGGGATTTTATGTTGATAGGAAAAGAAATAATACATATATGATTAAAATTAAAGCGATGAACTAGATTTGGATTTTGTATTGTACTTACCAACTTTGAATTCCATACTCCTAACCTTTTGCTTATGCAGTCAGGCGACAAAGATCAAATGTTTAGTCTACGTTAGGATCTTGTTATAGATGCCAGAGAACACAAAGTCATTTCCCGTAGCATGCCAGCCAGGTCTCTCTCTTACATGTTGTGCCAGTCAGTGGCTGTGCTTAAAGATCCCTCCTGATCTATCCCTATCAACCACTATTCTCTGCAGAATCTCTAACGAAACTTGGAAGCTTATCTCTGGCCTTAGACTCATCACCATCACTTAGATTTTACTAATGTCAAACAACACACCTCTCATTCTCTTCCATTCCATCTACCCTTGTAAAAGGAGAGGAAATTCTTGTTAAATGGGAAAACCTTTAACTTTTCCTTAAATTCTAAAATGATTAAATAAATACAGTGCTGCATGTTAGCAGCCATGCTTGTAAAGTTGAGATCCATAAGAATTTCTCACATGACTTTAATTAATATGTTGAAATAGATCCTTTTTCTCTAGTCCTAAAACTTCCTCTGTCTCCAGCTCTTTCTCAGTACCAAAGATTGTCATATCCCATTTTCAATATAAAAATAATACCTAGAACTCTAATCATGACTTTATTATTCCATGTAACCAAAAAAGCACATTTCTAATTTCTCCATATTAGACGTGCAGGTCATGAAAATTTCCAACTCCTAGGATCGCAATTATTTTTTACTCTTCTCTTTTGCTCCTCATTTTGTATCAGAATCCACGTCCTGTCAATTCTTCATTAACAGGAGATCTTACAGTGTCCCCTCCTTCTTCATTCTCAGATACAGTTATGATCCTTATTTGGAAGCAAATACCTCATTCTAGATTCCTGCAAGATCCTTCTACCTTGTTTCTCAATTCCAGTCACTCTCACTTCTAATGTGTCCTATAAACAGCAGCAAAACCACTCCTGCTCAAATGGCATTTTCAAGATATCACTTCCCTGATAAGGAATCAGCTTGATTCCCCTACTGCAGCATGGTGGTTAAAAGCATGGGCGTTAGGGTCAGAAAGGCCCTGCTTAATCATTACCTGCCTGTTCCTGGGCAAAGTGCTTAATCTCCTTAAATCTCCTATTCCTTCATCTGTAACATAAGGATAATAACTATACTTACCTACCTTTAGATTTGTTGTGAGGACTGAATGAACAGTCATGTAAAGAGTGCACTGTAGGTTCCTAGAGAATGTTGGTTATTGTTATTATCTCCCCTTTAGACTAAGAGCTCCATGAGGGGAGTAGTGTTCACTCAGTGGATAACTCATCCCGTACTTCCTCATTGATAAATACAATGGACACTTTTCATTCCTTCACTCATTAATGCTCAATAAGTGCTAACTTATTACTATTATTTTATTGGACTGCTTGAAGCAGCATCTGAACTGTTTCCTTCTGAAAATATTGTCATCCATTGACTTCTGTGATCCTATGCTTCCTTCATTTACTTAACAAATAAATCAAGCATCTATCATGTCTCAGGCACTGTGATAGGAGCTGAGCAAAATCACGGGCCGCAAAATAGAGGTCCCTGCCCTCACGGAGTGGGAGACATAAACAAATAAAACACAAAATTAATATGTAATTTTCTTATAGTGATAAAATCATAAAGGAAAAGAGTAGGGTTCATAGAGAAAAACAATAGAGGAGACCTAATTTTAATTGGGCGATCAACTGAGGCTTCTCTGAAGAAGTGATGTTTAAGCCACAGCCTGAGAGATTAGTAGAATTAGTGTGGTTTTCTACTTTCCTGATTCTCAGTACTTTTTGCCCAGTTCTTCGGGGCTAGATTTCCTCATGGTTCTAATGTCCTACGCCTCCTTTCCCCTCATACTATACATTATTCTGCAGTGATATCACTCACTCAACATGGTTTCAAAGAAAAAAAATCTCTAAACCAATTACCCTGAATCTCCATCTCTAGCCAGATCTCCTGGGTCTCAGACACATAACCCCGCTCCTTGCCAGATAACTCTATGCAGAGGTCACATAGGCACTTCAAATTCATCTTTCCAAATGAACTTAACATCTCCTCCTCATGCAATTTTTTTTCTCTCAGTTGGTACCCTGGAGTCATTCTACCCTCTTCTCTCATACCCCACATGCAAGCAAACAGTAAGATGTGTCCATTTTTATTTCCTAAATATTTCCAAAATCCACCCCTTTCTTATAATCTCCTCTCACCTGTTGCTGAACTATTAAAAACATCATAGTTTTTATGGTGGTCTCCCTGAGCCACCAAAGTAGGCTATCAAAAACATGTTTGATCATGTCAATCTCTTGCTTAAAACCCTTCCCTAAATCCTCACTGCCCAAAGGATAACATTCAACATAATATACAAAGTTTGCATCAGTTCCCATCTATTGTGTGTCCATTATAGAATTTGGTGAATGAGTGATTAAATGTTTGTCCAATCAAGTTTAGCCCAACCTATATAAACAATATATAAACAGACTATATATATTATATACTACATACAGTCCCTATATACACATATAGATTATATATGTTAATTTTAGTTTCAACACTAAGGAAAGACTTTAAAAATAAAATCCTTGATACTATCCCATCTTCGCAGCAAAGGTAAACATGAGTCAGAAACTTTAAATTGATCTCAATGTGGGTAGCCCAAGTAAACTCAGCAAAAAGTATTTATTGAGCTCCTACTATATGCCAGCTTCTGTTCTAGGTAGTGGGAGTACAACTGTGCATGAAACATTAAAAAATCACTGTCCTCATAGAGTTTCATTCTATTGTGAGGGAGAGAGAAGCAAAATTAAAAAGTAAAGTATAGAGTATATTAGAAGGTGATAAGTATTATGGAGGAAAACAAGGCAAAAACAGAGGCTTAGTTTTGTGGAAGGAGAGGGGCAGCAATTTTAAGTAAAGTAGTTAGGAAGGGCCTCACTGACAAGGTGAGACATGAGCAAAGACTTGAAGGAGGTGAGGGAGAGAGAATGACATCTGGAAGAAGAGTGCTCCTGGCAGAGGAAGGGCCATACACTTTAGCTTTACTCTGAGTGAATTAGCCAATCACTGGAGGATTAAGAACAGAAGAATGACAAGGTCTGATTTTCATTCTAAGGCTTCCTCCATGAACGATAAGCACAATCTTTCTGATCTCAGTAATTTGGCATCTAAATAAGTTTCCAGCTGCCAAATGGACATTTCCATTTGGATATCCCACGTCACCTCAAATTCAACACGTATAAAACATGATGGGGTTTTAAGTTCCAGACTTCTATTACTGACACATAAATGAGATGAACTGCACTATGGATTAATGTCATCATAGAAAAACATTTATTAAACCTCTTGTCAGGGGGAGAGGAAGGCTCTATATGACAAGGAAAATAATTACAATTTAAGGTGGACAGCCTCAAAGCAAAGGTCAATATGCCAGACTTGCCACCACAACAAAAAAGATGTTGAAAGACCCGACAATGGCTTTGTTAGCATCCATTCTCAAATACAGAACTAGAAAAATCAGCTAAGTGATATATTACTATAATGAGTAAGACTGCTACTTTCTTCTCCTATGGAGAGTCATAGAAACATAAACGAGATTAACCAGATACCACAGAAGTAAAGATGCCACTTAATTTTGTTTTTACTTAGAAATAAAATATAAATATATTTCAAAGTTTATTAAAACAAAAAATGAAATTATGTGATAAATTCATAATAATAAAGAAGCATCAATGCTAAATTTTTCAACAAAAGTAGAAATAAAAGAGAGAAGAAAATGATGAACAGGAAAGAAAATGAAAGATAAGACTTTAGAGTTCGCTAAAATCCAAAAGAAGTGTTAACTAACTCCTACTTAATGCTCAGCTTTACTTAGCTGCCAGTCTTCCCTGCCTCCTAAGACATTAGGTTATACCTATCTAAGAATTTACCCATCTGAATTCTATTGGCTCTCAAAATACTGCTGGGCATATATTTCTTATGATAATATGCTATAAAATTATAATTCTCTTATTTGTCTCCTCTTCTAGATTGTGAACTCAAAAACAGTTACTAGATCTCCTCATTGTATATCCAATATGTAACATAATGTCTAAAAGATACAGAAGCTAAAATAGGTGATAAATTAAGTGATTAAGTTATTTTACTAATATGACATTTAAATTTTTTAAATAATATTTAAGATTTTTTATAATTAAATATTTTCTGGAATCTTTCATAATGTTTTGGAATTCTTTTCTATAATTGAGAAATTGAGCTTTCTTGAAATCCTTGTTCTCCTGTTTTCAATGGAAAAAAAAAAAAAAACAACCACCTTCTTGGTCTAGAAATTTGAGAACATCTCTTCTAATTCTGAAAAGGTTAAGATCTATTTTGGAGAAACCTCCTACTATATTTCACAGTACGATAGAGACACAAAAATATGTTGCATTTACACAACTGTAAACATAAGCAATACAATCTCACAGTTTGGATAATTTTGAGCAACAAATAAATCTGGATTTCAAATGAGATTCCCCAGACTATGCTAAGTCAGACTACTGGCTGGAGACTGACATCTGCTAAATTTATCTGAAATTCTGGGGTTGAGGAGACATCACACAACAATTCAACAGCAATTCAATATCTGGCTTACCAAAGTAAGAGCCAATAGTAAGAAGCTATGAGAAAGTCACCAACAATTTGCTGATGATATGATTCTGGTATTACCTGCTTTCTATTTACAAAACACAATAAACAGATAGTGGAATGCAAAACCTCTGATGAGTGAAAACTTTTACAGCTATTCTATTTGTGGAATGGCTTTATATTTGGCAGTAAGGGAACTTAAACAAGGTTCATTAAGAAAAGAAATGTTGGTTTCAGGAAGCCAATTTACATATCACCTTTAAAAAAAAGAGGTTAGGTTTCTAAGTAAAAGTATGCTGTTGATTTAAAAAGAGTTGCTAAGTTATACACAATCTCATGCACTCTCTAGAGAGCAGTTTTTGGAACTAGAAACCACATCTACCTCTGTTCAAATGGACCAGACTAAACCAAATAGGTTGGGCTGAAGAAATAGGTCAGTGCTTTATATTTCAGTTGAATTATAGATTTCTACATAAGAAATTTGTCACTCACCTCCCAGATTTAGCTGAGGACTGCATCATTTGAAAAATAAGTAACAATTAGTTAATAAACAACTCTAATAATATACTTGAAAATGCTAGCAAGCAATTAGCACAGAGAAGCACAGACATGAGAGGGACACTCTGAGAGTTAAACCTCCCCAAGTTGATAATATCACACAGGAAAAATCGTGACAAATAAAGAGCTCCTGCACTGGGTAACTGCCATAAAGGATGTTTCTCAGACTGGAGTCCGACACCTAGGGTTCTCTAAAAAAAAGTTTTCAATTTTGTCTTTTCACTTCAGTGACAGTTGAATTCTTTCTCATGTGATAAGAAAGGATGGGGACTTTCGGATTTCTATTGCCCTTTTTATGGTTAAATAATTTCCCATTGTTTGGATATACCACATTTTGTTTATGTATTCATCAAATGATGGCCACTTAGGTTTCCCATTACTGGGGCTATTTAACAACAATGCTGCTATGAACATTTATGTGCAAATTTTTGTGTGAACCTGTTTTCAATTCTCTTGGGTATGAAACTACTAGGTCATATTGTAACTCTCTAAATTTTTGAGGAATTGCCAAACTGTCTTCCACAGTGGCTGTACCATCTTAAATTCTCACCATCAAATGTACAAGTGTTCCAATTTTTCCACATCCAAAAATTGGTATTTTCTGTTTTTTATTGGTAAGTCATAAGAGTTCTTTATATTCATGTCTAGATCCTTATCAGATATATGATTTGCAAATATTTTCTCCCATTCTGTGGATTATCTTTTCACTTTCTTTATAGTAACTTCTGATGAACAAGAGTTCTTAATTTTGATGAAATCCAACTTATCTACTATTTCTTCTTTGTTTAGTAAGTACAACATCTGGGCTTCTTAAGACAGTTTCTACTGACTGCTATCTTTCCTGTGTATGGGCCATACTTTTTTGGTTTCTTTGTATGCCTCCAATTTTTTTGTTAAAAAACATATTTTATTTTTTAAAATATTTTATTTTATTATCTTTTATTTATTTTTGGCTGCGCTGGGTCTTCATTGCTGCGCGTGGGCTTTCTCTAGTTGCGGTGAGCGGGGACTACTCTTCATTGTGGTGCATGGGCTCTTCACTGTGGTGGCTTATCTTGTTGCGGAGCACGGGCTCTAGGCGTGTGGGCCCCAGTAGTTGTGGCACACGGGCTCAGCAGTTGTGTCGCATGGGCTTAGTTGCTCCGCAGCATGTGAAATCTTCCCAGACCAGGGCTCGAACCCATGTCCCCTGCATTGGCAGGTGGATTCTTAACCACTGCACCACCAGGGAAGCCCAAAAAACAGATATTTTAAAGCTAATGACTGAACAAGGATTTCCTTAAACATCTGGAAACAAAAATTCTCTCTGAACCCACAAAGCAGGAACCAAAACTCAGATCATGGTTATCCCTGGCCCAGAGAAGAGTCCCTGCCACATAAGCCTCTACAATAAACATGCCCATATCTTAACTGTTATGGCCAGGAATAAAAAGCAAAGGCAAAGAAACAGATTGAAAGCAATGAGTTCTTAAAAACAGACGTCATTTTATCTTATTTCATTGATTCTATAAAATATGAGATTTTTTAAAAGTGCTTTTTGTAAAAGAAAATCCTGTGCAAACTCTTTTAAATTTATTACACTAATAATAAAGACATTATCAAGGACTTGGCAACTTAGCTTCTAAAAGTATATAATATTTGAAACAATGTATTTAATAAATTTATGTTTACTACTAAAAGTTTATTCTACAGATCAAGAGACAATGCTTCCTTTTTCTGCATTATTTTTTTCTAAATGGAAAGAATAATTTGGAAAAAGGGTTAAAAAGTATTCTTTCTTTTCTATTAGCAAATATATAGGAAGAAGAAGAAAACCAAATAAGTTTTAAACCCCCAAGTTTAAATTCCTCATATTGACTTTATTTAAAATTTAATTTTTTAAGGTAAGAAATACACATATATGCATTGGCCTTGTTAAAATACTCCTATTTAGGAAAAACAGTCAGCATATGAAACATGTTTATGGCAGCTATTGTATTAAAACAGTTTGGCAAAAATATCCTCAACATTTCCTTATAAATCTACAAAGCTAGATGATTCCAGTTATTTTAAAATGACATTGGGTAATTGTAGATATACTGTACATGTCTTCCAAAAATCAGTTCTACATTGTTCTAACGTGAAAAATATGTTGGTATTAAAAAAAAGATTAAAATCAGTCTTCCTGACTATAGCTATCTTTAACTATAAACAACAAAATAAGTATTTGATATTTACTTGCATGTTCACAGAGAAGAGTTTATAGTAATCTAGCAAAAAGGTAACAGCCTTAAAAAAAGAAAATGATGGTCATAGAGACAAAAATTAAGTGACAAAAATGTCAATCTCTGTCTTTTTCCACGAACTTCACCCTCTTTCACAGATTCAGATACTAATGAGCAGAGAAACAGCTAAAGCGGGGGCCAGACGAGACTGAAGATCAACATTAGACATAGATAATCCACAGATGATTATCCAAAACCAAATAACCACATTTACTATATAAAATTACTCCAATATCTAAAATAAAGAATTAAGCCCCTGATCAGAAGTGGTTCAATTTCTCTCGAACATTTCAGAAACTCACTTTAAAATACAGAGTTAAATGTACATATATAAACCAACAAAAGAAAAAAAAATCATATTGAAATTTGATTTCTAAAGTTATAAGGTGGCAGTAATACCAAAATAATAGAGCTGCATGGGTCAGAATAATCTGCCAAAATAATGGAGTTGTGTTTTGAGGGCATTAGCAAATGATCGAGTCAAGTTAAACCTTCAGTTAATTTCAGGATCATCTCCCCAGCAGGAGGGGAAGGGACATAAATTAAATCACAATACAACTCTAGCTACAATCTTCATTGCTCACATTTATAGAAAGGAGATGCATTTTTAAAAGCCCAGCTTTAAACCTAAGTCATCTTACTTGATTCATTTATATTTGGTAAAAACTTTATTGATACCCATTGAAAAAATGAAAAAAAAAAAAATTCCCAAGCATCTCAGGTGAATAGCTGGTTAAACAGCATCAGTATCTCCTCAATAAAATACTAATTTATCTAGCTATACCCCTTCCAGTGTAATACCCAACTAAAGACTAACTCTAAACAAGTGAAACTTAAATTTCACTTTCCAGTGTTCTCAATAAAATAATAACTATGAAAATCATGCTTATAAATTTTAAACTGGAGACTCAGACTTATAAAATTTCAGAAGAGGGACCCTAACAATTGTCATCTCATACAGTGCTTCTCAACTTTCTGACTATAGACTACTTAGCACATACAAAATGCCTGTCCTGCCTATTTCCACTTTTACAGTATAAAGTTAGTAGTAAAAAAGAATTTGAGAGGAACAAAATAATAAAAAGGTTCACAGAAAAACGTAGGCCCATTAATATGTATTCAATTAAAGGATATGACAATGTAATAATATATATTGTGTGTTTATGTATCTCACATATATGAACTCATTGATTCCTCACAACTGCCCTATGAAGTGTGTATTATTATTATCTCCACTTTACAGAATCACTGACTGAGTTCAATGGTTTTATCTTACTAATAGAGAACCTATGGGCTGATGGTGACAACAATGATGATGACTAACACTTTTATAGGATTTACTATGTGCCATTCTAAGCATCTAACATAGTATTTACTTATAAACCTTACTAATTCATGTACTCATAAGATATGAGGTATGTAGTATTATAATCCATTTTAGAGATGAGGAAACCAAGGCACAGAGAGGTTACTTAATCTGCCCAACATCATAAGTAGCAGAGGTAGAAATCAAATTACCAATTCTTAGGTAATTTGGTTCCAGAATCTGGCTATGTTTTAACTTATATAACTAACCTATATAACCTAACCTTACATACTGATGAGTAGAAAAGTCAACAACAGATTCTAAATTTTGCTTTTACCTAATGCTTCTTCCTTAGGAAAGTCTTCAGAAAAGTTGACATTAAGTTATACCACATCTAAAAATACTGGGTGGTTATTTACAAAGTTCTCAAACACATGAACAGAGAATCTTTCTAACTCTTCATCCAAACATCACATAGCAATAAATAAAATTAATCATATACCTAATCCTGACTTATCTTCTATGGTCATTACAAATAAAACCAATTATTTCTTATAAGATGTGATTCACCTTAAAATGTAAATGTACTATTCCTTCAAAATCTAAAGTTCTGCCTTTAATTTGTCCAAAAGTTTATAAATCTTGGATTCTAAGATTATATGTATACATATGCACACATACATAAAATTGTTTTAACAGACTTTCTCCTGAAAAAAATCTTCATGGGCTTCATTCTACCGGATAAGATTCTCAGTAACAAAACCATGAATCTCCAAAGTCCCATATCATAGTCTCTTTAGAAAGGAACATAGATGGAGACAGACAAGCTCAAAATGAGTGCCACTGTACAAAACAGCTGGCCTATACTTTTTCAAAATGTCAATATCATGGAAGACAAAGAAAAGGTGTAAACTATTCCAGGTTAAAGGAACCAAAGAGATGTGACAATTATGCAATGTATGATTCTGGATTAGACAACTGACTAAACTGTAATATAGACCATATATTAGATAATAATAATGAAAATGTTAAGTTTCCTGAATTTGATTATTATATTGTGGTTAAGTAGGAGACATTAGGAGTAAAAGATCATAAATGTCTACGACTTACTCTCAACTGTGATTCATCATCATCATAGTGGTGATGGAGGGGGAGGGGCAGGAGAAGTAGTAGTAAATACATACAGAGAGAGAGAAAGCAAATGTAACAAAATGTTTACAACTGGTGAAACTGGGCAATGGGCACATAGGTGTGCAATCTACAAATCTTGCAGCTATTTGGTATGTTTAAAGTTGGTCTGAATAAATGTTAAGGAGAAATATAAAAGATAAAAACTTTCATTGTGACATGAAGAAAACATGACTTTCTCACAGTCACTCACTGAACAATGAGTTAAAGAAAAAGACACCCAGCCCAGAGTTCAATCACTAGATTATTCTATTTTCTCTCCCTTTCTCTTTCATAAAGTCGAGGTATGAACATTTCTGTCTAAAAACTCTTAAAGAGAGGACTCTCCTACATGACTAAAATTTCTCTTAATTATAATATATCCTACTCTGCAAAACTTTTTTCTTAATAATCAGAATGCTTATTAACTTCTCTCTCCTTATTGAGAATCAACAGTCTGATTTCAAACAACAGAAAATTTCAGTTAATAAATACAATGTATCACCAGTTAATAAAAGCCATAAATCTGGAACATGTTCGTTCCGGAAACCAATGAGGTTTTAAAGAGAGAGGTAGTAGGATCAAATGAGTATCTTCTCAAATCATGCTGCACCACCAGTCCTTGCTTTAAAGTTCTCTGCCAATTCATAGTCTTGCCTCCGTCTCCCAAATTCATTATTTATTCCAAACACAGGCATTGGTTGTCAGCCAACCAAATTTAATTGCCTTTAACTTCTATGATTGCTAAACCCCACCCTCCAAATTGACAGCGATCACTCCAGGGTGACAACTGTCTCCTCCTTTAAAAGTGGGTGGGTGGGCTTCCCTGGTAGCTCAGTGGTTAAGAATCCGCCTGCCAATGCAGGGCACAGGGGTTCGAGCCCTGGTCCGGGAAGATCCCACATGCTGTGGAGCAACTAAGCCCGTGTGCCACAACTACTAAGCCTGCACTCTAGAGCCTGCAAGCCACAGCTACTGGGCCCACGTGCCACAGCTACTGAAGCCTGCATATATATTCTAAAGCCCGTGCTCTGCAACGAAGAGTAGCCCCCACTTGCTGCAAGTAGAGAAAGCCTGGGCGCAGCAACGAAGACCCAACACAGCTAAAAATAAATAAATATATAAATTTATTTTTTTTTAAAAGTGGGTGGGTGTGCAATGAGTCAGAGATGAGGGGGGTTTACTGGGATACTGATATTGTTCTACTTCTTAACCTGGATGGCATTTACACAAATACATTCAGTACATGATAACTCAAGAGTTATACCCTTAGGGCTTCCCTGGTGGCACAGTGGTTAAGAATCTGCCTGCTAATACAGGGGACACGGGTTCGAGCCCTGGTCTGGGAAGATCCCACATGCCGTGGAGCAACTAAGCCCATGTGCCACAACTACTGAGCCTGCACTCTAGAGCATGCGAGCCACAACTATTGAGCCCTTGTGCCACAACTACTGAAGCCCACACACCTAGAGCCAGTGCTCCACAACAAGAGAAGCCACCGCGATGAGAAGCACGTGCACCATAACAAAGAGTAGTCCCCGCTCCCTGCAACTAGAGAAAGCCTGCACGCAGCAACGAAGACCCAACGCAGCCAAAAATAAAATTAAAAGAGTTATACCCTTAAAATTTATGATTTTTATTTATATATGTTATAATTCAATTAAAACTTCCTGCTGGAAGTCTTCCCCTTACTTGGTTTACCAGTTTCTGATTACTCTTCAACTTTCTAGTCTCGGCTTGGTACATGTTTATTTTTCTCACTATAGGTTGCTATGACCATTGTCATATTCATGGATACACTAGTTCTATTCCTTCAGTTAGCTCACAAACTCTTAGAAAACAACAATTTAAAACTGCTCAAATGTACAGAATGGACGCTAGATGTAAACAGATTTAATGACTGGATTATAATAGAAATGGAGATATGGGGATATATGTATATGTACAGTTGAATCACTCTGTTATAAAGCAGAAACTAACACACCATTGTAAAGCAATTATACTGCAATAAAGATGTTAAAAAAAAAATGTATAGACCAAATCTGGGGATGGTTCAGTATAGTTTTTCCCCTGCCATTTAAAAAAATTTTTATATTGGAATATAGTTGATTTACAATGTTGTGTTAGTTTTAGGTGTACAGCAATCAGTTATACATGTACATATATACATTCTTTTTTTTTTTTTTAGATTCTTTTCCCATATAGGCCATTACAGAGTATCGAGTAGAGTTCTCTGTGCAATACAGCAGGTTCTTATTAGTTATCTATTTTATATATAGTAGTGTGTGCTGCCATTTTTAATTCAGTAAGGACTGGAGGGTTTCATAGTAAGATACTGATCTGAACCAGTATTAATTTCAATGTGCATTACAGTGGTTTACAAAGTATCATCTATAACTTTTCTAACATTTTCATTTAGGAATGTCAGCACATATTTTAGAATAACCTTGAAGCTTCTCAGATCAAAGACATATTTCCATAAAAAATAAGAGTCAACAAGTAATCATTTTCACACCATACTTTTGCAGAAACAAAGCTCTTTAAAAACAGAGCTACAATTCCTACCTGGGAGACTTCTTTGTTCATAGTGAGTCCTCAGAACATATATGGTCAAATCTGGTGCTCCAGAGGGTAGCTTCCAATGGAATGGGGGAAAGGTATTTTCCAGAGATGGCTCGAGTCTCTTCACTCTTACCTCTTCTAAGGCCAATTATGCAAACAACTAAAACAAAGGAGAAGAAAAAAATAAAAGCAGAAGGGAGGTTAGACTGTCATTTTATTCTCTAAGAAATAATAAAGGTCAGAAATGCTCGGTTAAAAAAAAGAAAATACAACTTTTCAGGCCAAATGGAAAAACACTTCCAAAAGACAATGGATGAAGATCTGATTTTACAACTGAAGTCCTTCTGGTACCTGAATATATATTCTTATTTAAGACTGCTGCTTGAGTAATACATAATTGCATTCTGCCATTAATCTCCTGACAGGTCCATTTATATGTCTTTTAAAATTTTTTTCTGGCTGCATTTGTATGTTTATCTTTCTTTTTACCTATAAATTCTGATTTTTAATGTTTTCAGTTTGCACTTAATTCCTTCTTTCATTTCTGTAATACTTCTATGTATTAAAGTTACTATGATACTTAACTTTCAAAATTTTTATTGTAAAAGTTTACAAAAATTTTATATTCCTAATACCTAAAAATAAAATTCATTGAGCTCTGGTTCCAGTAAAGATGAACTATCTTGTATTGGACTAACTTGCCCACAGATAACGATGATTAACGCTGGACAAAATAAAAATTACTCAAAGACACTGAAAAGTGACTAAAAGCAGGCAGAAACATAGGGAATTTGATCACTGCAAGAAAGGAATCATACTGAATAAGATCTATACTTATAAGACTTTCCCTTAAGAGAACTCTTCCCAGTATACCCCTTAAGTACTACTGGGAGGCTAGACCTAAGGGAGAAAACCACTGTCTCACTGGCTTGAGGCATTAGAGAATGTAGTTCAGAGCTGACAGAATGCTAGATAATAGGAGGAGAAAATCATGGTAGGAAGGGCAGTACAGTAAGGGGGTGGGGGACCTTAATTCTGTATGCAGATTTTCCTCAAATCCTTGGTTGATCCAAATACCCCTATATAACCATACCACAAATGAGATTCCCTTTTGCTGTTTATAATCATACACTCCTCACTCCCTTTTTCTTAACTCCTAGCAACTACTTATCTGCCCTCTATTTTTATAATTTTGTCACTTTGAGAATATTACAAAGATTGAATCGAATAGTATGGAAACATTTTGTACCGGCTTTTTTCACTCAGTCTAATGCCCTTGAGATCCATCCAACATGTTGCATATACAAATAGTTTGTTGCTTTTTATTGCTCCATGGTTTGAAGGTACCATAGTTTCTTTTTCACCATTCCCTGTTGAAGTACGTTTGGGTTGTTTTCAATTTGGGGTTATTATGAATAAAGCTGCTATAAATATTTGTGTACAGGTTTCTGTGTGAATATAAGTTTTCACGTCTCTAGGATAAACACCCAGAAATGGGGACTTCCCTGGTGGTCCAGTGGTAAAGAACCCCCCTTCTTATTCAGGGAACACGGATTTGATCCTTAGTCAGGGAACTAAGATCCCACATGCTGCGGGGCAACTACAAGTTGCACCGCAACTACTGAGCCTGCGCGCTCTGGAGCCCGAGTGCCACAACTAGAAAGCCTGTGTGCCACAACTAAGACCCGATGCAACCAAATAAATAAGTAAATAAACAGACACCCATAAATGCAACTGGATTGTACAGTAAGTGTATATTTACCAGCCAGTAATTTAGTTGTCTACTAGAACAAAAATCAATACTCTTCAGAAAAAGATAATCCACAATATTATCTACAATACCCAGTATACAATAAAAAATTACTAAACATGCAAAGAAGCTAGAAATTGTAACTCAAAATCAGGAAAAAAAAGGGGGGGGTCAATAGAAACCATAAGATGATTAGTTGAAATTAACTGATAATGATGTTAAAGCAGTTATTATGAGTATGATCAGGATGTTATAATAATAAGTGAACAGATGAGAAATACTTGTAGCAAATGGATACTATAAAATAGAAGTAAATGAAAATTCAAGAACTAGTTCAACATGGAAATTTTAAAATTCACTGGACAAGCTTAATAGAAGATTTGAGATGGCACAAAAACAAGTCGGTGAACTTGAAGTCAAAACAATACCCAATATGAAGACTGGACAACTGAAAAAAATTAAAATCAAAAGTTGACTTTTTGAAAAGATAAAAAAATTATTAATACTTGAGCAAGAATGATCAAGAAAAATGAAAGACAACACAAAGTACCAATGTCAGAAATGGACAGCTATCACTTCATGTCCTACAAATATAATGTTCTAAACCACATAATGCAAATCAATTCAGTAACTGCAATGAAGTGAAAAATTCCTTGAAAAATATAAATTATTAAAACCACAAAAATGAACAGAATGTTATCTACTAAAGAAATTAATTTGTAATTAAAACAAAACAATACTCCAGGCCTAGATGGCTTCACTGGTGGGTTCTATGAAACATTTAAAGAAGTAATAATAATAATTGTGCACACTTTCCAGAAAATAAAAGGCAGATACACCCCAATTGTTTTACTAGGCCAGCAAAACCCTAATACCAAACTTGCCAAAGATATTACTAGAAAAGAAAATCAGTTTCATGAATGTAGACACAAAATAGCAAATTAAATCCAGCAATATATAAGGATGATATGCCATTAACAGAATAAAAAGCATATAAATATCTCAATAGGTACAGAAAAACATCTGACAAAATTCAGCACCCATTCATGATAAAATTCTCAGCAAGCTAAAAATTAAAGGTAACTCCTTCAATCTGATAAGGAGGATCCATGAAAAACCTACAGCTAGTATTCAGTACAACGGTGAAATATTGGGAGTTCTCCTAATATTGGGAACAAGGCAAGAATGTTCACTCTAACCACTTCTCTTCATTATTGTAATAGACGTACTGGAGGTCCTAATCAGTGCAATAAGTCAAGAAAAACAAATAGAAGGAAGCTTAGAAAGGAAGAACTAAAATTGTCTTTATTCAATTAAAAAATGTCGGTACATAAATCTAAGGAATCTGAAAAATGATTACTAGAATAAGTGATTTGACAAAGCTGTAAGACACAAGGTAAGTATACAAAAATCAATTGTGTTTCTATATAACCACAGTAAACAACTGGAAGTGCAAAACAATTTATAATAGCATCAAAAAACATAAAATACTTAGGAATTAATTTAACAAAATATAGGTAAGACCTATACATTTAAAATTATAAAATTTCTGAAATTACAAAAGACCAAAAAAAAGAGTGACTGAATATTTTCATGGGTTCACTGAGACTCAATAGCATTAAGATGTAAATTCTCCCCCAAATTAATTCATATAATACTCAAAAATAAAATTAGTGGTTTACTTTTTACATATCTAGTGCATTTTACAATCAATGAATATAAATCTTTTTTATTTTATTTTATAATATATTTATAATGTGGGTTTTCTGATGCTTGTTTTAGGCTTTTCCTTTTTAAATAAAGACTACGTTTTCTCTACATCATGATTCCCCCCAATGCTGAATTCCACATTAAAGTGGCATGTCTATCTAATGTTAGAAAATTGGATGATCCTATGACCTGGATCCAAAAGTGCTTACCTATTATAGTCCCTCTAAATTAAACAGAGTGCTTTTTGTATTTTCAAGATTTTCTTTCCCTTTTTCCTTGATTTAAACCCACAATTCAAAAACTCAAAAAAACTTGGACTAGTTCTTCATAATGACATAGTTTAAACTATTAAAGAAAGGAATTTATAGTTAGGTTAGCCCAACTTACATTATATTTAGTTGGGTTGTTCTCACTGTATAATATCTAGTTTATTTGCATTTGTAATCAACTTAAGTCCCCAAGACATTTCTTGGGTGATAAGATACCTCCTAATTAATACTTTGTGTTCTTTCATCTGTGAAGCACTGTGTCTTTGAATTTGTTCCTAGGTAAATTTGCTTAAGAATTGGTAAGTAGTAACTGACTATGGCAAAGATGGCATTGTTCATTTAGTCAACCACAAACCCAGGTTCTGTCATTTTCTGACTTTCAAGGAAGAGCACTACTCAAAAATCATTTGTGTAGTTAAGGCTACAGGTATAATCTTTGTGAAATAATGCCACTCTCTTCTATAAAACCTAAGAGTTTTTACAGGTACTTTTTCAAAGTCAGGCAGTAACTGAAGCCAGATGGATCCTGCTAATGATTTAGGGGGTCCTGATGATTCAAGGCCAAACGGGAATACAGGAATGATGCTGAGGGGGAGGCTGAAAATAGTCACTCAGGGACTGCATGAAGACAGAAAAGCACAAGATAAATCCGTAGTCCAAAAAGATATGTAGACAACGAAAAGTGAAAAATATGGGGCTTCCCTGGTGGTGCAGTGGTTGAGAGTCTGCCTGCCAATACAGGGGACATGGGTTCGTGCCCCGGTCCGGGAAGATCCCACATGCTGCAGAGCGGCTGGGCCCGTGAGCCATGCCCGTGAGCCATGCCCGTGAGCCATGGCCGCTGAGCCTGCACGCCCGGAACCTCTGCTCCGCAGCGGGAGAGGCCACAACAGTGAGAGGCCCGCGTACCGCAAAAAAAAAAAATTTTTTTAATTAAAAAAAAATATGGAAATCAAGAGACAGGTGATACACAGAGAACCAAAGAAGACAGGAGGAATACGAAGAAATAGGGAGAAAAAGAGAGCAGTGCTGATGATCTGATGTTTGGCATTATGAGATCAGTAAGCTCACTATTCTTAAAATATATCTCCTAGTATTTATTATGTATTATCTGTGCTATCCAGAGCTCAGTATTTTAAGTCTTTTCTCACACCCCCTCACCTCCAGGAACCCAAAGCAGGAGACCTGATATGGATGGTACAAACTCCTAGGAGATCCTCATGCCTGGAGGCTTCCCATTACTTGTTCCAATTCTCTCCTCATGGGTAAGGCCTTTCTGTCTTCATTATCTGCTTCCAGTTCTGGCACAAATGCTGGCTAATGCAGCACCTCAATTCCTTTAATTTAATTTATTAAATTATTCAGTTTATTAACCTCTTATATTCAATCTGATTTAAGAACCAGACGAGGAAGCAAGGTGAAAGAAGAGTACCTATAGCACTTAACACATAGAAAGAGTAATAAAGGAAATCTATCAAACATTCCTCCTTTGTTATTTTGGAGTTAGGCAGAGGTACAGGGTCAGAATTTTAAAATATATAGAGAAACAGAACAAAGGAGTATCTATGGATCTACTACCAATAAGTGTAACAGTAAACATTTTTGATATATTTATTTTCTTTTTAAAGAAATGAAGTATTACCAAAAATCAAAAGGCCCCACACTCACACAAAGCCCACTCTTTTCACTCTGATGCCTTTTGAAAGAGATAACCATCATCATGAATTTAGTATATATCCTCTGGTCAATTTTTTTATATCCATCCATAAACAATGTACACTGATGTTTTATGCTTTAAAATATACATGTTTAAACTGTACATATTCTGCATTTTGCTGATTTCATGCATTATATTGTTTTGGAGCTCTATCCCTGCTGAGGTGTGTGTGTGTTTCATTCATATGTACATGTGAATATACCACATCTCAGCCCAGTCATTCATGTATTTAAGTTGTCTAAATTTTCATTATTATAAATAATGCCTCAATGAGTGTTCTTGTACATGGCTTCTCTTTCGTATTTTCATATGCACATGTGCAAGAACTTCTAATGGTAATATCCAGAAGTGGAATTTCTGAGTTGTAGTATTTGCATATCTTCTGCTCTACTCACCATTTGTCAAATTGATTGCCCAAATGATTGTTTCACATTCCCACTAGCAGTGTGTAAGAGAACCATTTGCACCCATATTCTTTCCAACACTTGATATTGTCAGACTTTATTTTTTAACCAGTCTAACAGATGAAAATGGGATCTCATTTCAATTTGCATTTCCCTGAATATTATAGAGACTGAGCATCACAGCTGGCTATTTGGATATCCTATTATTTCAACTGGTGTTAGTCTCTTTTCATCCATTATACTGGGTACTCAATAGGTACTTTGTCTCAGTTCTGGGAAATTTTCTTGGATTATACTATTTATTCTTTTCTTTCCCTTCATTTATTCTGTTCTCTCTTTGGAACTCCTAATAATAGGAAGTTGACCCTCCTGGACCCTTCTTTTTATTTTCTTTTATAATCTGTTTATCATTTCTTTGCCTCTTTGCTTTACTTTCTAAAAAATTTTCCTCAACTCATTACCCAAACCTCTATTGAGTTTTTTTTTCTGCTATATATTCTTAATTTATAAGAATTCTTCATTCTCCGAATGTTCTTTCTAAAATACCCTATTTCTGCTTTACAGATGTAGCATCCCAACTTTCTGCAGCTGTTTTATACACACACATATGATATGTATGTATGTGTATATATGGTATATGCATATATGTACATCTATATACAGCTGGATGTGTACATATATGTATGTGTGCATATACATAAAATTTTCTCGGCTGCATAGTCTATTTTCTCCAAGTTGTTTGTATTTTCTATTTGTTTATTTTCATTCCTGCTAGTCACAGTAGATGCTTTCCTTAGATGCCTGATGGTATTTATTTAGTTGTTTGGATATAAAAAGTTTACTGAAAGCTCTAATCATGTACATGGGGCTACTGACTGTGACGTTCACTATACGGCAATCTGGCCAGGCCCTCTGTTAGGGCACAAATACTGATATGAGAAACCTGGTTCCCATTATCTACCACTTATTTACTTATTAGTTCAATACCTGTATACATATAAAGTAGTTTCAGAATTGTTAACCTGTACCCCTGTAAGAAACAATTTTACCAACTAAAGTACAGTTCCTTTTTGACTTTAGGTTTTTCTTCTTGGGATGGTCAGATTCTTCACAGAAGATTCTTCCTGTTTCCTGCCTGGAGGATAAAGGACTCAGTTTGGGAAGCCAGTAATGGAGATGAGAGCAAGAGTTCTCAGCATTCAAAATGCCAATGCTCATCTAATCCCCCTCCCCCTTCAGTGTGCCTGGTGTTCACTAGTCCTCTGTTTTAAGCTAGAGAATAAACTTCAAGGCTCCCATCTGTCAAGATGGGAGCAGTGCAGTAGTACAGTGGCAAAGAATAGACGAGACCCAGGCATTTGTTTCTTAGTTTTTAAATAATCCTCCTTATTTTAATCCCCTTCCCTTCTTCGCCTCCACTTCCAGAAGTACACAATACTACCACTGCCTGGGCCCTTTGAAGAGTCACCAGTACAAATTCAATTGGTCCTTAGCTTTCTCCACTTAAAACATAGTTTTCTTAGGTTTAATAAGATTGTTCACTATTCTAGCTGTTTTCCAGCCTCGAAAATTTTGCTGTATTTTCTCCCATTTCCCTACATCTCTTGATTTATGACTAAAAACAACAACAACCCTTGTTGACCTTATTTTGGTTGTTGTTCAACTAAACTATGGTTTGGGGTGGGAACAATATTAAATGTGTGCTCAACCTATTAATTTCTTTGGAATCAAATACTATGATACTATTTTTAATATTTTATTTATTTTTAATCTTCCTGTTATTTTGTAATCTTTTTAAGGTTTTGTTTCAAGTATGTTATTAACGCCTTAATCTTTTTGAGAATTTTAAAATCCACCATCCTGACATCCTCAAGAACCAATTAGCAATTGAAATTACTCAATAATATCAAGAATTATCTGCCAGAAACAGAATTAACGATAGGCAGCAAGTCCTATGCAACAGTTAATCAGGAAAGTTCAGAAAAAGAGTCAGCTTTAGACCAATGGAACACTTCTCCATACACCTATTGGTAGCTGATATCACGGACTGTGACTTTGGGAAAGCAGGAAAAAACAATCCATCTTCCATTATCTCATAAGGTAACAGTTGCTGAGTGTCAAAAGAAGCTGTGGTCTAATGCTCTCTTTTCTGTAAGGAAATAAAAGAAACTCTCAAACCTCTAAGGGCAGTAGATTTTCTCTCCCACATACATTAACTGTAAAGTGTGATGAAAGGAACTTGTTACTAATAACAGTTAAAATTACAACGTTTATAGATTAATTACTTTAATAAAATTAGCGCAGATTGAAGGTTATCTTTATTATAAAGTTACTTTAACTTTCCTTCTTTATGATATACTTTTTGATGAGGAGAGAAAGGGATAACGTTAGCCAAAACGCCCAGTGTGCTGGGATTAATAGCTTAGTTTAGCTCTGCTGTCAAGTCATCCTATAGTAGATTGTCATAAATAAACCATTAACATTAGTGGCAATTATAAATTATTTTGGTTAAATGGACTTAAGATTCTATAGTAACATCTGTTTTCTTATGAATTCTACCCCAAATAAACTTTAAGAAAGAAAAAGGCACTTAAAAAATTGTATGAAGAAATAAGTCTTTTTTCCTTGGGAGACTGAAAGATTTTTGAAAGAATGAAGAAAAAAATGATGCTACTTACTTTCCTATTAGTGATGACACAAGAGTCAGACTCTCCAAATCAAAGACAAAAATGATCTAAATAAAATTTGAAATCAAGCCATCCTTACTAGTGTTAAAAAAATTAAAAATATGTATTTATTTGACTTCTCTATAGTATGTAGTTGCTTTTTCTTATTAACACTATCTATGAAGAGGTCTAGAAGAAAATGAAGACTTTAAAGACAGAACTTTTTTTTAATAGAATGACAATATTTACTTAATTTTCCTTGTTAATCTTTAATTTTTAGAAGGCTGACTTCATTGTTCTTAGGATTACAAAATGCTTTTATGAAAACCTTGCAATCTCTCTCCAGAAAAATACTTATCTCTGCACACAATTTTTGGGGTGTCTTAAAAATCTGGGTAAATTCATGGGTGTTGTTTGAAGATAAAATTGTATTATGTTGGAAAGATATGAAAAATGTTGCTCTATGGTAAGAGCAAGAGTTCCAAAGGGACACTAGCTGGGAAACAGATCTTGGTAAGTGGCAAGAATTCTACCGTGAAGCAGCACTAAAGAGAACCGTGACCCCAAGGAAATTCTTCATGCACATATGCAACAAGAGATATGAAGAAAACTGTTCATGTTAGCAATGTGTCTAAGAGCAAAAAACAGGAACAACCTAGATGCCCATCATTAATAGCAGGGATTAGTAAACTCTAGTGTATTGATACAGTAAAACCTCACACTTGTGAAATAAATGAACTGAGCTTTAGCTATCCTCATCTGCCTAAAGCCAACCACATTCCCTTCTTACAACCCAGGTAGTAATGCATTATAGTTTAAAGTATGGACTGCAGAGCCCAACTCCATTACCAACTTTCTGACCTTAACCTCTCCATGCATCAGTTTCCTCAACTACAAAATGCAGGATAATACTTGTACCTACTCAAGAGTTGTTAGGAGACTAAACGTTTAATATACTTAAGTTATTTAGGACAGTGTGGCACATGGTAAACACTGTGAAGTGTTTGATTAATAAATAGACCATAGCCAACCAAGTTTAATATCTGTTCAACTCAGCAGCTCCCTTTCTAATAAATGATGGCAGCCATCATATTTTCCCTTAGTTTTTGCCAGACTAAGGTATCATGCATTTCTTTAATTATTCGTTTCAGTAATACATATTCAGGGAACTGTATGTACCTTCATATGGCTTTTGTTTTTAACTCTCATTCTGCTTCTACGGAGATACTAATACTTACATTCTAAGTTTTAAAGATTAAAAAAATCATTTTTTTAAAGTACAGTAAGAAGCCAATTCCTGAATACTTTGTTGTATCTTAATTTCTATTTCTTGCTCTCCTCTAAAAAAAAAAAGGCAGATTATAACCTTAAAACCAAAACTGTGTGTTTAACTGCCTGCATATCAACTACTGAATCTAAAATATTAATGACTCGTACGTCTACTTTTACATTTACATTAAAGAGATAAACACTGAAAAGCCTAGACTAGTGGATTTTAATACTAATAATTCTGGATATAGTATAAACACATCTATTTTGGAGACAAGCTATTCTCAAAAGAATGCTCCTATTATTTTTAATGCTCTACTCTAAGCTCCATTCCTGCAAGCATCTGCCTATTTATTAAGGAGTTACAAACTAAACTCCGTTTTCCTTTTCCTTGACTCTTCCCTATCCCCCACACCAAAAAAAAAAAAAAAAAAAAAAGGCACCTCACACCCACCCAACTGCTGCTACCAGAAACTCAGATGTCACCCTTGAAATCTTTTCCACTCTCACAACCTATAATATGTTAATCACCAAGCCCCATCTAGTCTATTTCAAAAATAAATCATCAATCCACAGACATACAAATCCGCTACCCTATTCCTGCTTACACTCCTTCCATGAAGTTTTATCTCACATATAACAAAATCCAAAACTCATGACATAGCCACCTCTCCTCACAGCACACTGCACTTTAGCCACACTGATCCATCCTCAGTTCCTCTCTATTCCCCAATCTTTTTTCCCCACTCCAAGGCCTTCACTACTATTCTCTGCTGTGGATAATCCCTCCTACCTTCTTCACCTGCTCAGTTCCTATTCATTGTTCAAGCTTTAACTAAAATTCTACTTCTCTTAGCCCATAATCAAAATCAGCCCTCCATGACACTTTCATAGCACTTTCTACTTTTTCTTCTTAGCATTTTTCACTGTTTTTATTTACATATTTGTTTGTGTGATTGTGTTTACCACCAGTCTCCCTCACTATACTGTAAGATGCCAGGTGTATATTTTTTAACGGGCACACAGTAGGTATACACAGTAGGTATACAAATATTAACCTTTTAAAAGGTTAATTTGTGGAATTAATGAACCTGTTCTAATTCAAGAATGGTAGTGCAGTTAAAAACTTAGAATGAGGATCATTAAACTGGTCAAAGGACATTACAAGTCTTTCTAAACAAATCCAAGAGGAGTATCAGAGGCTCGGGGAGAGGTATACTAGATTATTAATATAAGGGATTAGGCAAAGGTTTGGAGGTGAGAACACAGGGAAGAAAGAATGCTGAAAGTAGTAAAACTACTAGATTAGTCTCTACTAATCGGGGAACGCCTATTTCTGTGGCTGCATTCTGCAATATAATTTACCTCTCTGTTTTTGCCACAAGGCAAGAGAAAACACCAGCGTGTTGGAGACAGTCCACACTCAAAGAGCTAAAAATGAAACTTAACACCTTAACTACAAGAGTTTAGTTCTTTCCTAAAGAGCAACTCTACTAAATTGGAAGGCAATTGTCGATGACTATCAAAACTAAGCTACTGTAGTGTTTTTTGGTTTTTTTTTTTTTTGGTGCACCATGCGGCTTGCAGGATCTTTCCCCGTCCAGCGATCAAACCCAGCCCCTGGCAGTGAAAGCCCAGAATCCTAACCACTGGACCGCCAGGGAATTTCCAAAACTAAGCTATTTTAAATGTCTAAAACATTATAGCAAGGTGCTCAGATCAGATTTTAATTCCCAATACGTGATTTATATGTGTTAGAAAATAGCATTTTACTAAGGCCTAAAACAAAGCAAAGGTTTGATCATTTTTAGTAACAGTTAAAATTGGTACATATGTTACCAGATGAATGTTTGCATTACACAGTGTTCTATGTGCACTATCTACCCCTCCACACTGTCAATTGACAAAGATGGTTTTACTACCTCTTCGTACCTCTCAAGGGTAGCCAAGGATAGATACTCACTAAAGTTAATTGATAAAACTATTTCTATCTAGATTATTTCTCTTTCTTTTTTATGATCTTTCTAAATTACATATTATCTTTTAAAATAGAGACGTGACCAGGATATGTGCTTAGAGGTTTTAATAAATTCCATTTTTTGGAATACAAAGTTATAATCATGTAATGAGGTATGCAAATCTATGGTTACATTTAATTAGAACTTTCCATTAGTAACATGACATATCTTGGGGTGGGGGAGTGGATAATAACCAAAGGCCTAGCCTTATGACTTAAAAAAACTGGTAATAAACATTCTCAAGGTATTCTTAAAACCAAATAGTAAAACATTTCTTTTTATTTCTTTTACTCAGTACACATCATTTCTTTTGTAACAGACAAGAGTCATTCCATCCTCAAATATTTAAGAGCCCAATACGTGGTAAGCACTGTACCAGCTGCTGGGGTACAGCACTGAACAACAGCGATGAAGTTCCTACTCTTCAAAGCTCACATTCAAATGGGAGGAAAAGATCAGTAAATAAAACTGGATAACTTGAGGGAGAGAGTTACTAGGGGAGCTACTTTAGACTGAGTGAGTAAGGAGAGTTTATATGTGAGGGTAACATCCGAGCTGAGGCCACAAATAAGAAAAACTTAATCCCAAAATTATTTCAGAAATGAATGATTTCGTAGTATGTGTATAATAAAAACGGAGCAGAAAGAACCTCTTATCCTCTTTCTCTAATCTTGAGCTTCTCATTATTACCTATATGATGTCTATATTTGTATATCCAGGCAACACCCCAAATTAATGGGCCAAAAAGAAATTGCTCATCACTATCCCTCAAAGTCACTACTAAGTACACTGCTATCATTCGCAACCATACTAGTATTTTGCCAGTTACTTAGTTTCTTAGGACTGTTTAACCCACCTCTCCTTCTTGCATTTCTTATATTCAATCCATTAATAACATCATTATACTCCATACTGTTAGCAATCCAAGTCTGAGGCAATTTACCAGCATATCTAACCTCTACTCCTGGTCTGCCTACACAGCGCATCCTGCTAAACAATTCTCCACAGCTCCATGTTCACAATGTCACACCCCTAGTCACCACTCAAGAGGGCTTTTCCACAGTTTCCATAAAGAATTTGCACTCTTGTTACCTAGCATTCAAGGTCTCCTATTATCTATCATAGCCTCTAATGACAGAGCTTGAAGATAAAAGAGGCAAAAAAATGACTGAATTAAATGGAGAAAAACAAACACACATTAGAGTTGGAGAGTTTAACACCCCCTCTCATCAACTGATAGAAGCAGACCCCTCTGAAAAAAAAAAATCAATAAAGACTTAGAAATTTGAACAGTACTATCAACCACCTGGACCTAACTGACATTTTTACAACACTATGCCCCAAAACTGCAGAATACATCTTCTTTTCAAGTGCATGTTTAAGCCATGAAGTCTATGGTATTCTGTTATGGCAGCCCAAGCAGGGGCCCAAGAGTCCACAGACCATATTTTGTGAATTTTTGCTCTGGACGTATACTTCTTATCTCTTTCTTTGCTCTTAAGGAAGGCGGCAAAGATCCTTTCAAAGAAAAAGATCCAAAGCCTAGAAAAGGAAAATAAGATGATATCTAGGAACACTGAGGAACAGAAATTCCCTGATAAAAATGGAAAAAGTAAGAAAGTTTAACTGATAATCCATATAAGCTGGGCTCTCCCACCAACCTACACCTACATCTCCCCAATTCTATGTTACTTAGACTCCACTATGAAGTTTAAGCTACACCCTTACTATATCACTGTTCTGAATTGTCATCTCTAACTCCTTTTAACCCTCCCTACCCTTATCTCTTGTCTGACCTTCTAGAGTATGGCTAGGGATATTTACAGTGAACCTTCTGCCAGTTCTAAGAGCAATATTCTCTTTGAGCTTTCAGGTGCATTCCAAGAAACTATATTGCCTGCCATCAACTTCTCAATATCCTTCCAATGTCTGGCAAATGCAGACATACCTACAGCTCAGTGTTTTAGCCTTCTTTTCTTAGGTGCCCATGTAAACATGCACAAACATATATACACACATTCATGCACACACTAACACTCGCATGCACGTATACATTTCACTCTTTCCTTGGAGAAGTACCAGTGCTCCTCTACATTAAATTTAGTCTAAAAGTATATTGAGTATCTTATATATGACATCTCAATAAATTCAATCTACTAGGAAAGACATGAACATAAAGCTAGTTATAAATTTAAGCTGGAAGCTATAAAGAAAAAGTGATAATTTTTTTAAGTGATAATTTTTAACCATGAAACTGTGAAAAATTCCTAACAGTGAAAACAATCTCATAATCCCACAAATGACCAAGTTAACATCCCCCAAAGAAGGGCAAAGAACAAAAATAAACAATGCATATAAGATGATCTTCAACTGGACAATAAAAATGAAAAGAATATCCAACCTAATTAATTGTTTGAATTAAAATTAAGGCAAAGTAATTTCTCATCTATCAGATAGGTAAAAGATTAAAAAGACTGACAAAATACAGCACTGCTGAGGGTCTAAGGAAATACGCAATATCCCACACCATTGTCAGGAATGTAAATTGGTACCAGCTTTCTAGAGTTGCCAAAATAATCAAATTGCACATAGAAAGCAATCTTCTAAGAACTTGTCCTCATCATATAATCAAAAGTGCATTAAGTGCAGGACAACAGGTCTCAGCTGGGACCTACAGTATCTTCCAGGGAACATTTAGCAATGTTTGGAGATATTTTTGGTTGTCACAATTTGGGGTGGGAAGTGCTACTAGAATCTAGTGGGTAGAGGCCAGAGATGCTGCTGAACCTTCTAAAATGCACAGGACAGCGCCCACAACAAAAATTATCTGACCAGGGCTTCCCTGGTGGCGCAGTGGTTGAGAGTCTACCTACCGATGCAGGGGACACGGCCTCGTGCCCTGGTCCGGGAGGATCCCACATGCCGCAGAGCAACTAAGCCCGTGAGCCATGGCCGCTGAGCCTGCGCATTGCAACGGGAGAGGCCACAACAGTGAGAGGCCCGCGTACCGCAAAAAAAAAAATTATCTGACCCAAAATGACAATAGTGCTAAGACTGAAAAACCCTGGCATAGAAGAATCAAGAACTTTAACATTGCATTTACCTTTGCTCCGTCCTCCCCAGAGGGGAAGAAAATTAATTGTTATTTATGTCAAATTCTAGTATAATGACTGTCTATGTACCTGGCAGGTGGGGGACAATGTGCACTAAAAGGTCGAACTGCTCTATGGTTCTCCCTCTTCCACATTCGACATCCATTTTGCCAGACTGATTCAGCCTGACTTCCTTGGAGTGTCTGAGCATTTGCCTCTCACGCAGTTAATGAGTCAGAACACATGGGGAATAGAGTTGTCACTAGTACTACCATGCACCTATCGTGCCATGAACAGAACTTGAGCCAGCTAACAGAGTAAGGTCATACATTAGGTTTGGGGAAATGAGATAAACGTATGTACTAATTCCTAACACAGCCTCCTAGGACACAGGAATATAGAAACCAGTAACAAACTGGACCTATGGAGAATGCAAATTCATGAGCTCTGCTTAGAAAGCTGCCAGAACACACACACATACACACACAAAATGAAATTTGAATCTATAGACAGTACCTGTGTTCAGTTAAACACTGAGGTGCTGTGGTTAAAGTGTTCAAAGGGAAAAGAAAAAAACAGAGATCTTTTTCTCTTTGTTCTTAAATTTAATTTATTTTTTGGCTCCGTTGGGTCTTCATTGCTGCACGCGGGCTTTCTCTAGTTGCGGCGAGCGGGGACTGCTCTTCGTGGCGGTGTGCGGGCTTCTCATTGCGGTGGCTTCTCTTGTTGCGGAGCATGGGCCCTGGAGCGTGCAGGTTTCAGAAGTTGCGGCACGTGGGCTCAGTAGTTGCAACGCAAGGGCTCTAGGGCGTGTGAGCTTCAGTAGTTGTGGTTCGTGGCTCTAGAGCTCAGGCTCAGTAGTTGTGGTGCACAGGCTTAGTTGCTCCACGGCATGTGGGATCTTCCCGGACCAGGGCTCAAACCCATGTCCCCTGCATTGGCAGGCGGATTCTTAACCACTGCGCCACCAGGGAAGTCCCCAAAGAGATCTTAAATCCACCAGATGTATATTAAGGGGACAAAGGAAACCTTAGGGAAGATGAGGACTGAAGTACCATTACCGCAATTTTCTAAATATTTGAAGAAGACAGGAGTGTTTCAAGCATCAAAGTCCAGGAAAGCGGTCAGGTGGATAAGTAAATTCTCTCTGCCTCCAAGATTATGGGAATCACAGTAACAGCTCTTTCCACATCATGATAAAAGTGGAGTGGGTGAAAGAGATAGAGGCTGTGATACTGCAAAGAAGGGGTAAGAAAAAATTCTAGTTTCGTTATTAACTAGATCAAAGATAGTATCAGGTACTATCATAGAAGCCACAGTAATAGTATGATAGAATCCATAGCAGTACTGCTTTTCAAATATCTTGTTATCATCTCTTACCATTAACCCAGAGAGGTATTTTCCCTAATTAGCCTGAATTTCATCACATACATGTAACTCATATTGATGCCTGGAAAGGTCTTGCATATACTAAATTTTATAAATCAAACTTCATTCTTTATATGTAAAACTGAAATATTTCATTCAATGGAATCCTAGTATGAATCATTCTTTATTTTTTTTTTTGCAGTACGTGGCCTCTCACTGTTGTGGCCTCTCCCGTTGCGGAGCACAGGCTCCGGACACGCAGGCTCAGCGACCATGGCTCACGGGCCCAGCCGCTCCGTGGCATGTGGGATCCTCCTGGACCGAGACACGAACCTGTGTCCCCTGCATCAGCAGGCAGACGCTCAACCACTGCGCCACCAGGGAAGCCCTGAATCATTCTTTTAAAAATTAATCCCATCTTAACATATTTTTGTATAAAATCAAATTTTTATACATGAGACAAATGAATATATATAATACTTTAAAACACACAAAAATATGAATTAAATTTGTCCATATTATTTTTCTTA
Source organism: Stenella coeruleoalba (assembly GCF_951394435.1). NCBI lineage: Eukaryota > Metazoa > Chordata > Mammalia > Artiodactyla > Delphinidae > Stenella > Stenella coeruleoalba. The sequence continues at coordinate 71,216,561 of NC_137159.1, forward strand.
TTCTCAGATAGACTCACAATATTGAATAGTTAATAATAACTTGATCACAACATTTGCTGCACATGCTAAACAAACCAAATAACAAAGTTTGGCAACAGTCATGAAAATGGAAATCCCAATTTAATGCCAGTTTATTATTGCAAGATGAACTGCATCTCCTCAAAGATATGCTTTTCTGAGTCTTGGTTTAGGCTAACTTTGATCTTGCTGGGAAGGAATTTAAAGAATTTTATAGAAGGATAAAAATTTTACCTGGAAAAACTATAAAGAATTTGTAGAGCAGGCATGAAGGAAAAGCACTGAGGAGTCTGAAGAGGCTGAGGTGGCAAGTTGTTTGGGGGAAAGAAGGTCAAGAAGAGGTAGAGATGCAGTAGCTTAATGAGAAACAGGAAAGTGTGAGAATGAACAAAGATATTTAAAGGCAATTGACAGGAAGTAAGTCTTCCTGGATGATATAGAATGTAAGCTACTCCCTTCATCCCAACAAAATCTTTAGGAATAGTATGCTTTCATTCATCACTAAAAAAATAATGTTGGTATTCTATTTTTATGTTTTTTACTTGTTTTCTAGTTTGCAAGAACTCTTGAAGTACGCTCCAAGGACAGAGAATGGCAGTCTATGGAAGAACCATTTGTCCTCCCTCAACAATTACATTATGAAAATATACAGGCTGTTAAAGTGAATGACAGAGTATTCTATCTCTTATTGAAAAACAACATATTTCTTCACGTCAACTAACCAGTTAGCAAATTGGTTAACATAAGGTCATAATGAAGCCAAGGATTATGGGTCTGGATCCCTATGCTCTATTAACTTTTCTGTTCTGATTTCAAAGGCTATAAGCCTATCTTTGGTAAACTGCCTTGCAAATGAGAGAAGCTGGATGGTCCGTTAATGGCAGACAAGAGAATATGAATACATGAAGGAAAGTCATCACTACTACTACTGGAAAAATTTAAAGTAAATATCCCACTGATTTTGAATCTAGGGTCATATTAGGTTGTGGAAAAGGTCAAAGAACCTTCAACAGTTTGGAAAATTATTCTATTTCAGTCTCATGTAAAGTTTCAAGAAAGTTCACCATGTAATTTTAAGTCTGAAACAAACCCAAGTGAATACTTTCCAAGAATAAATTAAGGACTATATTCATAAATGAATTACTACTTATGATGCAATTATCTCATTTTAATGATGCTTAAATTAATTAAACAATTTAACAGAGGAAAAGAATCTATGAAAACTCCTGTTAATTGTTGACCATAGTAGAAGAGTTTAAAAAAAATTTTTTTTGTTTAAATTCCTCTCATGTTTAGATCTAACAAAAGCAATAACATTAACATAAGGAGTAAGTAACATCAAATTCCTAATCATAATTGAAAAGACAGTACAAAATGTCTACTCTTTCCTATTTAACCATCTGGAACATGTTAGAGACTCCCTGAAAGCAAGAAAAATCTGCAAGTATAATTACACTCAGGGACTATTAGCATGACATGCTTCAATAAATACTCCTAATAGGATCGGCTAATATAATAATTGGCACTAAAACTGGTGGATTTTCATTATTTGGCTATTTGTTCTTACTGACTAAATACTCAAGGAAACCAATACACTGTCCTTTGAATAGAAAACAAACAAACAAAAACCCAACCCAGCAAGGGCAAAATATGACAGGTTGCAGAGGTAGAACAGAAGGGACAAGCAAAGAGCAAAGATTTGCAAACACCTGAGTTCAATTCATATTTTCCCTCCCACTTTCTCCCTTCCTCCAACCCCAATCTGGCATGACTATCTGCTCTCTGGTCAAAGGTGACTTGGTTAGGGTTAAGAGAAAACGTTATATTACATCTGAGTTGGCTAAATACAGAGTCAGCTGTAACAAGGGAAAACATTCAAAATTTACTCTACTCCTGATGGTTTTGGAGATTTAACATTTAGCTACCTAAACTGGAAAGGTTAAGCAAGGGAAGAACCTGACCAGTTAAGATTTTTAGGAAGATAGCTCTGGCAGCTGAGCAAGGGAATCAAGGGGGTTGCTATGATAGTCTAATTCTGATACAATGAGCAGTTGAACTCATGCAGCAACAGCTGGGTTGAATGAGACACTGGACTAAATCAGCAAGAGTTGGAGGTGAAAAATAGAGTCCAAATTGTCTCCATGTGTGAATTATGAAAGTAATTCATGTTTACTGTACAAGTCTAGAAAATACAAGTAGATGAAAAGAATAAAATAAAAATCACCAAAAACTGTTCCATCTAGAATTAATTCAAACCTTTGTATACATATTCTTCTACAAATATAGACACACAGTTCTTTTTATAGTTTTAATGATTATGGTATCAGTGTACATATGAAGAGCATCTTTTTCCACTAAATTTATATATATAACTTCTCATGCTATTAAATATTTTTCTACATTGCCTGTAAAATATTCCTCTGTGTGTATGTGTGTGTGTGTGTGTGTGTCAGTTTTTAAGCAGGGCAGTGGTGCAGGACTTTAGATTAGTGCCAATTTTTTTGCTATTAAAAACAATGCTATGGATGAGGCATCTTTCTGGCTAAAACTTTATTTACATTCAGGATTACATTCTCTAAAGAAGTTCTACAAACACCAAGTGACCTATCATGGGAGTTTGGATGTATATTAAAGCCACTCAGCCAAGACTGAGTTTACAGGAGATGAGATGTCTGAGGGAGAAGCTAATGAATTCAGTTATTCAGTTAATGTACACATTAATTATGAATATGACATCCAAGCAGATCTTATCCAGCTGACCTCCAAAGTAGTGGGATATAAAGGTTTTTCGAATCATGGACATGTTGATGATAATGTAATAGATGAGATGATCAAGGAAAAGTGTGAAGAGAGGAGAACGGATTACTATGGAAACACTCCCATATTTAAGGAGGGGGGCAGTTAAAGCTGGAAGATCAAGTAACAACAACAAAAAAAAAGAGAGACGGAGAGAGAAAAAAATGAATAAAGGTAAGAGGAAAACCAGAAGTTGAGAGTAGAGAGACCATAATGTCCAGTTTCGAGAATTATTTTGAACCTGACAAAACAATCACAATCCCTTTAAAACACAACAAACTCTTAGAAAAGTACCCAAAGGTAGTTAAGAGTCCTTGCTAAAATAAACCCAGTGAGGCACAAATACTTCCCCACAAAGACACCAAGAATTCAACATATCCCAACACCACCACAATCACTGAACCTACATGATTTTTATGCTCAAGGTATCTACCACCCTCCCCCAACTTCACGCCATAAAGGTCCAAACAGTGCAGATTTCTACATAGGTTTGTGGGACAGAATTATAAAGGATTTTTGTTTGTTTGTTTTTTGGTAGGGTTTTTTTCGGGGGGTGGCGGTAGCAGGGAGGGGGGCGCCTAAAACAGTTTTTCTCTCTTCAAGTTTTTGGCCAGTCCTAGTATCTAAGATTTATTATCACAGCAAACATGTTCATAGTTTCAACCTCATTTTATAAACTTTCCTAAGTATCTTTTTCAGAATTTACTTTCACAAACATGATTTCATTTTTTACCTTTTTCTTTCTACCCTCTGCTTACCCCTCAGGGACTAACAGCTTTAACCCCAACAACTGGTTTCCAATGTTTCCAAATACCCACATCAATTGCTCCACTTGACCCAGCTCAAGTCAGGGACGGCTCTTGCAAAAACCACAGTCCTCATATGGATGTACAAGATGAGCTGTAGGAGATCAAAATCTATTCTTACATCAAGTCACATTCTTCAGGCTGCCAGAATGTGCTTGCCTTGGAGGTGTTTTTAAAGACCAAGCTCATTCATTATTCCTTTAATTTTTGATATCATTTTATCCATTACAATAGCCTATTTCAACACCCTCTTCTTTCTTCTAGACCCATATTCCTTCCCTTCCAAGGAATTCTTTATTCATTCGCATTTTCTTACCCCAGTTTTGCCATAGGAGTGATCTTTCCCTTCCATATTTTTAGTAGGTTGTTTTATTGGGAAGGGGCACTAGAAAAAGATGGAAAGAAATCTTATCTCCTATATATACAATTTTGTTGATCAATATCAAACCACCAGAGCAGTGTACTACACCAAATTAAAATTGAACTGTCAATGAGCCATTCAAACAAATAATTTTTCATCACATGTGAGTAAGGATGATGAGAGAAAGGGAAATGTATAAACAGCACATAGTGGTAGCGGTATTCACCCCAACTCACAAATCATCATTTCCATCCTCTGAAGTTCACTGTTTCTTTGTGCCTTTCCCTCTCTCATCCCCGTAAGTATAACCTAATGTGACAATAATGTTGAATAACAAGTATGTAGGCCATGTGAATACAAGACCTCAGAAAGTGCTATTTGATAGAAATTTCATTATTATATATAAATAGAGCCCTTCTTATTTTACTTTTTAAAAACTGTTTTAGTAACACCTAAACCTAAAAGTAGGCTCTTAATATTTCAACACTGACCTGACAAAAGCATACTTTCCTGGTATCCCTGAAATCTTCACTAATGTTGAGGACACCTATTTCATTAATGAATGGGACACCTTTGTAGCAATGACAAATTTCTACCAGCCGTCTCTTTGCCCTCTATCTAGACTTACTAGTCTAATCCTTCACATCATTATCCGCCTCCCTTTGGGAAGCCATTCTCCATCCGCTATGGTTTGACTGAGTAACCCACCTATATGCTCCCACAGAACCCTATGCTTCCCCCATAACAGCATCTAGCAAAGTATTTGCCTGTGTATCTGTCTGGATCCGCCCCCACCCCAAGTGGACTATAAGCTCCTTGAGAGCAGGAAGGCTATGTCTTACTCACGGCTTCCAGAGCCTAGGGCAGTGCTTGGCATCAAGTATACTCTCAATACAGACAGTCAGCATTGCCCTCACCAGCACCATCAACTGCTCCCAGACTAAAGCTTACTACAATATTCTGTATGGGAGTCAACATAATTTTCTTAGGGGATACCTTGAATCTGATACTGACCATACACTGTATGTCAAGCAATATGTTACTTAATTTTATTTCTTCAAAATCTCTATGAAGTAAAAATAATTATTCTCCTTTACCAATGAGAAAATAAGAGCTCAGAAAAGATAAATTACTTTCTTATAGCTACACAGCAAGCAGATGAGGAAAGACCCATGCCTGTCTATCTCACTACCAGTTGAAGCTATTTCTACTATACTATCCTCCTTCCCCAGTACCTATGCTGAATCAACATGAATATGTAATGATTCAAATATATTTTTCCTGCTATATTCTGTAATGTTAGATGCCCTCTGGGAATCAATAAAATGTTTGTGAAGTAGCTGGAAGACTATAAAGATGATGGGTTAAGCTTACATGCTCTGGAATTAGACTGACTATCTGAATTCAAATATCAATTGTGCTACATTCTCTGTGCTTCAATTTACTCATTTATAATATGAGGATAGTAGTAGTAGCTATAGTGTTGCTGTGAGGGATAAATGACAACATGTGTGAAAGATTTAGAATGGAGCCTAGCACATAATAATAATACTTATAGGGCTTCCCTGGTGACACAGTGATTAAGAATCCTCCTGCCAATGCAGGGGACACGGGCTCGAGCCCTGGTCCGGGAAGATCCCACATGCTACAGAGCAACTAAGCCCATGCGCCACGACTACTGAGCCTGCACTCTAGAGCCCCTGAGCCACAACTACTGAGCCTGCGTGCCACAGCTGCTGAAGCCCGTGAGCCTAGAGCCTGTGCTCCGCAACAAGAGAAGCCACAATGAGAAGCCTGCGCACCTCAACGAAGAGTAGCCCCCGCTAGCCACAACTAGAGAAAGCCTGCGCACAACACCGAAGACCCAACGCAGCCAAAAAACAAACAAATTAATTAATTAATTAATAATAATACTTATAGCTAGGATTATTGCATTCTACTATGTATGTTACCTTATCTTCAATAAACATTAGCTATCAATATTTAATTATTTAAGTTTACACAACTAAATTGTCAACTTTTTCTATGTCAGTGATTCTCAAACCTTGCAGTGCATCAGAATCATCTAAGAAGCTTTTAAAAATACCCACAGGCCCTGTATCCTGGAGTTTCTGGTCTGTGGGTCTGGGTTGGGCTCTAGAAACCATGCTTTTGAAAATTCTCTAAGAGGATTTCCTTTCCCTGAAATAAACTAAAAACTACAGATCTTAAAACATTTTTGGTACATAGCATTTAAAATTATTCAATAAAATATAAAAATTATCCTTTTCAATGTTGGATATACCATAAAGAATGCAATAGGAAATCACTAATGTCGAGAATAAAAACAAATCAAGAGAACAAACAGAAAAGCAAGCAGTGAAGCTGCCAGATACTCCAGGGGGCATATGTGGATCCTGGTAACCTAGGAATGCATGGAACCAAGGAAAAAGGCTCAGGCCTCCTGAAGTTAGATCAGAGACCAACAGACAAAGTCAGGGCCCAAGATAAATAATAACCCAGGAAAAGAATGAATTCAAACACCTTAAAAACACCTTAAAGGCAAACATCAAGGAAAATTTACCTCAACTTTAGCAAATACATGAGAATTTGATGCCTGAATTCATCTATACTATGTGGACATTCTTTAAAACCAAGAGTGCGAATTTTAAGTTAAAATCCAGGTTCACAGACCCCCATCTCCAAGCACACAGTAGAAGGAAATAAAAATCCTCTCTAGAGGAATGTACCCTGAACTCAACCTGAAAAGAATTTCCATAATTACACAGGGTTCCAATACAAAATGAGTTCATAATTCAGAAACAAAATCACAAAACACACAAGTAAACAAGGCACTATAAAAAAAGTCAGCAAAAATAAGCAACAAAATTGGTTGCAGAAATATCCTGCAAAATTTCAGGTATTAGAAATATCAAATATAGAACATTAAATATGCTTAATACATAAGCGAAAGAAAAGAGTGAATTGTAAACATCAGTAAGATTCAAGAGAATATAAAAAATGAACAGGTAAATCTGAAAGAGAGACAAATAGAACTGCTAGAACTGAAAAACATTATAAGTAAAATCACAATGTTAAATAACAACTAAAACATACTGAATGGAGTCAGTAAACTGTAAGACAGAAATGACAAAATCATCTACAAAGTCACGGAGAAATGAAAAATACAAAAGAGAGGTTAAGAGACATGGAAGAAAGAATGGAACGATCACTATCAGACTACATTCTCTGATCACAATGCAAAGAAATAAAAGTCAAAAAGAAACATAAAGCTGCCATACACTTGAAAATTTAAAATTATGTCTTAAATAACTCACAACTCAAGAAATAACAAAAAATTTTAAACTAAGAATGCAACAATAAAGAAATACTACATTTCAAAACTATAAAATGTTGTGAAAGCTATACTCAGAGAATGTATTCTCATAAATGCTTTTATTAGGAAAGAAGAATGACTGAAAATTAATGAGCTAAATGTCTAACTAAAAAAATAACCACCCCATCTAAAGAAAAAAGGTGAAAAGGAAGAAATATTAAAGCATAAATTAATGAAATGGAAAAAAACACAATAAAGAGAATGATAAAACCATAAGTTAGTTCTTTAAAATGAGTAATAAAATTCTCCTCTTGAGATCAAGAAAGAAAAAGATACATGTTAATTATTAAAAATGAAAAGGAGGGACTTCCCTGGCGGTCCAGTGGTTAGGACTCCGCGCTTCCACTTCTACTCACATTCTACAGACTGGAAATCATTTAAGTGTACATTCCTAATGCAGGGGAGGTGGAAAATACAACCTAACTCTGCCCAGGAAGAAGAGGAAATTTTTAGTGTACATCTAGCCACCCTGTGTCACAAGCCAAACTGAAAAATAATTTAGCATTTAAACTGAATGTGCAGGCTTCCCTGGTGGCGCAGTGGTTGGGAGTCTGCCTGCTGATGCAGGGGACACAAGTTCGTGCCCCGGTCCGGGAGGATCCCACATGCCGCGAAGCGGCTGGGCCCCGTGAGCCATGGCCGCTGAGCCTGCGCGTCCGGAGCCTGCGCTCCTCAACGGGAGAGGCCGCAACTGTGAGAGGCCTGCGTACCGCAAAAAAAACACAAAAAAAAACAAAAAAAACCCTGAATGTGCATATACTCTGTGACCCAGCAATTCTACTCCTAGGTAGGGATGCTTCTGTGCATGTACACCACAAGACATCTGTAAGAATACTCATTGAAGTACTGTTCATAATAGAAAAAACAAACGTGTCAATTAATGATAAAATAATTCATCACATATTCATATCTAGCCATGAAAATAAATGTCTTACAGAGCAATGTAAATGAATCTTAACTTAAACGTAGATCTTAAGAAGAATACATACAATATACCATTTTTTATAAAGTTCAAAAATAAATTAATAGGCTATATTACTTAGGCATAGATATATATGTAAAACTTATATTTTTAAATTAAAAAAATAACACTCACAAAATTCAGTATAGTGTTTACATTTAGAAGGAGACAGAAAGAGGGATGTGTTGAGATAGGTTTACACTGGGAGTTTCCATTGTATTGGTAAAATTCCATTTCTTAGGCTGGTATACATACTACTGCTTGGTTCATATTAACATACTAAACAATATTTTTATATCTACTTTCTAATGGAGGGCAATAAATTTTTATTAAATGGACTAAGGAGATTACAGAACAGTATTTTATGGAGAATAACCTAAATATTTTCAAATAACCCTTCTTATTTCCTTATTAACCAAAATACATTGTCTTGCTTACCTAGAGAACTACTATTCAAGAAACTACTAGTTATCACATAAATGTAGTAAAGAATTTAGAGTTTATTTAAAAATTGTAAAAAAAAAAAATTGTACCAGTTAACCATCAAATTACTTGTTCCTATTCTTCCCCAATCATATGGCCATTCAGTAAATTGTAATTAATATAACAACTGACAGCTCCATTGAAGTCTCAATGCTCTTCCTGAATTTTAATTATAGTGGGTATTTTTTGAAACTACAGAAGTAGTAACAATGAACAATTAAGGGGGGAAGACATAATAACTCTAAGCAAGATTAAAGTACATGCAAAGGAAGGAATACTTGTATTCTGACCTCTTGGGTAAAGGTGGGAGGAGGGAGGAGTTGTTTTCCACAGAATGATCTCCAGAGGAATTCCAATTAATAAAATGGTCAGGGAAAGAAGTGGTATTAGGATGTTCAGGAGCTGTTAAATCCTTTTCTCCCAGTATTGTTTAAAGTGCACCTTCATTGACTGATTATAAATAAACAGTATTATTTTTTAAAATATAGAAGCTAGAATTATGGAAAGTTTTCCATGTATATTGCATGATATTTTAAATATTCCATCTCCGGTAACCTTGTGACAAACCTTAACAATACCAGATATCATTTTTGTATTGCAAGATGATAACTTGTACTGAAACCCTGAAAACATTGACAACTTGTTAAGAAAATTATCTGACTTGATGAAAACTAAGGTACCCAATATTAACTGAGGTACAGAAAATACAGTTTTATTTCAGTAATTCAAATTCTATGCATATCATAAAAACTGCTATAAATGCAATCCAAAGAAGAAATTTACCACGGCAGTGATAACAGTAAGAGGCAATGAGGTTTGGAGAAGAGAAATTAGAATGGGGCTTGAGAAGCAGGCACAGGACGAAATACCACCATTCAAAGAAGCTCCTATCTGGAAAGAAAGCAAGAGAAGGTAGGCTCAAGCGCAATGACAACAGTAGGAATACTTGGCTCTGGACCAAGAAACAGCCCAATTAATGCCACTCTTAGGACTATGGACAAAGCAAAGTAATGAAAACAAGGGCACACATCACACATCATCACACATCACAGTGTGATGACAAAATAAACAATGACCAAAGGGAAATAACAGATAATCTCAATGCTACCCTCAAGAAGTGACCAATATTTTCATGGATTTTTGAGACATAAACTAAAGAGAATGGCGAGTGAAAGAAAAAAAGGTAAATTATACAACTGACTGATGTTACAGTCGCAGGTCATATAAAAATGATTATATATAATAAGCAGATTAAAGGGTTGTGTATAAGATATCCAAATTAACAAAGTTTTATTTTAAAACACATAGTACATTTTAGCCATAGCTAAGCATCCAACATGTGGGGCTTTCTGCTTGCCCCCATTAGCCCCATTATGTAAAACATTTCAAATCCTATCTATAGGAGCTTAAATCTGATATCTGCCATAAATCCTTCCCAGAAAATAGGAATACCCTTAAATACCCTCTCACTTTGAACTTCTACAGTTTTCATTGTCTTTGTCACAGTAGATACTAAGAGATGATTTACCAGTAATTTCATGTCTGATATCTTCAAATATTAAATTTCACACTATAAAGTTTATAATAAAAGTATGCTGGTTTCACCAAGTAGAATAAAATTCCTTAATAAGAACGTACTATACTTTATGCCTCAGAGTAGAATATTAGAATATTATAGTACAGTGATGTAGTAACTTTTACCGTATTGAACATCCCTTGAGTCATATGTGTGTAACATTCACCATATTTTACCTGCTCATTTTCTATATTTCCACATCACTGTCAAAATTAACAACATCATTCTTATGGCACCAGACTTCCAATTTAGACAAAATTAGTATATCTCTCTCATATTTGTCTCCAACATTAAATCACAAAGTTCTGTCAATTCCTTGATCAATCTCTAAGAGATCTGGATTCTCTTTCTATTTATAAATCTTTGTCCAGGTTCTGACATCCCGTGCTTAGGCTTAGAAACCACTGTAGTCCATTAATACATGCAGAACAGTATCTTTAAGAAATGTTTTATTTAATTACTTCCCTCCTAATTAACTCTCAGAAGTTTTTTTTTTTAATTGCCTAGCTAAACAAATATAAAATATATATTCAAGGCCCCCCTTCAGTTTTTCCCTGTCTTTCCTTCTCCAAGCCTCTCATAAGGTTTTGGTATTTTACTTTTGGGATTATGCCCCAAATCCATAGATATGAATAGCTGTACACTTCCTTCAAAATTTGATCGAAATTCATGTTCTTTAGGAATACTTGCCTTTAATCCCATTCTGATCACTGTTTCCTGAAAATTTTCTATTATATATTTTGTAATACTTGTTCATATGCTTTGTTTTCCTATGCTGCACTTAAATATAAAAATTATATTATACAAATATATTCCTGGCCGTAGCCATGCATGTTTCTTTTTAATTTTAACTTGTTAATATTCCTTATACTAATTTCAATTTTTTTCATAGCTAATTTCATTTATGAAAATACTATGGAATCTTTTTTCCCCCACTGGAATTAATTACTTACTTGGTACCTATGATGGTTAATTTTACGTGTCAACTTGGCTAAGCCACAGTGCCCAGATATATGGTCAAACACCAGTCTGGATGTTGCTGTAAAGGGTTGGTTTGTTTGGGGGTTTTTGATGATATTAACATTTAAATCAGTAGACTTTGAATAAAGCAAATTATCCTCCATAATGTGGGTAGGCCTCATCCAATCAGTTGAAGGCCTTGAGAGAAAAATAACTGAAGTCCCTCAAGGAAGAGGTAATTCTCTCTGGAAACTGCCTTTAGACTTGAGCTACAACATCAACTCTTCTCCAGGTCTCCACCCTGCCAGCCTGCTCTGCAAATTTCAGACCTGCCACCCACCATAAGTGCATGAGCCAACTCCTTAAAATCAATCAATCAATCAATCAATCTCTCTCTTCTAATACACACACACACACACACACACACACACACACACACATCCTATGGATTCTGTTTCTTTGGAGAACCCTGACTAATACAGTGCCCCAGAGTTTAAAGTCTTGTTTGGTGACTATAGGGGACACAAAGCCAGGTCCCTCATGTCCCTCAATCAATTTATTCATGTAAAAATATATAGTGGTGGGCTTCCCTGGTGGTGCAGTGGTTGAGAGTCCGCCTGCCGATGCAGGGGACACGGCTTCGTGCCCCGGTCTGGGAGGATCCCACATGCCGCGGAGCGGCTGGGCCCGTGAGCCATGGCCACTGAGCCTGCGCATCTGGAGCCTGTGCTCCGCAACGGGAGAGGGCACAACAGTGAGAGGCCCACGTACCGCCAAAAAAAAAAAAAAAAAAATGCAATAAACATCATGAGGTTCTGAGCTCAGGATACACTATTCATGGGAGCACAGGGAAGGGACACATACATAACTAAAGCTTCTGCATCAACTGAATCTTAACTGCCTATTAACTAAAATATTGTTCATCATATAATCACCCTTGGAAATCAATTACATACCATAAACATATAGAAATATAGTAAAACCATTTAAAAAGAACAGAATGTGAAAACAAACACGATACAAATACTACATTTATATTCCTCTGAAGTGATTACTTTGTAAGAACTGAGGGGCTTTTCCCTGGTGGCGCAGTGGTTGAGAATCTGCCTGCCAATGCAGGGGACACGGGTTCGAGCCCTGGTCTGGGAAGATCCCACATGCCGCGGAGCAACTGGGCCCGTGAGCCACAACTACTGAGCCTGCGCGTCTGGAGCCTGTGCTCCGCAACAAGAGAGGCCGCAATAGTGAGAGGCCCGTGCACCGCGATGAAGAGTGGCCCCCGCTCGCAGCAACTAGAGAAAGCCCTCGCACAGAAACGAAGACCCGACACAGCCAAAAATAAATAAATAAATTTATGGGGAAAAAAAAAGGAACTGAACTGGCTAAGGAATCTTAAGAGAGTAAGATTTAGAATGTTGAAGAATCTTGTTCCAGTTTGAAAAGCCAATCTGATTAACTGGAATTGGAAAGACACACATAGAATCTCACAGTTCATAAATCTCAAGCATACTATGTAAAATGAATATTGTAAAGTGGGATTAGTCTTTAGTTCTTTGAAATGTATATTAAATCCTTATTTTGAAAGCATCTTAAGTATATATGAAAAGCGATTGAAATTTAAGTTCATTTAAGGATACTTCCAATGAATTTGCTGTACCTTTTACACTTGCAACTATGCTACCTTACATTACCAAGTAATATAAAAATTTTTGTGAACTATGTTCACAATGTAAGATATGACCACTGAAATTAAACATTAAAAAAACCCCACTAACTTAAGAATAATAGGCTCCTCCTCATTAGGGAGGACGCCCACACCCTTCCTCTCCCGGTGTGCATCTCTGCCTTGCTTCTATCTTCACTAAGCAAACTGTTTCTCTGTGTGCTCTCCCACTTGTTGTTGTGCTGTGTCTCTAATAATAAACTTTGTACCTGTTTTTACAGTTTTGCCTCCATGAAAAAAGCATTTTTCACTGGGGGGCAAAAGCCAGGGGGTGTGGTGATTAGGATTCCTAGTTTTCATCCAGGCTACCCAGGTTCAATTCCTCGGCAGGGAATTAAGATCTCACTTCACGCCACCACTCACTGCTGCCTCTCCGAGATCAGATGGTGCCGAAACCCGGGACTTCAAGATGTAAAGAAGCTCTTCTCCTCAAGCTACTTATGGTTTACAACAGTTTGGTAATTTACACCTGTGGGTAAAATTAAAACATTCATCTTTCTATCTGCTCCCTCCTGAGATTGGAAACTCTTAGGTTCCCAGCAGCTTTATCAGCTCCTCTATGCTGGGAACAATTAAATCATACTAAGGATAATCAGTCTAGTTACACTAGAAAATTGGGTGAAATGCCTTATGAACAATGCCAATATACAATTTCCCTGAAAGATCAAGGGCTGGAACAGAACAGACTAAGTCAGATAACCTGGGTATATACTGGGCTACAACTAATGGAAGTTCTTGACTTAAGTTCGTACTTATGACCTTACTAATACTGCTGGCTATACTGTTTTCTATATTGCCTGTTTTACAAAATTGTTGTTTATTACATTACCACATGTGTGACTGAGCCTCTGGTCAAATAATGATATATAGTTCCATATGAAATCAATGACTGTAATAGTGTAACTCTAGATATGAGAAGAAGCAACAAGAGGGAATATTCACCTGGACATAAGGGATTAGTAAGACAAGTGGTCCAGAGATTTTTGGCTACTGTTAACAGAGCTAGTCCAGTAACAGCACATTGAGTGGCCTGTCAATGAAATCTTCGCCAGACCTGAGAGTGAGCATTCCTCGCACCATGGGATAAAATGGCCATGAAATGCCCCCCCCAACCATGGTTAAACTTATGACCATGAAGGGGCCCTGCTGACTGGAAACTGACACTTGCCATCTACCTCTACAAGGACTAATCATGGCCACTGCAGCTGCTGACCTTCAACACCCCCTGAAAGGAGCTCAGGGTGGAGATCAGAAATGAGGCACTCTGTGCTCTGGGAAAAACTGGCAGGACAGGCCTTCAGATAGTTAGATATTTTCAGAAAAAGATTTTATGAGTCCAAATTCTTACATCTTCTCATACCTAGAAAAACACTAACATCATTAATGGTAATGTCTGCTTTGACTATTAAGGAGAAAAATTTCAGACCAATAGTACCTGTTATCTATGTGTTAATACCACATTAAAAGTTAAAACCTACTTAGATGAAACCAGACAACTGGCTACCTGGCTACAAGTCACCCCAAAGTGCCAGGTCCAGACTGGGTTTCAGGCTTTATCTCCTGAAAAGAAATGAGATCTATTTTCTCTATTAACATTCAGGTTGTCACTCCTCCAACTACTTCTAACTAGGTCTGTTATACCTACATCAATAACACTGGGTTAGTAGAAAAAGACGTCAAAAAGTTATATGACCATGCTCAATGGCTTCATTCCTTTGGACAGGGTAACCCAAGTGCTAACACTATCTGGAGTACAGTTAAAGTAACGCTATCAAATGTAACCTGGTTCTTACCCCTGCTTGAGCCCCTGGTTTCAATATTTCTTTTACTGATCTTTGGCCCTTGCCTTTTTAATCTACTTGTTAAGTTTGTCTCTTCCAGATTACAATAGTTTCCCTTCAAGATGACGGTGATGCACAGATTCTAGCTACTCCTCAGAATAACAAGAGAAGTCACCATGGGCCCCTTAATGAGACAGGACGAGAGCTCTCTGATCCCAACTAGGTAGGGCCTACGAGCCCCATGCCAACATGAGGAAGCTGGAGAAGACAGACCTTCGCCCTTCATCCTCCCAATAAAGATTTATTGGGATTCACATCTCTCAGGGGGGATTTGAGGAAGGAGATAGATGGGCTCCAGGCTAGACATTTACAACTGGCCTCCTGTTCACACTTCCTGGGGTGAGAAGAAGATGGGCTCCAGGCCGGACATTCATTACCAGTCCCTTGTTTACACTTCCTGAAACAAGAGACAAACGGGCTCCAGGACTACATATTTATGAACCAACTCCTGTCTGTATTTCGAGATCTGCACCTTGATATAAAAACCGGCAACAGAAATAGGGTAAATAACCAGACATTGGACATTTTTATGGCAGGGACAGAGTGGGACTAAACCCTGTTAAAAGATCAAGAGGTCATACATTTCCTATCCTTGGGGCAAGGGAAACATTGCACCTTAGGGGTCAAAAAGGAGGGGGCACCACCCCATAATGTGTGATGCTAAAGCCATGCTAAGGCCTCTGGGCTGTAATCCATCTTGGAAAAAAGTTGCTCACATGTGTTGGGAAGGGTCCTAGGGCACGTCAGGTGCAGAAAAAGAAACCAGATAATTGGCCAAAGGTAAACAAAGACCCGGAAGAACTGCCCTATATAAATGACTTAACCACCTCTTTACTGCGCTCCTCCTCTTTAGGGAGGACGTCCACACCCTTCCTCTCCCGGTGTGCATCTCTGCCTTGCTTCTATCTTCACTAAACTGTTTCTCTGCGTGTTCTCCCACTTGTTATTGTGCTATGTGTCTAATAATAAACTTTGTACCTGTTTTTACAAAAAGAAAAATAGTTAAATCTTAGATAGTGAAAAATGGTAAATGAAACAAAATCTTTTTTTTTTTCTTTTTTTGCTTTGGTCTTGTATTTAAATAAGGCGATCTCCTTAATTCCCAGTAGTCTGAGAATTTATAATGTTTCATAACTCTATCAGATTAGCATACTAATGACTATTATATAAAAGTTGCTGTCTATATTATTGTATGATTTTTTTTCCTTTGGGTTAATTAGAAAAACATCTTCCAACATTAATTAAACTGGTGATATTACTAAAGGAACACAATCTCATATTTTACCACAAGTATTCTTTATCAACTAGTAAAACCTATATCCCTATAGTAGGCACACAATAAACATCTGTTAAATGAATTAACGAAAGGTTCACAGGCCTGAAATTTCTGTAGTCTGAAGTCTCATGACCTTGCTCCTAAATTCTACTTCAATATGGACATTGCCAAAGGTATAGTTTTTTTATGAAGACTTAGAGATTTTCCTTTGATGCTTTAGGGGCCCTCCATACAGATTTCCTCTAAGAAACTATATAACTAGTATCACACTAGTATTTCATGAAATAATTGGAACAAATTAGGAGAGATCTCTATCACACCCATAAAAGCTTTGTATTCAAATACCTTGCTGCCCAGCTGAAAGCTCAACAATCTCTGTGCAGAAGCCTTAAGGCTAAAAAGGCCCTAAGAAATCAAGATGCCACAAGAGCCCCAGAGGGACCCCTGTTAATTTGACAAGGATTAAACTATTGATACAATATTCTTGTGTAAGTCATTTAACTTCTAGGAGCTTCAGTTTCCTCACCTGTGAAAAATGGAGGTTGGTCACTCAAGATTCTTTAGAAAGCAAAGCAGATTTACCTTCATTATCCCTTCAGAAGGCAAGAAGCTTCAGAAGCCTTATAAAAAGGGTTTTGAACCTTGTTTGGGTGATGGACAGCTTTGAGACTTCAATAAAAGCTAGACACTTCACCTCAAAAGAATTTTCACGTGTACAAAATTTTGTATATAGTGCCAGGAAAGTTTAATGACCCTCTGAAGTGGTCCATGGAACTCAGAAATTTCTGTAAGTTTAAACAGAATTCAATAAATTGGGGACATGTTAATGAGTTTGAAAACAAAGCAGTACTTTGTACCTAAATCTTTTGATTTTTTTAAAACAAATTAATTTTTTTTTTTTTTTTTTTTTTTTTTTTGCGGTACGCGGGCCTCTCACCGTTGTGGCCTCTCCCGTTGCAGAGCACAGGCTCCAGATGCACAGGCTCAGCGGCCATGGCTCACGGGCCCAGCCGCTCGGCGGCATGTGGGATCCTCCCGGACCGGGGCACGAACCCATGTCCCTGCACCGGCAGGCGGCCTCCCAACCACTGTGCCACCAGGGAAGCCCAAAACAAATTAAATTTATTTTAAATTTCAAATAATAGTAAAGAGGAATTGATTACTTTTATGACTACCAAAGAGAAACATGGTTTTGAAGAACTGAAAACTACTAGCTTAGATAATTAAACTATGCTGGTAAATCAGAGTTCCAGATAAGTGATACCCGAAACCATTATGATTGTATGTCAATCTCAATCCTAATGAACCAACTGTAATAAAAATATTTACTTAGAATTCCTCATTTAAACAAACGTGTTCCTTTTGATATTCTTTTTTTGGACAATCCATTTGGATATAGGCCTTCAATAAAAATATAAGCTAAATACAAAATATTTACTTGCTAAAATGGCTTAAATTTCTGAAAGATTAAATAGCAATCATGTATTTTAAGAGTTGAACACAGTCTCATCGCATCTTAATTTATAATTAAGATGAGTTAAGACTATTAAGCTACAACATAAATTTGCTCATTATTTTATA
The DNA here is from genome assembly GCF_951394435.1 of Stenella coeruleoalba. Classification (NCBI taxonomy): domain Eukaryota; kingdom Metazoa; phylum Chordata; class Mammalia; order Artiodactyla; family Delphinidae; genus Stenella; species Stenella coeruleoalba. Next base: position 71,234,319 of record NC_137159.1, read on the forward strand.
TTGCTAAGAAAAAAAATGTTAAGTTTTCCAATGTAAAAGGAAAGAAAGTAGAGGGGCCTGACTTATCACAGAGGGAAAGAAGAAACAACTATACAATTCTGTAGAGATTAATTAAATACATGCAACTAATACTGGTGTTAAGGTTTTACAAATCATCTACAGAATAAGCCAAACGGATACTAATATCTGCTCTCACAATAGAGGTTCCAATGTGTAGATTTTTTTGTACAGGCTGCCGTTAGGATTCCTCTTGTCTAAAATGGGTCCCTGGGGAACTAGCAAGAAGAGATTCTATGATTATTTCCTGATGCAATAAAGGGAGAGGCCTTTGCAGTACTAAATTTAAGGAAAATAATGACTCTGCTCCAATTGTGATGGCAATACCCCTAATCAGGAATATAAAAGTAAAATGTCCACAATTTCTCGTGTATTCCTTTTTTGTATTTTTAGTTAAACAATATTTAATTTTAATTTAATTTTCTTAAGGAAGTCTTTCTCATTAGCTCATGAAGTCATAAATTGGATCTTTTTATTATAAATTACAGTTTGTACAATTCACAAAAGAAAAACATTTACACACATTTATATACCCCACTTAAAGCAACACGGATTCTGGATTCTCCAGTGTTTCACTTACAGATTACTCGGGGATTGTGAATATACCACTGTGTTTACTTGAATAACTGCACATTTACCAGGAAATGAAGCAAATATCTGGAATTTAGTCTACAGTCATCCTTATGCGCTTAATTTATCTTCTAGATTCTCACCTCTGTTTATCAAAGAATGGTACACTTACTAAAAATCACAAAGATAATCAGTAGCAGAGTTAAATTAGAATCTAGATTTAATGCTTCTCTCCTCTTCAGTTGTTTCTTTAGATTTCTAAGAAGTCCTACTCAGAGCTGCAGACATACTGGGCGAGACCTTACAGGGTAGACTTCATAAGTAAATGCCTCTATGCCTGACAGCAGGATTCGCCACTAACCTGCTTTTGTGACATCAGGTATAGGACAACTTCTTAGGATCTCAGTTTTTGCTATTAGTAAAATAAGGATATTGGAGCAGATGATTTCCAAGGTCATTTCCAATTAAAATACGTTAAGTCTACATTTATGGAAGTCTATGAATGAGTAACAGAATTAGAGTTAAGTCCATTTGAGACTACAGTCACAGTTATGTATGTAGGATTAGAAAATGGCAAAGAAATGTGGAAAAAATACAAAGTTTACATTTAAAGTTTCCTTTCACAATTTAGGTTTGGACTTATGACTGAAAAAGGCCCAGAAAGCCTACCACTTTTATCCAAATCCCCAGCACCCTCCTTTCATGATGCCACTATTCTAATATCCACAAGGAGTACAACCTAAGAGTATGCTTTACTCCAAATATAACCATTCCCATACCTGGTCCAAGATGAACTGATCCAGTCCATCTATATCAGGGATTGGCAAACTTTTCTGTAAAGAGCCAGACAGTAAATATTTCAGGTTTTACAGGCTATCCAGTCTCCGTAGCAACTACTCAATTCTGCCTTCAAAGTGCAAAAGCAGTCACAGACTATACATAAATGAATGAGCATGGTGGCTATGGTCTAATAAAACTTTATTTACAAAAAACCAGACTGTGGGCAGGATTTGGCCCATAGGCTGTAGTTTGCCAATCCCAGTATAGATCACACCAAGAAACAAGATGGTATAAACCAGGTATTTTAAAATTTTCAGAGTACTTTCACAGCCTAGAATAAAAGAGAACGTGATACAGTAGAATGTACCAATGCAGGTATTCAATACATACTAGATGCTTAATAAATATACTTTTCCTTTCTCTTCTCAACAGTGCCATCCCAAACTTACTTCTAGAAATCACTCATTCTGGCCCTCTGACAAGAGATGGCCCTTGATTCTTCTTGGTCCTGGCAAATATGTTCCTGGTACACTGTGTCAAGATTTTAGTGCTCCTTCATTCCTCCCTGCCTCCCCCGCTCCAAGCCACATTAATCCAAAGGTGCAACTTCCAACCTTATCCATCTGGGCCCCAAATGTCAGTATTACTCACTGTTGGCCCCGGGAAGGTGTAAAGAAATAGAGAAGAGAAAGAAGAGGATAGAGAGAGGGTAGATTCAGGTGGAGGACAGGTGAGCAGTAGCATTACCTCCCTTTCCTGACTCTAAAAAGGAGCCAGGTGCTAACCTACTGTTAATTTAAATGAAAATATTGTCTACTCTAGTGGGAATAAAGAACATTCCACTTTATGCTAAGTGCTTCCTAATGAAAGAACTCAGTTCCAACAGGAGGAAAAAAAAAAACGACAGTAAGCTTTTTTTCTTATGCTTTTATCTAGATCACTCTACCTCCAGCTGTGATGTTTTTAAAGCTCCAAGGAGCTTCTACTAGTAACTATGGTTACTGCTTCAAAACAGTACAGAAAAAGTAGGAGGGAATAGCAATTTGAGGAGAAAAACAATTTTCTTGATTTTCATCAAATGAAACTAGGTAAAGTAACAAGAGATAGATAGGCTGATGGCTGGGCAAGGGCCTCAAGACTGTTATCGAGGTGCTTGATCTCTCAGCCCCACAGGTCTAGTACCTCAATGGATCATTTTATCTTATCCAAGAGTGGTCACCAAAAGCTAATTTAGTCATTTGCAATGAACAGTATCTTATAAACTTAACGAATATTCTTGCCAGGAAGTCTGTCAATTTGCTTTCCAGCAGAGCAGTTTACTTGGGAAAAACAAATTAAAAGCACAAGGTTCCGTAGAAGTATATGATTCTGATCCTAAGAAGGTACCCATGGTTTTAACATAAAGCTGCCCACCTAATTCTTCTCAACCTTTGTTAGTCATAAAGGTTTTCATCAAATGTTCCTCTTTTCAAACTCCTTAGCAACCTTCTCAAGTTAATTAAATAATTCATACTTACACAGGGCCTATCATGTTTCCGGCACTGTATAAGACATTGGATACAGCACAATAAGGAAAAGAGACACAACTCATGCCTGTATGGAGCTTACAATCTAATGGAGAACAGACATTAAATACACAATTGCAAATTGTGTTAACATGCTACGAGGGAAAAAAACCTAAATGGTATTTACTGGGATATCAAGCAAAATATTCCAAATAGGAATAATGGGAGCCACCTTTACTGAGCCTTCATTAAATGCCTGGCAGGGTACATTCTTAAGTTAATATGCTTTGTCTCATACATGTCCCAGAACAATGTATAAGAAAGGTAGAATTATTCCTGATTTGCAGAGGAGGAAACTGATGCATGGGAGGGGAGGCTGGTCACTTACCTATATCTACTTGATTCCAGATCCTGTTCTTTTTCTTACCCACAATCACACATCTTGCCTCCCACATATCCTAACACCACTATTAATTATTAAATTTTACCTGAGTTCTAAATTCTTGTTCTATCTCTACAATTAACTGACTTCATGCTTAAATCATGTCATTTCACCTCTTGGTCATTTCCCAAAATGGAACAGAATTACATGTTACTAAGGTCTTCCTGGCTTTTAAACTCTACAGTTTTATTATTTTTTTAATATAAATTTACTTTATCTATCTATCTATCTATCTATCTATCTATTTATTTATGGCTGTGTTGGGTCTTCGTTGCTGCGCGCCGGCTTTCTTTAGTTGCGGCGAGCAGGGGCTGCTCTTCATTGCCGTGCGCGGACTTCTCATAGCAGTGGCTTCTGTTGTTGCAGAGCACGGGCCCCAGGTGTGGGGGCTTCAGTAGTTGTAGCACACGAGCTCTAGAGCGCAGGCTCAGTAGTTGTGGTGCATGGGCTTAGTTGCTCCATGGCATGTGGGATCTTCCCAGGCCAGGGCTCAAACCCATGTCCCCTGCATTGGCAGGTGGATTCTTAACCATTGCACTACCAGGGAAGTCCCTAAACTCTACAGTTTTATGATTACTTAAATTTTTTTCCATTCCAGCATTTATACCTATCATATTTTACAGATCGTATGGTATAATTTAGGCAATTATCTAAATTTGAACAATTCATTAATTAATCGTTCCACAATAATCACTGGTCAACTTTGTGCCAGGTATTCTTCTAGGTGTTAGAAATATAATAGTAAGCAAAATAGTTTAAAATCCCTGCCATGGTGGCACTTATAATTTAGTGGGAGGAGATACATGATAAATAAAACAAATAAGTTAATAATATAGTATGTTAGAATATGGTAAGTACTATGGAGAAAAATAAATCAGGGAAGAAGTATAGAAATTGCTTATTCCCCCATGCCTATTATGAGCAGGAATCTGTTAGGAACTAAGGCAAAAAAGACAAGCAATACCTGAGCGCCTGGCCTTGACCTGATCCACCTGCGTAAACACAAATATGAGGAATTCTAGAAAAGACAAAGTACAATGGGAACACACAGGAAAAAGCCACAAAGCAGAAGGAACTGAGCTGCAAACTGGATTTTGCTCTCTTACACACACACACACACACACACACACACACACAAACACACACACACACAATCAAAAAGGAAAAAAATCATGTAAAAAAGAATAGGGGCCCTATATTTTAAAGCCATGTTTCGAAATTTTACAAAACCTTATTGATAACTGTTTTTTTCCCCCAACATCTTTACTGGAGTATAATTGCTCTACAATGGTGTGTTAGCTTCTGCTGTATAACAAAGTGAATCGGCCATACGTATACACATATCCCCATATCCCCTCTCTCTTGCATCTCCCTCCCACCATCCCTATCCCACCTCTCTAGGAGGTCTCAAAGTACCGAGCTGATCTCCCTGTGCTATGCAGCTGCTTCCCACTAGCTATTTTACATTTGGTAGTGTATATGTGTCCACGCTACTCTCTCACCTCGTCCCAGCCCACCCCTCCCCTCCCCGTGTCCTCAAGTCCATTCTCCATGTCTGCATCTTTATTCCTGTCCTGCCACGAGGTTCTTCAGAACTTTTTTTTTTTTTTTAGATTCCATATATATGTGTTAGCATATGGTATTTGTTTTCCTCCTTCTGACTTACTTCACTCTGTATGACAAACTCTAGGTCCATCCACCTCACTACAAATAACTCAATTTCGTTTCTTTTATGGCTGAGTAATATTCCATTGTATCTATGTGCCACATCTTTTTTATCCATTCATCTGTCGATGGACACTTAAGTTGCTTCATGTCCTGTCTATTGTAAATAGTGCTGCAATGAACATTGTGGTACATTACTGGTTTGGAATTCTGGCTTTCTCAGGGTATATGCCCAGCACTGGGATTGCTGGGTCGTATGGTAGTTCTATTTTTAGTTTTTTAAGGAACCTCCATACTGTTCTCCATAGTGGCTGTATCAATTTATGATAAATGTTTTTTAAAGATATGGAAAATAGAGACACAGACTATTTTCCTATTTGGGAAATTATTAAGATACAAAGTGTACAACAAATGCTAAAGGAAGTTCTCTAGGCAGGAAACATAAGAGAAGGAGAAGACCTACAAAAACAAACCCCAAACAATTAAGAAAATGGTAATAGGAACATACATATTGATAATTACCTTAAATGTAAATGGATTAAATGCTCCAACCAAAAGACACAGACTGGCTGAATGGATACAACAACAAGACCCATTATATATGCTGTCAACAACAGACCCGCTTCAGACCTAGGGACACATACTGACTGAAAGTGAGGGGATGGAATAAGATATTCCATTTCCATGCAAGTGGAAATCAAAAGAAAGCTGGAGTAGCAATTCTCATATGAGACAAAATAAACTTTAAAATAAAGACTATTACAAGAGACAAAGAAGGACACTACATAAAGATCAAGGGATTAATCCAAGAAGATATAACAATTGTAAATATATATGTACCCAACACTGGAGCACCTCAATACATAAAGCAAATGCTAACAGCCATAAAAGGGGAAATCAACAGTAACACAATAATAGTAGGGAACTTTAACACCCCACTTTCAGCAATGGACAGATCATCCAAAATGAAAATAAATGAGGACACAGAAGCTTTAAATGATACATTAAACAAGATGGACTTAACTGATATTTACAGGACATTCCATCCAAAAACAACAGAATACACTTTCTTCTCAACTGCTCATGAAACAATCTCAAGGATAGATCGCATCTTGGGTCACAAATCGAGCCTTGGTAAATTTAAGAACACTGAAATCATATCAACTATCTTTTCCAACCACAATGCGATGAGACTAGATATCAATTACAGGAAAAAAATCTGTAAAAAATACAAACACATGGAGGCTAAACAATGTTACTAAACAACCAAGAGATCACTGAAGAAGTCAAAGAGGAATCAAAAAATACCTAGAAACAAATGACAATGAAAACACGATGACCCAAAACCTATGAGATGGAGCAAAAGCAGTTCTAAGAGGGAAGTTTATAGCAATACAATCCTACCTCAAGAAACAAGAAACATCTCAAATAAACAACCTAACCTTACACCTAAGACAATTAGAGAAAGAAGAACAAAAAACCCCCAAAGTTAGCAGAAGGAAAGAAATCATAAAGATCAGATCAGAAATAAATGAAAAAGAAATGAGGGAAACGATAACAAAGGTCAATAAAACTAAAACCTGGTTCTTTGAGAAGATAAACAAAATTAATAAACCATTAGCCAGACTCATCAAGTAAAAAAGGGAGAAGACTCAAATCAATAGAATTAGAAATGAAAAAGGAGAAGTAACAACTGACACTGCAGAAATACAAAGGATCATGAGAGATTACTACAAGCAGCTATATGCCAATAAAATGAACAACAAGGAAGAAATGGACCAATTCTTAGAAAAGCACAACCTTCCAAGACTGAACCAGGAAGAAATAGAAGATATAAACAGACCAATCACAAGCACCGAAATTGAAACTGTGATTAAAAATCTTCCAACAAACAAAAGCCCAGGACCAGATGGCTTCACAGGCGAAATCTATCAAACATTTAGAGAAGAGCTAATACCTAACCTTCTCAAACTCTTCCAAAACATAGAAGAGGGAGGAACACTCCCCAACTCATTCTATGAGGCCACCATCACCCTGATACCAAAACCAGACAAAGATGTCACAAAAAAAAGAAAACTACAGTCAAAATCATTGATGAACACAGATGCAAAAATCCTCAACAAAAATACCAGCAAACAGAATCCAACAGCACATTAAAAGGATCATACACCATGATCAAGTGGGGTTTATCCCAGGAATGCAAGGATTCTTCAATACATGCAAATCAATCAATGTTATAAACATATTAACAAATTGAAGGAGAAAAGCCATATGATCATCTCAATAGATGCAGAAAAAGCTTTTGACAAAATTCAACATCCATTTATGATAAAAACCCTCCAGAAACTAGGCATAGAGGGTACTTACCTCAACGTAATAAAGGCCATATATGACAAAACCACAGCCAACATCGTTCTCAATGGTGAAAAACTGAAAGCATTTCCTCTAAGATCAGGAACATGACAATGCTGCCCACTATTATTCAACATAGTTTTGGAAGTTTTAGCCACAGCAATCAGAGACAAAAAAAGAAAAAAAAAGGAATCCAAATTGGAAAAGAAGAAGTAAAACTGTTGCTGTTTGCAGATGACATGATACTATACATAGAGAATCCTAAAGATGCTACCAGAAAACTACTAGAGTGAATCAATGAATTTGATAAAGTAGCAGGATACAAAATTAATGCACAGAAATCTCTTCATTCCTATACACTAAAAACGAAAGATCAGAAAGAGAAATTAAGGAAACACTCCCATTTACCACTGCAACAAAAAGAATAAAATACCTAGGAATAAACATGCCTAAGGAGACAAAAGATCTGTATGCAGAAAACTATAAGACACTGATGAAAGAAATTTTAGATGATACAAACAGATGCAGAGATATACCATGTTCTCGGATTGGAAGAATCAATATTGTGAAAATGACTATACTACCCAAAGCAAACAACAGATTCAATGCAATCCCTATCAAATTTCCAATGGCATTTTTCACAGAACTAGAACAAAACATTTCACAATTTGTATTGAAACACAAACGACCCCGAATAGCCAAAGCCATCTTGAAAATGAAAAACTATACTACAAAGCTACAGTAATCAAGACAGTATGGTACTAGCACAAAAACAGAAATATAGATCAATGGAAGAGGATAGAAAGCCCAGAGATAAACCCATGCACATATGGTCACCTTATCTTCGATAAAGGAGGCAAGAATATACAATGAAGAAAAGACAGCCTCTTCAGTAAGTGGTGCTGGGAAAACTGGACAGCTCCATGTAAAAGAATGAAATTAGAACACTCCACAACACCACACACAAAAATAAACTCAAAATGGATTAAAGACCTAAATGTAAGGCCAGAAACTATAAAACTCTTAGAGGAAAACATAGGCAGAACACTCTATGACATAAATCACAGCAAGGTCCTTTTTGGCCCATCTCCTAGAGAAAAGGAAATAAAAACAAAAATAAACAAATGGGACCTAATGAACTTAAAAGCTCTTGCACAGCAAAGGAAACCATAAACAAGACGAAAAGACAACCCTCAGAATGGGAGAAAATATTTGCAAATGAAGCAACTGACAAAGGACTAATTTCCAAAATATACAAGCAGCTCATGCAGTTCAATATCAGAAAAAACTCAACCCAATCCAAAAATGGGCAGAAGGCCTAAATAGACATTTCTCCAAAGAAGATATACAGATTGCCAACAAACACATGAAAGGATGTTCAACATCACTAATCATTAGAGAAATGCAAATCAAAACCACAATGAAATTATCATCTCACACCAATCAGAACGGCCATCATCAAAAAGTCTACAAACAATAAATGCTGGAGAGGGTGTGGAGAAATGGGAACCCTCTTGCACTGTTGGTGGGAATGTAAATTGATACAGCCACTAGGGAGAACAGTATGGAGGTTCCTTAGAAAACTAAAAATAGAACTACCATACAACCCAGCAATCCCACTACTGGGCATATACCCTGAGAAAACCATAATTCAAAGAGTCATGTACCACAGTGTTCATTGCTGCTCTATTTACAATAGCCAGGACATGGAAGCAACGTAAGTGTCCATCGACAGATGAATGGATAAAGAAGATGTGGCACATATATACAATGGAATATTACTCAGCCATAAAAGAAACAAAATTGAGTTTGTTTGAGTGAGTGAGGTTGATGTACCTAGCGTCTGTCATACAAAGTAAGTCAGAAAGAGAAAAACAAATACCATATGCTAACACGTATATATGGAATCTAAAAAAAAAAAAAACAAAAAATGGTTATGAAGAACCTAGGGGCAGGACCAGAATACAGATGCAGATGTAGAGAATGGACTTGAGGACACGGGAAGAGGGAAGGGTAAGCTGGGACGACGTGAGAGAGTGGCATGGACTAATATATACTACCAAATGTAAAACAGATAGTTAGTGGGAAGCAGCCGCATAGCACAGGAAGATCAGCTTGGTGCTTTGTGACCACCTAGAGGGGTGGGATAGGGAGGGTGGCAGGGAGACGCAAGAGGGAGGCAATATGGGGATATATGTGTATGTATAGCTGATTCACTTTGTTATAAAGCAGAAACTAACACACTATTGTAAAGCAATTATACTCCAATAAAGATGTTTAAAAAAAAAAACCATATGCTAACACATATATATGGAATCTAAAAAAAAAAAAAAAATGGTTCTGAAGAACCTAGGGGCAGGACAGGAATAAAGACGCAAACACGGAGAGTGGACTTGAGGACACGGGGAGGGGCAGGTGTAGGCTGGGACGAGGTGAGAGAGTGGCATGGACATATATACACTACCAAATGCAGAATGGATGGCTGGTGGGAAGCAGCCACATAGCACAGGGAGATCAGCTCGGTGCTTTGTGTCCCCCTAGAGGGGTGGGATTGGGAGGGTGGGAAGGAGACACAAGAAGGAGGGAATATGGGGATATGTGTATACGTATGGCTGATTCACTTTGTTATACAGCAGAAGCTAATGTATCATTGTAGAGAAATTACACTCCAATAAAGATGTTGGAAAAAAAAAAAGATAAAAAGTGATCTGAAAGTTATAGGCTTATTACAAGTCAAATAAAAACCAAAGTGTGTTTTAGAAACATAATCATATAAGAAAAGAGTAAAAGAGTAAATAAAAAGTAAAAAAAATAAGAGTAAATCTGTAAGAAAAAACAAGGAAATTTTGAAAAAGAAGAGTAATGAGGGTAGATATATCCTAATGATTATGAAAGCAGTTGTTGATATGCTTTTCCCATTTGCATTTCCTTCTACTTACTTCCCTACTATTCTATGAGTAGCATCCATTTCCTTGGAGAAGTTTAAATATAAAAGAGAAATATTTAATGCTCACCTTCTGAATTAAAGAAAAGATTTTGCAGCAAGATTGTCTTAAAAGTCTGGTTTTCCCAAAGAAGGAAAATTTTTTTAACACTAATATTTTCTGACCAAGCCTGAAAGACTCAGAGTACAGTTTCTTCCACTTTGTAGAGCAGATATCCCTTCTGCTCATGACAGCTAGAACATAATGCCTACTACCTAGGGTAGAAGGAGGATAAAACCTAGAGACTGTAAATTAAAGCCTCAAATTCCTGATTCTGGCCAAAGGACTGTGGGATAAAGAAGTAGAACAGAGACAGGAGAAGCAAGTGATCAGCCCAGTACTCCCATTACCCTCTCCAGCTGGAGGTTGCAAAAGGAAAGGAATGTTTGAAGGAGTGGGGAAATCTGGGAGTTAGAATGGATTTTGCTCTGCTTCCTGTTGAGAAAGTGCGAAGTCACTGCCTTCCAGTAACATCCTGCACGGCCCCAACTGCCCTGCCCCCCAACCAAACTTTTACCTCCCCTCATGCACATCTAGCACAAGCTGGAGAGAGCCACATCAAAGCATAGGCACAGAAGCACAATCAGATTGAGGAAGGTGTGAGATCGGCTCTGGGGTCTCCCTTTTCTCCCCTGTGCCATGGAAGGCTCTGGGAAATTCCTGGGTGCTGTAAAGTAGTTCAGGAAAGGTAACTTAAGATGCTGGATGTTGAGTTTGCCAGAAGAGGTCATTGTCATAGGGGCAAAGTAGCTCCATAGCAGAGGCCTGGAAAAGAGACCACCTGGCTAGCGAGTCAATGGGAATCCCTAGCCAGACATCAGGTTACCTGTGACACCTGGGAAGATGGCAATACATCCTGGGAACCAAGAAAACAGATCTCAAGTAACATCAGTTGTAAACTTCAGCTTCAGATATCTGAAGAATACCCAAGGACAAAAGCACCACAGTAGTCACAATTCCAGGGAATAGCCTGACCAGTTACTTTAAAGGAGAGACCAGTGAGAAACAGAGAAGATAGCACATGGATTGAGGGTTCTGGTATCCTTCCATGATTACAAGGTCACACAAGCACCCATAAGTCTGGATTCCATTGTGGGAAGGCATGAGAGAAGAGATGATACTTGAATGACTAGTATCCAAACAGAGACTGAAATATCCAAAGAGATCAATTTAAATTACTACATAAGACTTAGTTTACCAGCTTGGAGTAAGACTGGTACTCTTCCTCCAGTTACCCAGTTCCCAGAGTTCATCAAAAGGAAGAGATGACTTATAGAAAAATAAAGAAGCTATATTTTCTTTGCACACCTAAGTGAGTATGAGTAAGCTGTGATCCTGCTACAGATTTTATGATGTTTATTTTATGTGAGTATTCAAAAGAAAAACTTCTTGGCGTAATAGAAATCAACATCGCTTTAAGAGTAACAATGGACTTCCAGTTCAAGATGGCAGACTGAGCGTCTATCTCTTCTCCTTCTTAAACACCTCATGCCAGGCCACAGAACAAATGAGTGAAAAATCACCGAAGATGACCAGTACAACTCTGATGATAAAGAGTAAATGCTGGCCACAGCACTTACTGTGGGTTTAAAGTCTCTGTCAGAGGGCTTATAGTGTGAACTTTGAGTTGAAGATAATAGCAGGTTAAGGACAATCTTGATAGACTGTGATCGAGGGAAGATAACTCAGAACTAATCAGAACTCTCCCTGCAGATAAATTCCTTCCCTATAGCAGAAGTTGAAGGAGGGACAGGGACAAGCTTGTTAGCCTGGTCTTTGCAAATGCAAAGAAAAGGGGTGGGGTGGGGAGGAATCCACATCCCATTTACCACAGCAAGTAGGAAACCAACTGGCAGAGTCCTGTGGTCAGCAATGATATTCAGTGGAAGACAATGCTTTGTAAAGGAGAACACTGACCTGTACCAAATTACACCAGTTACCAAGATGTTACCAGCATCAGAATCATTTAAACTGTTTAAGTGCATACTGAATCATACTGGTGCACCCCAGACATACTGAATCAGATTTTTTTGTGAGTGAAGCTAGGAATCTGCATTTAAACTGGGTCCCCAAGGAATTGTTACATGTATTCAAGTTGGGCAACCACTGATTTAGACATTCATTTAAAAATTCTATAAAGAAGAAAAGCCAAGAATCACCAGCTACTTAATGAAAACTAAGAGAGGCACTAAGGTGAAAAAGCGCAGGCACCATGACCCACAGAAGAGAGAGTAAAGCAAAAAAAAAGAAATAAGATGTTTAGCTTATATTTGTATCTTCAGAGAGATTCAAGAGGTCAATATAGGGGCTTCCCTGGTGGCACAGTGGTTAAGAATCCACCTGCCAATGCAGGAGACATGGGTTCGAGCCCTGGTCCGGGAAGATCCCACATGCCGCAGAGCAACTATGCCCATGCGCCACAACTACCGAGCCTACGCTCTAGAGCCTGCAAGCCAGAACTACTGAGCCCGCGTGCCACAACTACTGAAGCCCGCGTGTCTAGAGCCTGTGCTCCGCAACAAGAGAAGCCACCGCAATGAGAAGCCCACACACCGCAATGAAGAGTAGCCCCCAATCACTGCAACTAGAGAAAGCCCACGTGCAGCAATGAAGACCCAACGCAGCCAAAAATAAATAAATTTATTTTTTAAAAAAAGAGGCCAATATATCCATAAAATAAAAAAACTCTGTTCATAAAATATAGCAACCAACAAAAAAGAATTTTTAGAAAATAAAAATAATTTTCAAAATGAAATAACGTGACTTTCAGTGACAGCCAAGATGGTAAGCCCATTACATCTCTCCCACTAGTTGGCCATCTGCATAACTAGTAAAAACTCTGGAGAGAATCCTAAAAGCAACTACCTGAGAACTCTGAAAAATAAACAATGGCAGGCACATTGGGGAGGGAAGTCAAAACTTGAAGAATAAGCAATAGGGCAGTGAGTTTACTCTATTTTGAAAACCCTTTCTTTGTTTACCACTTTAACATGAGGGTGGGTAGAGTCCCAGAATTACGCAGCAGAGGCACATAGCAAAAACTCCAAGAGAAAGCCCCTCTTTCTCACTGGAGTAAAAGGGTCATCTGCAAGCTGGAAAGTGTATAAGTTTGGGGGTGAGGTTTCCAGTTCCTTTTCTTTTCTTTCTCTTCTGACCCACTCTGAAGACAGTCCAAGTTATAAAGCTATATTACTGAGGCAGGAAACCTAAAAGCCTAAGAGAAAACTGGCCCCAACCTCCTAAGGAACTAGAAAAAGGAGCCATCGTTGTATGAAGAGTATTGGAGTGGGGGAACTCCTCACTTCTCCTTTTTTTCCCCCTAACCTTTCAACCCAGGAGGGCCTCAGTGGGGTATAACTGTGCAACAGTGAGGTGCGGGGGGAGGGGGTAGCACCAAGACTCTGAGAGAAAGCAACTTCAGCTTTCTAATGAGAAGGCCAGGAAAAGACCCCTGGGAGCCAGAGAACATAAGCAAAGTCCCCAAGAGTACAGAGACAGAGAGAATTCCACAAGGTGCATAAGTATAGATAATAAAGAGGTATCATTTTTTCCCCCAAATGAATCTTTAACCCAATGCAATTCTAATCAAAATCCTTCATATCCTTATTGTTTTAACTTGATGAATATATTCTAAAGTAAGTCTGTAAGAATTACTACCAAAAAAAAGAGCAAGACAAACATTTTTGAAAGTCTAGTGAGAGAAAATTTCAAAGTTACATTAAATAATATAACATTAAAAGAGTATGGGGGGCTTCCCTGGTGGCGCAGTGATTGACAGTCCGCCTGCCGATGCAGGGGACACGGGTTCGTGCCCCGGTCTGGGAAGATCCCACATGCCGCGGAGCGGCTGGGCCTGTGAGCCATGGCCGCTGGGCCTGCGCGTCCGGAGCCTGTGCTCTGCAACGGGAGAGGCCACAGCAGTGAGAGGCCCGCGTACCGCACAAAAAAAAAAAAAAGAGTATGACAGGGCTTCCCTGGTGGCACGGTGGTTAAGAATCCACCTGCCAATGCAGGGGACACGGGTCTGAGACCTCATCCGGGAAGATCCCACAGGCCGCGGAGCAACTAAGCCCGTGCGCCACAACTACTGAGGCTGTGCTCTAGAGCCCACGTGCCACAACTACTGAAGACCGTGTGCCTAGAGCCCATGCTCAGCAACAAGAGAAGCCACTGCAATGAGAAGCCCGTGCACCGCAACAAAGAGTAGCCCCCGCTCGCCGCAACTAGAGAAAGCCCACACACAGCAACGAAGACCCAACGCAACCAAAAATAAATAAAATAAATTTATGTAAAAAAAAAGAGTATAAATATATAGCATAAACATAAAAAAAAGCATAAACATAAAAAGAGATCAAAAAAACATTATATAGACAGACAAATACACGTATGTATGGGAATCTTATATATGATAAAGGTAGACTTCAAACAGTGGGCAAGAAAAGAAACATTCAATAAATGCTATCAGAAAGAATTAACTAATTTACGAGAAAAAAGTTAGATTTCTACATAACATAATTATAAAAATTCTGAAAGATTAAACAAAAAATATTTATGCAGATGGCCAACAGGTGTATGAAAAGAAGCTCAATATTGCTAATTATTATAGAACTGCAAATTAAAACTACAATGAGGTATCACCTCACACCAGTCAGAATGGCCACCATTAAACATTAAAAAGTCTACAAATAACAAATGTTGGAGAGGGTGTGGAGAAAAGGGAACCCTCCTACACTATTGGTGGGAATGTAAACTGGTGCAGCAACTATAGAGAACAGTATGGGGGTTCCTTAAAAAACTAAAAATAGAGTTACCATATGATCCTGCAATCCCACTCCTGGACAAAACTCTAATTCAAAAAGATACATGCACCCCAATGTTCACTGCAGCACTGTTTACAATGGCCAAGACCTGAAAGAAAACCTAAATGCCCATCAATGGAGGAATGGATAAAGAAGATGTGGTACATATATACAATGGAATACTAAAAGAAGATGTGGTACATATACACAATGGAATACTACTCAGCCATAAAAAAAGAACAAAATAATGCCATTTGCAGCAACATGGATGAACCTAGAGATCATACTAAGTGAAGTAAGTCAGACAGAGAAAGACAAATACCATATGATATCACTTATATGTGGAATCTAAAAAAATGATATAAATGAACTTATTTACAAAACAGAAACAGACTCAGACATACAAAACAAACGGTTACTAGAGGGTATAGCAGGTTGGGGGGGAGGGTAAACTAGAAGTTTGGGATTAATAGATATATACTACTATATAGAAAATAGATAAGGACCTACTGTATAGCACAGGGAACTATACTCAATGTCTTGTAATAACTTATAGTGGAAAAGAATCTGGAAAAGTGTATATATATATATATATATATATATATACACATCTGAATATAACTGAATATATATATATAACTGAATCACTTTGCTGTACACCTGAAGCTAACACAACACTGTAAATTAACTATACTTCAATTTAAAAAATGGTTAAAAAAATTTTTAAATGATAGAAGACCAACAGCCAATAAACATATGACAAAAAGAAGTCAAATAATTGCAACTTAAATGACATTCCTTTTCTTTTCTTTTAGATTCCCATTATGTTTTTAAAATTTAAAAAAGTCTAAGTATATGTGTGTGTCTGCATTCACTTAAGTGTGTCAAATCTTTGGATTTTTCTACACTGAAAAAAGAAAAGAGAAAAAATTAGAAGAAATCTGAATACATACTTATCTTCTAAACTTCTATACATAAGAAAGAAAACATATAAAATTAAAAGGCAAGGGCTTCCCTGGTGGCGCAGTGGTTGAGAGTCCACCTGCCGATGCCGGGGACACGGGTTCGTGCCCCGGTCCGGGAAGATCCCACATGCCACGGAGTGGTTGGGCCCGTGAGCCATTGCCGCTGAGCCTGCCCGTCCGGAGCCTGTGCTCCGCAACGGGAGAGGCCACAACGGTGAGAGGCCCGCATACCGCAAAAAAAAAAAAAAAATTAAAAGGCAAATAAAAAGGGTAAAAGTATTTGTTTTGACACTAAGTATCAAGAACCTTAGAAAATGTTGATGCCCCCCTGAGAAACTGTCACAATTTAGGAAAGTCTTCAATTCTAGACTCATGTTTGACAGCTACATGACCAGATAAATCACACACCACTTTGAGCAGCAGTTTCTTCATTGTTAAATATGAATACAAGCCACTAATTCTCAGGGTCGTTGTGATATTTAAAAGAGCAACAAAGCACGTAAAAAAGTCTCAAAAGCTATAGAGGAGATGGTTGACCCAAGGCCTGTGAACTCTGGGGGACTTCAGAAGGTCCTCGAACTCTCTGAACGTCTGTGAATGTTTGTGAAAAGTAACTACAGCTTTAAGTAAACCCTCCAAGGGGCTCCTGATCCAAAAGAAAACTGAAAAGCACTACAAGCAAACAGCAAAATCAAAGTGAAGATATTCTCCCCGCTTGATGCGTCCAGCTTCATGTCTGGCACATACAGGCCGAAATCAGGAACTCACTATAAAAATCCAAGTAGTATTTAAGAGGATATTAAACTTACCCCATTTATTTCAAAACCCCTCAGAACAGTACTTAATGATTTCTTAGCATATTAATTCAACCTCTGACGTAGTTGTAAAGAGAGCCTGAAATCAGGAAAACAGTATTACAGTCAGTCATAGCTATTTGGATCAATCACATGAAATTAATGCAATCCGCTCTAGAAAATGAGAGTAGGGGTGGGGGTGAGGGTGGTGGCAGTAAATAAATTTAATATATTTAAAGTAGTATTCTAAATTCATTAAGATATTCATAATTAATACATAAGCTACCTTGGGACATTCTCTTGAAGCAAACAAAAACTAGAGGTTTTATGTATATATTTTTAATAAAATGGGATATAGAAAACTATTGCTCTTTCTCCAAAATAATTAAGACTAAAAGATTAATTCTAAAACTTCTACTTCTAGATGGCGAGCCATACTTTCATTTAAAAAAAAATTTAAAGCCCTGTAAGTGAGGCACACTGATAAAATTCTACCCAGTCAAGCATATGGCAAGCAGACTAAAAGGTAATATTAATTAAAATGAAAACTAAATAATTAAGAATTTAAAGTACTTGAGGACTTCCACTTCCGGGAAGGTGGAATAGCTATATTTTTCCCTATTCTTCTCACTAAGTAAAACTAAAAGTCCTGGACAACATATATAACAAACATAAGAAGACTCTAGGGCTTCCCTGGTGGCGCAGTGGTTGAGAGTCCGCCTGCCGATGCGGGGGACGCAGGTTCGTGCCCCAGTCCGGGAGGATCCCACATGGCACGGAGCGGCTGGGCCCGTCAGCCATGGCCGCTGAGCCTGCACGTCCGGAGCCTGTGCTCCGCAACGGGAGAGGCCACAACAGTGAGAAGCCCGCGTACCGGGAAAAAAAAAAAAAAGAAGACTCTAAAGGTGGAGAAATGAAAGCAGATCAGGTAGAAATCACCAGATCTAAGGAAAACAACATGGTGGTGAGTTCTATGGGTTTTCTTCTGTGCCCTATATATTCTAGACTTGGAGTTGAAGAAGCTGGCAACCTAGAAATACCAATAGGCCCAGACCCTCCAAAAAACCAAACAAACAAAACAAATTCCTGTTCTCCCAGCCAAAAGATCAGGAAAGAAACAATCTAGACAAAAAGCTGTTATACCCAGACAAACACTATAAAACAAAACAAAACAGAACTGTGGCGCCAGCATCACCAGCAAAGGTCAAGTGGAGAGCCTGGACTTCCACCTCTGCCAAACTGTGACAAGGCACCCCATACTCCGCACCACAGGGGTGTCAGAGAAGGCCATTTGGGAGTTGGTCCCTACCAGGTGACAATGAGACCTCCTTCCGCTTGGTGTCAGTGAAGACCACATGGAAAGCTTAGATGTCCACCTGGCAGTAAGAAGGTATACTTCCCCCTTCCTGATGTAGGCTGGTGTCAGAAGAGGCCTAGTGGAGTCAGGCCTTTCACCACTGCCCAACAGTAAAAAGGCCCTCCCCTCCCCCTCAGTACAGGTGTACACTGAGGCACACCTGCCTTCCCAGCCAAGGAAAAGTCAGTGGAGGCCAGAACTCCCATCCCTGACAAGCAGTAATGAGGAATCTCCCACCAACTTGAGAGTCAACAGAGGCAGAGTGAGGAACTTGGACTTCTATCCCCTCTGGGCAGTAATGTGACAGAGCACTCCCCTCTTTCCCATGTTGGAGCAGTGCCAGAAGAAGCCAACTACATCAGAATGTGTAAATAAGATCCTGAGTTGCAGAACATAATATCCAAAATGTCCAGGTATCAAATAAAAATCACTCATCATAACAAGAACTCTCATAACACTCATCATAACAAGAAATATGTCAAACTGAATGAAAAAAGACAATCCACAGAAGCCAATACCAAGATGAGGAAGATGGTAAGATTATCTGATGAAGACTTTTTTTTTTTAGTGTTAAGTAATATCTACTGAACATATATTATGTGCTTAGCTAATGCTATAAATATATTATACATATTAACTCTACCCTTACCATAATTCTGTGAAGCAGTTACTGTCACTAATTACTGTTATTAATCCCATTTTACACATGTGAAAAGTGAGGTACATAGAGATTAAATTACAGATAAAAACCCCAGAGGTTGCCCGGATTCATAAAGTTATTGAGAGGTAGATCCTGGCTTAGAACCCTGATGGCACCCCTCCTGACATAATGTTTGAAGTGGCCATTATAAAAATGTCTCAAAGAGCAGTTATGCACATGCTTGAAACAAATAAACAAAAAGATAGGGAGTCTCAACAAAGAAAAAATACACCAAAAAGAAAAGACTTCAGAACTGAAAAAATATAAAAACTGAAACAAAAGACTCAACAGATGAGAACTACAGTAGAATGGAGAGGAAAGAGGGAAGAATCACTGAACTGGAAGACAGAACAATAGAAACTACCCAATCTGAACAACAGAGAGAAAAAACTGAAAACAAATAAACAAAGCCTTGGGGTCCTGTGGGACTACAACAAAAGACTTACCTTCCAGGACTTCCCTGGTGCAGTGGTTAAGAATCCGCCTCCCAAGGCAGGGGACGCAGGTTCAAGCCCTGGTCTGGGAAGATCCCACATGCTGTGGAGCAACTAAGCCCATGCACCACAACTACTGAGCCTGCGCTCTAGAGCCCACGCGCCTAAAGCCTGTGCTCCACAAGAGAAGCCACCGCAATGAGAAGCCTGTGCACCGCAACGAAGAACAGCCCTTGCTCACCACAACTACAGAAAGCCCGCATGCAGCAATGAAGACCCAACGCAGCCAAAAATTAATTTATTTATTTTTTTAAAAATAATAATTTTTTTAAAATCTTAAAAAAAAAAATTTATCTTCCATGTCATCTGAGTCCCAAAAAGAGAGAAGAAAGAGAGTAAGACTGAAAAAGTCCTCTAAGAAACAAAAACTTGTAACTTCTCAAGCTTGGCAAAACACACAAACTTACAGACTCCAGAAGCTAAGTGAATCCTACACAGCATAAGCCCAAAGCAATCCATATCAAGACAGTTCACAGTTAAACTTCTGAAAACTGAAGACAAACAAAATGTAATGAAAACGGCGAGAGAGAAATGATGCTTTAACTATAGGGGAAAAACAAATCAAATGATAGATTTCTTGTCTA
Organism: Stenella coeruleoalba; assembly: GCF_951394435.1. Classification (NCBI taxonomy): domain Eukaryota; kingdom Metazoa; phylum Chordata; class Mammalia; order Artiodactyla; family Delphinidae; genus Stenella; species Stenella coeruleoalba. Next base: position 71,254,367 of record NC_137159.1, read on the forward strand.
AAACAAAAGAGGGGTGAAGGAAGTGGCACTGAAGTCCACATCTGATCATGTGTTTCTATATCTGTTTTTCTCTTGTTCATGACTCTTGGCATGCCTGGAATCTGGAGATTGAATGTCAGGTATTGCATAACAAAAACTGTAGAGGCTGTGACTGATATTATCTTTTTCAATAGAAGATTTTCTTTAGTTTCTGGTAGGCAACAGGAGCTAATCCAATCAGAGATTAAGCTAATTTGAAGCCAATTTTCAATCATATTAAGACTTATCAACATGCACCCCAATGTTCATAGCAGCATTATTTACAATAGCCAAGATATGGAAGCAACCTCAGTGTCTATTAAGAGATAAATGAATAAAGAAGATGTGGTATATGTGTACACACACACACACACACACACACACACACTCACACAATGGAATACTACTCAGCCATAAAAAAGAATGAAATTTTGCCATTTGCAGCAACATGGATGAACTTAGAGGGTATTATGTTAAGTGAAATGAGTCAGACACAGGAAGACAAATACTGTATGATAACACTTATATATGGAATCTAAAAAATAAAACAAACTCGTGAATATAACAAAAAAGAAGCAGACTCACACATATAGAGAACAGATTAGTGGTTACCAGTGGGGAGAGGGAAAGGGGAGGGGCAACACAGGGATATGGAATTAAGAGGCACAACTATTATGTATAAACTAAGCTACAATGATATATTGTACAACGCAGGGAATATAGCCAATATTTTATAATAACTATAAATGGAGTATAACCTTTAAAAATTATGAATCACTATATTGTACACCTGTGACGTAACATTATACATCAACTATACTTCAATTAAAAAAAAAAAAAAAAGACCTGGTCTCCTTCTCTGGTTCACCCTTACTGTTAGGATATAGTTATTTAGAGATCTCAACTGAAAGCCTCAGATATGTATCAGAACTCCTCTCTTTAGTACCATGAGACTGCTGAAAATTCTGCTTAGCTTCTCAACCTCTTAGTAGTCACCTTCAGCTCAACTTTTCTGCCTATTGGCTTGTGCAGTTTACTAACCTGCAACAAATTCTGGTGGAAACATGGTTCAGGCTTTTGGTTCAATTCTCTATGCTAACATTCTCTTCACCATCTTGGTCATTCAAGCTCTAGATGCCTTGGTAACCCTGAACTCCAACAGTCTCTCCACCCCTGTAAGATGACCAAAAGGTCTCCTCAGTTTCTGTTTCTTAGCAACCACTGTATGTTCAACTCTCCTGCCTCTTCGTGGTATCATCTACAAAGAGAAAACTCCCCGAGGGATTATTTATGTGCCTTTTCCCATTGATAAAATTTCAAAATTCAAAAATAAAAACTCTTGGCAAGGTAAGAACAGAAAATGAACTTCCCTACTTTGTTAAGACCTATCAGAAACCAATGGTAAACATTATACCTATGAATAAAGTAACAGATGCATTCTCATATATGTTAAGAACAAGTTAATAATGTGCGAAATCACATGTACTATTCAACACAGTACTGGAAGGCTTACCCAATGCAATAAATTAAGGAAAAAAATATATTAATGCTAGAAAGGAAAAGACTCCCCAAAAGTCATTATTTACATATAACGTGAATACCTATCCTTATAAAACTCAAAGGGAATATAAAACTCATAAAGACAGATCTCTGTCCTTGTAGAAATTACATTCTAGATTTGGGGAGAAGGTAAGAAAGATAGGTAATAACAACAAACATACTAAATAGGTAAATTATCAGATCTGCTAGAAGGTGACAAATGCTGTGAAAATGTAAAGTAAAATAAAGGAGGGAAAGGGGAAATCAGAACTGGGAACAGACGGACTACAATTTTTTTTTAAAAATCAGAATCACTCCGTCCCAGAAGAAACAAAAATAAAAATTACCTAGGAATAAAGAATTCTGTGGAATATGAGTAAGGTCTTCTAGTAGAAAACTAAGTTTCCAAAAGAACAAAACTTTCGAGTTTGAATGTAGAAACAGTCAATATACCTAATAAAAATAATTTTCCTCAAATTAATATATAAATCCAGATAATATCCTAGCAGAATTTTTCATGCCTCTTACGAAGTATATTAATAACGTAGAGAAAAGACATGTATATGCATATACATATATATTTAAATAACAAAGAGAATTATGAAAACAACAAACCAGTTTTATTTATCCTACCAGATATCAAAAGTAAAAAAAAAGGAAGAAAAAGAAAAAAAAAGTCAGAGGATAAAATACCTAAACGTGAAAACTTAATCTCAAGTTATTGTTATTTAATGGGTATAAAGTTGCAGTTTGCAAGATGAAAAAGTTCTGGAGATCAGCTGCACGAGGTGAATGTACTTAATACTACTCAATTGTACACTTAAAAATGGTTAAGATGGCAATTTTTATGTTACGTGTTCTTTATAATTAAAAAAATGTAAGTGAATACTTTTATGCCTCTAGGCAAAGAAACCTTTCTCACATAAACTAAAAAGTACACATAAGTCATAAAGGAAAAGACTGATTGACCTGACTGGTATAATTTCTGTATACCAAAGGACAATATAAGCAAAATGAAAGACTAGTAAAAACCTAAGAGAAAATATCTGGCATCATAAAAACAGGAAAAAAGAAAAAAAGGATGAGTAATCAAAAGACCTAAAGAAATTCTACAAATCAATAAGAAAAATGTTCAACAACCAACAGGATAAGAAACAAAGCATACTGTGAATAGGCAATTCCCGTTAGAAAAAATACAAATAACCCTAAAAAATAAAAAATAGGAAAAAAAAACCTTACTAGTAATTAGTGAATTAAATATTAAAGACTAAGAAGACATTTTCCAAAAAATTTGAAAGCTAGACGGTAACAGTTCACAAGTGTATGAAATGATACTCTCAAAAACCTAATGATAAAGGTATAGACTGAAACAACAGTTCTGGAAGACAATCTGGCAATATCTTCCAAATCAAAACTGCATGTATCGGGACTTCCCTGGCTGTCTAGTGGTTGGGACCTCGCCTTCCAGTGTAAGGGGTGCAGGTTTGATCCCTGGTTTGGGGGGCTAAGATCCTACATGCCTCGGGGCCAAAAATCCAAAACATAAAACAGAAGCAATATTGTAACAAATTCAATAAAGACTTTAAAAATGGTCCACATCAAAAAAAATCTTAAAAAAAAATTGCATGTATCATCACCCTATATATGTGCCTCCTTATAGAAAATGACAACACTTTCTATAAAACAGTCTTAACAAAAAGAAATCAAACCTGAATCACATCAAGCCTCCATACCTAACTAAAAATTTACAGAAAATGCAGAGAACAAAAAACAAGTTAAACAATGCCATGGGATGCAATAAGCAAGAGCTAGAGTATGGAAAAAATGTGCAGGGCAAACCACCCAGTCTCTTCAATCAATACTGCAAAATTTAAAAAAGAGAGACAAGGGAGGGAAGGATGGGAGGAAGGAGGGAGGGAGGAAGAAAGGAAGCTGTAGACAGAGAAAGAAAGGGGAATCAGGGAGATGGAGTGAAAGAGAGAGAGAAGGGATGGGAGAAAGAGAGGGAGGGAGAAAAAGAGAAAAAATAGTTTGAAAGACTTTTTTTTAAAGGTGTATCAACCAATCAAACTGTAAACCTCATCTGGATCCTAATTCAAACAAGTAAAAAAATATGGAAGAAAATGTTTCTGACATTAAAACAGTTTAAAATTTGAACACTGACTGAATATTTAATGATACTAAAGAATTATTGTTGGGCTTCCCTGGTGGCGCAGTGGTTAAGAATCCGCCTGCCAATGCAGGGGACACGGGTTCAAGCCCTGGTCTGGGAAGATCCCACATGCTGCTGAGCAACTAAGCCTGTGCGCCACAACTACTGAGCCTGCGCTCTAGAGCCCCTGCTCCACAACAAGCGATGCCACCACAATGAGAAGCCTGCACACCACATCGAAGAGTAGCCCCCACTCTCTACAACTAGAGAAAGCCCACATGCAGCAAAGAAGATCCAACACAGCCAGTAAGTAAATAATTAAATAAATAAAAATTTAAAAAAAAGAATTATTGTTAATTTTCAAGTGTGATAATAGTGTTTTTCTCCAAAAAAAAAAAGACCTTATATTTTCCAGAAACACATGAAATATTTGCAGATCAAATGACACGATATCTCAATTTGTTTCAAAAATGTGAGAAGGGATAAAGTGAGAGTACAGATAAAACAAGATTGATCATGGGATGATAACTGTTGAAGGTGAGTAGAAGTTCACTCTTCTATTTTGTCTACTTGAAAATTTCCCTATAAAACATTTAAAGTGCATATACCATACGGTTCAGCAATTCCACTTCTTTTTATCTTAAAGGAACTATCATGCAGGTGCATTAGAAAGTACATACAGGACACTCCTGACTCCACTGTTTGTAGTTTTAAAAAATTATAAACAATCTGCAGTAAAAACCCTGAGGGCCCAAATAAAACTGGTACAGCTATCGTACAAAACACAATGCAGAAACTGAAAATAACAACAACAAAACACAGATCTAAACATGCTGGAGAGTGAAAAAATCATACTGCCAAAATATATAAATATACCCCTTACAAAAAATAATCCATACAATACTATATATTTCCTACAAATATGTGTGTATATATGTATACTTACATATATAAATCAGTGTATATATGTAAGTACATAAATATAAATGGACTGAAAATATCTGAAAAGATAGACACCAAATAGACACCACGGAGAGAAGAGGAAAGAACCAGGACTGTAGAAATGCTCAAGATGGACTTTAGTTTCACCAATCTTTTTAGCATTTCAAAAAGGAGAATTACTTCTGTGGGTAAAACTTATGTTTAAAAAAAGAACATTAATTCACACTTTTGCTGTCTCTTTGCGAATCAATGAATCTTTTTTGACTTTTGTACAGAACCAGAACCAAGATATACCTCCTAGAAAATTAACTATAAAACATACCCTTCTCTAAATCAAGAACTTATAGACAAGAATGTAATCAATCTGGGAAAAAAATATTAGGTTCAACCACACAAAACTGCCAACATTCTAACATTTTTGCCTTCAAAAAATGGCAATTTCATGAGTTTGACATAATAGATTTTCGTATAGCAACACTAGCATTGCAGGAAATTCATTATATTTATATATACTCTACTCCCGAAAATTTGTATGAAAACTAAAATGTGTGAAAAGATAAAAGGGGGATACTATTAAGTTTTTCAAAAACATGTATGTCCCAAAAAAAAAAAAAAAAAAAACATGTATGTCCCTAATTTCACCTAACCTGTTGTCAACAATATAATTACGTTTCCACATTTTCTTAAAAATCTGTTCTCTTACTTCACACACAATATTGGATTAATGTTCTTTAATCCAATAAGCGCTGACTGAAACCAAAGATTTGTAATTTTCATCTTGGTCTTAACTAATATTCAATTTATAAGCATACTTATCATTCTCAGCTGAATTTCTTTAATCTTCTACTCATTTTTACAAAATAAGAGCAAATATAATAATATACCAAGAACTGCATAAGTAATTTTTTTTAAGATGGTAACACTTTTGAATCCAAAATATTGGATAGACACAACTAGGCAAAATCATGTTAGTTGGTAACTGAGTCTCATTTATTCACATGAAAAGCAGAGTATAATGTACAAAAATATAGGTTGTATTAAAAAAGTCAAAAGGAGTGCTTGTAATTATAATTATTCTTATCATCACAAGATCCTAATACCAAAAATAGACTTCAGGAATTGGGTTTTACCAAAATTTGTGGGAAAGATGCAAGAAATGTCTTATTTTCTATTCTTCCTCTTAGATCTTCAATCTATCTCCCATCAATGCATTCTCCACACTAAAGATCAAAGAGACTTCATAAACCTCTCTTTTAAAATGTCTTGATCAGGTCATTCCCCTGCTTAAAGTCCATTAAGTCCTACAAGGACTAAATGATGTGGTTACTCTCCATTCTTCAGTCGTACCATTTTTGCTATTTTTGCCATTGTTCTCTGTGTTCCAGGTATGTACTCTTTTTTCTTTTTACTTTAGCTTCACTTTTTAAGAATTACATTTTGTAAACTATCATACAATAAAAGAAACTTTTTTGCATGTACAGTTCTATGAGTTTTAGCAATACATATAGAGTCATGTAACCACCATCACAACCACAATACAGAAAGTTCCATTACCCCAACAGAAATTTCATCCAGTTGTCACAAGAATCAGTAATTTATTCCTGGGCTTCCCTGGTGGCGCAGTGGTTAAGAACCCACCTGCCACTGCAGGGGACATGGGTTCGAGCCCTGGTCCAGAAGATCCCACATGCCGCGGAGCAACTAAGCCCGTGCGCCACAACTACTGAGCCTGCGCTCTAGAGCCCGTGAGCCACAACTACTGAGCCTGCATGCCACAACTACTGAAGCCTGCATGCCTAGAGCCCGTGCTCCGCAACAACAGAAGCCACCACAATGAGAAACCCGCGCATTGCAACGAAGAGGAGCCCCCCCTCACCGCAACTAGAGAAAACCTGCGTGTAGCAACTAAGACCCAATGCAGCCAAAAATAAATAAAATAAATAAATTAAAAATAATAATTTATTCCTTTTTGTTGCTGAATAGTAATCTACTGTACAGATGTACCATCATTTATCTATTTACCCGTCAGAAAAACATCAGGTTGTTTCTAGTTCGGGGTGATTATGAATAGAACTGCTATGAACATTTGTGTAGAGATTTTTATGTGAAATTAAGTTTTTGTCCTCTAGAGTAAGTACCCAGAGGGTGGTTGCTGGGTTATATGGTACTGTATGTTTAACTCCATAAAAAAGTACCAAACTGTTTTCCAAAGTGTAAAAAAAAAATCATTAAGGTTAACACCACCACGCCACCAGTGATAATAACGTTGATACTGTACTCCGCGATATAATGTAAAGAAAGGGGTCCTTCACCTCTTGTAGTATTCTTCCCAAAACACTATAGCCTAAGTGTAATCATCGGAAAAACATCAGACAAACCCAACTGAGGGATATTCTACAAAATACCAGACCAGTACTATTCAAAAGTGTCAGCGCTATCAAAAAGAAGGAAAGACTAACAAATTTCACCCTGTACTACCTTTGCAACTTTTCTGCAAATTCCAAATTTTCTTTTTTTAAAAGAAATGATTTTGATTTTAAAAGAAAATGATTTTTAAAAGAAATGATGATTTTGAACATCTTTTCATGTATTTATTTATCAACCTTATATCCTCTTTGACGGAATGTCTATGTCTTTTGCCCATTTTTAAACTTAGCTATTTGCTTCTTTACTCTTGAGTTTTGAGAGTTCTTTATATATTCTTAACATAAGTCCTTTATTGGATACGTGATAGTCAAACATTTACTCCCACTTTGTAGCTTGTATTTTTATTTTCTTAACAGTGTCTTCCACAGAGCAAAAAGCTTTTAATTTCTATGAAGTCCAATTTATCAATTTTTTTCCTTTAGTGGATCATGCTTTTGGTGTCATATCTAAGTATTCTTTGCCTAACCTCAAGTCACAAATATTCTCCCTTATGCCTTCTTCCAAGAACTTTACAGTTTCACAGTTTACATTTAGATCTATGATGCATTTTGAATTAATTGTTATATAAAGTGTGAAGTATAAATCAAGATTCTTTTTTGCATATGAATGCAAAGCCAACACCATTTACTAAAAAGGTCACTGTTTCTCTCCTGAATTGCTTTTGCAACTTTGTCAAAAATCAACCGGCCAAAGCTCTGTCCAGCCCCTTGGATCCATTTTCATTGCTTCCACCGTGAGGTCGCTCATCAGACCCCAGCAGCCAAAATGGTGAAGCAGATTAAGAGAAAGTATGCTTTTCAGGAGGCCTTGAACAATGCAGGAGAGAAACTCCTAGTAGTCGACTTCTCAGCCACATGGTGTGGGACTTGCGAAATGATCAAGCCTTTCTTTCATTCTCTCTCTGAAAAGTATTCCAACGTGGTGTTCCTCAAAGTAGATGTGGATGACTGTCAGGATGTTGCTTCAGAGTGTGAAGTCAAATGCATGGCAACCTTCCAGTTTTTTAAAAAGGAACAGAAAGTGGGTGAATTTTCTGGCACCAGTAAGGAAAACCTTGAAGCCACCATTAATGAATTAACCTCATCATGTTTTCTGAAGACATGACCAGTAAACAGCCATTGGCTGTCTAAAACTTGTAATTTTTTATTTACAAAAAGGAAAGGTCAAGTATAAACACTATATACCTAACTGCCATCTGATAAGTGACAATAAAATATTAACTCTACCCTTTTAAAAAAAAACATCAACTGACGATATTTCTGTGGATCCTATTTCTGGACTGTCTACTCTGTTCCAATGATCTATGCATCTATCCCTTTGCCGATACCACACCATTTTTATTTCTGTACTGACATTCTTTTAGTACCTCCAATATGCTCCTTCGTTACTTCAAGAACTTCAGATATGCTGGTTCTGTCTTCCTGCACATTCTTCCGCTCTCACCTAGTAACTCCTAACTCATCTTTCAGAATTTTAGCTTAAATGTCACTTTCTCAGGAAAAACTCTGCATCATGAAAGTCAGAGAGGTTTCAGGAGAAAGCAGAAAAAAATCAAGATGCATCAGTCCAATAGGGCAGCAGTCCCCAACCTTTTTGGCACCAGGTACTGGTTTCGTAGAAGACAATTTTTCCACGGATGGTGGGGGGGATGGTTCAGGCGGTAATGCGAGTGACGGGGAGCAGCAGACGAAGCTTCCCTCACTAACCCACCCTGCCACTCACCTCCTGCTGTGCGGCCTCGTTTCTAACAGGCTGTGGACTGATACCAGTCCACAGCCCGGAGGTTGGGGACCCCTGAAATAGGGCATCCAGTTACCAACTCAGCAAGAGTCAGAGACTACCAATGACTTTAAGAAGTTATTAGGATTTCCTAAGCTTTGTCACACCTCTGTGTTTATTTCTGTCATGACCAGCACCCCTTCTCTACCTCTTACTCCTACCTTTCCCGTAAAGCTTAGCTGTAAAATCCTAAAAGCAAAAAAGGGAAAGTGTACTTATCATGCTGGCAAGTAAGGGGGAGCTGCCAATACGTCACTCCACTTCTGCCCTGGATAAGTGTTGGAGATAGAAAAGAGTCTCTAAGGAACAGAAGAAAGTGGATGAATTACCTAGGACCTAGACAAGGAGAAAACTAATCTAGGTTTAACAACAAAAAGGTACATCCCCCAACAAAAAAGCTAAGACAGTAATGTGGAAGACGCTGATCTTTGTATTAAGTAATTACAATTTAGAGAACTAGTTAGGAAAGGAAGGTTAAGACTTCTTTTAAAGAACCTCTTCCCTTAAAATGCCAAGTAGTTGACAGTAATGATTTCAAAATACTATAATCAGAAAAAAGAAAAGCAAAGTTAACTAGTATTTTCTGAGCATTGTTATATGCCAGGGACTGAGATGGATATTTTATGTATGTGTTCTCATGTAGTGTTTATAAAAAATCTGTGAAGTAGATATTATTATTTCTACTTTATAGAGAAAGAAATTGAGTTTATACAGCTAGATTAGTTCTATTTCCTCTTTGTTCTTATTCTCGTAACTTGTTTTTATAACTATATGCATGAAAAAATAAAGCAATATACAAAAAGATCTCAACTTAAATGAGAAAAGACAATTAACAGACACCAGTACTGAGATGACAAACATGTCTGAATTATCTAACGAGGATTTTAAAGCAGCTATCAGTAAAATGAACCAAAATGCAATTACAAACACTACTGAAACAAATGGGAAAACAGAAAGTCACAGCAAAGAAACAGAAGACATAGAGAAGGATCAATGGAAATTTTAGAACTGAAAAATACAATAGCCAAAATTAAATTCAACGGATGGTCTGAACAGCAGAATGTCGATAACAGAAGAAAGAGTCGATCTTAAAGAAAGTGAACTTAAAGATCGATCAATAGAAATCATCCAGTCTGAAAAAGAGAAAAAGAAAAAGAATAGATTGAAAAAAATAACGGAGCCTCAGGGACCTGTGGAACAATTACATAAGATCTAACATTCACATCATCAAAATCCCAGAAGAAGAGGAGAGAAAATGTGGGCTGAAAACTTATTTGAAGAAATAATGGATGACAGTTTTTCAAATTTGGTGAAAATCATAAACTAACAAATTCAAGAAGCTGAGCAAACTGCAAACAGGTTAAACCCAAAGAAATCCAAACATACACACATTATAATAAAGTTTCTCAAACTAAACACAAAGAAAAAAATCCTGTAAGCAGCCAGAGAAAAACAATGCATTACCTACAGGGGAATTTCTCATCAGAAAACCATGGAGGCCAGCTGTACCAATTCCAAAACAATGCATGAGTACTTCATTCCCTACTTTATTACAGTTATTCAATAAGTACAAAAAGGTACTTATGGAGGCCAGCTGTACCAATTCCAAAACAATGCATGAGTACTTCATTCCCTAATTTATTACAGTTATTCAATAAGTACAAAAAGGTTATTCACTATTGTTTCAGTTAATTACCCAGGAGGTTGAACTCTTTTCCTTACGTTTGTTTACTCTATGTAAACTCTATTTTGACCTAATGGACACGACTTTATCAATGTACTTACTGGAATCTTAGTGTTGTAAATATTTTTAAAATATTCATAGTTATTTTAGATAGGATTTAAGGTCAAATTTGTAAATATTTTCCATTTTGTTATTTTTCTTTTTAATTTTGTGCTGGTTTTTTCATATAGATGTACTTAATTTTTTAGTCAATTTTTGAGTCTTCTTATTTTGGGTTACTATTTGCATAGTTTCACTAGTTTTCCAGTTTTTAAAAAGTTAACCATACATTTGCATACAGACAGGTTCAACACTAATTTTTCTAACTGCTACCTGATCACCTCAAAAATTAATGAAATAATTCTATCACTTGATAGACTTTATGCTTGCTATTGTATACTGAATTCCTAAATCATATTTTCTCAATTCTAAAAATGCTTTTCTTAAAATAATATTTTTAGGTTTCTGAAACTAGGAGAAGTATCAGAATTAATGTCCAAAAAAGGTACCAGTAGTTAAGCAAAAGAGTAAGTTGTGATGTATGTAACTGCTTGCCCATGTGTAAACCTATGGGAAATACCTTCCCATAGAAGGTATCTGTTTATCCAAATATCACCACAGCTGAATTTACTGCACAGATAAACTCACAAGCCTTTGAATTTTAAGTTAAATCTGAAAGCCTAACTGTCGCTTGAAAATGTTTTCAGAAAGCACTGAAATAAAAAGCTATTGTGATGCAAAAATTGTCTGTTGCGAGACAAGCAAGAGCAATTAAAGGCAGTAGAAATTACCCAGTCCCTCAAAATAGATCACAGAATTAGCAGAGCTGGGAGACACTGGTGTGACCAATTTACATTTTACAAAGTACTATTACCCAAGGGCTGGATATCTGTCAAAAGTTTCCAGCTGACTCAAAAAAGAAGTTATTTAATTCACAGTTTATAGAAAAACTGAAACCATGAATTTAGCCAACAAAGAAAAGCAGTTAAATTCCAAACATTTCCCATATGACTCAAAACTATACTGACAATCATAATGTATAGAAAAGCAGCAACAGGTGAGGAAAATCAGTATGTTAGTATGAAAAAGGATTAGACACACTCTTGCATTACGATTCCAAAGAAGATGGTATAGAAACTGTATGGATAAATGTATGCTTCTGTCAATTAATTTCTAAGAAGGATGTGAAAAATAAATTTAATGTTTCTTCTTTCTTTAAAGTATATTCAATCAATAGTATATATCACAATTAATAGTCTTAGAATTGAGAAAATGCACTGTGTGTATATATGTGTGAATATATTTGTCTATGTCTATTCAGTCACTTATTTGCTCATTCATTTCTGGGTAAAGGAAAGCAAGAACAGAGAAGCAGGAACAAAACTAAAGATAATAATGAATAAAGATCAAACCCTTCCAAGATCCTAAAGGTTACTGTGATGCAGAAAAACACATGATGAAGTAAATACAACCCAGTGAAAAATGACAACCAGATAGATAACTTACTAGCAAATAACATAGCCAAAAAAACCCTGATAAAATTAAAGGTAATAGCAAATTGAAACAGCTGAGAAAAAGTAAGTAAAAATAGGTCTTAATTCAGTTGAAAATAAGAGTATTAAGAACTTATTAAAACTATGTAGTACCTAACCAAGATTCAGAATACCATAATTCTTGATCAACCACCCTACCACTGCAGTAGGTTCCAGAGAATGAAAGTGAGAAGGGGTGTACCAAAATTGCCTGTTTATTATTATCAAAGGGTTTGGACCATAGGCAACTAGGGACTCCTCTGCCTCAGTTACAGTTAAGCCTAACACCTGAAACACTGAGAACAAGCCAAATGATTTCCTGGCTTCTTTTATTTAGGTCCACATCTTAACCCACAGAAAAGAAGGAAAAGATAATTGAGTACTTCTACAAACAGCCATGATGGAGTAACAGGGATCTGATTAATCCTTCTGGTTATACAACCAAACTGGATAAAATAAACAACAGCTTTCAGCTATTGGACAACAGTCAAAGCAGGAGTGGGATCCCTGAGAAAAGGGGAAAAAAATTAGGTGAGACCTCCAACTGCCTCACTTTACACCCCTGAAGCAGTTTCCAGGATGCAGGGTAGAGAGGGAGGACTTCAACAGAGCCTGGCAGTCTCAGAGAGTTGAGACAGACTGACAATGTTCAGGGAAGCCAAAGCAGCCAGAATCTGGCTAAAGCGTACCAGAGAGAAGGGACCTGCAGACACAGAGCTCTGGAAATCTGTAGAGGTCTCCCCTCAAGTCTTTGACAGGTCATCTGCGAGAGGAAACTACCTAACGTTGGGGAAAGGACCAATGAAAAACAAATAGGTCAAAGAAGTCCCAAAACTCATACAAGGGTAGAGATAATTTGTATTCCCACCAAGTAGAGTGAAAAGACCTCATAATGATAGGGATAGAATAGGATAGTTATACAGGTAGTTGTAGAAGTCCCACTAAGGGACTATAGATAGAGAGGGAAACCTAGGAAACTTTGGGAGACCACTGTTAAGTTAATGATCGTTCAAGAAAGCTATTGGAACGTCATGGAATGAAGCAGCCTTGCTTAACTATAAAGCCATAAATAAAAGCACAAGATATGCCCCAGGCCATTAGGTGGAAGAAAAATGTCACCTCCCTTCTACTGACTTGAATAAGTGCTATGATAATCCTAGATTGACCTCATAGGGTGAGACACTCTCCTGAATGATACGAAGAAGGAACTAGTGATGTAAGCCCCATGTCTACTCGAAGAAGGCAGTCTTTTCCCCTCCCCCTTTCCTTTGACTATAAAATTGTAGCCCACTTAATCCTCAGGGCAGAGCTCCCTTGCCTGCCTGCTTGCATCTCTTACAAGCGTCCTATATTAATAAACCTACTTCTTGCCTATCACTTTGCCTCTCGCGGAATTCCTTCAGCGCTAAGACATAAGGAACGTGAGTCTCAGTAAGTCCAGACACCAGGTGAGTGACTCTAATTAAAAGACCGTGGGTTGGAGTCCCAAACAGAGTTTTGGCCTGGTTCAAGTCCTGGCCGCATGCATTCAAATCCCTGCTGCATGTGTTCAAGTCCCAGTCTGAGTTACACGGTTTTAATAATACATGAAACATTAAGTAAAGTCCTCAAAAAGTAGCAACTCTAAATTAGCTCAAGGAAATAAGGATGCCCAGGACCCACCCTACCAAAGCTTCCTCAAAACAAAGTGAATCAAAAAAAAAAAAAAAAAAAAAAAAAACAAAGTGAATCGCAAAAAAACATCAAAGTGATTTCAAAAAGTTTAACTGCATGCCAAATTTAGACCAACATTACTTAAAGGAATACAACAAAATCCAACACCCGGCAACATAAAATTCACAATGACATCCAATGAAAATTTACAAGGCATATAAACTAAAAGGAAAATATGACCTACAACCAAGAGACTAACAGATCAATAAAAACAGACACAGAACTAACAGATAGACGGAACTAAGCGGACAAAGTTATTAAAAGAACTACTATATATATGCTCAACATGCTCAAGAAGGCAGAGAAAGACATGGCGATGTTTAGGTGAGAAGGGCAAGATTTTTTTCAAGCCCAAATGAAATTTCTAGAAATAAAAAACACAAGATCTGAAATGAAAAATACACTGGATGGGATTAATAGCAGATTGGACAATTAATCTGAAAACACACAATAGAAAATATCCAAAATGAAGCACAAAAAGAAAAAAACAGAAAGGGAGAAAGGGAGGAAGGAAGGAACGAGGGAGGGAGGGAGAAAGGAAAAGAAGGGAAACACCAATAATTTGTAGCAATACATCAAACTAATATACATGTAATTGGGGTCTAAAAGCTAGAGGGAAGAAGGTGATAGAAAAAAATATGTAGAGAAATAATAGGCAAATGTTTTTCAAGCCATAAACCCACAGAACAAAGAGGCTCAACAGAATACAGGAAAGATAAACAAAGAAAACCACACTTAGAAATATCATAATCAAACTGTTGAAAACCACTGATAAAGAAAAAATGTTAAAAGCTGACAGAGGTAAGGAAAAAGACTCATTATGTACAGAAAAAGACTTCTCATTGGAAACTATGCAAATGAGAAGTCAGTGTAGTGACACTGCTAAGTACTGGAAGAAAAAAAGTCAACTTAAAATTCTATATCCAGGGTTTCCCTGGTGGCGCAGTGGACAGGAATCCACCTGCCAATGCAGGGGACACGGGTTCAAGCCCTGTTCCAGGAAGATCCCACATGCCACAGAGCAACTAAGCCCGTGCTCCACAACTGCTGAGCCTGAGCTCTAGAGCCCGAGAGCCACAACTACTGCAGCCCACACCGCTGGAGCCCCTGCTCCGCAACAAGAGAAGCCACCGCAATGAGAAACCCATGCACCACAATGAAGAGTGGCCCCCGCTCACTGCAACTAGAGAAAGCCCATGTGCAGCAACAAAGACCCAACTCAGCATAAATAAATAAATAAATAATTCTATATCCAGTTAAAATATACTTCCAAATGACTATGGAAATGTTTTTAGACAAAGGCTGAGAAAAATCCATTATAAGGCATGCACCTTTTTTTTTTTTTTTTGCGGTACGCGGGCCTCTCACTGCTGTGGCCTCTCCCGTTGCGGAGCACAGGCTCCGGACACGCAGGCTCAGCGGCCATGGCTCACGGGCCCAGCCCCTCCAAGGCATGTGATATCCTCCCGGACCGGGGCACGAACCCGCGTTCCCTGCATCGGCAGACGGACTCTCAACCACTGCGCCACCAGGAAAGCCCCTGCACACCTTTTTAAAGAAATGTTCTTTAGGCAGAAGGAAAAGAATATCAGATCAAAATTTGGATCTACATGAATATCAGATCAAAATGTGCATCTACACAAAGGAATGAGGAGTACTAGTAACACTAGTAAATATATTAATAGATATAAAAGACATCTTTGGGGCTTCCCAGGTGGCGCAGTGGTTGAGAGTCCACCTGCCGATGCAGGGCACGCGGGTTCGTGCCCCGGTCCGGGAAGATCCCACATGCCGCGGAGCGGCTGGGCCCGTGAGCCATGGCCGCTGAGCCTGCGCGTCCGGAGCCTGTGCTCTGCAACGGGAGAGGCCACAACAGCAAGAAGCCCGTGTACCGCAAAAAAAAAAAAAAAAAAGACATCTTTGTCTAAGGTTTTAACTTCTGGATTTGCTTTTTTTTTTTCTCAATTGTCTTAATTTCAAAAAAAATCTGTGCTTACAGTAGAAACTAAAAAACTAATCCCCTGAAAGAATCTCACTCCCATGAAGTAACCATTGTGAAGATATTCATAACATTAATTGGGCATATTTCCATCTTTTTATAATCTCCAGAACTATTTCTCACCATAGGAATTATATATTCCTTGAAAGCTAGAAAAGACTCACTGGCAAAACAATCTGGCCCCAGAACCAATTTTTTGAGAAAATTACTCGAACTTTTCTTCCATAGTTTTCTGGGTTGCCCAGATTTTCTTCTTCTTAAAGTAGTTTGGGCATTTAATTCATTTCAGAGAGATTTCAAATAAATTGGCTTATGGTTACTAAATAGAACTCTCTTATAATTCTAAAAATCTCTTTTCTGCTTTTATGTCCTGTTTATTCTTCCTTACTTTGGTTTTCTATCTTTTCCTTGATAAAATCAGTCAGATATTTACTTTGTTTTTTAACCTTAAGAAGTAGCTCTTAGATTTTTTTTAATTCTACAGTTTGTTTTTCAGTTCATCTGTTTCTGCTTTTATCTTATTTATATCCTCCCTTTCTCCCAGGCACTAATTTTGTTGGTTTTATTTGTTGTTTTACTAAAATCTGAGGTTGAGTACATTTCTTTTTCAAAAATCAATTTTCTAAGGTCAATATCAGTCTTTGCCTAAGTCTGTATTTAGTTTGCTATATAATCAGTTATTGTATACTTGATCTCCTGGTTGATTCAATATGATTTAAGAACATTTTCTGTTTGATTTTTCCAAGTGGTTGGAGTAGCACATTTTAAACTTCTGTTATAGTGAGAGATTGGACATGTCTAGTTTTAGCTTTTCTGGAGTTTACTGACGTTTTCCTCCTGGCTTAACCTAATTTTTTTTTTTTAATGTTGCACAGTCAACTGGAAAAGTATACTTAATCCGAAATTTAAATGGAAGCTTTATAAGTAACTAAATAAACCACGTTACAAGCAATACAGGTCTTACACTATACTTCAGGCTTTCAATTTTTACTAGCAGGAAACGCATCCATATATGAAGAGTAAGGTCAGACGTTCTCAATCTTACACCTAACCTAATTTTAGTTTACACTGCTAGACCTGTCATAGGCAGAGTGTTTTTTAATAATATAAGGAATTTCTAATTCTAAGCAATGTCCAAAAATTCTCGAAAATATTAATAGCTATTTAAATTCATTTCCATGTTCATTTTTAATTGAAATAGGAGGTTAAAGTGATAAAAATACTTGAAAGTCACTCCATATCAAACACCATTTCAAAACCAATAAGGCATCCCTCCTTAAAACAGTAAAATGTGATTTGACTAGCATGATAGAGCTATGACTTTTCTTGTATGAGACACTACACTCCAACTAATAATTAGTGACTACAATAACTTTTCAGGAGCCCTATCATATCATAAAATTATACTGAACTAGCAAAATCCCTAAATCCCTGGTTTTCCCAAATCCACGCTTTTGCAGCTTGTTTAAACTAGAATTCGCTTTCCTTTTCAATTCTGATTAAAAATCAGTTTCTGAACTCAAGCTTTTGGTTTCACTCCAAGATGAAGAGATGGAGGAATCCTGGCTCTCCTGTGAGTTAATTTCAAAGTACACCTTATTAAGATTCATTTTCCTCCTACAAAAAAATTTTTTTTGGTGTTTTATTTTGCTATGCAGAGTTTTTTATTTGCATACGTATATATGTAATAACAGTTTACACTTCACAGGGTTACTGGGATAGTATCTGAAAATATATATTTAAGTATCTATCACATTGCCTGCTGCATAGTAAACACTAAATATTAGCTATTATTATTATTATTATTACATTTTTGTTTTCTCCTATCAGCTTTCTTTTCTCTTAAATTCACTGATCCCATACTCTGTAATTGACCACTTTAGCTATGCCTCCTCATTTAAGATCATCTTCAGAACAATAAATGGTTCAAGGCCTTTACCAACTAACTGATGACAGATGTTAAACTGAGCACCTCTCAACTGTGCTTAATCTTGCATATCACCTTTTGGTTTCCATAGCATCCAGGTGTAGTTTGGAGAGTATTTCATCTTTCCACTCAAAGCTTTCAGGATCGGATAGAAGAGTGAGTTTCCACCACACACATTTATTTTATTCTTCAAAACATATGTTTTATTTCTTACCAATAAACTAGTCCATAAAAGCAAAACAGTCAAGTAACTGGTTATTCAATTTCAATAGCTGTGCCATTCAATAATTATATTGAATAATTATATTCTGTCATTTAGAAAATGGAAGAAATTCTTGTGCCTCTACAACCTTCAGTTTCCAAATAGTTTCATATAATTTCCAAAAATACCATTAAAGATATGTTAAAAGGTTGTTTCAGTTTATTGCTATACAAAATAACAAGCACATGGGATGGAGGGAGCAAGGCAGTGAAGGACAGAAAAATAGCACAGCTTTCAACTAGCTACACCGAGTTTTCAGATGGTCACCTTCCACAAACTTCAGGAAAAGGTTATCTGTAATTATGAACAATCTCTTTCTCTTGAGGGTGAAACCAAAAATTGTCCTCCTTACTGAGGCGTATATGCCTCCTTTCATGAAGCTTAGCTATCTTACAACATCATAATGTATTTTGCTGCTGGCCAAAGAGAAATGTAAATATCCCATGGAGTTGGGACAAGTTACATTTTCCCCTAAATTGTTCCTACCTCACCCCCTAGTAGAGAAGTATTATTTTGGCATCCAACTCTCTCGGTAATCTTTCTCAAACTGAGAGACTATTATAAGCAAGTGCCTTACAGAGAACACAAAGATACTCATTAAACCACCACAGCACATTATCATCAGTTTTTCCCCCACGTCCCAGGCCTCGGGCTTCTTAAAGTAACTACGCCATATTCGCCTCTCCCCATTTAAAAAATTAATTAAAGAAATAAGAACAATTTTTAAAACAAAACTGTGAAGTAGCTTTCTCTTAAACCAAAAGGCATATTTACTAGATATATGTTATGTGCTGGACAGTGTGCTAAGTGCTTCCCCTGATTTTATCTCAGGAACCCATGTAAAGTCAAATGAGAAGTAATTGTATGACAGGTGTGGGGGTGTCGGGGGAAGAAGATCAAAGAGTCACAGAGAAATTCAGCAAATAGGACCAATGGAATCAACAAGTAACTCAAAGTCAAACGGACCAGGAATAGGCTGCTTGCAGATCGGGAGATAAATCTAATTTTGAAAAAAAAAACTAGAAGCTGTTACTATACACTTTATTCTACTTTTTTTAATTGAAGTATAATTGATTTACAATGTTGTGTTAGTTTCAGGGGTACAGCAAAGTGATTCAGATATATATATATATATATACATATATAAAATATGTATTCTGAATATAAAATACATATATTTTATATACAATAGTGTGTATCTGTTAATCCCAAACTCCTAATTTATCCCCCACCCCACTTTTCCCCTTTGGTAACCGTAAGATTGTTTTCTATGTCTGTGAGTCTATTTCTGTTTTGTAAATAAGTTCATTTGTATCGTTTTTTTTTTTAGATTCCACATATAAGTGATATCATATTTGTCTTTGTCTGACTTACTTCACTTAGTGTGATAATCTCTAGATGCATCCCTGTTGCTGCAAATGGCATTATTTCATTCTTTTTTTATGGCTGAGTGGTAGTCAAATGTATATATATGTACCACACCTTCTTTATCCATTCCTCTCTAGATAGAAATGTAGGTTGCTTCCATGTCTTGGCAACTTTAAATAGCGATACACTTTATTCTTTGGCTTCTAGCTTCATACTAAGTCAATTCTTAGTTTCTTGGTGAGTACCTTGTATTTATAAAGGAGTAAATTTGACTGGACTCTGGATTCACTAAATATTAAGACAACTTCCAAAATCAAAATTACAAATGAAAACTGGTATTTAAAAGTTTAAATTCTAGCCAGTACACTAAAACAAACAAAAGAAATAAAGGGTACAAGGATTAGAGTGAAGGGGTTAAAAATAAAGCTTATAAGGAGATATAAAAACCACAGAAGCGGGCTTCCCTGGTGGCTCAGTGGTTGAGAGTCCGCCTGCCGATGCAGGGGACACGGGTTCGTGCCCTGGTCCGGGAAGACCCCACATGCCGCAGAGCGGCTGGGCCCGTGAGCCATGGCCGCTGGGCCTGCGTGTCCGGAGCCTGTGCTCCACAACGGGAGAGGCCACAGCAGTGAGAGGCCCGCTTACCGCAAAAACAAACAAACAAACAGAGAAGCACAGACTCTAGGGCTAGAATGCCTGGATTCAAATCCCAGCTCTGCCACATACCAGCTACACAACGTTGGGCAAGTTAATGTCTATTTCACTGGAGCTCTTCCTTACAAGGACCTAATGGGTTAATACGCATAGGTGCTTAAAATAGAGCCTGGTAAACAGTAAGCACTATATAGTACAACTGTCATTTGTGTACAATATGGTTTTGTATATATATATCCCAAAAGACTCAAGAAATTATTAGAAATAAAAATTCAGCAGGTTGCTAAATACACATAGTTCAATTGTATTCTTATAAGCCAAGAAAGAGAACATGTAAATTTCTGGACCTTTTTCTTATGGAAATTTTCAAAAAAGCTTAGAGAATAATATCAAGAATTACACCACCACCACCCCACCCTCCAACACCACAAGTGCCTAGCTTAAACAAAGATCAACTCATGGCCAAGCTTGATTCATCCCCAGCCACAGCCTTCCCTCTATTCCTGATAATAAAGCAGATCCCAGACAAATCCTTGCATCCATCAACATTTCACTACGTATCTCTAAAAGATGACTCTTCTTCAATATAACTACATGCTGTTATCTATCACACCTAAAAATTAACAATAATTTCTTAATATAAAATATCCAGTGTTCAAATTTCCCTGATTATTTTATAAATATTTATTTATTAAAATCTGGACCCAAATAAAGTCCAAACATTGCTATTAATTTCAGTTTTCTTCCTTCTTTTCTCTTGTTTTGTTCCTCACAATTTATTTGTTTAAAAAAAAACCAAGTTGTGTGTCCCAAAGACTTCCCCATAGTCTACATTCTGCTGACTGCATCTCCATGGTATCATTTCCCTTGTTTCCCTGTCTTCTATGTTTCCTGTAAATTGGTAATTGGAGCTACAGGCTTGATCAGATTTAGATTCAAATTCAATTTTTTTGGCAACGATACTTCACAGAAAGGATCGTGAACTTTCATTAAGAGAAACCTAATGTCCGACTGTCCCTCCTCCTGTGATGTTAGCAGCCACTGATGATCTTTGCTTACGTCCTGGAATTCATTATGAAATGGTAATGTTCTATTTATCACCCCTTAACTGTAAATAGAATACTACTAACTAGAATACACCTGAGAAAAGAAACTTCCTCTCCTCAACTACTGGTCACCTTCAGGTATAGTTGGTTTCTTAGCATACTCCAAAGAAAATGAATGAGTTCTTTAAAGTATCATCATGAACTCATCAGTTTAAACATATTGGATGTGATTGATTATATATTGTAGTTATACTTACTAATGCTCAAATTGTCTCATCTTTGGCCAGACAGAGCCCATTCAATTAAGCACCTTCGTTGTTTTGCCACCCCCTATGATAGCTTCCTTGCAAGATGTTCAAGGCCCCAGCTCTGGAACCAGCTTTAACCATAAGCTGCTTTCCATTTCAACTAGCTCCTTTCTTATTCTTTATTTCTACTAAACTAAAAATGCCTAATTCTTAATTATAAATCAACTGTGTTATATTGAATACATTCTGGATATTATGATTGAACATGGACCCAGAAATTATAGAAATATTTCCTTCTCAAGTCTACTTTCAGCATTCCATTCAAGGTCCAAAAAAGAGCATATCCCACTCAAAACTCGATGTTAAATGCTTCAATTTGAGAGACTGGAGCAACAAGATTCCTAATATATTCTCTGCCGGCATTTTGGCTCTGGAAAGTATTTCTTCATGTTCTATTTCAAAATTTAGATGTGGTTTTTAAACATGTACAATAAAAATTCACTGGTTGTTTTTTCTTTGATAATCCAATAAAATCATCAAGTGTGGGGAAATGGTCAAACTCTTAGATAAGAATTATTTTGCATCATAATTCAGACTTTTATAAAATTCTTATACCTCATCCTTAACATTGAAACTCATGATACTGTGAATATGAAGTTATAAGTTCTGACTATTTGAAAAAGTAGATGTAAGTTTATGCCTCCCTGAAATCATAGAAATGGCATTATCAGTAGTAAAGAAACATTCTTCTTATTTTACTAAAAAGCAAATTAACAAACATGTAAAGCCCTGTCACCCTACACAGCTAGCATACATCGCTGTGGAAAAGCAGGATCCTATATTTGCTGACCATTTCTTCCCAAAATCCTAAAAAGACACGGTGTTAGTGGCCAAAAATTGCTTACATCCACAATTTTTACTGGTTTTTTTCAACATTAAATCACAACCAGAAATCACGTTACTAAATGCCAAACTTTTTCCTCTGGAGAAAAGCAGGATATAAATTTATATCTTGGTGCAATTTCTTTTATTCACAGACCAAGTGCACCCTCTCCTACAGCTAAAGTTGTTGGGTTTTGATCAGAGGGGCCAATGCAACTTTTCCAGACAACAATGGCTTTAAAAAACTAACCAACCACCACCACCAACAACAACAACAATAAAACAAAATATCAACAAAAAAACTCTTCTGTTAGTGTGGATTTCTCAGTGATTAAACAGTAACACATCTCTATGAAGTGCTGGTATGTCCTCAGCACATCAGTGCTTTCATCCAACTGAAAAACAAAAAATTCTGCTAGCATGCACATGACAGTAATTGCTTTTCCAGATGGTATGCCTTTGATAAGGGATTTTTGCCAAAAGCTCATTTTACTTTCTCTCCAAGCATAATATTTGTCGTTAAGTTTGAAACTGGTTTGACAAGCTTCTCAGTAGTAGTGTGAGTTGACCTGTTTTTTGCTAGAAGAAGGATAACTGTGAATGATACTTCAGTAGTGTGGTCTTCTCTATCTTTAGCAATAATGTGCATTAATCTAACACTGAAAAGCATCATTTTATATAATTTTATACATTTTTTTCATTTTTCATCAAAAGTCTAAAAAGTAACTATTAAAGAAAAGGAAACTAAGACAAATATTAATTCAATTCCTCAGGGTAGCATGAAAGTAGAAGAGCCAAAGCTTGTGCTCTTTCCATCACACCATAGAGAAAATCATGGTGGCAAGGGAATACCTATTCCCTCAATTATACCTTGTTGAAATGTTTTCAAATGTTTTTGTGAGTCCAAACAAAATATTTTTAAAAGGTACTGTTTTAACTTAATGTAAACTATAATCCAAGACATCACCTTACAAATGTTCTAGGGCCGTAACTCGTACTAATTTTGTTTTGTTTTAATCCCCCTTCCCAAAAAAACAAAATCCCACTATCTCAAAATCTTAAAATCCTCTCAAAAAAATTTTAAGAAAATATTGTCAAAAAAAAAAAAAGAGGGCTTCCCTGGTGGCGCAGTGGTTGAGAGTCCGCCTGCCGATGCAGGGGACGCGGGTTCGTGCCCCGGTCCGGGAAGATCCCACGTGCCGCGAAGCGGCTGGGCCCGTGAGCCATGGCCGCCGAGGCTGCGTGTCTGGAGCCTGTGCTCCACAACGGGAGAGGCCACAACAGTGAGAGGCCCGCGTACAGCAAAAAAAAAAAAAGAAGGAAAGAAAATATTGTCAAAATGTATTATATAAAACTTCTGAGCACAAGTTTGTGAAATTTTTACTTCATTTTTGAAAGGGAAAATGACAAATATTAGTTTGCAAATGTGCAGGGCAATATAAGAAATTGATGAATAGAAATCCCTAATTTAAGGATTTAAGCAACCTAATTTGGTTATATGGCACTTTCACAAGTAGAACCATAGATGGGTGACAACCACACCCAATTAGTCACCAAATTCAATTGATCAGAATTTCCTACTCTCTTTTTGTTGACATCTGAATACAGAACTTAACTATATTACTTAGAAAGGAATACTAAACTATGATTTTTATGTGCTCATTTCATAATTGCTTTTTTTTCTTTTTAATTATTTTATTTTTGGCTGCACTGGGTCTTCATTGTTGCGCATGAGCTTTCTCTACTTGCGGCAAGCGGGGGCTACTCTTTGTGGTGCGTGGGCTTCTCATTGCAGTGGCTCCTCTTGTTGCGGAGCACGGGCTCTAGGTGCGCGGACTTCAGTAGTTGTGGTGCAAGGGCTTAGCTGCTCTGCGGCATGTGGGATCTTCCTGCACCAGGGCTCAAACCCGTGTCCCCTGCATTGGCAGACAGATTCTTAACCACTGTGCTACCAGGGAAGTCCTCAAAATTGCTTTTAAATGGTTTTCAGATGAGAGTATTTAGCCTCCCTAGACCCAGAGTAAACATTCTGAGTGAAAGATGTCTTCAACTTCATTCATAATGAAGTTATAGAATAATTTATATCCTTCCACATATTTAGACTTATTCTTCGCAAAGCCTGAACATTCAACTAATGTTGTTAAATGAAAGTAAGCAGGAAAGCTAGCTTTAAAAAATAAGGGAGGGGCTTCCCTAGTGGTCTAGTGGCTAAGAATCCGTCTTGCACTGCAGGGGATGCCAGGGAACTAAGATCCCACATGCCATGGGGCA
Organism: Stenella coeruleoalba; assembly: GCF_951394435.1. Lineage (NCBI taxonomy): Eukaryota > Metazoa > Chordata > Mammalia > Artiodactyla > Delphinidae > Stenella > Stenella coeruleoalba. Next base: position 71,278,849 of record NC_137159.1, read on the forward strand.
ACTAAGCCTGCATGCCACAACTAGAGAGCCCGTGTGCCGCAACTACAGAGCCCACGAGCTCTGGAGCCCACGCACCACAACTAAGAGCCTGCACGCTGCAACAAAAGATCCCGCGTGCCGCAACTAAGACCTGACACAGCCAAAAAATAAAGTACATCCAAATTTTTTAAAAAGGAAAATGATTCTGGTAATAAGTCAAATTATATATTTAATATCATTACCATTTGATTCAAACTGACACCAAAAAATTTTTGAAAAGTACAATATACCTGCTAGCTGCCAGAGAAGTCTTAAAACTTCTCATCAAAACAACCTCTTTTTCATCTGCTATTTGACTCGAGGTAACTTTTCTTTGGCAAAAACTGCTCAATTATACCACCGCCTTCTAGAAAGTAATCCATTTATTTTAACTGAAGCAGTCTTAGGTTTTTCAATATGGATTCTTATATTTTAGAATTTACTGTTTTACATATTCTTCTTCCGAAACAGAATAAAATGAAATTTAAAATCCAAGTAATAAGTGATACATTTTTCTCAGATTTTCATCTTCTCTATAATCTAGCAAAATTAATTTACAAACCTCTATAATGTATACAGAGAACCAACCAACTCTGACTGTCCCTAAAAATAATTATCTTTCCATACTTTCTGCCTATTTGGAAAAATACAATTAACACGAAATTATTTTGTTTTTAAATAACAAACTAACTGTACCCTCTTTGAAATTTATATGTATTTTAGAAAAATAGAGACCACTATGTTTTCTGTTGATACTATGTTTCCTTTGATTGTTTTCAATTGTCTTATGTAGTCTTTAAAGTGGACAGCCACCCAATGATTTGGAAGTATCATTTGACTCTTTAATTACACGTCTGGTTTTTCTGATCTAAGTGAAACTAACCCGTCAGATCCCCAAGGTCCTATAGAAACAGTCTACAGGGAGTATAAGTGACATTTCTTGGTGAATAGAAAACTCTTAACAGTAAGTTTAGGAAAACAGGAAAGAGAGGTTTCCAGATCAAACTAAAGGACAATCACTAAGATCTCTTGTATCATGTAAGCACAGCTGGTTAGAGTGCTGAATTCAATTGCTCATCTCAGAGGGTCATGACATAAATAAAATAATTATTAAATTGACATTTATTTATTCCAGTTCTTCTATACTGTTAATCTGCACTCAGTGTATTTCTTTATTTTTAATGAACATTTTGATATATTTTCTTACATTTGTGTTTCTTCTTTTTTTTTTAATAAATTTATTTACTTTATTTAGTTTTGGCTGCTTTGGTTCTTGCTGTGCACAGCTTTCTCTAGTTGTGGCGCGCGGGCTTCTCATTGCAGTGGCTTCTCTTGTTGCGGAGCATGGGCTCTAGGCACGTGGGCTTCAGTAGCTGTGGCACGCGGGCTCATAGCTGTGGCTGGCGGGCTCTAAAATGCAGGCTCAGTAGTTGTGGCTCACGGGCTTAGTTGCTCTGCGGCATGTGGGATCTTCCTGGACCAGGGCTCGAACCCATGTCCCCTGCACTGGCAGGTGGATTCTTAACCACTGTGCCACCAGGGAAGTCCATTCTATTTCTTATAATTGACATGCTTTCCTAATTATAAGGATGACCTCCCTTTAAAATCTGAATCTCTTCTCAGATTTGGAGGAACGTGTGTGTCGGGGGGGGGTGGCCTCTTCCCCAAAAGCTAACCATTCTAACATAAAAACTTTTAAACTTATGAAATCTATATAGATAGAAATCAGCATTATAAAATGACTGCCAAGGAGTCAAATTAAAGTAAAACTGTACCTCGAATACCTTAGAATAAGTAGAAGTTCTAAATGTCGGTGTCTTCATTTGGAAGCAAAAATTCTTACTGCCTGATCTTGCCTGATGGTCCTTGATTTTTATCATCAGAGTCGGTTCCAGTTACATCTCATTAGATCTAAAGTAGGAGAAAAGAGACATTTGTTCTACTGAAAACATTAGATTTTAGATACTGTGACACATCATTGTTTCCCTATAAGCATACAAAGATTCTTATAACAGATGCTTTCGTTGTTCAAGAAATTCTAATTCCCATTCTTGTCCCTACCACAGATTTTAAAAACTGAAATTAAAGAATAAAGGTTAAGTAAGTAAACAAATATAAAGTTGATAAGCAGTAATTAGTTACTAGCTTTAAAAAGGTTCTGATCCCCAAAGGAGGTATGCAGTAAATTGAGCTTTGCATTGGTAATTCAAGGAGGCAAGAGACCTAAGCTACTGACTCACTCATCAGAGTTGCTGAAGTCACCCCAGCAGCAGTGGCCTCAGTACCCAGTTTCAGGTAAAATGGAACAGCAGGAGGAAACAGGATTTCCAGCAGAAGATACCTCTATGATAAAGAAGCACCCAATATGATGGCTATCATTCATTCCTGGGTCCTTGGCAGTAGGACGTGACAAATTGTGGACTTTCCTAAATTAATGGTAGTACTGTATCTTCCCATTCTACCTCAAAGCTAACTCCAAACAGTGGGACTGTGCAGACATCAGAGAATGCTTAAGAAATGTGAGCCCCACTGGCTTTCGTTATTTAAAGCCTAACTGCTTTAGGTTATACCACCCAGAGTTAAGTTTTCCACTAATATTCCCTTTAGATTACAAAGACACAGTGGATCAGGCTCCAGAGACGATCATTACACCACAGGTCAATTCAGGAATCTTGCTAGTTACTTCTACCTGTGGCTCCCATCCCTGTCACCCTTGGGCTTTATTCAAAACATAAACCATTGTGACTACCTTTTCTCTTGTCTTCATGCCCACAGTGTTCTCTTTGCTGTCTCAGTCACTGCATGTGTTCCCCAACTGCCGCCCTTCCTTCCAACCTTTTCCACAGGGACCTCTGGAAACCCCTTTTACATAGTAAAACAAAAGACCTCTACATCCTCAAGCTTATCACTGAACACTACTTTCAACCACTGGGCTAAATCTGGCTCTTGAAAAGAACCCTCTAGAGTGAAGACTAAGGCCATAGGAATCAACCTTGTCCACAGTAACATTTCCAGACCCTACCTCACAAGCAGTCCCACCCTTTCCCTCATGGTCATGCCATCTGGCTGTCCTACCCTCTTCTTGACTTTGTCGTTCAATATTCCGCTCTATCTTTTCTAACCGGGGTCCAGTCTCAATCCCTTAGATGCACTCTACCTACACTCATCTTTCCAGTTCTGTGTTATCACCAATCTCAAAATCTTGGTTGTCACCCAAGCTATCAGTCCACCAAGTACGTTATTTTCTTTCTTCCACTTCTCCACTCTCAAATTCCTAATCCTGGGTCAATTCAATCACCTGCTAGAGAAAAAACACACAACCACGTGGACTGATCCTGCTATAATATTAAGGTCTTCAAATTTAGTTAGACACTGAACGCTACCTATGTCATTAATCAGATCCTTCTCCCGTAACGCACACTGCCTTTGTTCCCAAGTGTGCAACTCTCCCTCTTCCAGCCCCACCTGGGGTAGAATAGGAAAGGAGTTTTATGTTTTCCTTAACCACTTATATTGTAAAAATACTATGTCTTTCATCTACTTTTAACATTTTCTCAGTCTATCGCTGGCTTTCAATACAAAAGTTTTTCTTTTCACGTGGCCAGATTTATCCATCAGTGCATTTTTCACTTCTTTTATTATTTCTTTGCTTAGGAATTTCTTGATAACAGATAAATACTCTGATTTTCACTTTTCTGTGGGCTAAATTATTTGAATACTTCATTCCAAATGATGTATGGAAAGAGATTTAACTCTGAACTGACCTGTATTCCAAATTGCCAGTTTTCCTAACAACATTAAGTAATTAAGTAAACCACCCCTTGATTTATAAATTTCTTCTTATACATTTCATTTGTCTACAACAAGGTTGATTTCTGGGCTATAACCTATTTACGTAATGTAATTATTGTTTCTTTATATGTTTTAATTTGTAATAAGAATATTCTTTGGTATTCTCATCTCCTGTTCTTCCTGACAATAGTTAGATACATTTTATCAGTTTCCAAGGATATGCCCAGTAGTTTCATGAGTAAGAAATTGTTCCCCAGTCCACTCTCAGCACTCTGTGTTTCTGTTATAGTTGCTGCCTAAACACAATGCTCCTTTCTGCTTTGAGGGATCACCCACATTGGGTCTAGACCCCAAACCTTTCTAATCATGCTAGAAAACCAGCCTTTCTATATATTTATTCATCTAGAGCCAGATTCATAAAACCTTGATCTTTGCAATTCTCCATGCTTTGTATTCACCTTTTCATCTGTAAAATCTGATTTACGTAAAATAAAGGTATCTCACACACAATTTTTATTTCATAGGCCAACATATTTTATCAGCTCTAAAGTATTTTTCAAATCTTCCTGTTATCTTTTAAGATTCACATAATGTTCATTAACTTTAACTTTTCTTAATATATACTACATTCACATGAATCAAAAATCAAAATGATGTAAAAAGGAACATAACATGTTTGAGAAGTCTCATTTGTATATCATCCACTTGCAGCTCACATTGTCCTTGCTTACTACAGGTCACCACTTTTATTAGTTTCTTGTATGTATATCCTTCTAGTAATTCTTTATGCAAATACACTTAACTGCAAATATAATCTTATTCTTCCTGCCTTCTTACACAAAATATTCAGTTTTGCACCTTATTTTTTTTCACTCATTATATCCTGCAGATTTACCATGTTAGGATATGTTTTATCACTGTTTTTTAAAACTCCATGATATTTCATTGTGTGAATATATACTAGCTTGTGTAACCAAGCCCACAGTTCTAAGAAATTAGATTCTACAAATTTCAGTCTTATTTCTGAAAATAATTTAGTTCAAGCAATAACTGTACACAGGAAACTATGTGGTATGATTTCACAAATTTTATTATATTAATAAATGTAAGTTCTCTTGTATATTTCTTTATCTCAAGTTTACTTTATGATCCTACCTAAAATCTATCAACCATAACAGCCATAAACTTTGAAGGCAGAAGGACAGTTCTCAGGTTGAGAGGTCTCGAATTCTGAAAGCTGCTCAACCTTAATGAAGGTTTCAACGGGTCTGCAAAAATGAAACACAGCTGTACAAGAAGCAAAGCAGTTGTACAATTCAAGAAATGTTCTATTCTACTTAGTGGGATCAGGAAAAGCTTCATGGAGGAAGTAGTCCCTTGGGTTCAATCCTAAATGACAAAGTGCTCAAGAGGCAAATGAAGGCAAGAGAAAACATTCAAGAGGGATCCGAATAAGCAGCAGTTTGAAATAGCAAACCCTGTCAAGAACTCTAAGTAGTTCCACTTCCACCTAGAATGCAGAAAGCCACAAAAGAATGTTTTCCCACCCTAGTGAGAAAAAGCCAGATTTATAAAATCAAAACTTCTCTTGAATCTCATAAAGAATTGAAGTCAGAAGGCAACCAAGTAATTTAAATACCAAAGAGGGACAAATTCCTCCAGGGAGAGGCTGTACACACAAACTGTTTTACCTTTGGCAGGTCATCAGAAGAAGTGGCCTCCATACACGTATGTAAGAAAAAAAAATCAGTTAAGATTTTAACAAATTCTTTAAGACCAAGTATGAACTACTATGTCAGTTAGGAATGGTTGAGAACCCCAGACACAAGGAGAGTTTACACTCAGTTGCAAGTTCTTCTACATGCCTCAACCAGATTCTCACAAGAAAGGTTAGAGGTAGGACAGGAAACCAGAGAAAGCCTTTCATCACTGAAGCAAGTGTGTACAAGGTGATAAGTACAGGCCTGAAGCTCTGCCTGCTTCCCCAACCCGTCCCCAACACAGAGCAAAAGCCTAGAGCCACTGGGGGAAGGACAGAAAACCCTCTCACCCCAGGGTCCAGGCAAAAGTCCACTGCTTCAGAGGAGAACAGAAGCAAAATGCCTCTCCCAGATGGGGAGAAAACACTCCTAAGCTCCCAGACACAGGCAAAGAAAGACACATTGATGCTATGAGAAAGTAGAGGCAAAAAAACCCCCTCTGCCACTGTAGGGGAGGGGGAGAGGAAAAAGTCTTGGGCAAAGGATCCTGCACCAATACCAACAGAGATGTACTACTACAAGGGAGGGAAAGGATATTTCTGCCCAAGACCAACCACAAATGTATGAGTGTTTGACCACCACAGGGAAGAGAAAGCAGGAAAGCTAAGAAAGTCCTACCACTGATACCCAGGAATGTAGGGCCTGACCAGGATTGAGTCTGCACCAGAACAAAACAGAACTTTGCCCTGTCCCACAAGCATAGCACTGGGTAACAAGCAACAATAATCTATCACTGGGAGAAAAACAGTAACATGAAATCCCTCTGCAAACAGATGTGCAAAGACTGTTGAAAGATGAGGGTGATACAGGATCACAGAAGAATCCTGTAGTACCACATGCCACACTCTAAACACAAGGCAACAGCAGCCAAATGGAGAAATGTGAAGCCTGTGGTACACTGAAGGTAATGATGGCCACAAAATCCAAACCCACCTCACTTCAAGATTAGATCGACTCAACCTCTGACAAACACAGCCTGAGAGAAGAGGATCACTTCAGTCTCTCCTATTCTTCTGTACATGATGATGAGCATTAAATCACAAACTATGAAGCATCCACAAAAGCAAGAAGAAATAACCCTTTGTCAAGAGATAAAGTAATCAACAGAATCAGGACTGATTCATTAACTGAAATTATCAAACATTCTAAAATAACTGTTAGATGATCTAGTAGACAAGATGGATAACATGCATAAAAAGATGGAAATTTTCAGCAGCGACATGGAAACTTTAAACAAGTAAGATAGAAAAGCTAGAAACAACAAAAGAAATTTTGTTTACATTAGAGAAGAAAAATTTCTTTGGCAGCCTCAACAGCAGCCTGGACACAGATTAGGAAAGACTCAGTGGACTTAAAGACAGGACAATAGAAATAATACAAAATGAAACCACAGTTTTAAAAAAATGAAGGAAAAATACAGTTCAGGGCATCCAAGAGCTGTGGAACTATATCAAAATGTATAACAACCATTTAATTGGAGCCCCAGGAGAAGAAAACAAAAATAATAAGATACAAGAAATACATAAAAAGATAATGGCCAAGAATTTTCCCAAATGAATCTAAGACAACAAACTAGAGAGCAAAAAATCCCAGAGAACCCCAATCATGATAAATACCAAAACACGCACACACAAACAAACATACACGGGTATATCATACTCAAACTGTAGAAAAACAAAGATAAAAATCTCTAAGACAGAGAAAAAAGAAAGACTAGATACAAATAACAAAGATTAAAATTTCCTTACCTTCAGAAAATTATACAAGCCAAAGACAATATTGAATATAATACCTTTCAGGTACTGAAAGAAAAAAGAGCTGAACATAGAATTCTATAACCAGCAAAAATAGTTTTGAAAACTAAAGGAAGAAAGAAGGAATTTTTTGACAAATAAAATGAGAGAATTCACTGCCTGCAGACACCAGAAATGTTAAAAGAAGTTCTTTAGGCAGCAGTGAAAATTCCCAGGTGAAAATTTGGATCTACAAAAAAGAAATGAAGAGCATTAGAAAGAGAAGGTAAAAATAAAAGACTATTTTTTCATATTTTATTGATTTTAGAAGGTTAAACACGAACTAAAGCAAAAAATGATAATGTGTTAATAACATACATAGAAATAAAATTTATGACAACATAGTATAAAGATGGAAGATAGTTGTTGAACTATGCTGTATATAAGGTATTACATGACACATGAAGTAGTATATTATTTGAAGAAAAAATGTGATTTTAAAAAATGTGAAAAAAACTATTATAAGTTAAAGATATATCTTTTAAACCATAGAGTAGGGGCTTCCCTGGTGGCGCAGTGGTTAAGAATCCGCCTGCCAATGCAGGAGACACAGGTTTGAGCTCTGGTCCGGGAAGATCCCACATGCCGCGGAACAACTAAGCCCGTGTGCCACAACTACTGAGCCTGCACTCTAGAGCCTGCGAGCCATGACTACTGAGCCCGTGTGACACAACTACTGAAGCCCACGTGCCTAGAGTCCATGCTCCCAACAAGAGAAGCCACCACAATGAGAAACCTGCACACCACAATGAAGAGTAGCCCCCGCTCACCACAACCAGAGAGAGATAAGCCCGTGTGCGGAAAAGAAGACCCAACGCAGCCAAAAAACAAAAATAAAATAAAATAAATAAAATAAACCGTAGAGTAGGGGTTCTCAACCAGGAGCAATTTTGCCCCCTCAGGGACATGTAGCAAAGTCTAGAAACTTTTTTGGTCGTCACGGCTGGGGGTGGGGAAAGGGTGCTACTGTCATCTAGTAGATAGAGACCAGGGATGCTAAAAATCCTGCAATGGACACAGGTATCCCCTCCATGACCCAACAACAAAGAATTATCCAACCAAAAATACAAACAGTGCCAAGGTTAAGAAACCATGACCTAGAGCAACCGCAAAAATATGTGTGTATGTATAAACATACAGAATAAGCCAAGAGTTAGATAAAATGAAATTATGAAAAATGATTAATTCAATAGAAGGCAGAAAAAATAAACAAAAAAGATTCAAAAATAGAAAACAACTAGCAAGATAGTAGGTTTAAATCCAAACTTTCAATGATTATATTAAATAGAAATTATCTAAACACCCAATTAAAAGGTAGAGATTATCAGATCAAATTTTACAAACAAAATCCAATCGTATGCTATCCACTTACTTTATATACAAAGACACAGGTTAAAAGTAAAAGGAGGGAAAGGCAAGACAGCATGGCTGTATTAATATCTGAAAGAGCAGACCTCAGAATAAGGAATATCACCAGTGATAAAGAGGAATACTACTTAACGATAAAGGATCAATTCATGACAAAACTGTAAGGAGATTAGACAAATCCACAATTACAGTTGTAGACATTAATACTCCTCTGTTATTAATCAACAGAACAAGAAAACAGAAAATCACTAAGCTATAGAAAACCTGAAAATACTATCAACTGACTTGACCTAATTGGATATTTATAGACCATTTTACACAACAAGAACAGAAAATGCATTATTTTCAAGGGTACATGGAACACTCACCAAGAAAGACCATATTCTGGGCCATAAAACAAAGCTCAAAATATTTAAAAGAATTTAAGTTAAATAATGCATTTTCTCTGACCAAAACAGAATTAAGTTAGAATCAATAACTGAAAGATAGATTAAGAATTATCAAAGGTTGGAAATTAAACAACACAATTCTAAATAACCCAAAGATTAAAAAGAGAAATTAAAAAACACTTTTAATTGAATTAAACGTAAAGTGGAACATATCAAAATTTGTGGGATACCACTAAAGCAGTTTTTAGAAAAACTTACAGCATAAAACATAAACTGTTTATATTAGAAAACAAAAGTCTTGCATCAATAATCTAAGCCTCCACCTTAAGTAGAAAAAGAAGAGCAGATTAAACACAAAGGAATTAGAAGGAAGAAATGAAACTAAAAAAAGCAATAGAGAAAATTTATGAAACTGAAATGTAGTTCTTTGAGAATTTCAATAGCGCTGAATAAACTTCTGGCCAGAGAGAGAGAGAGAGAGAGAGAGAGAGAGAGAGAAGTCACAAATTAACTATACCAAGAATGAAAAGAGGACAGCACTAGAAATTTTACAGATATTAAAAGGATAATACGAGAATATTATGAGCTACTTTATGGCAATAAATTCTACAACTTTGATAAAATGTACCAAGTCCTTGGAAGTTTGAATACAAACTACCAAGTTCACTCAAGAAATTAAATAACAATAGCTCTTAATATATTAAGAAAATTTAATTCATCATTTAAAATCTTCCCATGAAGAAAGTTCCATGACAAATGGCTTCCTTGGTAAATTCTACCAACATCTAAGGAAGAAATCATAACAATAATATATAAATTTTCCAGAAATAAATGTAGAGAAAACACTTCACAATTCATCTTATGAGGACAGCATAACTCTGATATAAAAGTCAGACAAAAAAAAAACTGTAAGGAAAATAAATTACAGACCAATATCCTTTCATGAACATAGACACAAAATATCTTAACCAAATATTAGAAAAATGAATCTAGCAATATACAAAAAGGAATATATATCATGACCAAATAGCATTTATCCCAGGAATGCAATATTAGTTCATTATGAAAAAAGAAATCCATCAATATAATTCAACATATCAATAGACTAAAATATAAGCGATCATCTTCACAGATGCAAAAAAAATTCTGGAAAAACCCACAACCATTCACGATTCAAAACTCAGAAAACTAGGAACAGAAGGGAACGTCCTCAGCCTAAGACATGAATATACAACAAATCTAAAGCTAATATCATACATAATCATGAAAGACTAAATGCTTTCCCTCTAAAATCAGGAACAAGGCAAGAACATCTGCTCTCACCGCTCCTATTCAACAATGCACTGTACTGTCAGTACAATAATGCAAGAAAATGAAATAAAAGCCTAGAGATGAAAAAAAAAAGGAAACAAAACTGTCTTTTGTCCACAAGTGACAGGACTGTCTATATAGAAAATCCCAAAGAATCTACTACTGAAACTAAATTTGCTTTGAATTTGGCAAAATTGAAGGATACAAAGTCAACATACAAAATTTAATTGTATTTCTATATGGCAGCAATTAATAATTAGAAATAAATTAACAAAACAGTAGCAATTACATTAGCATCAAAAAAGAAAGATACAGGATAAATATAGCAAAATAAATGGAAAATTCTGTGCTCAAAAATACAAAACACCAAGTGAGAAATCAAAGACCTCAATAAATGGAAGTATACTGTTTTCAAAGATCAGATTAATCAATGTTAATATATCAATTCTCCTCAAATTAGTGTATAGATTTAACATAAATCACAATTAAAATCCCACCAGACGGGACTTCCCTGGTGGCCCAGTGGATAAGAATCCGCCTGCCAATGCAGGGGACACAGGTTCGAGCCCTGGTCCGGGAAGACCCCACATGCTGCGGAACAACTAAGCCCGTGCACCACAACTACTGAGCCTGTGCTCTAGAGCCAGCGAGCCACAGCTACTGAAGCCCCTGCACCTAGAGCCCGTGCTCCGTAACAAGAGAAACCACCGCAATGAGAAGCCTGTGCACCACAAAAAAGCCACAACTAGAGAAAGCCCATGCAGCAACAAAGATACAACGCAGCCAAAAATAAATAAATAAAAAGAAAAAAATCCTACGAGGATTTTTTAAATAAAAACTGGTTAGTTGATTCTAAAATTTATATGGAAATGCACAGAACCTAGGATGCTAAAAATAATTCTAAAAAAAAGAACGCTGGAAATTTTATACTACCTGATTTCAGTACTTTCCTTTTTTTTTTTTTTTAATGAAGATCTTTTTATTCTTGACCTGCAATTTTTTTTTCTGTTTTTGGCCGTGCCATGCTTTATGCGAGATCTTTGTTCCCCAACTAGGCATTGAATCCAGGCCCCCTGCAGTGGGAGCACAGAGTCTTAACCACTGGACTGCTACGGAAGTCCCTCAATACTTTCTATAGAGCTATAGTCATCAAGACATTATAATTCTGATATAAGGATAAACATACAGATCAATGGAACAGAAGAGACAGTCCAGAAATATATCTGTTATGGTCAATTGATTTGATTTTCAACAAAAGTACCATGGTAATTCAATGGAAAAAACTGTCTTTATAACAACTAGGGCTATAACAAATGACAATCCATACAGGGAAAAAAAAAGAACCTCAACGCACATCTCACATCTTATATAAAAATTAATAGACCTAGAGACTTCCCTGGTGGGCCAGTGGGTAAGACTTCGAGCTCCCAATGCAGTAGGCCCGGTTTGATCCCTGGTCGGGAAACTAGATCCCACATGCATGCCGCAACTAAGAGTCCGCATGCCACAACTAAAGATCCTGCATGCTGCAACTAAAAGATCCCACATGCCACAGCTAAGACCCGGCGCAGCCAAGATAAACAAATAAATATTTTTTAAAAAATTAATAGACAAATATTTTAAAATACAAAACTATAAAATTTCTAAAGGAAAACACAGGAGAAAATTTTGGGGATGCTAGGTTAGCCCAGAGGTTGGCAAACTTTTTCTGTAAATGGTCAGACAGTAAATATTTTAGGCTTTATGGGCTATATCATCTCTGCTGCAAAGACTTAACTCTGTCCTGTAACATGAAAGCAGCTATAGAGAACATGGAAACAAACAGGCATAGCTATGTTCCAATAAAACTTTATTTTACAAAAACAAGCAGTGGGCTGAATCAGCTGTAGTTTGCCAACACCTGAGTTAGGCAGTTTTTAGATATGACACAAAAAGCATGGACCATAAAAGAAAAAATTGAGATATTGCACTTAGAATTTCAAACTTCTGTTCTTCCACAGACAGTGTTATGAAAATGTAAAGACAAGCCACAAACTTGGAGAAAATATCTGCAAGACAAATATCTGATAACTTGTTTCCGGAATATAAAAGAAATCTTCAGTACAATAATAAGAAAATAAACAGTCCACTAAAAACAATGGGCAAAGTATTTGGACAATGCAAAAATGACAACTCTAACAAGCAGCCTGCTGATATGGTACATGTGTTTAATCTTTCCTACTGGCCTTTAGGCTCCTGTCTGAATGGAACACCCAACATTCTGCCTTACACAAGAAGATAACCAACAAATAAAATAAAACTGTCAGAGCATTTTTTAAGCTAAGTTTTAGAGTAGTTAATACATGTACCTGGTATAAAAAGTAAATTGTACTAACAGGCTATGGTGAATAGAAAGTCCCCCCTAGTCATCCAGCTCCCTTCCCTTGATTCCTGTGTATTCATTCGTATTCTATACATTAAAAAGCATTTATATGTTTGGTTTTTGTTTTTTGTTTTTTTGCGGTACGCGGGCCTCTCACTGTTGTGGCCTCTCCCGTTGCGGAGCACAGGCTCCGGACGCGCAGGCTCAGCGGCCATGGCTCACGGGCCCAGCCGCTCTGTGGCAGGTGGAATCCTCCCAGACCGGGGCACGAACCCGTGTCCCCTGCATCGGCAGGCGGACTCTCAACCACTGCGCCACCAGGGAAGCCCCTATATGTATTTTTAATGAAAGTGATGGCATACTATACAGCTTCTCATCATGATTTTTTTTAACTTAATGTGTTTTAGAACTTACTTCATATCATTCCTTATAGAATTCCCTCCTGCTCTTTTTTTTTTAACAATTTCATGATATTCTATCATATGAATGCATCATGATTTGTTAAACCAGTTCCTCATTGACAGACTCATATGTTGTTTCCAGTATTTTTCCATTACTGACAATGCTCTAAAGAATATCTGTGTACTCATGAAGTGGAATTACTTTCTGAGTCAAACAGTATCTGAATTTTAAATTATGGTACCCTTCGCTAGAACTGTGCTCCACAAAGTTTATCAGGGCTTAAAAAATATATATGAACATGTGTCAGTAAGCCTTCCAGATCAGAGAAACTAAGATTTTCAGCTCTAAGTAATCCAAGATACTTGTTAAGCCAAGATAAATTTAGAGTGAGTGACAATGACAAGAGTGAGACTTAGCATGGTCCCTCATTACCCCCAATTTTTTCTACTAAATTAAGGTAATAATTTTTATTTAATATGTATAATCTAATTTCCAAGAGGACTTGAATTGGTTACAAGTTAAGACGCAAGGTAAAGAGGATTAATCACAATAAAACTTTGTAAATAAAATAAAAAATTAAGATACTGTGGTAGGGGCTTCCCTGGTGGCGCAGTGGTTGAGAGTCCGCCTGCCGATGCAGGGAACATGGGTTCGTGCCCCGGTCCAGGAAGATCCCACATGCTGCGGAGCTGCTGGGCCCCGTGAGCCATGGCCGCTGGGCCTGTGCGTCCGGAGCCTGTGCTCCGCAATGGGAGAGGCCACAGCAGTGAGAAGCTTGCATACCACAAAAAAAAAAAAAAAGATACTGTGGTAGGTAGTTGGTATGGCCACATAATAGCCTCCAAAGATGGCTGCCATCAAGTCCTTCCCTCTCTCTGTACACGTCACTCCACCCATGAGAATATGATGTTTGTACCCCAGTTCCTTGAGTCTTGGCTGGCCTTGTGACTTGCTTTGACCAACAGTGACCAAAAGTGACATTCTGAAGTTCCACAGACCAGGAGGACTGACAGTTTCCCCTTTCTTCCTCTTGGAAGCGAGACCATGTAAGAAATCTGAATACCCTGAAATTATCATGCTGGTGAGAGGCCACCTGGAGGCACGCCAAAGTGCCAGACATGTGAGTGAAGCCTCCTTCCAGCCCAGCTACCAGCTGAGTGAATGCACCCAGCTGATGCCACACAGAGCAGAAGAATCCCCTAGCCAAGCCCTGACCAAATTCCTGACCCACAGAACTGTAAAAATAATAAATCAATGCTGTTTTAAGCCACTAAGTTTGGGAGTGATTTGTTAAATGACAATAGGCAACTGAAACAGACACTATCAAATTCATAATATCAGCAAATTATAAACAATGAGTGTCAAATTTGGGTCCATGTTTCCAGAGTTGTAAGTTTTCATCTCTGATAAGAAGAAAACATGTAAATTTTGTATCTGAACTGTATGTACTTGAAAAAAGAACAATGAACCTAGTGGACTATAGTTTCAAACATAATTTTAGAAAATGCACATCATTCAAATGATGTTGCTTATAGATCTATTTATAGACAGACGGCATATCATTAAAGCAGAATCAGTACAGGCATTTTCATGTTGGGGGAGACTGAGGTGACATGATCTTGATACTTTTGTTCTCTGAAGACCTAATACAAGAAATTAGATGAATACATAATTAAAATATTCATTAAACTATCTTCTCATATCTGATACGTTAAGTGAGCTTTTGATAGACACTAAATAGCTGTCAGTTTGTGATTAAATCTTCTAATAAGAGCATACAGAATACTCTCTAAGATAGGTTAAGGTTAGAGTCATACACATTAATAGCCCAAAAATCTACCTTTCCCCTAGAACAGCTCCCACTGAGATCACAAATATTCTTTAATACTATAACCCATGAAAATGCCTTAGTCTATAACTTATTTAACCTTAAACAGCATCTGCATAAATAACCATTCCCTTTCAGTCACTAAGAACAGCACACACTCAAAGCCTAGGGAGTTAAGTTCCACCTCCTTGAGGGAGAGAAGTGTCTGCATAAATTACCTGGAGCTCTTCTGTATGGGATAAATAAGCGAGGGACACTTACTTATTCAATCATTTAGGGTTATAATCCAATACTGTGTTATTTATTTTGTTATTCAAACTAATCCAGCTTTGATCATTTGATGGCTCTTTCAGGTTGCCTCCTGTATCCTTTTGCCAAGCCCCATCCTTTTGGCTTTTGAGTATTTTCTTACCTTCTAGCTCTATAAAATGTTCCAGGTTCATCTTGCATATTCCCTGTGCCAGTCCTAGAATCAATTATTTTCCAAGAAGCTTACTTTTTTAAATTGGAAAATGGTATCAAATCAAGATCTTGGTGCTAGGTGTGCATAATGCTACTGGGGTGTCATTGCTTCTAGGCCCTTTTAGTAGAGCTAGGAAATATATGTCTGTATACTTGGCCATATATACATACATATCTATAATTGTTTCTGTATCCATATCTATATTAACCTAAACGTGAATTCATCCTGATTTCTCTAACTCTAATCTAGTACCATGTGATTTGTTCTAGCCTTCCCCTTGAGTACAGTACAATCAAAAAAGATGACAGTGTTGTTGGTGGGAATGTAAAGTGGTGCAGCCACTAGGGAAAACAGTACGGAGGTTCCTCAAAACACTAAAAATAGAGTTGCCATATGATCCAACAATCCCACTCCTGGGCATATATCCGGACAACACTATAATTAGAAAAGATACATGCACCCCCTATGTTCATAGAAGCACTATCTACAAGCCAAGACGTGGAAACAACCTAAATGTCCATCGACAGATGAATGGATAAGTAAGATGTGGTATATACATAAAATGGAATACTACTCAGCCACAAAAAACAATGAAGTAATGCCATTATGGACAGACCTAGAGATTATCATACTAAGTGAAGTAAGTCAGACAAATACCATATGATATCACTTATATGTGAAATCTAAAATATGACACAAATGAACTTATATATGAAACAGAAACAGACTCACAGATATAGAGAACAAACTTGTGGTTGCCAAGAGGGAGGGGTTTTGGGGAGAAAAGAACTGGGAGTTCGAGATTAGCAGATGCAAACTATTATATATAGAATGGATAAACGACAAGGCCCTACTGTATAGCACAGGGAACTATATTCAATATCCTATAATAAACCATAATGGAAAAGAAAAAAAAAAGATGACAGTGTTGTTCAAAACAAAAACTACTCAATTGTTTATTTTATATTTTATACCCTTGTTTAGCTAAAAAATAAACAAAGTTTGATAATTTGTTAATCACTCAGATTTTCTATTAGCATTTTATTAGTCTATAAATTCCATAAAAGGTCTGGAATCCTCTCATCTAGTATTTTTCATGAAATAGAAGACTAGATTCCAACCTGATTATCTTCCCTTTGAAAATAATTTGATTTTCCTCCCCAAAAGCTTGGAGAATTTTCTCCTATTCTTGAACATCAGAAATGTGACTAGTATAATCACTCATCTTGTTTGCTATTTGGTGAGTTCTATAAAAAGTACAAGTCTTCAGTTTAGCAACATTTTCAGTATTTTCTTTGAGAATTTCTTGATCACATATACATCATCTCTGTTCTTTCCTACTAGAACACCCAATTTATGTATACCAGATCTCCCGGATCTATCTACCGTGCCTATTATCTCCAGCTCTATCTTTCCGTAATTCTGGTACATCATTTGAAGGAGTCTTCTAATTCACTAATGTGATTTTCCGGAGTATTCAATCTACTTTTCACTATTATGAATTATTTTAGTTCAATATTAATGATTTTGTTTTCCATAAACTTTTTCCTGTTCTCAGAATTCCCTTTGTTCACAACAATCAAATCTCAGTCTAAGAATTTGAATTTTTTACATCTCATGCAGTGCCATAACTATTTCTCAGAGAGCCATCTGCTATGAAAATTCAAATTATGTCCAGAATCAGAAACTGAGAAAGGCTCTCTCAAGAATTCTTTAGATCAGTGTTAAAACCTTTTTCCAAAAATGTCCCCCTATGTCAACCCTGGAAACCCAAAACCAGCTGAGTCCATAACCTCTTCTCCACCTGCTAAGAGTAGCCTCAGTAATAGCTTTAATCTAGTCAGTGGGTTGGCCCTCTGTGTCAGCTGAGATAAGGTTCAGTTGCTCATGAACAAATACATGTGGTTTATAGAAAAGAGAGGTTTATTTTTCTCTCACATAAGAGATCTGGAGGTAGGTCAGGATAGATTGGCAGCTGCAGCGTCACCAAGGAGCCCCACTCATTCTATCTTTTCACTCTGCCGGCCTTACCCCATGGCATCTATGCTCAAAGTCATCCATAGTCAAAAGATGATCGCTGCAACTCCAGAAATTTAATCTCTGTCCTAGGCAGAAGGAGGAAGGGACAAGAGCTCCTTCTGAGGCTTCCCAGATGAGTCTATCTCCTTTAAAGAGCTTTCCTAGAAGTGCTACCCAAGTTTTCTGTTTACAGCTATTGAGAGATAATGTTTTATAGTTGGACTTAGTGATCTTCCCACAATAGTGTAGATATGTTACTAAGAATGAAAGGGAGAATAGATACTGGTTTGACAAACAGCACTCTGGACTCCACCATTCTCCTCCCTCTCCTGAACAAGTTCTTGGATTGCCAATTGTTCCTCTTAATCATGACATTCAGAATTAAAGTCAAACAACAGTTGTTACATGTATTTTCACTAGGGTAGAATAATTAATTCTTCCTGTAGTCAGAATATAATGCTTCAATTAATGCATTTGAAGGCTTCCCAAATTTTCCCATCAGTCATATCAAACTTCTATCTAAAATGCACAGTTTTTTTTTACATCTTTATTGGAGTATAATTGCTTTACAATGGTGTGTTAGTTTCTGCTTTATAACAAAGTGAATCAGTTATACATATACATATGTTCCCATATCTCTTCCCTCTTGCATCTCCCTCCCTCCCATCCTCCCTATCCCACCCCTCTAGGTGGTCACAAAGCACCGAGCTGATCTCCCTGTGCTATGCGGTTGCTTCCTACTAGCTATCTATTTTACATTTGGTAGTGTATATATGTCCATGCCACTCTCTCACTTTGTCACAGCTTACCCTTCCCCCTCCCCATATCCTCAAGCCCATGCTCTAATAGGTCTGTGTCTTTATTCCTGTCTTACCCCTAGGTTCTTCATGGCATTTTTTTTCCCCTTAGATTCCATATGTATGTGTTAGCATATGGTATTTGTCTTTCTCTTTCTGACTTACTTCACTCTGTATGACAGACTCTAGGTCCATCCACCTCACTACAAATAACTCAATTTCGTTTCTTTTTATGGCTGAGTAATATTCCATTGTATATATGTGCCACATCTTCTTTATCCATTCATCCAATAATGGATACATAGGTTGCTTCCACCTCCTGGCTATTGTAAATAGAGCTGCAATGAACACTGTGGTACATGACTCTTTTTGAATTATGGTTTTCTCACGGTATATGCCCAGTAGTGGGATTGCTGGGTCGTATGGTAGTTCTATTTGTAGTTTTTTAAGGAACCTCCATACTGTTCTCCATAGTGGCTGTACCAATTCACATTCCCACCAGCAGTGCAAGAGTGTTCCCTTTTCTCCACACCCTCTCCAGCATTTATTGTTTCTAGATTTTTGATGATGGCCATTCTGACTGGTGTGAGGTGATACCTCATTGTAGTTTTGATTTACATTTCTCTAATGACTAATGACGCTGAGCATTCTTTCATGTGTTTGTTGGCAATCTGTATATCTTCTTTGGAGAAATGTCTATTTAGGTCTTCTGCCCATAAAATGCACACTTTTTTTAAAACTACACCAAAATGGGATGTCTCCATCTGGTATTTGTGCAACTGACTTTCAAAGAACTCTTAACTGAGCATCTTCAGTGTGACACTGTGGTCAACCTAAAGACACAAAAAGACACTGAAAGACTTTTTGTATCAAGTAGCTAAGGAGACAGAGCATATATATAGATGAACAAGGATGTAAGACATCATAAGAATCCTTCCAGACAAAGGAAAGAGAAAATAAGTACTATAGAAATGTAGAGTTGGGAGAAAAGTTTAAGAGTGAAATGGAATGAGGTAAAAGGTTAGAAGAGAATGAAAGAAAACACCTGACAATGTTTATAAGAAAGGGGTAAGAAACTACTAAAGAAGGGAGGCTAGAGAAGAAAACAGGACTCTCCATTAAAGCAGAACAACCTCCTCTCCAATCCTGCATCCCACCTCCATATTCCAGTTCTCACAGATCTTACTCCTCTACAAACCTATGTCTGCAAAATCTATGTCCATGGCCTCTTCCACCTTACCTTCCATTTATTCCTTAACCCACTACAGTCTGGTTTTAGCCCCACCACTCCACTGAAGCGCCTCCTGTTTGGGTCAAATCTCAATTGCCAAATCACTACTTAGCCCTTATTAACCCTTTGGTAGTCTGCCATTGTTGACCACTCCCTTACTTCTCTGGTTTCTGTGACATTACTTTTGGTGCACCTCTTACTCTTCCAGCCAGTCTTCCCTCCCTTCCTGTGCTGTCGCTACTTCTACATACCTCTTAAATGGCAGTGGTCATTGTGTCTCAAACTCTGTGTATTCTTCCTGAGCAATCTTACCCAGGAGCATGAGATCTACTACCATTATCACCTATACATGACTTCCAAATCTTGCTCAAGCCCAAAACATTTAAGTTCCAAATCCATATATCCGTTAGTCTAACAGACAACACTTCTCCACCTGATTGTCTTACAAGCACCTCAATTTCAACAGGTCCAAGGGAGAGAGTAGAATCCTCCATCACCAACCCCCAAAACTGCTTTTACTCTTGAATTTGCTACCACAGTTTCCGGCAATATTACCTCTTCACTCAACCAAACAAGAAACCTAGAAATATTCTAGATTCCTGCTTCTCTTTCATTCCCACACCCAGTAGTCGCCTTATTAATTCTATATTTTAAACATCTCTTGTTATTTGTTTCCTCAGCTCTATCCTTACTGCTGCTATCTTAGTTCAAGATCTCATTATAGGGCGTCCCTGGTGGCACAGTGGTTAAGAATCCACCTGCCAATGCAGGGGACACGGGTTCAAGCCCTGGTCTGGGAAGATCCCACATGCCTGGAAGCAACTAAGCCCATGCACCACAACTAATGAGCCTGTGCTCTAGAGCCCGCGAGCCACAACTACTGAAGCCCACGCGCCAAGAGCCCATGCTCTGCAACAAGAGAAGCCACCGCAATAAGAAGCCCATGCACCACAACAAAGAGTAGCCCACGCTCACTGCAACTAGAGAAAGTCCACACGCAGCCAAAAATAAATAAATTAAAAAAAAAATCTCATTATATCACTGGATCACCAGAAAGAGCCAGTTCTCTCTGCTACCAATCATGCACTGTTCTTTTTTTTTTTTTTTTTTTTTTTTTTTTTACTTCTTTATTTATTTATTTTTGGCTGTGTTGGGTCTTCATTGCTGCATGCAGGCTTTCTCTAGTTATTCTTTGTTGCGGTCCCGGGCTTCTCATTGCAGTGGCTTCTCTTGTTGTGGAGTACAGGCTCTGGGTGCACAGGCTTCAGCAGTTGTCGCTTGCAGGCTCTAGAGCGCAGGCTCAGTAGTTGTGGTGCATGGGCTTAGTTGCTCCGTGGCATGTGGGATCTTCTTCCCCAACCAGGGCTCAAACCCATGTCCCCTGCCCTGGCAGGAGGATTCTTAACCACTGCACCACCAGGGAAGCCCCATGCACTGTTCTAATCCATCCTCCACCGGCACCAAAAAGATTATTACATTTCAACAACCATATTTTTCATTCCCCAGATATCTAATTGACTCTTCCTAATAAATGCCTACCCTTGTTTTATAACCACTTGTTAAGAATATAATAAATTCCCTATGTCTCTAAAATTATTGGCTACACTAATTTTAGAACTCCGTTCTAGTCACTTTTTACTTGACATTAAGCTCTTCTGTTTGTTGATTCTGTATCATGGTGTCAACTTTCCTGAAACATTTGGAGATTCTTTTTATTTGTGATTCTCTTACATTCTGCTGGCTTCTGTTGGTATACCTCATTCAGAAAGCAATACTCATTTCATACTGCTTTCAACAGGAGTAGAGGAGGAGCAGAACATGCCACCAGGTGTGGGGCCTCAGTGCCTGGTCTTCTAAGTGTGAGTATAACCAATTACCCTGGGTGCTTCCTCATCTCACAGACCCAGGTTGCTACATGCAGTTCTCACATGGAAACAGACCTTTCGCTTGGTCCAAATTGGTGTTAGAATGTACAGAGGTTGGAGCTGCTTGACTGCTCATGCACAGTAATGCTAGCGAATCACCCTACTGATTATTCTGGGACCCGTTCTGCTTCCAGTTTCCCCTATCTCTGGATATGAGCATTACCCATAGGACCTCCTATCTATTTTCAAAAATTCTTCACACTTTCTGATTTACAGAGAATTCTCCTTCTTATTTCTACAGGTGGCTACATATATATCTTTCTATTATTTCTATTGATTTGGTGAAAGAAAGCAGAAAGGTAGTCAGTATTCGGTCTGATTTCTTGAAATTGGCCAGAATAAGTTTCGTTTTGTTTTTAATGCAAATCACATCATGAATCTGTCCCTTTCCCAGCTTAAAAAGCTTTGTTGGCTCCAGACTTCCTACAGATAGACTCTAAATGCCTTAGTATCACATTCAAAGTCCTCCATGAAATGACTGATGACTCCCTATATCTCCCCATTTCCCTATCCAATACCCCTTGTGGTCCAGCTATACCTAACTATTTATGATTGGTCATACAAAACACGCTTTTACAGAACTTCATACCTTTGCATTCATCATTCCTTTTGTCTCTAATGCTCCCTCCCCCATCTTCTTTTTAGTCTTCTAGGCATCCTTTAAAACGCATCTTCAAAAGAGATGCACATCAAGGTATTAATAGTGATTGTTTTCCTGATTTTTGCTTATCTATATTCCTAATATTTTTACATTAAGAATCTACTACTTTTACAATGACACAAATAAATGGAAAGATAGCCTGTGTTCATGTACTGGAAGAATTACTATTGTTAAAATGCCCGTACTACCCAACGCAATCTACAGATTCAGTTCAATCCCTATTAAGACACCCAGGGCATTTTTCATAGACATAGAACAGATAATTCTATAATTTGTATGGAGCCACAAAAGACCACTAATAGCCAATAAAATCTTGAGAAAGAAGAACAAAGCTGGAAGTATCATGCTTCCTGATTTCAATCTACACTACAAAGCGAGAGTAATCAAAACAGTATGGTGGTGACACAAAAACAGACAAATAGATCAATGGAACACAATAGAGAACACAGAAATAGACCCATGCTTATATAGTCAATTAATCTACAACAAAGGAGAAAAGAATATACAATGGAGAAAAGACAGTCTCTTCAATAAATGGTGTTAGGAAAACTTGAAGTAATGATACAAAATGAAACTTATTTACAAAATAGAAACAGACTTACAGACACAGAAAACAAACTTATGGTTACCAAAGGGGAAATGAGGAGGGAGGGATAAATCAGGCACTTGGGATTAACATATACACACTACTGTATATAAGATAGATAACCAACAAGGACCTACTGCATAGCACAGGGAACTCTACTCAGCATTCTGTAATAACCTAGATGAGAAAAGAATCTGAAGAAGAATGAACATGTGTATATGTATAACTGAATCACTTTGCTGTACACTTGAAACTAATACAACATTGTAAATCAACTCTACTCCAATAAAATTTAAAAAGAAAGAATAAATACTTTATTGAGGAGAAAAAAGTGTTTTTTTCTTTTTCTAATTCTAAAATTCTGGCCAGGGGTCCCCTTCTCTGTAAACCCTTATTTGACTAGCCAAAAAAAGATTCCCTTCCTCTTTGTGCCATCACCCTGCCATATTACATCCCTTTTTTATTATACTGTATTGAATGTTCTTCTTCCCCTACTAGATTGTGACCTTCTTAAGGACAGCATCTATATCTTCTAGATCTTTCTCTTGCCAGAATCTAAAAGAACCTGAAACCCTTAACATGCCTAATAAATGTTTGATGGATAAATGAATGAACAACAACAAAACTGGAGGAATTAGGAAAGGGCAGTTTCATGATCAAATGAATGGGTCTTGGAAAGTCATTTAACTTTTCCTCCAAGAAAAAGAAAGGAGAAAAGGGTACAAAGACATTTAGAGGTAGTGAGGAAGGTATAATAATTATGCAATCATTTTCAATCAGAAAAGGTTTTAAGAAAGCATCACATCCAAGCCCTCATGTTACAGATTAAAGAATTGCTTCTGAAAGAGGTAAAGTGATCTGCTCAAGCTCATAACTTCTAACAGAACATGGATTAGAACCCAAGTCTTCTAATTCCCACTACAAGGACTTTCCTGGTGGCACAGTGGTTAAGAATCTGCCTTCCCATTCTGGGGACATGGGATCAATCCCCGGTCTGGGAAGATCCCACATGCCATGGAGCAACTAAGCATGTGCACCACAACTACTGAGCCTGCGATCTAGAGCCCGCGAGCCACAACTACTGAGCCCACATGCCACAACTACTGAAGCCCGTACACCTAGAGCCCATGCTCCGCAACAAGAGAAGCCACTGCAATGAGAAGTCTGCGCATCACAATGAAGAGTAGCCCCCGACTGCCGCAACTAGAGAAAGCCCGCGGCGCATCAACAAAGACCCAATGCAGCCAAAAATAAATAAATAAATTTATAATTCCCATTACAAAGCTCATTCAATTTTACTGGCTTATCCTATTACTGTTCACATCATGTAAGGCTTTGATTAGGGTAATACCATCTTAACAGGTCAATACTGCTTGAAAATGAAAGTTCTCCCAACATGCACTATCACGTAAATTTTAGTCTATTAACATTCGGCTAGGGTTTGCCTTTGAATAAGACTTCTCTTACAGGCAGCTACTAGTGCTCAAGCTAGGGAAGGAAAGGTGGAAAGGATTCATTCAGGCCGTAGATTTTCTTTTTTAATTGAAGTATAGCTGATTTACAGTGTTGTGTTAGTTTCTGGTGTGCAGCAAAATGATTCAGATATATTGATTTTATTAGGTGACCAAGTAACAAACACAGATACAAGACTTGCTCTTTTTGTGGCTACATTCTATAATTTTATTAGACACCATAACGAACAAAAAACATAAAAAGTCATCTCAACATTGAAAGCAAGGTAAATTTCCCAAACCTGCATATTTCTGGGCTTACAAGGAAGGAAAGGGGATTTTTGTCAGTAGTTTGTTTTGTTTTGTTTTGTTTTTGATAGTGGGTTGCTCCTTCACCCCTATTTTAGAAGCAAAAAGTTACCAAAGATAGTTTTCAACTGAGCAGTCCATCACGGCCACTCTCAGTAGTCTTGCACTATAACACTCAGGAAGCTGTAAGATCATTTTTTATTATGAGGCTTGAACACTGCTGAGATGAGGGTATAAAGAAATTTGATATGTAAGAAATGCCTACAGGACTTTGGCTGCATAGCAATCAACCCCTTTTAAAAGATATCCTCTATTTAAAATATTCATAAATATATTTTCTTTTCCTTACTTTTCTACCTCAAGACATTTCTCAGTCCCTCCTTTCCTTACCAGCGCTGAAGAGATTTGCAAAGGTCCTATATATCCAAGTCTAAACACATGTGGACTCTGGACTTTGCTATTTGAAAGGAAGTACTGAACAAAGTAAAAGCAAAGTACAAAGTAACTTATCTTGAGACAGAGTAACTGGAATGCCACTGCATGTTGTTATGTTTAATCTGCATATAGATGATAAACTAGTGGGAAGTAGTTATGTGAAAACAAAAGCTAGCTTAAGAATAATGGGCCTCAGGGCTTCCCTGGTGGCGCAGTGGTTAAGAATCCACCTGCCAGTGCCGGGGACACGGGTTCAAGCCCTGGTCCAGGAAGATCCCACATGCCACGGAGCAACTAAGCCCGTGAGCAACAACTACTGAGCCTGTGCTCTAGACCCCGCAAGCCACAACTACTGAGCCCATGCACCACAACTACTGAAGCCCGCGTGCCTACAGCCAGTGCTCCGGAACAAGAGAAGCCACCACAATGAGAAGCCCACGCACCGCAACGAAGAGTAGTCTCTGCTCGCCACAACTAAAAGAAAGCCCACGAGCAGCAACGAACACCCAACGCAGCCAAAAATAAATAAATTAATTAATTAATTAAAACAAATAAATAATGGGCCTCAGTAGGAAAAAAGAATCAACAAGCCATCAGAGAGACAAAATGGACAAAAGCCAAAAATCTGAAACACAGACCAAGGGCCATATTATTGCAAAAGTAAAGTATAAGAAACAGGTTTTCTGCTCATCAGATGAGTCTTTATTTCCCAAAATAAATATCCTGATCAACTAGAAATTCCACTGTGTTAGTCACAATAAAGATTCTCACTACAATTTCATACCATAAATAAATGGCAAGGTGAATGTAATTGTTAAAACAATGATCCTTCTCTAGCTCTTAATGGTGAGCACATTGATTTTTTGTATAAATCAAAGCCATATTAAATATCTTTTGTCCAAAACTTCTTCAGATAATTCTGCTGACCACTAGAAGACTTAGAAATGTGGCACCAAAGATATAAGCTATTGTTAATTCTAAAACTGGAAATCTTTGGTTGCAACTCTAATGAACTTTGTAATCTTTAGTGCGAACTATTAAATAAAATTCTATTTCTGAGTAGTAATTTCTTAGTTCATGTTAAATTACACTGAGAACTAAAAAAAATAAAAATGATAAATTTAAAACCAATTTTTAAACATCTGTAATATGCTAAAACAAAGGATGTACATATTTTACCACTAGCTAAAATATCTAAGAGTTTGTTATATCATTATGCTAAATATGGCTGGGTTTTTTTTCAAAAAAATAGCACAGTTTTCACAGCTTAACCATCAAAAAAATTAGGTGGGTAAATTAGGAAATTAGTACTACAGAGAATATATATCTGACATTGATCTCTCAAATATCTTTGTAGAGAAAAAAAATCATAGAAAGTAAGTGGTTAAATGTACTTCCAGGCAGAAAAGAAGCTGACTATAAAAACTGCCGCCCCAGAAAGTGCTGATCAAGCACTCAGTATCCACCAATGAACAGGGCTGTGGTGGCCTGCCTCAGCGCTCAGCCTCCAGCTGCCCTGTTAAACTTTTTTTCAATGACTTGCTCCAATAATTCAAAAACTTGTTCATCATATCTGCTGACAACACAAAACTGAATAGGCTATGGAATGCAATAAATGAAAATTAAAAGTGGTAAATGATCTAAAGGGTAGAACACTAGGTTGAAAACAAACTAGATAAATTTTAGACTGATAAGCACACGAGTGCTTGCTGTATAGTATTCTTTATCAGTTACATACCTTTTAATATATTCTTTTGCATCTATTAAATATTTATTTAAAACATTTTTTTAAATTAAGAGTAAGTAAATCACTAGAATGAAGCATATTAAAGTGCTTTCCCTAGATTATTTCATGTAGTCCTCATAACAATCCTACTGAGGTATTGTCACTATATATTTTTCTGGAATTTATTTTTTTAACACAGCAGGTTCTTATAAGTTATCTATTTTATACATATTAGTGTATATATGTAAATCCCAATCTCCCAATTCATCCCACCACCCGCCCCCACTTCCCCCCTTGGTGCCCGTATGTTTGTTCGCTACATCTGTGTCATTATTTCTGCCTTGCAAATTGGTTCATCTGTACCATTTTTCTAGATTCCACATATATGCATTAATATACAACATTTGTTTTTCTATTTCTGACTTACTTCACTCTGTATGACAGTCTCTGATCCATCCACGTTTCTACAAAGGATCAAATTTCGTTCCTTTTTATGGCTGACTAATATTCCATTGTATATATGTACCACATCTTCTGTACCCATTCGTCTGTTGATGGGCTTCCATGACCTGGCTATTGTAAACAGTGCTGCAATGAACACTGTTGTCATAACTCTTTTTGAATTATGCTTTTCTCTGGGTATATACCCAGTAGTGGGATTGCTGGGTCATATGGTAATTCTATTTTTAGTTTTTTAAGGAACCTCCATACTGTTCTCCATAGTGGCTGTATCAACTTACATTCCCACCGACAGTGCAAGAAGGTTCCCTTTTCTCCACACCCTCTCCAGCATTTGTTGTTTGTAGATTTTCTGATGACGCCCATTCTAACTGGTGTGAGGTGATACCTCATTGTAGTTTTGATTTGCATTTCTCTAATAATTAGTGATGTTGAGCAGCTTTTCAGGTGCCTCTTGGCCATCTGTATGTCTTCTGTGGAGAACTGTCTATTTAGGTCTTCTGCCCATTTCTGGATTGGGTTGTTTTTTTAATATTGAGCTACATGAGCTGTTTATATATTTTGGATATTAATCCTTTGTCCGTTGATTCATTTGCAAATATCTTCTCCCATTCTGAGAGCTGTCTTTTCGTCTTGTTTATAGTTTCCTTTGCTGTGCAAAAGCTTTTAAGTTTCATTAGGTCCCATTTGTTTTTGTTTTTATTTGCCTTTCTCTAGGAGGTGGTTCAAAAAAGATCTTGCTGCGATTCATGTCAAAGAGTGTTCTTCCTATGTTTTTCTCTAAGAGATATATAGTGTCCAGTCTTACATTTGGGTCTTTAATTCATTTTGAGTTTATTTTTGTGTATGGTATTAGAGAGTTTTCTAATTTCATTCTTTTACATGTAGCTGTCCAGTTTTCCCAGCACCACTTACTAAAGAGACTGTCTTTTCTCCATTCTATATCTTTGCCTCCTTTGTCATAGATTAGTTGACCACAGGTGTGTGGGTTTATCTCTGGGCTTTCTATCCTCTTCCATTGATCCATATTTCTGTTTTTGTGCCAGTATCATATTGTCTTGATGACTGTAGCTTTGTAGTATAGTCTGAAGTCAGGGAGTCTGATTCCTCCAGCTAGGTTTTTTTCCCCACAAGATTGCTTTGGCTATTGGGGTCTTTTGTGTCTCCATACAAATTTTAACATTTTTTTTTCTAGTTCTGTAAAAAACGCCATTGGTAAATTGATAGGGATTGCATTGAATCTGTAGACTGCTTTGGATAGTATAGTCATTTTCACAATATTGATTCTACCAATCCAAGAACATGGTATATCTCTCCATCTCTTCGTGTCATCTTTGATTTCTTTCATCGGTGTCTTACAGTTTTCTGAGTACAGGTCTTTTACCTCCTTAGGTAGGTTTATTCCTAGGTATTTTATTCTTTTTGTTGCAATGGTGAATGGGATTGTTTTCCTTAATTGCTCTTTCTGATCTTTTGTTGTTAGTGTATAGGAATGCAAGAGATTCCTGTGCATTAATTTTGTATCCTGCAATTTTACCAAGTTCATTGATTAGCTCTAGTAATTTTCTGGTGGCATCTTTAGGATTCTCTATGTATAGTATCATGTCATCTGCAAATAGTGACAGTTTTACTTCTTCTTTTCCAGTTTGGATTCATTTCTTTTTCTTCTCTGATTGCTGTGGCGAGGATTTCCAAAACTATGTTGAATAACAGTGGTGAGAGTGGACATCCTTGTCTTGTTCCTGATCTTAGAGGAAATGCTTTCAGTTTTTCACCATTGAGAACGATGTTTGCTGTGGGTTTGTCATATATGGCCTTTATTAGGTTGAGGTAGGTTCCCTCTATGCCCACTTTCTGCAGAGTTTTTATCATAAATGGGTATTGACTTCTGTCAAAAGCTTTTCCCGCATCTATTGAGATGATCATATGGTTTTTATTCTTCAACTTGTTAATATGGTGCATAACACTGATTGATTTGCATATATTGAAGAATCCTTGCATCCCTGGGATAAATCTCAATTGATCATGGTGTATGATCCTTTTAATGTGTTGTTGGATTCTATCTGCTCGTATTTTGTTGAGGAGTTTTGCATTTATATTCATCAGAGATATTGGTCTGTAATTTTCTTTCTTGTATTATCTTTGTCTTGTTTTGGTATCAGGGTGATGGTGGCCTCGTGGAATAAGTTTGGGAGTGTTCCTTCCTCAGCAATTTTTTGGTAGAGTTTGAGAAGGATGGGTGTTAGCTCTCCTCTAAATGTTTGATAGAATTCACCTGCAAAGCCACCTGGTCCTGGACTTTTGTTTCTTGGAAGATTTTTAATCACAGTTTCAACTTCATTACTTGTGATTGGTCTGTTCATATTTACCATTTCTTCCTGGTTCAGTCTTGGAAGGTTATACCTTTCTAAGAATTTGTCCATTTCTTCCAGGTTGTCCATTTTATTGACATAGAGTTGCTTGTAGTGGTCTCTTATGGTGCTTTGTATTTCTGTGGTGTCTGCTGTAACTTCTCTTTTTCATTTCTAATTTTTTTTTTTCTTTTTTGCAGTACGCGGGCCTCTCACTGTTGTGGCCTCTCCCGTTGTGGAGCACAGGCTCCGGATGCGCAGGTGCAGTGACCATGGCTCACGAGACCAGCCACTCCGCGGCACGTGGGATCTTCCCGGACCAGGGCACGAACCCGTGTCCCTTGCATCAGCAGGTGGACTCTCAACCACTGCACCACCAGGGAAGCCCTTCATTTCTAATTTTATTGATTTGAGTCCTCTTCCTCTTTTTCTTGATGAGTCTGGCTAAAGGTTTATCAATTTTGTTTATCTTCTCAAAGAACCAGCATTTTAGTTTTATTGATCTTTGCTATTGTTTTCTTTGTTTCTATTTCATTTATTCTGTTCTGATCTTTAGGATTTCTTTCCTTCTATTAACTTTGGGTTTTGTTTGTTCTTCTTTCTCTAGTTCCTTTAGGTGTAGGGTTAGACTGTTTATTTGAGATGTTTCTTGTTTCTTGAGGTAGGATTGTATTGCTATAAACTTCCCTCTTAGAACTGCTTTTGCTGCATCCCATAGGTTTTGGATCATCATGTTTTCATTGTCATTTGTCTCTAGGCACTTTCTGATTTCCTCTTTGATTTCTTCAGCGATCTCTTGGTTATCTAGTAACGTGTTGTTCAGCCTCCATGTGTTTGTATTTTTTACGTTTTTTTCCCCGTAATTTATTTCTAATCTCATAGCACTGTGGTTAGAATAGATGCTTGATATAATTTCAGTTTTCTTAAATTTACTGAGGCTTGATTTGTGACCCAAGATGTGATATATCCTGGAGAATGTTCCACGTGCACTTGAGAAGAAAGTGTAATCTGCTGTTTTTGGATGGAATGTCCTATAAGTAAAATCATTAAATCTATCTGGTCTATTGTGTCATTTAAAGCTTGTGTTTCCTTATTAACTTCCTGTCTGGATGATCTGTCCATTGGTGTAAGTGAGGTATTAAAGTCCCCCACTATTATTGTGTTACTGTCAATTTCCTCTTTTATAGCTGTTAGCAGTTGCCTTATGTACTGAGGTGCTCCTATGTTGGGTGCATATATAATTGTCATATCTTCTTCTTGGACTGATCCCTTGATCATTATGTAGTGTCCTTCCTTGTCTCTTGTAATGTTCTTTACCTTAAAGTCTATTTTATCTGATATGAGTATTGCTACTCCAGCTTCCTTTTGATTTCCATTTGCATGGAATATCTTTTTCCATCCCCTCACTTTCAGTCTGTATGTGTCCCTAGGTCTGAAGTGGGGCTCTTGTAGACAGCATATATATTGGTCTTGTTTTTGTATCCATTCAGCAAGCCTGTGTCTTTTGGTTGGAGCATTTAATCCATTCACATTTAAGGTAATTATCGATATGTATGTTCCTATGACCATTTTCTTAATTGTTTTGGGTTTGTTATATTGTAGGTGGTTTTCTTCTCCTGTGTTTCCCACTTAGAGAAGTTCCTTTAGCATTTGTCGTAGAGCTGGTTTGGTGGTGCTGAATTCTCTTAGCTTTTGCTTGTCTGTAAAGCTTTTGATTTCTCCATCGAATTTGAATGAGATCCTTGCTGGGTAATCTTAGTTGTAGGTTCTTCCCTTTCATCACTTTAAATATATCATGGCACTCCCTTCTGGCTTGTAGAGTTTCTGCTGAGAAATCAGCTGTTAACCTTATGCGAGTTCCCTCGTATGTTATTTGTCGGTTTTCCCTTGTTGCTTTTAATATTTTTTCTTTGTCTTTAATTTTTGTCAATTTGATTACTATGCGTCTTGGCGTGTTTCTCCTTGGGTTTAGCCTGCCTGGGACTCTCTGCGCTTCCTGGACTCGGGTGGCTATTTCCTTTCCCATGTTTGGGAAGTTTTCGACTATAATCTCTTCAAATATTTTCTCGGGACCTTTCTCTCTCTCTTCTCCTTCTGGGACCCCTATAATGTGAATGTTTGTGCATTTAGTCTTGTCCCAGAGGTCTCTTAGGCTGTCTTCATTTCTTTTCATTCCTTTTTCTTTATTTTGTTCTGCAGCAGTGAATTCCACTATTTTGTCTTCCAGGTCACTTATCCGTTCTTCTGCCTCAGTTATGCTGCTATTGATTCCTTCTAATGTATTTTTCATTTCAGTTATTGTATGTTCATCTCTGTTTGTTTGTCCTTTAACTTTTCTAGGTGTTTGTTCTTTAATTCTTCTAGGTCATTGTTAAACATTTCTTGCATCTTCTCGATCTTTGCCTCCATTTTTTTTTCTGAGGTCCTGGATCATCTTCACTATCATCATTCTGAATTCTTTTTCTAGAAGGTTGCCTACCTCCACTTCATTTAATTGTTTTTCTGGAGTTTTATATTGTTCCTTCATCTGGTACAAATTCCTCTGCCTTTTCATTTTGTCTATATTTCTGTGAATGCGGTTTTCCTTCCACAGGCTACAGAACTGTAGTTCTTCTTGCTTCTGCTGTCTGCCCTCTGGTGGGTTAGACTATCTAAGAGGCTTCTGCAAGCTTCCTGATGGGAGGGACTGCTGGTGGGTAGAGCTGGGTGTTGCCCTGGTGCGCAGAACTCAGTAAAACTTTAATCCACTTGTCTGCTGATGGGTGGGGCTGAGTTCCCTCCCTGTTGGTTATTTGGCCTGAGGCAACCCATCACTGGAGCCTGCAGGCTCTTTGGTGGGGCTAATGGCAGACTCCAGGAGGGCTCATGCCAAGGAGTATTTCCCAGAACTTCTGCTGCCAGTGTCCTTGTCCCTGCAGTGAGCCACAGCCGGCCCCCGCCTCTGCAGGAGACCCTCCACTAACAGGTATGTCTGGTTCAGTCTCCTGAGGGGTCACTGCTCCTTCCCCCTGGGTCCTGATGCGCACACTACTTTGTGTGTGCCCTTCAAGAGTGGAGTCTCTGTTTCCCCCAGTCCTGTCGAAGTCCTGCAATCAAATTCCGCTAGCCTTCAAAAGTCTGATTCTCTGGGAATTCCTCCTCCCGTTGCCAGACCCCCAGGTTGGGAAGCCTGACATGGGGATCAGAACCTTCACTCCAGTGGGTGGACTTCCGTGGTATAATTGTTTTCCAGTTTGTGAGTCACCCACCCAGTGGTTATGCCATATGATTTTATTGTGATTGCGCCCCTACTACCATCTCATTGTGGCTTCTCCTTTGCTTTGGATGTGGGGTATCTTTTTTGGTGAGTTCCAGTGCCTTCCTGTCAATGACTGTTCAGCAGTTAGTTGTGATCTTACTATATATTTTTTTAAAAAGTCAAATTAATCCAAGGACACTTTACTAATAAATGGCAAAAACCAAATCTTTTTGCCCCTAGAGTTCATGGCTTGATTTGCTATACCAATCTCTCCTCTATTCCTCAGTTAAAATGAAGACAGGAAGACCTGGCATAGTAATCAATTATAAAAATAAATAGATAAATAAATAAATAAACAAACAAATCTACAGGGTTACATGACCAAAGTAGTTAATGGGAACAAAAAGTGGGATATACAGTCATTAAAAAAAGAAAACTAGGGCTTCCCTGGTGGCGCAGTGGTTGAGAGTCTGCCTGCCAATGCAGGGGACACGGGTTCGTGGCCCGGTCTGGGAAGATCCCACATGCCGCAGAGCGGCTGGGCCTGTGAGCCATGGCCGCTGGGCCTGCGCGTCCGGAGCCTGTGCTCCGCAACGGGAGAGGCCACAGCAGTGAGAGGCCCGTGTACCACAAAAAAAAAAAAAAAACAACAAAAAACAAAAAAAGAAAACTAATTAGAAACTTGAACTATCTTAATCACACCGCTAAAATAGACCCATTCTAATCTGAGCTGATTAGAACCACACTTAAACCATTGTATGGGGTTTTAAATACTATGATTTAAAGGATTTTACTTTAGAGAACACCTAGGATTTCCAAGAGTCTGAAAATAATGGTATACAAGAAACCATTAGGCTGTCAAAACTATTCTGGAAAAGAGAAGCACCTGGGAAGACAGAGAGCTATCATCAAATAGAGACATCAAAGAAGTCATCAAATATCTGAACCGTTGATGTACCAAAATGGACAGCAATTTGTTGTATCCAACTTCAAAGAGTAGAGCTGTGACCAATAAGTAGATATTATATAGAAGTAAACCTCAGGATCATTATTACTAAAGATAATCAAGCAGAAGAGAGATAGACTTAAGCCAAAGATCCCTTACAAACCTCAGATTCTGTTTCCCTAATCTTTATCCTTCATATGAGGTCTTTGTTCTCTACAACAAATTTTAGCCTTGATTTTAACTGCATGTTAGTCACTTAACATTTTATATGCATATTCCCATAAAATAAATGTCACGAATTATGGTCCAACTGACAGGCTTGTCCCCAAAAGCTTATTTTACAAAGCTGTACTACAACATTAATCAGAGTCCCATTTTGTTTGCTTTCATCTTTCTCATACCAGTCTCCCAAATGTGGAAAATGAGACTACACTGAAGAATCAACCTGAGTTCTGAGTAGGTGAGCAGATCATCAGATAAGATAGACTTAAAGAAAAAAAAGTCCTTTTTCCCCTAAAAGGGTCACTCCCTAAACTGCCAACCTTAGTAATTTTTTTAATGAAACAATTTGTCTTCTGTAAATTCCACCTTTCTGCACAGCATTCTCCACACATCCCCCCATACCATAGTATCCTACTATAGCCCTACTCTGGCTGCTCCAATTTACCATAGCACTCTAATGTACAAAATTACATTTCTCCCTTCTATTTTTTTTGCGGTACGCGGGCCTCTCACTGCTGTGGCCTCTCCCGTTGCGGAGCACAGGCTCCGGGATCCTCCCAGACCGGGGCACGAACCCGCGTCCCCTGCACTGTCAGGCGGACTCCCAACCACTGCGCCACCAGGGAAGCCCACATTTCTCCCTTCTAATCACACCTAGGGGTGGAAAGGTAATCTGACTATAACAATTTATAAAAATCATTATAAACTCTTAACCTAACCAAAAGTATCTAAAAAGCAGGTATTTGTCTATCCAAATTAATGCTTAATAGACAGAATTTCAGGCAAAATAATAGTGAAATTAAAAAATCATCAGACAATATGGGTGAAGATATTTTCCATCATTAGCCTTGTCTGAAATCAATTCCCATAAGTGGATTCTGTTTCATAACTTTTCTCCTTCCTCTAGTTCTGAGCCTTCAAATTCTTTAAAAGCCTATGGTTTCTAAGAATTATAGCCCTGGTTTACAGGGAGAAGGGAGGCTATGTGATAATAAGTAGGACTGAGGAAAATAGTGTCAATTGGTACTTGTATAGACGATCAAATGGTAATTGGAGAAAAACCTTAAACAAATAAATGAAATATTAAGAAACAGGAAGTGAGGAAAATTCTAAGACTGAGGAAGATGAGTCTATATACTTTTCTCAGGCTTACATGACATCTGTTCTCTCATTATGACCCATCAAATATCAACAAATATGGTAGAAAGACAAAAACAATCTATTTAATAGCTTTCTAAAAAATAGGTATAAATGATGATTCAGGAAAAAAAAAAAGCTAGTCAGATGCAGTAAAAACAACTGGGAGAAGGATATTGAGGGGAAGACAGAAGGACACAGTCAATGAAGATATATTTTGGAATAGATGAATAATCCAAACGCAGATAATCTACCTACAGATACTCATGACTTAACCGTACATATAACTGAAAGTAAAATATATTATTCTGAATTAACACATGTAAAATGTTTACATCAGTACCTAGTATATGATAAGCTCTCAAAAAGTGTTCACTTCTACAACTATTAGTCTATAACACCCACTGTTTGTAGTTTAAAGGAATTCTAAATACTCAATCCTACCCTCTTCTAAGAGTATGAATACTACATATTTTAAGATAAATACAAGGTAAATGCATTACCCCTTTCAGATCTTTAAAAGCAAGAATCTTACTCCAATGATGTGTTAGATTATAAATTACTAGAGAATATTATTATACTCCTAATGATTAAGGTTTTACTTCACCCTTTTCATCCTTGACAATATTTAGCCCTCTTCCAATCTATTTTAATATCTGGCCAAAACCATACCTCCATGTACATTTTGATTACTGCGTCTTATTCAGGTGTCCTTCCTCCTTCCATTTCTGCACCATCCCCAAATCAGAACCCAACTTATAGCTCCCACAGAGTTGTGTACTACATCTGGTATACTCTTTTGGTACCTTCAAAATGCCTCTAATGTGTGCCCTTATCAGATACCATTATAATAATTGTTGATATACGTACTGCCACTATAGTCTAAGAATTCCCTGAGGACAAGGTCCATATTTTCTTCATCTTTATAAGGCTGGCACACAAAGCCTAACACTAAAGGCTGCTAAATGTTTGCTGAATGAATGATTCCATCCTTCAGAAATAATCTAAATGACAATAAATAGTTTAATAAATTATAGCACAACTAGATGAAGTATCAAATTATATAGTTACTGTGTCGTAATTTAAAAACGAAGTCATTATTAAAACTCAATAATAAATGTTAGAAAGACTGTATATCACAGTGATTAGGAACATGAGATTTGAAGTCAGTCCCAGCTTTTGTTCATTCATTCAACAAATACTTAATGAGAGGCTACTTTAAGCCAGGCACCATTCTATCCTGCCCTCACAGAATTTACATTCCAGTGGGGAGAGGCAAACAATAATCACAATGAAATAAGTAAATGATATAGTATGTTAGGTGATACATACGGTGGGGGGGAGAGCAGAGAAGGGGATTGTGAGTGAAGAGGAGGGGAAGGGGAAAATTGTGATACTAAATAGGATACAGGTAGACCCCCCCTTTATTGGGAACAAGATTTGCACAAGACTTGAAGGAGTTGAGAGGGATATCCAAGAAACTGCCAGAGTGTTTTCCAAAGTAGCTGCACCATTCTACATTCTCACCAGTACTGTGTGAAAGTTCTGATTTCTTCCACATTCTCATCAACACTTGTTATTATGTTTTTAATTCTAACCATCACAGTGAGTGTGAAGTGGTATCTCATTGTGGTTTGGATTTACATTTCTCTGATGACTGTCTTTTCATGCTCTTAATAATTCTTAATTTTGATGAACCCAATTTATCAGTTTTTTCTTTTACAAGATCATGCCTTTTGAATGTGTTGAATCTAAGAAACTTTCACCTAACCCACAGTTACAAAGGTTTTATACTATGCTTTTTCTAGAGGTGTTAAAGTTTTAGGTTTTACATTTAGTTCTACGATCCATTGGGAGTTAATTTTTTTTTTAATGTGATACAAAGTATGGATCAAAGTCCAATTTTTTGCATGTGGATATCCAATTGTGCCAGCCCCACTGGTTTAAAAGACTGTCCTTTTGCCACTGAATTGCTTTGGTACTTTTGTTAAAAATCAACTTAACACATATGTATGGATCTATTCCTGGACTGTCACAGAAAGTATGGCATAAAAAGTACAAATTCAAATCCCTACAAGAGCCAAAGTAACAAAAGCGTGTAAATGGGGCAAGTTTAAGCCAATAGGAAGAAGTGTGGCCTATATGTTACTGAACAGAATACATGCTACCCTTAAACATTCAAATTCAAAAGATATTAAAACACTGTGTAGTCCCAACAAAATGGTGTGAATATGTAGTTGGGGGGAGGGGTGCATACAGAAAACACTGGTATATAAAGATATATTTTAAAATGAAAAAAGCTGGACAGAAAGAGGAGAGTATATTGGGAAAAAAGGTTAGAGAGGCAGTTTTATAGAAATAGGTACAACAAAGAGAGTAACAGAGAAAAGGAGAAAAATGACACTAACAGGTGGGAGAAGAGAGAAAAAGGTCAGACACCAGACTGAGAATTAGAGGGAGTTAGGCCAAGTTTTTTTTTTTTTTTTTTACGTCTATCTCTACTATTATAATTATTACTATCATTTCACAAGGGTAGCCATTAGTTTGGTTCAGTTAACAACAGTGACATAATTATTTGTATTCACAGCTTAATGAACTTTTGTCTTTCCTCCCCTTCAATTAAAAAAAAGAGGCAAAACCTATTCATAATCATAAAGAGTAAAAAATATATTTCATAGGTCAGGATCCATGTCACTTGTGCCTTTATAACATGCAGAGCAAGCCTCCGCCTATTCACCACCAAGCAGCTGGCACACAGGAGGTCACACTCAAACAGCTCAGAGAGTGACTGATTACCTGTTGGCTGAGCTGCTATGGCTATTCCTCAATGACAGAATAATTTCTTTCTAGAAGGAGATTCACTGAAGGTTTCTGTGTGCTATTTGTTTTTGTGTGTTTTTTTGTTTTTAACTCCTGATCCAATGACTTAAAGAATAGTTATTAGCTTTGGAAAAAACACCCCAAAATTCTGAATAAAATTATAAATCCAGACCATAACTTTCAAAAGTTCACCAAAATATTAATAGCTTTTGTCTAGGGACAGGACTATATATGGTTAGTTGCTTATTTTACTTGCTCTGTGCTTTTTTTTCTCCCTTCTGCTTTTTAATACTTCCCCTATTTTCCATAATAATCCATTTTCCTGTCTTAACATAAGGGGACAAAAACAAGCAATCAAGGAACCAAGACAGCCTTCCTCCAAGTAATATAACATGAATCACCTCTAATCTCTCAAAATACCAGAGGAGTAATAAATTTTAAAAAGGGTGCCAATATAAATGTCCCCCAAATAAATTATTCCTAAATGCACCTTCAATAATTTAGAATCTTCACACGAAACATGTTTTTAATACTAAATTTTAAAAAATAAAAGATAAGCTCGTTCTCAATGCTAAATTAGATCTGACAGCTATAATTTATTCTGATCCCAAGAGTTCAAGCAAGGGTCAAGATGTGATAAGCACTCTTACTTCTGGCTTGCACACTTGACTCAATCCAGTGAACTTATACCATCTCTGCCTTTAAACTGTGGATAGTTAATATAACTACTCTGCAGATTCATATGAGACTCATTTTACTATACTTAATCATAGTTACTTTGTATTAAATGACTATAGATGTCTTTCAATGTCAAAATCTGATGGGCTTCCCTGGTGGCGCAGTGGTTGAGAGTCCGCCTGCCGATGCAGGGGACACGGCTTCGTGCCCCGGTCCGGGAAGATCCCACATGCCGTGAGCCATGGCCCCTGAGCCTGCGCGTCCGGAGCCTGTGCTCCGCAACGGGAGAGGCCACAACAGTGAGAAGCCCACATACCGCAAAAAAAAAAAAAAAAAAAAAAACTTAAGCCATTAAAATTTAAATATTTATATCTACATTTTATTATCTAGTATCCTATAGTAATTTTATTAATCTGTTAATATTATTCATTTTAAGTCACAATTGTCAGAGATTAGAATCTTGCTTACCTTACTTGCTCACACATGCAGATTAATCAAATAAAATACAGGTAATGAAGACTATTACCAATGCTTATGTGACTGTGTTATTGCTAAAAAATTAAAATCTGCTATTTTTTTTTTAGACTTTTTCTTTTTTATATTTATTTATTTATTTATGGCTGCGTCGGGTCTTAGTTGTCGTGCACGGGCTTCCTGGTTGTGGCACGTGGGCTCCAGAGCACACGGGATCAGTAGTTGGCATCACCTGGGCTTAGCTGCCACTTGGTGTGGCATGTGGGATCTTAGTCCCCCGACTAGGGATCCGAACCCACGTCCCATGCATTGGAAGGCAGATTTTCAACCACTGGACCACCAGGGAACTGGTCAAATTACAGGTGGCCTTAAAAGAATAAGTTAGTCACAGATCCTGAGCCACACAGTTCCAGGAGCCTGTTCATTTGACAGTATGTATAAATGTTTCCTTGCACATACCAAGTGTTTCTAGAGTTGTCCAGAGAAATTGCTGAACCCAGTAACTGCTCACCATCTAGAACCATCTAGATGGTTCACCATCTAGAACCATTTTAGATAATGCTGAAACTTGGTAGAGGAAATGTGGGGAAAGTAAAATTTTCACACTCTTAACAGTAATGTCTAATTGTTAATTAGACATTAATAGTAATGTCTAAATTTAGACATTATTACTTTATTTAGTAATGTCAAATTACTCTTCAAAGTTGAAGAGCCATATACTAATCAACCAGTGATTCCAATCCTATTCAAGCACGCACACACACACACACACGCACGCACACACGCACGCACACACACACACACACACACACACACACACCCCTACATGCTCTCTGTAGAAACTCACACACGTTCACAAGAAGCACGTTCAAGAAAGTTCACTGTTGCATTGTCTAATGATAAAAAAAAAAATTGAAAACTACTTAATAATCAACCAAAGGAGAAAGGGTAAATATGCTATAGTGTAGCCATGCAACAGAAAGATGTTGAGGGAAAAAACATACTGTAAGAGTGTTTAGCAGCACAGTGTGTATCAAAAGTTGAAAAACATGCAAAACGATTACATTATTTATGGAAACAAATATATTCAAGATAGTGTTTACCTCTGGGGAACGAAGGCGGGGAGGGAAAGAAAAGAGTACATAAAGGGTTCAACTCCACAGTGTTTTACTTCTATTAAAAAAAAATCTGAAGCAAATACAGGAAAATGTTAAGATCCAATTAAGTTATAAGCTGGAAGTATAGTACACAGAAAGATTTTTCTACTATTCTTTATATTTGAAATATTTCTTATCAATTCAGGATATAAAGAGAACCGGGTGGACTTTATTTAACAAACAGTTAATACCAGGCCAAGAGTAAGTAAAGCCAGCAAAGAAGCACCTGTAACAGAAGACTGTTTTCACAAGACCTATTTCCATCTGGGAGTGTGAGAGCCTTATGCACAAATCTAATTATATCCCCAATAACACTACAAAATGGAGGCATTATTCCCATTTGGCAGATTTTAAAAATTCAGGTCAAAGAAATTGGGCGACTTGGCTAAGGTCACAGAGCCAATAAGTCACAGAGAAAAGCCCACATAATCTGTACCTGTAAAGCAACTTTTATAACAACTCTGGTGTATCAAAGGAATGGGACGTGCAGCTTAGTAACTCTTGTTAAAAGGGGAACACTTTTTATTTATAAAATTATTTTTGATTAAGTAAGATTTCTTAATGTAACTACTGCACTATAGTACAACACACTTGTGAACTAACCAACTCCAAAAGTGTCCAAAAGGAAACTGAAAGCCCTTCTGTCACAGACGTTGAGGGTTCTGCTCTGATAAGAGGTTGGACTATATGATCAATAAACTTCTTCCTAATTCTTACATTCTATGATAAGTGCAAAGGATAATATGGCTTTGGTTTAAAAAAAACACAAAAACCCTCCATTTAAGACCAACAAAATCATAGCACAGGGAACTCTACCTAATGCACTGTGGTAACCTAAATGGGAGGGAAGTCCAAAAGGGAGGGGATATCTGTATGTGTATGGCTGATATCATTCTGTTGTGTAGCGGAGACAAACACAAAATTGTAAAGCAACCATACTCCAATGAAAATTAGTAAAAAAAAAAAAAAAAAAAAAAAAGACCAACAAAATACTCATTAGCAGGGAGTCAAAGGTGAAACTAATGAACTGGCAGAAAATCATATACTAATTAAAACATTACCAAAGTGATGTGAACCAGAAGGTCTTGCTGATGTGTATATACAGAAGATAATGAGCTTTATCTCTACTGCAAAAAAAAAAGTGGGACCTACATTATACCATATAGAAAAATTAACTCAAAATGGATCAAAGACCTAAATGTAAGTGCTAAAACTATAAA
This sequence comes from Stenella coeruleoalba, assembly GCF_951394435.1. Lineage (NCBI taxonomy): Eukaryota > Metazoa > Chordata > Mammalia > Artiodactyla > Delphinidae > Stenella > Stenella coeruleoalba. The sequence continues at coordinate 71,320,177 of NC_137159.1, forward strand.
ACTCTTAGGGGAAAAGAGGCATAAATTTTCATGACCTTGGATTAGGCAAGGATTTCTTAGCTATGACACCAAAGCACAAAAAAGAAAAACAAGATAAATTGGAGTTCATCAATATTAAAAACTTTTGTGTCTCAAAGGACACCATCAAGAAAGTGAAACTACAATCCACATGATGGGAGAATATATTTGCAAATCATTTATCTGATATGGGACTTGTATCCAGAAAATATAGTAGTTCCCCTCATCTCAAGGGGATATGTTCCAAGACCCCAGTGATGCCTGAAACCGCAGACAGTACCAAACCTTATATATACTATGTTTTTTCCTATACATACATTCCTATGATAGAGTTTAATTTATAAATTAGGCACAGTAAGAGATTAACAATAATAACTAATAATAAAATAACAACAATTTTAACAACATACTAGAATAAAAGTTATGTGAATGTGGTCTCTCTCAAAATATCTTATTGTACAAATGTAATGCCTTTTCTACCTTAACTAAGCTTTTATCATGTACTGTGGCTGTAACTTTTGCAGTTTGAGGTGTGACCTCAAAACTAGCAAGAATTTCTTTTGCCTTCTTCACAATTTCACAGAAGATTTGTTCTTACTGTAGATCTTCACAACCTCGGCATAAGATTTTTTTTTCTTTCCTTATTAGGTGAAGAACTTCCAGGTTTTTGCTTAAAGGAAGCACTTTACAGCTTTTCTTTTGCATGTCCAAATTGCCAGCATCACTACTCTTGCACTTTGGGGCCATTATTAAGTAAAATAAGGGTTAAACACAGGGACTATGATACCAGTCAATCTGATAACTGAGACGGCTACTAAGTGACTAACGGGCAGGATATTCTGGACAAAGGGATGATTCACGTCCTGGACAGAGTGGGACAGCACGAGATTTCATCACACTACTCTGAACAGTGTGCAATTTAAAACTTATAAGTTGTTTATTTCTGGAATTTTCCATTTAATATTTTCAGACCACAGTTAACCAAAGGTAAATGAAACCACTGAAAGCAAAACCATGATAAAGGGGACTACTATGTGAAGAAATCTTAAAATTCAATAATAAAAAGACAACTAACCAAATTTTAAAGTGGGCAAAAGATGTGAGTAGACATTTCTCTAAGAAAGACGTACAAATGGCCAGTAAGCACACAAAAAGATGCTCAACATCTTAGTCTTTAGGGAGATGCAAATCAAAATTACGAGATGTCACTTCACACTTTCTACGATGTAAGTGTGAATCAAAAAGCCATATAACAAGTATTTGCAAGGATGTGGAGAAATAAGAACCCTCATACACTGCTGATAGGAATGTAAATGATGCAGCCACTTTGGAAACCAGTTTTGTAGTTCCTAAAGGTTAAACATAGAGTTACTATATGACCCAGCAATTCCATTCCTTGGTATATAACCAAAGGAAAGGAAAACATATGTCCATCCAAAAACCTGTACATAAAAGTTAATAAAATCATTATTCATATTAGTCAAAAAATGGAAATAACTCAAATATTCATCAACATCTGAATAAACAAAATGTGCTACATCCACAGAACAGAACATTTGGCCATAAAAAAGAACGAAGTACTAAGGGACTTCCCTGGTGGCACAGTGGTTAAGAATCCGCCTGCCAATGCAGGGGACACAGGCTCTATGCCTGGTCCGGGAAGATCCCACATGCCGCAGAGCAACTAAGCCCGTGTGCCACAACTACAGAGCCTGCGCTCTAGAGCCCGCGAGCCACAACTACTGAGCCCGCATGCCACAACTACTGAAGCCTGTGCACCTAGAGCCCGTGCTCCGCAACATGAGAAGCCACCACGATGAGAAGCCTGCACACTGCATCAAAGAGTAGCCCCCGCTCGCCGCAACTAGAGAAAGCCCGCCCACACAACGAAGACCCAACACAGCCAAAAATAAGTAAATTAAATAAATAAATTTATAAAAAATAATAAAGAAAAGATAAACACGTTTAAAAAACAAGAATGAAGTATTGATACATGCTACAGTATGAATGAACCTTAAAAACATTATGCAAAGTGAAGGAAGCCATACACCAAAGGTCACATAGTATATGATTCGATGGTATTTTTTGGGGGGTGGTGGGGAGTGAAATAGTCTGGTACTAGCGATGATAATTACGTAATTTTGCAAATATACAAGCCACTGAATTGTATACTTTAAACGGGTGACTTTATGGTATGTGAATTACATGTCAAAAACAATAATAAATAATAATAAATGAGAAACCTTTATTGGAAATATCACAATGAAATCCTAGATATTTTGCCATAATAAATATAGTATGGCAACATGATTTCCAAAGTAACAGAAGAAATGGAAGACGCACAGAACCAAGAAAATGAGTCCAGGTCAAGGCCTGGGGATTTCTGGTAAACACATTACCAACATTTAGCAAAAACAAAGCATATATCCTTACACTCTGCATGCCTGGCCCAGGCAGACGTCAGTCATCAATCACAACACCCTCTGCCACGGAACTGGGCATGGCCATAGATCTCTTCTCAACACAGTTCTCCATGTACTCATGACCAATATCATAATTGATAACAAATTACTGAAGGTTAGACCTAAAGGTACTAACTTCACACCTATTTCTTTCTTGGTCTGTTACACATACGATTATTACTGTTCTGCACTTCACTGGTTTTATTAATTATAAAATACTTTAGACATACAAAAAAGGTATTTTGGGGGAAATAATTTTAACATACATAACATACCCACTATCCAGCTAAAGAAATATGACATCACAAATTCAGTTAACGCCCCCCCCCCCACTTTCAATAAATATATTATCCTTTTAGAAAAAGAACTGTGACTATATACTCTTGTTCTCTCAGTTAAAAATATCTGTACAAAGCCTATACACATGTCCCTTGGAGTAAAACCAAGACATCACTATTCACCCAGAGACTCTTAAGTGATCTCTGACATGTGACATTTACCACACATAAAACCTCTATCACTGTCAATTTTAACAAGAGAAGGAAACTCTCCCACATGTCAACAGCCATAGTAATGGAAACAGAAGTTAGAAAATTACCAGAGGGTTCTTTCCGTCCAAACTTCTCACTGTCACTTAGCCAAAGGCAAAGACCTCCATTATCCACCTTTCTTTGTGTACTGTCCATCCAGCACACTTCTCATTTTAACATCTATAATATTTTTCAAGACACTTTCACACACAATATCTCATTAACCCTACAAGATAGATAAGGCAGCTATATTTATACCCCAATTTACAGATATGGAAGAACAAAGCAATTAAGAGCACAAGCTTGGAGTCACTCAGGGCTTGAATCCCCGCTTCATTACTTCTCAGCAAAGTGAACTGCAAAATAAGATACCTGGCTTACAGGGTAGTTATGAGGATCAGATTACACAACATATATAAAGCACTTAGCACAGAACCTGGTGTAAAATAAGCAATAAATGAATGATAGCTGCCGCTACTGTTATTGTTGTTAATTATGCAAGATCAAACAGCTCCTAAACAAGGAAGCCAAGACTGGTCTCCGAGTCTACACAACACTGCATCATTCTCGAATGATCACCAGGAGTCCTATCTGTACAGAGTAGATGCCAGCATTTCCAGGCAATGCTTCCCCATTCTCATCTAGACACCATGGTGATCATTTTAGGATTTTAAGAATAGAACGCTAATAGCAATACTCAGAGCTGATAACATCACAAAAAGACAACTAGACATTATGTGTGTCTCATAATACCACCTATAAAGTCATCTTTCCCCCTCCCCAAATTAAACCTTAATCAAGCTTCTATATCAAATTACCAATTTATAGGATATACAAAGAGGGTAGAGAAACATGTTAAACTAAACAGAAATCCAGACTATAAGAAATTCTATAGGACAAGCTGAAACTGTGCACCTGAGATTGGGACTTGAACCCACGTGCCAGGACTCAAAGCCAGCTTAAACCCAGATTGGGACTTGAACCCACGCGGCCAGGACTTGAACCCGGCCAAAACTCGCAGTCTTCCAACTGAGGTCACACACCTGGTTTCAGGACTTAATGAAGCTCAGTTTCTTATCACAGAAAGAATTCAGTGAGAGACAAAGTGATAGGTAAGAAATGGATTTATTTATAGAGAAACATACTCCACAGACAGAGTATGGGCCATTTCAGAAGGTGAGAAAGGCCTTGGGAGAAACACACTCCACAGGCAGAGAATGGGCCATCTCAGAAGGTGAGAAAGGCACCAGGGTATGGGGTTGTCAGTTTTTATAGGCATGGGTCATTTCATAGGTTAACGAGTGGGAGGAGAATTCCAGCTATTTTAGGAAGGGGTGGGGATTTCCAGGAATTGGGCCACTGCCCACTTTTTGATCCTTATGATCGATTCTTCAACAGACAAATTAAAAAAAAAAAAGCGGGGGGGGGGGGCGAGGGCGAGGGGAGAAGAAATCTACAAGTTAAAAAAATACTTAAAAGACTTTTCAATCAATCCTGATGTCAAAACAACTTCTTTTTAATTCTCTCCCCAACAAGGCAATAGCATCAGCCCCATTACACATCTCTGCTTGAGGGAGAGAATATGCTAGTGACATAACCAGAATATATGGGAATATTTTAGGCTTTGGGACATTTCCTTTTTTCCCTTGTACATCAATAAACTGGCATTCTGATTTTTAAAAGAAAGACAGTAACACATACAGCCTTTACTCTTCCTATGTTACACCTATGACAAAAGTCTTATTCTCAAGCGTACTTTTAAAGACTACAGGTTTACAAGTTCTTAACGTGATCCTCCCCCCTCAATCCCACCCCCCAAATCTACAAGAGAAGGCTGAAGCAAAGGTCAAGGGAAAAAACAAACAAGAAAAGTCAGGAGGAACACTTTTGTAATTGAAGCTTAAAAGAAAACCCACACCATCAACAGGATTAGCTGTCAACAGGAACGTTCCCAGAAGTAACCCATCCTATGATGCGATTTGAGATATCTTAATGAAAATTATAGCACCTCCCTGTCATCAAGAAGCAGCCAGCTTAAGGTAAATTAAATGAAAATTCATCTGACGTTTCAACATGGGCACATGCTATAATGAAGATTACTTGTTTATTTCCATATTATTCTAAAAAAGATTTGAGACAGCTCACAGAATGCATTAGAATTAAAAAGAAAGAAGTCGGTGCTCTGTGATGACCTAGATGGGTGGGACGGAGAGGGGGTGGGAGGGAGGTCCAAGAGGGAGGGGATATATGTATACAGGTAGCTGATTCACTTCCTTGTACAGCAGAAACTAACGCAACATTGTAAACCAATTATACTCCAATAAAAAAAACTCCGTTAAAAAATAATAATACATCAAAAATAAATAAAATCTACTTAGTTTTATTTAAAACAAACAAACAAAAAAGAAATGACAAGAATGGGGCAAAGAGAAAACGAAGGAGGAAAATAAAGTCAGAGGTAAGTTTATCACACAAACTATGTGCCACAAGGTCCTATACAGTTGCAAGGAAAGGGCTGCACAGCTGACTGAGCTACCTTGCAAAGAGAGAAATACCGTAGGTTATAAGAGTCACGATGACTATGTAATACAAGCAAACCGGCTGGTCAAAGGAAGTGCAGCTTTCCTGGTACCCAGACCTGGGAAAAAAAACTTACTACACATTTTTACATGGGTTCTAATAATGATAATAATGATTAAAAATGATGATTTTTTTTACATTCTTTTTACATGGGTTCCAATACTGATGATGATGATGATAAAAATGATAGCAGCTTGAACTATACATTTAAAAATGGTTCAGATGGTAAATTTTATATTATGTGCATCTTACCACAATAAAAAAAAGCGGGGGGAGGGGAACAACAGCTGCTCATTTTCACTGCATGTGTCCTGGGCCAGGCACGTTCTAAGCATTTTATATGTTTAAAGTCACAAAATTCTCACAACAACCTTGTAGAGGTAGGTACAATTATTATCCCCATTTTATAGATGAGAAAACTGAAGCACCAAGAGGTTAAATAACACACAACTAGGAAGTAGCAGTGCCAGGATTCAAGCCCAGGAACTCTAACTCCAGAACCCTAACCATTATATCACTCCTCTTCCATAATGTTGCCTCCCTTTTGGGCAAAAGCATTTGCCATCAGCTAAGAGCAGTATTTGTCCATCAACTCTTAGCTCATTTTGTGTTGTCTTTGTACTCCAGATCACCAGCTAATAGTCATAGTAGTAGCAGTAGTTACAACATCAACAAGGGCACTGAGATAAAGGAGATAATATCCTCACAAGAATTCTACAATAAGAGGTGTACTAAATCTTATAAAACTGTCTGTTTTAAATGCCCTCAATCAAGGTTTATTGCATTACACCAAATAACAATTCTGTAAAAGTAACTCTACCCCGGTCTAAAACAATGCAATCAATATATGTAGCTCTGGTATTCTGGCTTGATTCAATCAAAAACTGATTGTTTCTAAAGCAATGGATTGACTGTGTACTATTTAAGCAATTCTCAAAGAGTCCTGTTTCTGACTACGAGGTTTCTGATAAGAATTGGGCTGCAAAGTACGTGAATACATACTTGCTGGAGTAAAGCTATTCTGTACTGCCAATTACAGGTAAACTATATACTTTCATAGTCAATCAAGTACAGAGTTAGGTTAATATGCTCTTAGGAAAATTAAGGAACCTAACCACTAAAGATATCTAAGTATGCAGCCAACCCACCTCTCCACGGGGGTTTGCCAAGAAAATAGTTTCTTATAGGGCCAAAATTTTCCTCTCAAAGTGGTTCTGATCCAGCACCAATGGACAAATGCTTAATTGAGTCCCAAAATTCTATGTAATCACAATGATTTGGACCTGGAAAATTCTCCAAATGAGAGTTTCTCAACTTTTAGCTCAGCCATAAAATCACCTCAATTAAGTACGCATAGACTATCCAATTGAGACATGTACCCCTTAGCTAAACAAAGTTATATAGGCAGCTATACAAAGTTATCAGGCATAAATCAATTAAATATTCAGGGATATCTGTAAATAAATAAATAAGATGTGAGTTTTGGATTAGTAGATATCTCACATCTTTCTTTTTGAAATATCTAGGTAACAGGGTCAGCTGTTTACCAAGACCATCCCTAATTAGTATAAAAACTACATCATAAGTATAGTATGGCTAGGAAGCAATCAAAAAAGACAAGAGGCCCAAAAGGAAAATGAAAAAAGTATGAACAAGAGAGCCTTAGGGGAAAAAATCCAATATACAATAAATATCTGATAAGATGATCAACTTTATCAATAGTCAGGGAACTTCAAATTACAACAATGCTTTATACCAGTCTCACCCATCAGATAGACCCAAAATAGAAATGACTGATAATATCCAAAGCTGATAAAGTTAGGGGAAAGCAGCAACTATCATACACTCTTGGTGAAAGCATAAAGTGATATAGCCTTTGTAATAACATTTTGAAAGGACATCAATTTTTTAAATAGGCATAACCATTAATTCCATAGGCGTGTTCTCAGACACCTGCAAAAACAAGTGCAAACTGGGACATTTACCAAAACATAGATTGCAACAGCAAAAAACTAGTTTTTAAATGTCTATTAAGAGAGAGATGGTTAAAAAAAACTATAGAATATACATCTAATGTAATGCTATGCAGCATTTTATGCAAAGATAAAACAGCTCCTTCATGTTTTCATGTTCTGACATAGAAAGATTCCCATGATATTAAGTTTTTTAAAGCCTATAACAATTCAAAAAGTATGATCCCGTGCGTAGTGGGGAGGGAAGGAGAGGGATAGCTGCCAACAGAGGTCTGAAATGGTCAGGACTCTTTCAGTTCTGAGAGAAACCCAATTCAAACTCACACCAGCAAGTCAGGCAACTGAGTAACTCATTTAACTGGGAAATATAAACTGGATCTACTTTAAGGTTCAAGTGGATCCAGAGGCTCCAATGACTCCCCATGCTCACACATGCGAGCATGTGAGAATGTGTATGACTGTGCATTTTTAAGTGTGCCTGTGTGTAAGAGAGAGTTGGTCAGCTCTGCTTCAGTCTGTATGTTGGCCTCATTCTTTCCCATGGCACATAGGCTTCCTTCATTTGGCCAGGCACACTCTATGTCAGCTTAGCAACTCCAAAGGAATGAGCCTGTCCCTCATCCAATATCTGTTTTTCAGTCTCAAGGAAGGGGTCTGAACCTGCTTTAGTCATATGGCCATCCTGCAGTAGTCACTGTGTCCAGAGGAATGGAACATTATGACAGACCAAGCCTAGGTCACATGCTCACCCCCTGGCCAAGGGGTAGGATACTGCAACCTGAAAAGGAGGTAAAGGAAATACTAGACAGCCTAAATCTATACAGCCTAAATTACCAGCTATCATATGATTCACTACAGAGACTTTCACCTTTTAACTCTACGTACTCCCATTTCTTGGAGTTTATTATTTGAATATAGTCATGTATTATATATGATTTATTTTTTAATTTAAAAAGGAAATAATTATTAGAATGCCGTCAGAAAGAAAGCCTAAGGTCTAAAAAGTTCAGTTTAGGGCTTCCCTGGTGGCGCAGTGGTTGAGAGTCCGCCTGCCGATGCAGGGGACACGGGTTCGTGCCCCGGTCCGGGAAGATCCCACATGCCGCGGAGCAGCTGGGCCCGTGAGCCATGGCCGCTGAGCCTGCGCATCCGGAGCCTGTGCTCCGCAATGGGAGAGGCCACAACAGTGAGAGGCCCCCGCACCGCAAACAACAACAACAAAAAAATAGTTCAGTTTAGAATTAAATTGAGGGGAAAATAAGCCTCATGTATAAATAACGATGGGGGCTTCCTAGTCCTCCACACTTGGCCAACATTTTAACCACTACCCAACGGTCCTTATCAAACCAAGTATTAAAAAACAAACAAAAAAATGGAGGAAACAGATTTTAATTAATTAGCAATATGTTGATAAGAGGGAGGGAAAAGACCTCTAGGGACTGTAAAGAGAAATTTTATGAAATCCTCAGAGAGCAAATGGCCTTCAATAGTATCTGAAAGCCCTTTATGACCCCTCTCACTTCTCTCACCTTACAATCAATCTTAAGAGTACATGTACAAATATTCTGGATCCGTTTTACTGAAGCCAAAGAATCTCTTTCTACCTGTTTCAAATACCTACTCTAAAGATGGTAGCAAACCATCTAAACTAAAACAATTTATAATACCTACACCTAAAGTAGAGACAGTAAAAATGTCTCCTTTAATTACCCCAAGAGCTACCAGTCAACACTACAAGTTCTTTTCACAAATAAATTTAATAATAAAATCCCTATTTATACTGACACACAGAAACAATTCTTTACTTCAATGATTCCAAGTAGGGCCTACCAATTCTAGTATTCATCTCTCTGAATAAAGCCAATTCTGCTATAGTGAGGCAAAGACATTTACTGCTCATTGAATATTCATTTCTTGCCCACATGCCTGGCTCCGTAAGTAGTGCCCTGTGACTTCTTTTGGCCAACGGGCTATAAGAGGAAGTGACATGGGTCACTTCAGGGCCAAAGGCCTAGTAACCAAGGAGGCTCCATGTTCAGATAATGCACCAAACATATGTACTTTATTATTCAACTACAGAACCCTTTTTTTCATATTCCATGAGATGATGCTATAAGCATCATTTCAAATCCTAGAAATCTAACTGAAATTCCATTTCCTCCAGGAAGCCTACCCAGAGCATGCTCCTGGCATCATCAGTAACACACTTATATGTATACTGCAGGTAAAGAACTATGAAAAGCACTGTGGTACTGGCACACAACTAGTACAATAAATGGCCTCTACTTTCTATAATGTACAATGTGGTTGCTGAGAAAGAACACATGTCAAAACAGAAACAAATATAAATGATAATAAATAAATTTCAAGTGAGTGCTAAAAATAGTAAGTGCTAGAGGAGTTTCCACATATCTCAGTTAGCAACTAAGTAAGCTAGTTAGTTCTATACTCCCTTATGATATCTTTTATATTATTTTTTAATTCATGTATGATTGAAAGCAAATGAGACTCCTTATAAGGATCATTATCTCCCTGAAAGGCAGAAACCCTAAGGTATAACTACTTCACGGTGCCCCATACTAACCATTCAAACAACAATTATTCAATAAATCTTTATTTTCTATTGAGAAGAATGTGTTGAAAAATTAAACAGAAATGTAGTATTCCTCAAGACATAAGGAATTTGTGTCTCCGGCATGGCTAAGGAGAGAGCCGAACGAACACAAGCTTTTCTGTTATCCATGGCAAGTGGAGCGCTACACTGGAAAACAAAGAGTCACCAGGTTACCCCAGACTTTTGAACATAGCCCTTAACAGCCAACTTCTTATGCTGTAGGACTACATGCTCTCCAAGCAATATCTGGTTTCCAATTCAATTTCCCAAATACCCTGAAGCCAGTAAAGAGGATCCCTAGATATTATGTATGAGTATTCCAGGCACACATTAAAAAAAGGCCTATTTCTCTAAGTACATTAATAAGTAGTATCATGATTTAATCAATATGACTTGCCAAACATTTTAATATCTACATGCATAAGACATTGCAGAGGACAGAATATAAACATGATCCCCTTTGCCATTCTCATACCCTAACTTGGGAGATAGGACACATGAAAACAAAAAAATTCCATGGAGTATAAAGGCAGTATAAAGTGTCAAATTAATAATAAGGAAAATAAATATTAAAAGAGTTCAAAGAAGGAAGAGATTATTTTCTAATTTTATAGTCTGAACACTTAACAAGCAAGGTGGAATATGAGCTGAGCTTTAAAGGATAAATAGAATTTCAAGAGGTATAGACTAGGATAAGGGAGAACATTCCAAGGAAAGGAATTATAAAGGAGTGCAAACAGAGATGCCCAAGGGATGTGTTAGGGACAGTAACTGACAATTTTACTTTGAACAGTTTATTGGGGGAGACTAGTGGGAAATGAGACCAGAAAAGCAAGTTGGTGCCAGACACTGGAAAGCTTTAAATGCCAGGCTAAGGAACTTTATCTTGACAATGATGAGGAGCCATTGAAGGGTTTAAACAAAGTAACACAGTGAAAAGCAAAATTAGGATCATTCCAAAACAAAATTTAGGACACACTGAAGAAGGAACTCACTGGGGAGAGTGAGACCTCCCTGGGATACTATGGCAAATATCAGGCCTAAAGTATCAATAGAATGATGACAGGAGAAAAGGAATAGATCTAAAGAGCTGACAGAACTTGGAAAGTGTTTTCAGCATATGTCAAATCAGACCTTAAGGACTCTAAAAAGCTGAGATTCAGATGCTACAAAGAGGTTAAAGCCACAGGAACTGTGAATTCCAGCCTACCCAGCAGGGTCTCCCAATACTTGAATTGATGCTGGGCTCTTCTATACATATATTCATTTCCATCTCCACACTCATACAAAAGATCCACTCTTTTTCACTGGGATTTGGGGGAACAGAGGTGGGAAATTATATATAAAAGCAGCCAAGTGACGAAGGCCAGGTAATTGTGCAACAAACAGATAGGAGCTCAAACATCTGTAAAGGCCAAAGGCATTGCGATCACATCTATTGCAAAATGTAAAAACAGACTGCAAATCCAGTCATACTGTGGGCCTGAGTAATGATCAGATATATCCATTAAACTTGGCAAGAGAATAAGACTGCATGAATGGAGTTATTGAGGTCCCAGTCCTTAAAAAAAGAGGTTCTTAACCTCTGGGGAGGTCATGGACCCTTTTGGGACCCTATGAATTTCTCTCCAGAGAAATGCACAGACTCATAGAATTTTGCATATACATAATTTCAGAATGTTCACAGACACCCCCCACAAAGCCTATCTAGAGACTCTTAGTCCATGAACTCCAAGGGTTCTTACTTAAAAACCCGTCCTAAGCTTGGTGATTAAGAACTGATTATCTGTTGTAACAAGCATGTTGACTGGAAATGATGTGACTTAATAGGGCACGTACAATTATTAGTGTGTTCTATGTAATATTAATTGTATATGTTACACATGGGTATCTATGTGGTAAAGAATGGTATGTACGGTGAACCAATTATCTATTATGCAACATTAATAGTTTAATGGACGTGCTTATGTGCATGGGGTAAATAATGTATGATTATACACAGTATGCATTATGTACGATAAAGCACGTATGTGTGAGTACATTATGACTGGGTAGATCACCGAATGCACAAAATACATAGCAACGGGATTATTTAGAATATATTCTTTTTTTTTTTCTTTTGCGGTACGCGGACCTCTCACTGTTGTGGCCTCTCCCGTTGCGGAGCACAGGCTCCGGACGCGCAGGCTCAGCGGCCATGGCCCACGGGCCTAGCCACTCCGCGGCGTGTGGGATCTTCCTGGACCGGGGCACGAACCCGTGTCCCCTGCATCAGCAGGCGGACTCTCAACCACTGCGCCACCAGGGAAGCCCTAGAATATATTCTTAATACTAGCATAGCACATGATAATGTTTCACTGTTCGTGTGTAATTTTTCAAGGAGCAGTTTAAGTAGAATTTCAGCTTTGGGTGCTGGTGCTGGAGCTTCTTTTGAGTCTTAGGGAGAAGTGTTATTCTCCTTTTCTGATTTGTAAGACCAGAGTAATAAATATATTACAGAGAAAAAAAAAATCCTTCTTATAAAACAGTGATAACTATTTCTATCATATACCCCACAGTTAAAAAGGTTTTGAGTAAGAAGCCATATATGTACATTTATTTATAATTTATATACATTGCCCACTAGACCAATAAATTATGTGCCTTATAAAGAATACACAAAAATGGATATGTAAAAGAATGACATTTATTATAATAAAATAAACAATTTTTAAACATTTAATTTACCTATTGATGACACGGCTTTATGCTCTCCCTGATAAATATTGTTTCTAATACTACCACCATTTTTGGTGAGAGTAATGTGATGAACACTATTATTTTTAAATTTTGCTTTCATATTTTGTAATACAGCAACTTAAAATGCTAGCTCTAAATTCAGTTCATTTTTATAATAAGTAACTCTTTTATTTGGTTTTAATGGTCATCATAGCCAAAAAACATACTTCACAAAGATGAGTATAACCAAAGGGAAGAACTGCATCACTTGCTGTACTGAATAAAACATGAATTTCAATTTTCAATCCTCTTCACCATTTATGTAAAAGTTTTTGCTAAAATTCAGGTAGTGCATTTCCATATTTCCTGATGACAATCAGTTGTTCTTACTAACTCATCAGATAGTATTGCCTTTTTTATATTTTCAGTAGATGGGCCCAAAACCACTAAAATGCGTCTCTTACAAGGTCTTCATACAGGTTAGAAAATTTGGTTTTCAAGTTCAAGTATACATATAAAAACATTCTTAAAGTTTTAACATCATTTTCAGCAATTAAATCCAATAATGATGGAAATAGTCCCAAATATACATTTTCAATAACCTCTCTCCAAAACACTGAATTTTATTTTGTTTTGAAAGGTAGTTACTTTTTGAGTCACTGTTAAGAATTTACCATCATCCCAAAGGGACAGATTTAGTGGGTTTATTTTCATAAATATCTGCTAGGTAGTATACTACTCACAGACACTTGTCAGAGAAAAATGTCAACAAATTTTGGACATTTGTATTTTTGTGAAAGAAAAATTAATAAGTCATCTTTAAATTAGACAATTCTTAAGCCCTTTACCTCAAGATGACCAGTTAACCTGTATGAAATATTTTATAAAAAATCTGCTTGGTGACTCCCTACTGTAATACAATATATGTTTAGTCTACTATTTAAAATAATAAATCTAAAACTGCAATTACCCAGGCTCCTATAAACTATAAAACATCACAGCAGACTGAAAGTAAAGAAACTAACACACCTCTAATATTTCTCTGATAATTTTATGTAAACCCTACTGTAGAGACCACTGCTCTAAATGTGCCTGGGCTCCCAAGGGTCAAAGCTCTCCATGAGTCCCTTCCAACCAATTTCCCTGGCATGCTATGGAAGTTCAAAGGAGTTATCTTTAAAGGTACTCTAATTATATTGTACCCATCTCTGAATTACTACCAGTTGGCAAAAGACACAACTGCAGTACATTCTATGACATCAGCTGTCTTCAACACTGTTCCCTCAGTGTAATGTTGGTTAGCAATTCAGTCAAATAATAGACAGGGCTGGAACAAGGTCCAAGACTCTTCATGACATATCCTGCCTTAAATCCTTTTTGGAACATGGCAGGGTATAAATAAATCGGTAAAATAAATCATGAAATATATTGAGAGCCAGGGGCTTTCACCTTGTATGACCAATCTAACTTATACAGTGACACATATTTACATAAGGAGATGACATTTTTACACTTGAAAAACAAGCCCACTGCATCATCTTAAGAATTCCAAATGGTAACACACTGTTTAAAGAAATAGCTACTGCTTTAAAAAAATTTTTTTTTAATTTTTAAAAGCATAAGACAGTGAAAAAGATTTTGTACTAACTTCTATCAAGAAAAAAAAAGTATGTTCTCAAATATACATAAAAATGCGTAAGTTCCCAGTGTGGTAAGCCTTACATATGGAATCATTTCAAAAACTATGAAAATATAAGATTTGGGGTGTAAAACCCGCCAGAAAAAGATCCACATAGATTTGGAAAACTGGCACTTCTCATTTTCATCCAGATCTACAAACGTCACCGTTCCTGACCACCTCCCTCCATTAAAATCATTCAATGTCTTACAACTGCACCTAGAACATCTGGTTCCCTCTCCCACTTCAGCTGGTGCCACCCTCCCGCTTGCACTTTCCCCCTTTATGATTCCCGAAATAACCCCAAGCGTCTCTGTCCTTTCATCTTTGCTATTTAATCTTCCTGAATATACTGCTCTCCTCCCCCTCACTCACACAGAAATCATCCCCTGCCTTCAATGTTCCTGTTCACCAGGAAGTCCACCATGAAACCTGCCCCTATCCCTTTCAAATGAAAATAATTGCTCACTCTCCTGATTCCTCAAAGTACTATTTCAGTACCTCTCCCACAGCACTCATCACATTTAATTAGTAATATAGGTATCTGTGTGTCGTCTTATCACCTCTCTTGGGTCATCATCTCCTTACGGACAGGATCTATATCTTATCATTTAACTTCCCTATCTTTTAACAACACAGCACCTTGAACAAAGTAGGTACTCATATAACTATGTCTTGAATGAATGATTGAGTGGCTACTTAGAAATTCAATTACAGACTTCCTGTACCATCTGGAATGGGGAAGGAGGGAGGACTTAGACTTTGTAGAACAAATATCTTTTCCCTGGTTTCCTCCAAACAAACTCGGCAAAGTAAAGCCAGTATTACACATACAGGTACTTTCAAAAGGCAAGGACATTTCATCCTTCAACTATCTGGTCAAATATGGCATGATATCTGTGTATATGCAAACATACTCTCACAATAGAATATCTTCTACTGTTAAACAACCGAATCTATGCCTGATAATAAAAGCATGTAAATGTTTTAACCATATAAGCAAACTAAAAATGTAAGATGTAATATATTAAAGCTATAAGAATAAGACCAACCATTCAAAATACAAGTGGAAACACAGAGAATGACCAAGCAATTTATTCCAAATGAAAAAAATACCCTAAGCTTTAGCTATTTAAATACTAACAAAACATGAGAGGCAGAATTTTATTGCTAAGAATCCAAACCAACCATTCAAAGATAAGCTTACCTAGACAGAAGCACCAAAAAATCAACATTACTAAGGTACAAAGGTGAGATCAGAAACAGCACAAAAATCTTAAAGTGATACTTTCATTAAGTAACTGGTACATCGGCTCCTGGATCATCAGAAAGCAATGGGGATGGCAGCAGTCTCTACTGCACATGTAGACAACAGAAAGGAGTCCAGAAAGTAACAGAGGGTTACAGTGTGGCCAAGTGTGGGGAGCACCTTGGAGAGAAGCCAATTTAGAGGTATGCTCGTGATTTCAGGTCAGAAGACCTGGACTCAAATGTCATCCCTAATACCTACAAGCTGTGCAATCTTATACCAGCCACTTAACTTCCCTGAGCTGCCTTTCCTTGCTTATAAAATGTAACATATAGAGCAAGCACAGTACCTGAGTACACTGTGTCTCGGAGACAGTCCTCAATAAATATTTGCTGACTCTGAATGAGGGCCATACAAAAAAAGCCAACATTTCTCTCCAGGCACTTTTGTACTTTTTGAGACAGCAGCCTTAATTAATTCCTGATTAATACCTTATTACAATATTTGACAATTTTTGGCCGAAAAACAAAAATATGCCTTTCCTACTAGCTTACACATTACTCAAAATCTTACTAAAATTATTAAAATTTTAAATCTCTTTGTAATAACTTTCAAATACAAGAAGTAACTCTCATAAAGAAGACTGGGAGCCAAATACCTGGGTTCTTGCCCAAGTAAAGACACTAACTATGTGACCCATGAAAATTACTATATTTGTCTGGCCTTAGCCTTCTCATCTATAATATTAACAAGGTTGTTCCAAATCACCATTAAGGGCCCTTTGCTCTAAATGTTGTGGTTCATGCCATCTCAAGGATTTTCTAATCTAATTAGGAAAGCCAATTCAACATACACTAAAAAGAGAAACTCTTCCAAAAAAAAAAAAAAAGAAGAAGAAGAAGAAGGAAAGGAAGAAAAATTTATTATACAGAACAAACTGATCCTTAAAAAGCTAAAAACAGGGGCTTCCCTGGTGGCGCAGTGGTTGAGAGTCCGCCTGCCGATGCAGGGGACGCGGGTTTGTGCCCCGGTCCAGGAAGATCCCACATGCCGCGGAGCGGCTGGGCCCGTGAGCCATGGCCGCTGAGCCTGCGCGTCCGGAGCCTGTGCTCCACAACGGGAGAGGCACAACAGTGAGAGGCCCGCATACCGCAAAAACAAACAAACAACAAAAAAGCTAAAAACAGAACTACCATATGACCCAGCAATCCCACTCCTGGGCATATACCCAGAGAAAACCATAATTCAAAAAGATACACGTACCCCAATGTTCACTGCAGCACTATATACAATAGCCAGGACATGGAAGCAACCTAAATGTCCATCAACAGACGAATGAATAAAGATGTGATACATATATACAATGGAATATTACTCAGCCATAAAAAGGAACGAAATTGTGTCATTTGCAGAGACGTGGATGGACCAAGAGACTGTCAGAGAGTGCAGTCAGAAAGAGAAAAACAAATATCATATATTAATGCATATATGTGGAATCTAGAAAAATGGTATAGATGACCTTATTTGCCAAGCAGAAACAGAGACACAGACGTAAAGAATAAATGTTGGATACCAAGGAGGAAGGGGTGGGGTGGTGAACTAGGAGACTGGGATTGACATATATACACTACTATGAATAAAATAGATAACTAATGAGAACCTACTGTATAGCACAGGGAACTCTATTCAGTGTTCTGTGGTGACCTGAATGGGAAGGAAATCCAAAAAAGAGGGGATATATGTATGCATATGGCTGATTCACTTTGTTGTACAGAAGAAACTGACACAGCAGTGTAAAGCAACTATACTCCAATAAAATTTTTTTTAATTTAAATGAAAAAAAAAGAACAAACTGGGTAATCGATGCTAAAGAAGTGTGATACAAATCAAGCTTTCTAGAGAACATACCAGCTTTGACTGTTCTTGAAGGTCATGCGATAAAGGAAAAAGGAATACAATTTAAATAAAGAAACGAAACATGTAAAATCAAAGAAGCAAGATATCTACAAGTGATTATAATACTTTCTTCACTTGTATAGCACTTTACAGTTTACAAAGCATTTCTGCATACGCCATCTGCAGCAAATTTTCTGGAATGAGAAATACAAGAACAGTTTAAATGATTTACATTTGATAAATTTGTCCAGAGAGTCTCCACTAAAAACAATAACATCAAAAAATATTTCAGCAAAGAATTTTTTCAACATTTATATGTAGGATGAATTAGAGAGGCAAATGCATGCAGGCAAACAGCTATAAACCTACAAATCATAGAATTTCAGCACAAGAAGAAATGTGAATTCAGACCAATATGCTCATCTAATGATAAAGAAACTCAGGCCCACAGAGTTCATGTGATGCTAGTTACTCCATGTGCAAAATGACAGGAGGACCAGACTGTAGAGGCAGAAATAAAGGGGGAGATGCAAGAAACTGCAAAGAAAAGAATCAGATAATCTGATGATGGATTAGGCAGTGATGTGTTTAGGTTATGGAAATGTAGAAAACATTATTAAAGTCTTAACTACCTGCCAATCATTATGCTAGACATATCTTGTTATTTAACACAATAAGTTAATTTAAAGGTCACAACAATATGAGTTTAAGTACATTATTCCAATTTTAAGCACGAAAACCTGAGGTTTACTGTGGCTAAATAACTAGCCCAAGGTTACATCCACTAAGTAAAAGAGCCAGGGCACCATTCCCGTGTCTGAAGTCAAACATCCATTCTCAAAAGCAGCTTAAAAACTGCCTCAAAATTACAAGGCAAAAATGAAGTAGCACTCTGGAAGCATTGGATAAACCAGTGTTATTAGACTTCTGGCCCTGTTAATAGGTGTATTTCACTTCTGTGCTTGCACCTATTGTTATGGATCTCATCTGTCTGTTCCCAGTGATCAGGTCCAGGACTTCTC
Organism: Stenella coeruleoalba; assembly: GCF_951394435.1. Classification (NCBI taxonomy): domain Eukaryota; kingdom Metazoa; phylum Chordata; class Mammalia; order Artiodactyla; family Delphinidae; genus Stenella; species Stenella coeruleoalba. Next base: position 71,338,917 of record NC_137159.1, read on the forward strand.
AGTAAAGCCCAACTTCCCACCCTCCACACTGAAACATACCCGTGGGGAGAGATTAGATCAAAATATATCTAAGATGAGGGTGACTAGACTGATTAATGTGAAGTCTTCTACAACTCCTCCAGTGACTATAGCTTCTGTTTTGGCATAAGCTATTTATCTTCAAAATATGATAACTATACTAAGCTTTTCTAAAAGCCTGTCATTTCAAGGAGCCTCAAAAATACTGTGTTGCAGATGGGGGAATGGGGGAGGAAGCATGGATTCAACAACCAATTCTACTTGCATTTCTAGAACCGGACTTAAATGTTGGTGTCAGTGTTTTGTAATAATTCTTCTTATTCAACCATGTATCTTGCAGAAATATAAAATAATAACTTATGTTAATCCAAATACTGTGCACCCACAAAACATCATCTGGAATTCAACTAAAGGAAAAAACCTGCATCTCCTCCTTAAACTAAGCAACCAAGAATGGTACACAGTTGCCATTAGGCCATTTTATGACCTCTGACCCCATATGTTGAGAGAGAGGCGCAAAGTCTAAGTAAAACACAAAGAAGAGAGACAGAAAGGCTTGAAATGACTAGACCTCACCTCCAATGGTAAGAAAAAAGGTTAGAGACCATAAGGTCCATCCTTAGTGACCAATAACCAAAAGCTAAGCTACTGGTTAACCTGGGAGAGAAGCAATGAAGAAGTCCTTTCCTACAGTCTAGTCTGTCCAACTCATAGGAAAGTTGTACAAGGTGGGGAGAAATTTGTATGGTTCTGCAGCCCAAAACTGGATATAGTGCTCTGTCATTCAACTCCTGAAACACATGCACTTCACCCAATCCCACACTCTTCTGCACCTGATATTTGGAAGTAATGTAAAATGGAGCCCACCACATGTTCCTGGACCTATGCTAGGAAAGCAGCTGATGGCCCTCTGAGAATTCCTGTGATTATCACAAGCAGAAAGTAAAAATCACTGCCAAGACAATAATGAGAATCCTGGGGACCTCCTCGCCCCATGACTTAAGAAGATTCTACTCGGTGGTGTATGTGTGTGTTGACCTCCCATACTTGCCCTAAAATGAAAGCTATTTTAGGCCATATGGTTTAAGACCAACCAACCCCAAAAATATGCAACATATTCAAACAATGTGGAGCCCTTGGGGGATAGGGCAATAAAGACAAACTTAACTAAGGAACAAAGGTAGTATGTAAGAGAAGTTATGTGAAATCGATGAGGACAGAGATGTCCTTTAAAAAGAATTATAAACCATACTCTGATATACAGTCCAATAGAGAAAAGATTTTCAAAGAATGTCCAATATCCTTTCTTCCCCACTCCACCTTTCAGCACCTCTATACCACCCTCATCACCTACTCAACATTTAGTCCTGGTGAAGACCAATCACTGGATTAGCAGGATCAACAGTACATGCAGAGAACATTCCATCCTGGGAACAACATTTTAAATTATTTAGGCTTGTTTAGCACCCTTCTGTATAGAGTAAAAGCATGAAATTTTGCCAGTGCTTTCACAATATACACCAGTCAGCACCATAGCAACCCAATCCTCTGCCCACCAAAAGATTAACACATACAAAGAAAACAGGAAATTCAACAAAAATTAAAGTTTGACCCTGGACTCCCTCAACAGTTAAATTGTCTTAAAGAGTGGCAGTATCTTTATACCACACCCACTTCATGCTACCCTTACAGCTTCCTGGCATAAGCAAGTTCTTGGTATTATACAAACTGCTGCTTCTGTTTCCAGCCCAGATTTCTAGAAATGAAACCCTGGAATTGAAGGAGAAAGAAAAACAAATGTTGGCAGAAAGAGGCAGGAAAATGCATTGTCTATATAATCCCAGTTTAAGTGGAACAATCACCATTAGTTCCATCAAGCACTTTTTTTCAATAAAACCACTTACCAAAAATGCAGATCTAAAATACTCCCTTGGCTTAAACCACACAAAAAGTAATTTAAAAGACACAATCCTACAGATTTTCTCAGAAGGAAATGAGAAAAAGATCAACTATAAACTATGTAAAATTCAAATTCTGCACCTTAAAATTCAAACTTCATTGTGAGTTAAATAGATGAAATAAATAACCACTGCAAAATGTTTACAAAAATCAAACCAAATGCCTGTTCTTATAAGCAGCATCCCTGCATTTTCTCTCCAAACCATATATTCCCTATTCAGGCCCCCCTTTTGATCCATTGTTCCCAAAGGATAAAATCTGAATAAGAAATAGAGGGAAACCATTTCCAACGCTAGTTCACAAAACCAAATTAGACCCTTCCACAGAGTACACGAGATAAAAAAGAAACACTTGCAGTTGCATCTGTTTATGACATAGCTCAAGGAATGCCCATTTATTAAGCTGAATCAAACCTCACTGCTACTTTTAACCCAAAACTATTTCTAATTCAAGAGCCAAAAGACCCAAGCAAACACTCTTTTTATATTATTCTCAACATGAAATCTGACCTCCTTCCTACTACATCACAGCTTCTGTGAAACAAGCTGAGAGGCCCCTTTGGCCAACTTTTTTTTTTTTTTTTTTTTTTTTTTGAGACTAACCTTCAACCAATTCCAAAACTGAAGACAAACCTCAAACAAATTTAACCCCTGAACTCCATCCCTTCAGCTGTACAGTATAATCTAAGCTTCACCGCAGCAATGTTTTACACAGACACTTGAAGATTTCTTAATCACTGAAGTGAAAGCCTCAGCCCTCACAAATCGTCGCCACAGAGATTACTCTTGGCATCAACAGAAGGTGCTGGGACTGCAATTCACTCCAGAACCCTTCATTCACCACCATCATGCTCAGCATTAAAAAGTCACCGTCTCAAAAGAAAAAGAATGTCACCTTCTCCACAAGGACACCTGCCTCTTCAACACCTACAGTGAACGAAGAGAGCCCAGCCTGAAAGGCTAAAAGATCCTCCAGCTTAAAGTTTTCCTCCCCACCAAACTGCAGCCACAGCGGCACGGACTCTCCTTGTCACACATACAGGCTTTATTGTCAAACCCTCCGTCTCCCTCTAACATCGTCAAGCGAGGCAGTGTCTAGTCTACGGGAGTGACTGCTTTAAAAACAAAAAACAAAAAACAACACAGCTGGGTAGTAAGAGCAGGGACCCTGGTGTCCGGTTTCTCCATTTCTCTTCCAAGCGACTAGGGAATGGCTCGAGTTCTGTCGCTGACCATTAACCCATCCCACTTCTCAGTCTTCCAGCCAACATGTTTGCTCCCCTTTCTAAATCCTTTCAGCAGAATCCGACGAAGGGGACCAAACCCTAAACATAACAGGAAAATCTCACTTATCCATCCCGTTTCTGCCTCCGAAATGCCTCGTCTGGAGAAGGGTAAAGCAAGTGCGCGGGGGTAAACAGAAGCGCCGTCGGAGGCTGCGCTTACAAGAAGACTTGCCACGGTCATCCCCATTTCGCAGTCCCGGCAAGCGAGACTCAGAGAGGTTACCGGGCTTGCCAAGGTCACCGCGCTCGCCGGGGCCGAGGGGCGCCCGCGCCGACTTCCGGCTCCCCCTCTCGGCGGCGGGGAGCGCCCGCGGGCTCGGGGCGCCTCTCCCCACGCCGGGCCGGCGGCCGCGAGCCTCGCGCACCCTCCGCGGATGCTCGCCCCGTCCGCTCTTAACTAGGGCAACTGGGAAACGGGGCAGGGAAGTCGCTGCTGCAGCAGTTTCCATCCGCGGCGCAGCCCCCAGCTGGTGCCCGTGACAGCTGCGACCTCCGCCCCCTCCAGCCGCGCGAGGCCGAGGGAGAAGTCGGGGAAAGTGGGAGGGGGAACGGAGAGGAGAGAAAGGAGAGCGGCGGGCGGAGGGGCACCAGCTGCTCCCGCCCCCTAGGGCCTCGGCGGCCGCGCGGCTCGTGACAGCTGCACCCACCGGGAGGCTCGGCGCCCGCCGCCTGCCACTCACCTGCCGCCGCCGCCTCTGGGCCGCGCTGACGGGCGCCGCGCTCGCCCGCGACCGTGGCGGCGCCGCCGCGGCCTCCGCCGCTGCTCGGGCTGGGAGCCCGCCGCCGCCGCGGCTCTCCGGCCCCCTCCTCCGGAGCAGGAGTCCCCCCGCAGGGGGATGCAGAACGGACCGGGCGCAGGCTGCACTCGAGGGAGCAGCAGGGAACAGGGCAGTCGAGGCGCTCGAGGCCGCGGTTCAGCCGTCTGAGGGGAAGGCTCAGAGAATCGCCTCAGATTCCCGCTCGCCTGGCCTGAAAAACAGGCATTTCAGCCGCTCTCCGCGGCCGCCATGTTCTCCTCCTCCTCCTCCTCGGCTACCGCCGCCGCCGCCGCCGCCGCCGCCGCCACCGCCCCCCGCTCGCGGCCCCGCCCCCTCCGCGCCCCGCCCCGCCCCGCCCCGCCGGCTCCCGGCCGCCCCGCCCACTTCCCGCCGTCCTGCCCTCTGCGCTGCCCCTGCGCCCTCCGGCCGGCCGGGTCGCCGCGATCCGGTGCCCGCGAACTCCGACGGCGCTCCAGGGGCAGCCAGTTCCCCGCCCGCCGGGCAGCGAAACGAGGAGTCGCTCCGCGCCCTCTGCCGGCCGCAGGCCCGAGGGAGGGCTGCCGCGGTCCCGCCCCGGCCCCCGTCCTAACGAAGTGTGGGAAAGGAGGCCCTAACTCTTCCCCTCCCCTCGGGGCGTTCCTATGACTGCTGCCGGGAAGCCGCCTCGAACCCCTGGGTGCTTTCAGCTAGGCCGCCCGGCCTGCAGCCTCCCGCTGGCTTGATCTGTCCGGGAAGGTGTGGAGCGGCGAGGGGCGCAGTAGACCCGGGTGGAGTGGGTTCTGGCCTGTCCCTCCGCTAATTTCTTGTATTACTTTGAGCGAGACACATCCGCAGCCCTTTTTTTATTCTGTAAAATTGGGAGTTGGTTGCCTAGATGATTTCACAGGCTATTAGATAAGGGAAAAGAAAGATCATCTGCCCCCTTCGTTTTACAGATGAAAAGATCTGACTGACGCGTCTGGCTCTGCAGTTCCATGAATTACCCAAAATGTTTGTCATTGACAGAGCTTTCCCCTCAAGGGGGCCCACACCTTTCTTCTTTTCTACTCGGTTTTTAAATTTTATAATGGCAGTGCTACTTCCAAAAGTGGAGTGTTCCTTGTCATTAGAGGAATCAAACAGCGGTTGAACAGGCTTTCCGAGCCTTATCTGGAAAGCATCCCTCATTCCAAAGGCTGGCAATATAATACCTATCTCTCTCCCCGGGTTGTCCGAAGGATGAATGGGTCGCTGGCTGCGGAGGTGCTTTGTAAAGCAGACAGCTGTCCTTTCCTGCATTCTTATTCCCAGGTAGCTGTCTGCACCTACCTCAATCCTGTCCTACTGTTGTTGTCTCTCAGTGTTTTCTACTCGAGAGCAACCTGTAGAAATCTTTAAACCCTTCACAGTCCTCCTAACTGAAACCTGACCTTGCCTTGAAAACACCAACCTCCCTGGCACCTCTCTGATTCAGTGAGCAACTTCTTCCAGAGGCATGTACTCCATCCTGCCATCATTCACTGCCATACCCTAGATCAGGGGTCCCCAAACCCCGGGCTGTGGACCGGTACCGGTCGAGGCCTGTTAGGAACTGGGCCGCACAGCAGGAGGTGAGCAGCGGGCAAGCGAGCGAAGCTTCATCTGCCGCTCCCCATCGCCCACATTACCCCCTGAACCATCCCCCGCACCGTCTGTGGAAAAATTGTCTTCCACGAAACTGGTCCCTGGTGCCAAAAAGGTTCGGGACTGCTCATCATCCTATTCTGGACTGCTCATAAACCAACCTTTAGTCCACACCCCACATTCATCATATATTCGTTTATTCAGGGACTTCCCCGGTGGCGCAGTGGTTAGGAATCTGCCTGCCAATGCAGGGGACGTGGGTTCGTGCCCTGGTCCAGGAAGATCCCACATGCTGTGGAGCAACCAAGCCTGTGCACCACAACTACTGAGCCTCTGCTCTAGGGCCTGCGAGCCACAGCTACTGAAGCCCGCACGCCTAGAGCCCGTGCTCTGCAACAAGAGAAGCCACCACAATGAGAAGACTGCGCACCACAACGAAGAGTAGCCCCAGCTCACCACAACTAGAGAAAGCCTGTGCGGAACAATGAGGACTCAATGCAGCCAAAAATAAAAACAAACAAACAAACAAACCTCTTTACATATTCATTAATTTGATTCTTATTACTGGAGCCCTAGGTGCATTTCATTAGCTCTTGCCCTCAACTAGTTTAGCAGGACATCTAGCCACCTACAGAGTCCCCATCCCCAATAATCACTGAAAATACCCAGAGCTATGTATCTCTCAATCGCCAGGTTAATCCCCTTCTGTAGAACATACCTCCCAGTCTAGTCCAGTCCAGACTGTATGAAGAGGCCTACAAACATAACCATGTGTGCAGGTAACGCTGTCTCCTGTCGGGGCTACACGCTGGTCACTGCTGATTGCCAGGTCCAGTAGATACTTCAAACCCCCACCCCATTAGATGGCCTTCCTACAGCGCTTCATACTGTGAAGTCCTCCTTTTTGAAACTCTCCTCCCCTCCCCTGTCTTCTACATCATTCTCTTCTCTCTTTGCCTGTTTTCTGAACTTCCCTTCCCTAGCACTTTTCTTTGCTGTTCCTTTTCCACAGAACCATGTAACATTGGTATCCTCAAGGTTTAATTTTTTTTCCCACCTCTCTTCTCACTTAGATTGACTTGGTTTTGTTTCCACGGCTTCAACTGTTAATAACACCTGCATCTCCCTCTCCCAGCCCCCACCCCTACCCCACTCTGCAGCCCAGTGTCTTAATTAACTTTTAAACATCCTCAGGACAGGCAGTGCTGAGATTTTGTTGGATGATGAGTGGAACTTAAGGTATTATTTATCTTGCCATCCATGGACACTAAAGAAAGGACTTTTCTAGGGTGAGACTCCTTCATAAGTAAGGTCCTTTGACTTTCTTCTCTTTCCTCTACGTTTATAATCACTTATAAACAGTTATAACCCACTTTTTTCTTCTTTTTTTATTGTGTTAAAATACAGATAAAATTTACCACCTTAACCATTATTAAATATGCAGTTCAGTGGATTAAATACATTCATACTGTTGGGCAGCCATCAGCACCATCCATCCCCATAACTCTTCTCATCTTGTAAAACTGAAAATCTTTACCTATTGAACACTAACTCCCCATTCTTCCCCTCCCTGGCAAGCACCATTCTATTTTGTCTCTATGATTTTGATTACTCTTAAGTACCTCAAATAAGTGAATCACACAGTATTTGTCTTTTTGTGACTGGCTTATTTCACTTAGCATAATGTCCTCAAAGTTCATCCATGTTGTAGCATATTGCAGAATTTCCTTTTTTAAAGCTGAATAACATTCCATCATATGTATGTACCACATTTCGCTTATCCACTCATCTGTCAATGGACACTTGGGTTGCTTGTACATTTTAGCTATTGTGAATAGTGCTGCTATGAACATATGTGTACAGAGATCTCTTTGAGACCCTGCTTTCAATTCTTTGGGGTATATACCCAGAAGTGGAATTGCTGGGTCATATGGTAATTCTATGTTTAACTTTTTGAGGAACCTCCATACTATTTTCCACAGCAGCTATACCATGTTACATTCCCACAACAATGCACAAGGGCTCCAATTTCACCACATCCTTGCCAACTCTAGTTGTTTTCTGTTTTTTTATAGTAGCCATCCTAATGGGTATAAGGTGGTATTCCCTGGTAGCTTTGATTTGCATTTCCCTAATGACTAGTGATGTTGAGCATCTTTTCACGTGCTCATAACGCACATTTCTCTTTCCCAGTTGGTCTCTTGTCATTTCAACACCTCTCTGGCTCCATCTAAGTTTCCTAAACAGGCCCACTTCCTTAACTCCAACCAACCCCCTACCCCCAGAGCCATTAATACAGCGGCAAAAGATTTGTCAGTTAGATTTGCTTCCTGAACCCCACACAGCCTCTTTGAAATCCATTTACTTTACCTATTTAAGCAAAAGTTCCTTTACTCCCAAAGTACAATGCCAGTCAACAAGTAGGACTGACCTCAATTAAATAAAACTGTTTTGAAGAGATTTTTTTAAATGAAAATGTAAGACAGCATTTAACTTTTATAGCCCAGACAGGTCTGGTTTTAGTCAGGTCCTATTGACCTCATACTTTAATATTAATCCTTTGGTGGAACAGAAGCATGGTAGTTACATGATCAGGATCTATCATATACCTGTTGAATTTTCACCAAAGCATAATAGATTCCTAGTTGTATAAAGCATCTGGCTAGTATACATGAACTCACTCCACTTGCTGAGACAAGAACTGATTTAACATTGACACTTTATTTCAAATAGTTTTTTTGTTTTGATTCATAAAATAACCAAACAATAAAGAAAAGTATAAAGAGGTAAAACAAACAAACTCTATTGAGCCAGAAAAAAAAAAGTCAGCACCAAAAAAAAAAAAAAAGTGAGCACCTTTCCACATATTGACTATGTGTATTTGCACATATAAATACAGTATGGTATTCTATTTTACATAATAGACACACTATACATGCTCATAAATAATCTGGTGTCTTTTACTATACAATATATTTTCATCATTAAAGTGGCTGAATAGTTTTGCCTTGTATGTCTCTTTAGCCATATAATTAACCGATCCCTTACTGGGAAATGTTTACATTGTATTTATTTTCTTGTTTGTGTGTTTGTTTTCATAAATAATGCTGTGATTCTAATGCATGCCCCTGTCCAGGGTTTGAAAATTATTTTCTTACATTAAATTCATACAAGATTCATTACTGGCTCAAAGGGTACATGTTTAATTTTTTTTTTTTTACTATATATTTGCCAAATTGACATCCAGAAAAATTGTTCCAATCTATGGTCCTATCTACCTTGCATGAGCCTGCCACTTCCCCACAAAAAGGATTTTGTCAATTTTCCTTTGAATAGACTTTTATTTCTACATTTGCTTGAATTATGGACATTAAGAAAGCTAGGTTTAGAGTTAGGCAGACTGGGGTTTGAAATGGCTCTGCCACTGACTAGCGGTGTGACCCTGAACAAATCCCTTTAACACCTCCAAGCCTCAGTGTCCTCATCTGTAAAATAGGATGCTAGCAAAGGGTTATTGCAAAGATTGAATGAAATAATGTATGCAAAGCACTCAGTAGCGTTTAGTTCACTACTTAGGATCGACCGTGAAAAAGTGAAAATTAGCTCAAACAAAGAAGGTAAAAATCTGACCGACCATTCATCAAGTTGGAAGTATAGGCACAGATAAAGCCAGCTGAACAGTTAACAGGATGCAGTGTCCCCTAAGGACATACTGCAGCTGTAAAATGTCATAATAGCCACCTTCTTCGAGTGACTTCTGCTCTCCTACTCACTGAGAAATCTTGTTCTCCACAATCATAAGTATCAGAAACTGTGGTGTTCATAATTGTATCAATAAGAATGATGTATCTGTCTCTTGCCTAGAGAATCTAAGTCCTTTCTGACAGAAATGCGGCCTTGATTTGAAACCCAGGCGTAGAGTTTTAGATAAAGGGGTTTCTGGACAAACATTCTGCATCTATCTTAACTTTATTGTTTCCAAAGCAATAGTATCCTGGGTCCACCTTGCAGTTCAGATGGATTTTGACCCCTTTATACACAGCCATGCTTTACTTTGAGCCTATATAAATGCTGTTTTATTTAAATTGCATATAAACTCTGTGAAAAGTTACCATCTCCTAGTGTGTGATATTAAGTACAATAGAAGTCGATATTACATAAACATAGGGTTTCATTTGGAGCATCTTAAAATTTTCTTTTTAACACTTTGAAAATATTATTTGTTAAATTAGCTGTTGTTAAACAAATTGAGTGGTTTTTGCCCCCAAATAATACTGATTTTTGAATTGTTTCTTGGAGTTTCTTTCAGTTTTGGTGGCAAAACTTTTTGCTCAGCAAGTTGATTTTTTAAAATTGAGGTATAATTGACATGTATCATTATATTAGTTTCAGGTGTACAACATAATAATTTGATATTTGTATACACTGCAAAATGATCACCACAATAAGTCTAGCTACCATCCATCACCATATAAAGTTACATATTTTTTTCTTCTAATGAGAACTTTTAAGATTTATTCTCTTAGCAACTTTCAAATATGCAATACAATATTATTGACTATATTCACCACACTGTACATTACATCCCCATGACTTATTTATACTATACCTGAAATTTTGTACCTCTTGACCCCCTTCACCCATTTTGCCCACCCTTGAACCCCCATCCCCTCTGGCAGCCACCAATTTATTCTCTGTACCTGTGAGTTTGATTTTGTTTTGTTTTTTTTGTTTTTTAGATTCCACATATAAGTGAAATCATACAGTATTTGTCTTTTTCTGTCTGACGTTTCACTTACCATGATACCCTCAAGTCTATCCATGTTGTAACAAATGGCAAGTTTTTTTAATGACTGAGTAGTATTTCATTGTGTATATATATATGCCACTTCTTCTTTACCCAGATATCCATCAATGGACACTTGGGTGGCTTTTTTTTTAATTAATTAATTAATTTATTTATTTATTTTTGGCCGCACCCCATGGCTTGCGGGATCTTAATTCCCCGATCAGGTATTGAACCCAGGGCCACAGCAGTGAAAGCACTGAGTCCTAACCACTGGACCACCAGGGAACTCCCTAGGTTGTTTCCATATCTTGGCTATTGCAAATAATGCTGCAAAGAACACAGGGGTGCTTATATCTTTTCAAATTACTGTTTTCATTTTCTTCAAGTAAGTACTCAGAAATGGAATTGCTGGATCATATGGTAGTTCTATTTTTAATTTTTTGAGGAACCCCCATACTGTTTCCATGGTAGCTGCACCAATTTACATTCCCACCAGCAGGACATGAGGGTTTCCTTTTCTCTACATCTTCTCCAACACTTATTTCTTGTCTTTTTGATGATAGCCATTCTAATAGGTGTGAGGTGATATCTCATTGTGGTTTTGATTTGCATTTCCCTGATGATTAGTGATGCTGAGCATCTTTTCATGTGCCTGTTGGACATCTCCATGTCTTCTTTGGAAAAGTATCTATTCAGATCCTCTAGCTTGTTTGTGTTTTTTGCTATTGAGTTGTCTGAGTTCTTTATATATTTTGGATATTCACCACTTATTGGATATATGATTTGCAAATATTTTCTCCCATTAAGCAGGTTGCCTTTTCATTTGTTGATGCTTTCTTGTGCTGTGCAGATCTTTATTTTGATGTAGTCCCATGTGTTTATGTTTGCCTTTGTTGCATTTGCTTTTGGAGTCAGATCCAAAAAATTAACACCAATACCAATGCCAAGGAGTTTACTGGCTATGTTTTCTTCTAGGAGTTTTAAGGTTTCAGGTCTTACATTCAAGTCTTTAATCCACTTTGAGTTAATTTTTACGTATGGTGTAAGTTAGTGATCCAGTTTCATTCTTTTACATGTTACTGTCCAGTTTTCCCAACACCATTTATTGAAGAGACTGTCCTTTCCCCATTGTATATTTTTGCCCACTTTGCCATAAGTGAACTGGCCATATATGCATGTGTTTATTTCTGGGCTCTCTATTCTTTTCCAATGATCTATGTGTCTGTTTTTATGCCAATACCATACTCTTTTGATTACTATAGCTTTGTAATATGGTTTGAAATCAGGAAGCATGGTGCTACCAGCTTTGTTCTTCTTTCTCAAGATTACTTTGCCTGTTGCAGGTCTTTTGTGGTTCTATACAAATTTTACAATCCTTTGTTCTGCTTTTGTGAAAAATGCCATAGGAATTTTGATAGAGATTGCATGAAATCTGTAGATTGCTTTGGGTAGGATGGACATTTTAACAGTATTAATTCTTCCAATCCATAAGAATGGAATATTTTTCTATTTATTTGTGTCTTTTTCAATATCTTTCATCAATGCCTCATAGTTTTCAGTGTACAGGTCTTTCACCTCCTTAACTTATCCCTAGGTATTTGATTCTTTCTGATGCAATTGTAAACGAGATTGTTTTCTTAATTTCTCTTTCTGATAGTTCATTGTTAGTGTACAGAAATGCAACCAATTTTTGTATATTGATTTTGTACCCTGCAAATATACTGAATTTGTTTATTAGTTTTTGGTGGAGTCTTTAGGGTTTTTGGTGGAGTCTTTAGGGTTTTTGGTGGAGTCTTTAGGGTTTTCTAGCTATGAAATCATGTCATCTGCAAATAGTGACAATTTTACTTTTTACAATTGATTTTTTAAAGTCAAATAAATAACGAATTATGTCATAGTGTTCTATTATCAAATAACAGGATTTCTGATCTCTTTGCCAAGTCTTGTTGATTAGTTACTGTAACTTTATTCCTGTAAATTACACAGCAGTTAGTTTCTAAAATATTCTTAGGTCCTACGTCAGTTAATTCATTTGTCAGGGCTAACTACTTAGCAACACCATCTTGCTTCATGCTTAGTAGTAAATTCCCCAGTGATATATGCAGCCCCAATGTGTCCAGACCCAATGGAAATGTAGGTGTGATCATGTTTAAAAAACAGTGTTCCTTTCCTGAATGACCACTTCATACCTTTTAGTCTCAACAACTGTCCTGTTTCTCTTAAGGTGGGCATTATCCATGCATACTAATTGTAACTAAAAAGATGAAGGTACCATAAAATATCTTTGGTTTTTACATCTGAATTTTGGGGATTATATTTTCTATGATGAACATTTTGGTTATTTATCATTTTTCACTACTAAAAGCACACTGCAATGGGTGCTTTCTTTGCACCGTTCTGGGATGACAATATCCCAGACAAGCATTAATGATGTAAAATACAGGTATGACTCCCTCACATATGTAGACTTCAGTCAGACTTGCTGTAACGCTGCTTCTTACTTTTGAAGTCTCAATGCCAATTTCAGTTGTATACGTAGGAGGACTGGATTGGTGGCGGCCTGTGTTGTGTGATTCTAGAGATGCCAGATGTACTTTCACCCCCAAGCTTACCAGCGTGCCTGCAATTTTCAACAACAGAGATTCATTCCTTTGGGTTTGTAACTTGCTATTTCAGGATGATTCTTTCAACAAATTGTTTCTCCCTGATTATTATTATTGTAGAAAATCAAGAGCATACAGAGGTTGATAAATGAAGATAGAAATTACCTGTAGTTCACGACTCAGACTCCACTACTGTTAATATTTTGGTATTTCCTTCTTTTACTTTAATATACATAAAATTGAAAAGATGATCTTCCTTTTAGAAACTCTTTTGTCACGCATTAAAGTAGCTTTGGGCTTCCCTGGTGCCACAGTTCTTAAGAATCCGCCTGCCAATACAGGGGACACGAGTTCGAGCCCTGGTCTGGGAAGATCCCACCTGCTGCAGAGCAACTAAGCCCGTGAGGCACAACTACTGAGCCTACATTCTAGAGTCCGTGAGTCACAGCTACTGAACCTGCATGCCACAACTACTGAAGCCCGCTCGCCTAGAGCCCATGCTCTGCAACAAGAGAAGCCACTGCAGTGAGAAGCCCGTGCACCGCAACGAAGGGTAGCTCCCGCTTGCCACATCTAGAGAAAGCCCGTGTGCAGCAACGAAGACCCAACACAGCCAAAAATAAATAAATAAATTTTAAAAATAATAATAAAGTAGCTTTATAGTAAAAGAAATCTGATGATATAAATTCCAAGCACTTCTCTAAACTTACTTCTGGTTCCTTCATTCATTCAATAAACATTAACTAAGTGCCTACTACGAACAAAGTGTTGAGCTAGACACACAGATTAGTGATATACAACACACTATCAGTGAATAAAAATTCACATATTCTTACAAATCAGTAGTCAGACATGTAATCAGTGCATAAACTATTTTAGGTGCTAGTTTCCTTTTTCAGCATTATTTCTTATAGATGCCTCAAACTTCTTGGGTTTTAAGGGTTGTATAGTATTCAATTGTATTGATTTCACCATTCCCTATTATTCCAAATTTGGGGTCTTTCCTCCTCTCTCTCACTTTTGGAGTCCTTCCTTGGACCTAAGTCCTCAAAAGAGGTTGTTAAATCAAAGGGCATAATTGTTATTTGTTTGAGCACTCCTCTTTTAGAATTCAAATACAGGAGGAAGAGCAAATTATATGTGCCTTAGACTGCTCATGATTTCAGTGAAGCAGATGATTTTCTTCCCATTTTGGGGAGGTAAGGGCACTGGAATAGATAAGTATTGGGGAGGGAAGTCAGAGGCTACCGAAGATGAACTTCACCCTCTTTGTGATTCAGCCAGCCTTTCTGAGAGCAACAGGAATGGTTGCTAGGAGTCAGCCTTTTCCACCATCATTAGGTCTTTAGGTTATAGATTCCACAGACTGCAAGTTCAATGAGGGCAGGGCCCTCCACATCCAGGATAAAACCAACACCCCTTGTTTTTCATTCAGTTTGGCTTTCAGAAGGAAAACCTACACTGCTGCTCTTTAAACACTGGTACAACCAATAGCTATTGATACACCAATTCATTCTCTCGTATCTCTGCGGACCAATGATGACTGTGAATTTTCCCATGAAGATGGGGCCTACCGGCTGCTGGTGCTGGGGACCAGGACCTCTGCCAAGGCAGCTGATACATGGGTGAGAGCTCATGGTGGTACCCATTAGTGCCCTGAAGAAGACTCCCCAGTCAGGCCTACTGAGGGGATTCTTGCTGCAGAGGCCCCATAACTCATGTGGGGCTGGCCATCCCCTGGCCAAACTTTTCCTGCACTCCCACTCACCACTGAGCTGCAGACCACAGCAGATTCAAGTAGGCAGCTGTGGAATCTTCTGGGTGGCAACCTAGTGACAAAGTCCCACTCTTTCAGCTTGGTGGGGTGGCCAGATTTCTCTCTTCCTCCCGTCTTTCAGGGCTGCCCAAACTCTGCCACTTGTGCAGAGGAAAGGGTTAAGAAAGCAGAGAAGGGGATATTGCTAGCTATACTTCCTCAGTCCTGAAGGCAAGCTGGCAGCCCCTAAGTTTTTAAAAACAAGAATCATAAGTAGAGATTTCATGCAGAGATTCGTTCATGCAATCATTCAGTAAATATTTATTAAGAGCCCACTATGTGTCGAGCATTATTCTAAGTATTGAGGATGCTGGGGAAGCAGTGTCTGTCCTCAAAAGCTTACATTGTGGGAGAAGCAGATAGCAAATGAATAAACAAGTAAATAAACGAGGAGAGATTTCATATAAGAAGAATATAAAAGTGCAAGCATCAGTGCTAAAATAATCCAATGTATTAAACACCCTGGATTTCTCTCAGAATTTCCCTCCAGTACCAAGCTGAATAAGATCTAAGAATATTCTTCAGTTCAATTTAACGAACTGAGTGCTACTTACTACACTGTCTGAGAAGCTATAAAGACTGAAAAGAGAGGCTTCCTGCCCTCAAGGCATCACCTTCTAATAGGGAAGTTTCATGTGTTCCGCTAACCCCGATAGTTGGTGCTTATACTGTATATCTTCTTTTGGGGAAGGGAAGTGTACATATCACCATTCATGGAGCTAGCATGTGTCAAACATGATATGCTTCAAACTCAGCAATCCTAGGTCCACAAGCTCAGAGCCTGCACAGAGCTTCTTGTTCCAAGAGTGTCTATAGCTGTGATTCCAGGAAAGAGTTTGTTTTGCCCCTCTGCTCGTCCCCATTGCCCAGCCTCATCACTGCCCTCCAGCCTCTCTTTGCCCCCCCACAACTACCCCTTCTCCAAGAGCTGTCAGAGTTTGCTATCTCCTCACTTTCCTGTTGTCCCTGGGGTCAGGAGACACTGGGAGCACTCTTTCCCTTGACTCTTCCCTCATCTGATTTTCGACACCCCCAAACTCCTAAGACAGGAAGAGATCTTGGCACCACTTACTCATATTACAGCTAAGACATCTGAGGCCTGGAGAACCTAAGTGACTTGTCCAAACCGCTAGTTAGTTGCTTCCGGCAGGAGGCATTCTTGCTGGGATGAGTCTGAGGGAAGGCTTTCTGGGACAAGTTTCACAGATGTAAAGGATCTTGCTTGCCTGCTGCTTGCTGTGAGCATGAAAAGGAAGAAGAACACTCAGATGACCAAAAAGAGGCCACACGGAGAGCAATAAAATCACCTGGTCACCCAGAGAGGTGGGCGTGGACGCAGGATTACAAGTGGTAAAGAAGTGAGTGCGCACTGGGAGCTCAAGACTAACTCACTTGTGAAGTCTGTTGATGGAAAGAGAAAATGGCAGTCGAGAACTTAAATGAGGGACTTCCTTGGCAGTCCTGTGGTTGGGACTCCGCTTTTCCACTGCAGGGGACACGGGTTTGATCCCTGGCTGGGGAGCTAGGATCCCGCAAGCCGTGCGGTGAACCAAAAAGAAAAAAAAAATTTTTTAATGAACGCAAGAGGATTATCATTTCAGTAGAAGGCAGATATGACACGTTGGTGGGCAGAGGGGAAGATCATTTATTAGAAGAGATTGAAGTGGCAAAAAAGAAAAATAACTGACCAAGAAACGTTTAACAGAAGTGAACAGGGATGAGATTAAAGCCATAAGTGGAGACATGACTTCTTGATTTATCCTGCCATTAAACTATCCATTTGACTCTAAACTCCATGAAGGGACTTCCCTGGTGGCGCAGTGGATAAGACTCCATGCTCCCAATGCAGGGAGCCCAGGTTCCATCCCTGGTCAGGGAACTAGATCCCACATGCATGCCGCAACTAAGAGTTCGCATGTTGCAACTAAGAGTTTGCATGCTGCAGCTAAGGAGATGGCGAGCCGCAACTAAAGAGCCCACCTGCCACAACTAAGACCTGGCACAACCAAATAAATAAATAAATATTTTAAAAGTAAATGAATAAAATAAACTCCATGAAGACAAGGACCATATCAGGTTTTGTTCACCATCGTGTCCAGTACCTAACACAGAGTAGGAACTCTATATTTGTTGGAGGAATAAACGAATGAATAATAAAGGAACCTCCCAATGCTGCACCTGTGTACTCAGTAGCAAAAGTTTAGATTCAAATAAAAAAAGAAAAAAAAAAAAGAGGCAGGAAGGAGGTTGAAATATAACACAGATACCTGCTTTGGCCTCTTTGGGCAATGTACTGGATGACATCCAGGAAAGCAAGACAAATTGTCAGTAGTCACTGCCGTATAGAGAAACTGACAGTTCTGGTGACTTCAGTGCTGATGTTAATTGGAACTGTACACTACAGCATAAAGTTATTTATCATCCTGAGCTCTGAATGCCAAGTGAAATTTATCATGTAAATCTTTGTATGACACTGAATAGAAGATTAGCTGGTGCCCCTGACAGAAATTTTACCAAAAAAGATAGAAAACTTACACATGCCCAGGGGTGATATTGAAAGTATTTAACAACTGATATGACACAGAAGCCAACAGACCAGCCCTTGGCAACCCATGGAGCTGCACCTGTGCACACTGACAATCAGGACTACATGTGACTGTTGCTTATATTGATGATGCTCAGAGAACAGTAGTGATTTTTTTTTTTTTTTGCAGTACGTGGGCCTCTCACTGTTATGGCCTCTCCCATCGTGGAGCACAGGCTCCGGACGCGCAGGCTCAGCGGCCACGGCTCACAGGCCCAGCCGCTCCGCGGCATGTGGGATCCTCCTGGAACGGGGCACGAACCCGTGTCCCCTGCATCGGCAGGTGGACTCCCAACCACTGCGTCACCAGGGAAGCCCAGTAGTGCTGTTTTTAAAAGCCTATTCTACTGGGTAGAAGGGAGAGTGTTGCATGCTCTTAGAGCAACAGTTTCCCCACAAGTTCTTAGCCTGAGTCTTCTCTATCCAGTAGAGAAAAACTTGACTGTTTCTTCAACTTTGTCCTCCAGACTTCAGCAAACCCTGATCCCTGCACAAGGCCTGCCCTTAGCTAATCCATCTGCCAGTTACCTTCACTAGCCTGCATTTACCCCCCACATCTGCCACCCACCCTAATCATGCACCTAACAGACCAAGATCTTGACAGGAATGAACCACAGAAAAGACTCCAAGAAAATTTTACAACATAGAGGACCAATGGTTGAAAACTAAATTTCAAGAAGTTGCACATTGATGATCATAAAAGAGATAAGACTATAATCCCCTGAGTTTCCCGTAGGTCATGTACAGACTCCACCTCTAGTTTTAAAAGATGGAAAACCAAATACAGAGATGATACACTCTATTCATTGCTTAAGGAATTAAGTTCTTCTTTGTGTCTTAACATTGTATTTTTGTGCTGTAAAACCAAAGGAAGCATACCTGGTGGACTGCCTTTGGAAATCCAAGATTGCATTAGTCGACAACTCACAGGCAATTGCCACAACTGTTTAGCCTCCTATGGAAGGTGTAACTTATTCCACAGCATTATAATTAACCAATCGTTCAACAGGGCTATGGTCTGTTCAACAGGGTTATGGCCACCCCCAAGTCATATGTTGAAATCCTAAACCCCAGTACCTCAGAATGTAACTGTATTTGGAGAAAGAGCCTTCAAAGGGATGATTAAGTTAAAATGAGGCTGTAAGTGTGGGTCCTAATCCAATCTGATTGATGTCCTTGTAAGAAGATGAAATTTGGACACACAAAGAGACACCAGGGATGTGCATGCACAGAGTTGAAAGACCATGTGAGGACACAATGAGAAGGTGGGCATCTACAAACCAAGGAAAGAGGCCTCAGAAGAAATCAAACCTGCCAATGCCTTGATCTTGGACTTCCAACCTCCAGAACTGTGAGAAAATAAATTTCTGTTGTTTGAGCCACCCAGTCTGTGGTATTTTGTTATGGCAGGCCCTAGAAGACTAAGATAAACAGGTACTTATTGCAGGCCTAATGCACATGGGCTACAGTGACCAAAGAGTCAGTCCTTAGTAAATAAATGCTAAATATGAAATGAATGCCCTCTGCAAAATGACTGCGTTTGTCTTTAGACCAAGAATATCTCCTAGAATAAAGTAATAAGTTAATATCATTGTTTATATATCAAATTTCTATGAGTTTGGTCAATGTGTATCACTTCTTTGCAGCATAATAATTCCTGAACGAACTAATAGAACTGAGTTTCTAAACCTTGCAGGTTCCAATGCTGTATCAATTCTTTGGTTGAAACTTATGAAAATAAACTCTTGCTACTGAGGCAAGAATTGATTGGGAGGATATAGGGCAGGTCAGAGAATAAAAAGATCTTTTGGATTTGTTGTCAGGAGGCCAGAACCAAAGCAGCTTCAAGGATCTGGGAATCAGGAACTGTGAACTCTCTTCCTATGACAACATATGAACATAGCTTTACCCCCTTCTGTGCCTGTATTTCTCAACTCGAAGTTCAGCTTCCTGGGATAAAAAATGTTACTGGCCAAGCAAAGATCAAACATCAACCTCTATGTTGGGGGTAGATGAGAGATTGTTGTAACTGACAACACATCAAAACCACATATTGAACATATTGGACAGTAGCAGCCCCCAAGGAAGTAATTCTAGGCAGAAAAAAATAACTGATGTCCACTCTGGATACTTCCACTTCAATATTCACCCTCAAAAGGGTGTGGACAGGTGATTGAATAATTTGCTACTTAAGTGCCCTTTCACCCCTGAGAAGTCTACACATCTGAATTAACCTTTGTCATTCCAGGGACCAAATCCTACTGATAATGACAAGTTTGTGTACTGTGAAGCTTATCTATCCAGAAGGCTCTTGTTTCCTAGAATTTTCAACCCTTTTTTTTTTTTGCTGTACGCGGGCCTCTCACTGTTGTGGCCTCTCCCGTTGTGGAGCACAGGCTCCGGACGCGCAGGTTCAGCGGCCATGGCTCACGGGCCTAGCCTCGCCGCAGCATGTGGGATCCTCCCAGAACGGGGCACAAACCCGTGTCCCCTGCATCGGCAGGTGGGCTCTCAACCACTGCGCCACCAGGGAAGCCCTAGAATTTTCAATATATTTTCAGTATGTCTACATGATCTGGTAGATTTAAAAGTTTTTCAGTATAGTATAACATACAGACAGGAAAGTGCACAAATCATAATTGCTCAGCTCATAGAATTTTCACGAACAACTAGAACCCAGACTGTGAAATAGAATATAACCAGCATCCCAGAAAGCCTCATTCAAGCCTTCTTCCACCCAACAAAAGTAACCACCAAACTAAGTTCTATCATCTCCATCGGTGAGTTTTGCCTGGTTTTGAGCTTTATATAAATTGAATCATATATTATGTGCTTTTTTGTGTGGTTTTCTTTCATGCAATGTTACATTTTATGAGATTTATGCATCATGTTACAAATAGTAATGGTTTGTTCATTCTCCTTGCTGTACCGTATTTTATGAGTACATCACTGTTTGTCCATTCTACTGTTTATGGACTTTTGTTTTCAGTTTTTAACTGTTACAACTAGGACTGCTATGAACATTCTTATACACGTCTTTTGTGAGTACTCTACTCATTTCTATTGGGTATATATCAAGGAGTGGGAACTGCTAGTTCACAGAGTACGTATAAGTTTGTCTTTTAATAAGTAGTTCAAACAGTTACCCACAGTGGTTGTACAGATTTACATTTCCAACAGCTGTGTGTAGAAGTTCCAGTTGCTCCACATCCTTGGCATCACATGGATTGTTTGCCTTCTTTTTTTTTTTTTTTTTTTTTGCATTACGCGGGCCTGACTCCCAACCACTGCGCCACCAGGGAAGCCCTGTTTGCCTTCTTAATTTTAACCGTTCTAGTAGATGTGTAGGGCCTCCGTCTGGTGTTCATTTATACATCCCTGATGACTAATGAAGTTGATCTTTTCACGGGGTTTGTAGGCCATTTGGAATCCTCTTTAGTGAGGTGCCTGTTGAAATCTTTAGCTCCTTTTAAAAAATTCTGTTGTCTTTCTCTTACTGATCCATTGGGGTTCTTTATATATTCTGTACACAATTCCTCTTTTGGATACATGGATTACAAGTATCTTCCATTCTGTGCTTTTTTTTTACTCTCTGGTTTTTTTTAATATAAATGTGTTTATTTTTGGCTGCGTTGGGTCTTCCTTGCTGCACACGGGCTTTCTCTAGTTGCAGCTAGCGGGGCCAGTCTTCGTTGCGGCACGAGGGCTTCTCATCGTGGTGGCTTCTCTTGTTGTGGAGCACGGGCTCTAGGCACGCGGACTGCAGTAGTTGCGGCTCTCGGGCTCAGTAGTTGTGGCTCACAGGCTTCGTAGCTCCGCGGCATGTGGGATCTTCCTGGACCAGGGCTCAAACCCGTGTCCCTTGCATTGGCAGGCAGATTCTTAACCACTGAGCCACCAGGGGAGTCACTTTTTTTTTTTTTACTCTCTTAATCATGTCATTTGATAAACATAAGTTCTTAATTTTAATGCTTTCCAATTTATTGACTTTTATGGATAGCACTTTTAGCATACTGTTTGAAAAATCTTTGACAGAGAAATTGTAGTAGTTGCAAAAAAAATAGTGTAGGTTCATAGAAAACTAAGAAAACTTTAAACAAAAAACATGGTTTTTATTAACTCCAGGGCAAAAATTGTACTAGAAACAAAACATAACCACAGTATTCCATTGGGTTCAACTGTGAAGATTTATTTATACAATCATCATGATATTATCACTGACTACTGATTTCTCCAGAAATCTCTGAAGGAGCCCAATAAGTAGCAAACCTCTTCCCAACCTGAGTTCTGAATAAATTGAGAAGTAAAACAAGAGTGGCAGAGGGAGGTTAAGATATCGCCTTTATTATATTTGAGAGAGACCAGGTTGGAGAGTGTAGCATCAAGTCTTTTTGCACAGCAGGATGGGTAAAACAGAACCAGATTTAGAGAGAATGGCCCCCTCAGTTGTGAGCAACACAGGACCAACGCAGGCTTTCTTGAGTGAGTCCCTGGTGTCACCCTTTCAGCCAACAGGAGCCCCTTCTGGCCAGCAGATGATTGTTTTCCATCCAACACCACGAGACTTTTCAAAGTCGTCTTTAGAAAGTAGTTTAGTTTAAAAAGGAAGAATGTTTACCTTCATTCTTTTGGTAAAAAGAAAACCATTGTAAACAGTGCTCATGTAGAAGTATGTTTTAATTAAGATCTAGAGAGTGCTGTAAAAAATAAACTCCTAAATGTATAATATCGCAAACACAATATAAATTGATGTCTTGTTCATGTAACAGAACAAATCATATGTTCCTCATCAGCGGAAGGAGCTCGGCCATCTTCCACATGTGGCTTCCAAGGTGGCGCTAGTCAACTCAGCGGAGACAAACATGTGAGAGAGGTTTTTATGGGCCAGGCCTGGAAGTGTCACTCATCATTTCCACTCACATTCAGCAGGCTGAAAATCTAACTGCAGAGGAAGCTGGGAGATGTAGTCTAGCTATGAGTCCAGGAAGAAGAAGAGACCATGAATTTTGGTGAACAGTTAGCAATCTCTGCCACTGCGTATGAGGTTCATTTGGGCAGAATGTTTCACATTGCCTCCTGTGCCTGACATATTGTAGGCACTCCAAAAACGTTTGTGGAATAAAATAATAAAATAATAAAGGAAAGAGCATGGGCTTTGAAATCTAGAAGACCCAAATTCTAACCCAAGCTCTGCCACTTTCTAATTGTATTAGTTTAGACAAGCTACTTAAATTTCTTGAGCCTCAGTTTCTCATCCATACAATGGAGATGAAAATATGCTTGTGATCTGCTTCTCAGGCCAGGTGTGGGAATGGACAGTGACTAAAAATATGCCAACCAGGGCTTCCCTGGTGGCGCAGTGGTTGAGAGTCCGCCTGCCGATGCAGGGGACACGGGTTCGTGCCCCGGTCCGGGAAGCTCCCACATGCCGTGGAGCGGCTGGGCCCGTGAGCCATGGCCGCTGAGCCTGCGCGTCCGGAGCCTGTGTTCCGCAACGGGAGAGGCCACAGCAGTGAGAGGCCCGCGTACCGCAAAAAACAAAACAAAACAAAAAACAAAACAAAATATGCCAACCAAAGCAGTATTTGTGAAATAGGCTTCTTTGATTTCCTCTTAAATAGCTCTGGGAGCGGGGAAGGAGGCAGGTAACATGGAGACAGTGATTGTCTCACAAGTATTCTTTAAACACTATTGTCATCCAAGCAGCCCATGAAGTCTGCCATTTCCCTGTTTTCTGGCTCTGGCACCTGGGGTGAAGTCTGATGCCCAGTGGTCAAGGCTGAGGCTGAGGTGCCCAGGGTCTTCATGCTGCCAGGTCACGGTGTGCTTTCTGCTCCCACAGATTCTCCAGAGCCCTGTGGGCTGCACTCTGCCACACGAGCTGTCCAGCGAGGGTATCTCAGGTCATAATATCTTGCCTTAATATCTTTCAAGTGAATGGCTTTGTTTGTTTCTGCTTTTTGTACAATCTCACTAGGACTAAGACAGGAATTCCCAGAGCAGAGTCAGCAGGTAATGTTAGTGACCAGCAGCTTACAACACCCACAGTATCCTTCCCGCTTTCATCCAAATTTTGCCCGCTCTCCTTAGAATGAGTTATTTCTCAGGACCTCCTTGATTCCTCAAGCAAATAGGTCCCTTCCCATCAGCTTTTGGACCTTCCTAGACCTGTCAGAATTCTGAGTCCAGGTTAGGCAGCCAAGACAGAACTTCCCCCCCAACCTGCTCTTTACCTGTTTTGCAGGGTTGGCGTTGGCATGCAAAGAGATAAAGTGGATAAAATACCAGACTTGGTGGTGGCATCAAGAAGATACACAATAGAATTGGGTTCCTTTTACTTTTCTTGGGATGCTTCTGGCATCACAGAAGTATGATCCATTTAATAGATCCATTATCTATCCCCTGAAGGGAGCCCCTGGCCACACGCACCCTTGAATTTTGGGACAGGTGGTTTAAGTGCTGCATTACTTTGGTATCTAGGACAAGGTCAGAAAATTCACAGTTAACAGACAGTCTTGGATATACAGCCTATTTTGAATTTTCCAAAATAGGAAATAGGAAGCTAAAGTAGGCCACAAGGCAGTGATCTTATGAGATCAACATATTTACACATATACATATTACACATATGATTTTTCCAGTTATCCACAGATATTTACTCTTCAAATGGGGTGTGGGTGTGATGCTACTCTCCTAAGAGCTGTTGTACCTGAGACCCTCATTTCAATCCTGAGAGGAAAGCCAGAATTACACCTCAAAATGCACATGGAACAGAGGGAAGAAAACATGAAAGGGAAAAAATACGCAAAACAAACATCATATTCCAAATGAATGTCTTCTGGATGAATTAGAGAAGAAAAGAAGCATGGAAAAGCATTCTTCTGTGGTGACTGAAGAATGAGCAGATGGGGGCTTCCAGGAGGTAGTTGTTTAACTGCTTTGATAATGGCAAGTGTGAGACACTGCAGAAGAGCAATCAGGGGAATGTTGTCATGGGTTAGATGTGGGACTGTGATAGAGGAAAAGGAACAGAAACCACCACGCGGTTATAAGCTGGAGGTGCCAGGTAGTGCCGAGAGCTTAGGCACAGAACTGAGAGTTGGAAGACCTGTCTGCCACTTTGAACAAGGCACTGATCCCCCTCTTGGCTCAGTTCCCTCATTTGTAAAGTGCATCTATCAACTTCATAGTGTTTTGGGGAGGCACAAATAAGATGATATGCGAGAAAATACGGTAGTACTGGACAGGTGGAAGGCAGCACAGTTCACCATCACCGTTCTTATCGTTGTCAGTAGAAAAGTTGAAAAGGAATATAGTTTGAGGCAGAATACAATAAATTCAATTTTAAATACGCTAAGATGTTGGCATGATATCCAAGTGGAGATAGCAGATAACAGCCAACGTAGGGGAATGAATTAAGGAGTTAATGAGCCCGGGCCTTGGTATACAGTCAGCTCTCCATATCTCTATATTATTGGTTTACACCCAGAAAAAAAAAAAATCACAATATCAGATTGGATTCAAGAAAATATACACAATTATTTGATGGACAAGGTAGGTGATATACCGGCTCTGGGCCCTTGCTTTCTGGGGAAGGAAGGATGGAAGGTGTACAGGAGATGTGGGATCAGGAAATAGGAGAAAAGATTAGAAAGTCACTCTTATAAAAGGGCTAACTTAAAAAGTAGACTAAGCGGAAGGCCAGCAAGAGAGACCAGCTGCAGGAGATGATGATGGGGGAAGGGGAGGAGGTGATCAGGAGAGTATCACTGCTTGGGATTTCAAGAGGCAGAGTGGAATGTGACCCATCCTGTATGAGAGGGTGAGGCCTCAACTATGTAGGGAAAATGGGACTTTGCTCCCCTATGAGCCAGGTGAGCTAAGAACTGGACCTTCATTTAGAATGAGGGGTAAAAATTATTGGAGAGAACCAAAAAATCACAAGATAAAATTAATTAATTAATTAATGTGTTTATTGATAATCAATTTATTAATCAGGATCTTGATAGGTGTTAGATAAGTTTAAGTTTAAATAATGAAACCATGTACCTACAATATACCAACTTCATAGAGTATGTAATCTAGGAGTTCTACACTCTGCAGCAAACTGGTTTTATATTCTCACTTGTTGTCTATGCACACCGGAATAAAAGAAAGTAAAGTAACAGGGACCTTGGAGAGAAGACAAAAGAAGTAAGTCTGCAATCTCAAGGACATAGGCAACTTCTTTAAAAATGCCTTTTTGTAATAAACTTAAAAATCTTACCCCTCCCGAGATTCTGACAGTATCACCTGAAGGAAATGTTTTTCAAACTTTGGATCATAAAATCAATTTAGTTTGTCATGACCAACAGTTGGGAAAAAAGAAAAGCGTAAGCACTGTGTAAAATGTTTTTGTTTGTTTTAATTGCGCACACACACACACACACACACACGTGTGTACTGAATTAAGACAAAATGTATTTATTTTGTTGTGGTTCACAGCAACAACAAAAAGTTAGAAAAACATTCTCCTCTCCCTGATCTCCCTGTTGAGATTATTTTATTTCCTGCATTTGTCCATCTTTACTTTCTTCAGTTTGCATAATGAAAACAAAAGGGTTCTTATTTATTTTTCAAATATAAAAGTATATTCTAATGTTGAATGTATTTTTTTCAAACAAACCCCTCCCCTGCACCTGGAGATTCTTGTGTTTCCCCAAGGGTCAAGGGTGCCCTTGTTGTGAATCACTGGACAAAGGCACAGGGAAATCTTGTCTCTTGAGAAGTGTAGCAACATTAATCCCCAGCAAGGAAGACCTGTAAACCTTCCGTTTGGAATGTTTGCTGAGTTTATTTCATCACACTGTTTCTGGAAAGAATGTAGAGGTCGGTGGGCCACCAAGAGCCTTATAAATTGACATTTAGGATCAATGAGTTCTCAGGCTGATTAAAGTTAACAGATGTCACTCTCAGTGTGCCTCTGTTCTAGAAGCGGTAGTATTTTAGCCAGAGTGATCTTTAAAATATTAACTACCTGGTCAGCATGGCTACTGGACAAGCTGAATGAATATTGAACATAAAGAGCCATTAGGTATTTTCCACCTGTAGGTCACCCTGAATTTAGCAATGATGGGAAAGTCTGATTAAATACCTGGTCCTTGCCCAAACGATATTTGTGAATTGCGAGAAGAAACCTCTGAGCAAGAGCTAGAATCAGCCAATGTCAAAAAATAACAGTGAGGTTTAAACTTTTTTTTAATTTTGAAGGTAGGAATAATGTGGGAAAGAGGAGTGAAATTTCACAGGAGTGAAATGATGAAAGGTCTTCATGAAAACCAGGACATTTGGAAGCAAGAAGAAGGAGGTAAAAGTAGGTTTAAAAAAAAAAAATGTATAAAAGTCTATGATGGAGGAATGAAGAGAAAAGCAGGAAGGCAGGCTCAGAATATCCAAGACAATGGAATAAAGAATTCTTACTCCATTAGCCCAAGGCTGGAAAAATAAGATAGAATAAGAAAAAGTAAGGAGAATAAATCCAGGATGCTTTCCATGGAAAGAATATATATTAAAGGACAAAGCCAGGATATTGTCTGAGCGCTCTTCCTGCAAAAAAAAGCAAGTACCTAGGGAACCATATTTGCTTTAGGGAACTGGGATCCAGGACTAGGCTCAAAGCTGAGGCAAGACTGGCCCACAGGCTGTAACTCAGGGAGCCAAGGGAAAGATAGCATCCCTGGGCAAAGCTGGGATGCCAAACAGAGAGTCCCACCGAAGTGTCAGGCCAAAGGATCTGGGCAACGAGGCAGAAATAACCAGGTGCTGGGCAAAAGCACAGCAACTGAGATCCCAGCGCGAGGCAAGCAGTTTAAAACAACAGGTGGGAGGCAGAGCCTGGGGGTTTCCCAGGGCAGTGGCATATCATCACAGAGGATTTTTATGGGGCTGTTTAGAGTGCTAAGCTGGTTTTACATAAAGGTAATGCGGCCAAGCCCTTAACCTCAGCAAGAAATAATAGCTACAACAACAACAACAACAAAATTACCAATAACTAGTTTTTATACCCATTTTAGGCCTTGTTTTGGATGGTGGTTCCACCACTCACTGGGGGCAGAATGGGTATATTTGACAAGTTACTTAACCTCCCCCAGCTTCAGTTTTCTCCTCTTTTAAGTATGGCATTAAGTATCTGTGTTGACAACTCCCAAATTCATTTCTCCAACCCAGATCTCTCCTTTGAGGTACAGACCCCTGCGTCCAAACACAACTCAAACTTAACAAAAGCCAATGAAATTCTGTTGATTTGCTTCCAGGGTCAAGGACCCTGGTCCTTATCTAAAATTCTTCACCTCCATAAATGGCACCATCAGTTGATTCCTTTTTCTCCCTCAGTCTTAACATCCACCCCAATGACTTTATTTTGGAATAAAATCCAAAATTCTTTCCAAGGTCATGGTCATCTCCTTAGGTTCTTCTATCTTTGCCTTAAAATGAATCTGGCATGGCCATGAAAATGCACAAAACCCCTCTGGTCTCTGTCTCCTGAATCCCCCCCGAGCGATTCCTCCTCTCTGTTTCCAGCTGTTGCTTCTCACTGCTGCCTTTCCAGATTTTCCAAGCCCTCTTTGGTTATGGTCTTTCCAAATTTTCTCTAGACCTCCTGGTATTTACAATCTGTTTGGGATATGTTCTCTGACTCTGCCTGAGCCCTGCTACTCAGGAAAGGTTCTTTTATCTTCCCACCAGCCAGAAGTCCAAAGACCTTGAGTAAGATCCCTTCCAAATTTACTTAAGCCTCAATAAAATTTGGTTGTGCACAGAGCTGCATCAGGTGGATCTGAGTGGGCGAGCAGAGAAAACAAAGTACTTCAAGAGAGAATGTGTGTTAGAAATGTTCAAACCGAAAGGTATAGCTTTTTATGGGAAAATATCTCCCCTTTTGTGCTGTGGCATGTTGGAGGGACTCACAAGATCATCCTGAAGATAAGAAGCAGGCACACTCCTGGGCTGGGGTCTGTGAACTGCTTCTCCTTCCTTGTTACACTGCAGCTGCCTCGCCCTCCTCACTTTCCCGTCCCGCTCACAGGAAAACCACAATATGCAACCAGTCAGTTGGGTTATCAACCAGTAGTTCAGTTCGTAAAAGGCAGAATGATAAAGGATTCAAACACAAGCGTTTCTGCCCTGATCCCTCTAATGTGTGATTTATATATCAAAACCTCAGAAGGGACTTCCCTGGTGGTCCAGAGGCTGGGACTCTGCGCTCCCGGTGTGGTGGGACCGTGTTCTATCCCTGGTCGGGGAACTAGATCCCACATGCTGCAACTAAAAAAAAAAAAAAAATCCCACATGCTGCAACTAAAGATCCCACGTGCCACAGCTAAACAGATCCTGTGCGCCACAATTAAGACCTGGTGCAGGCAAATAAATAAATATATTTTTTAAAAAGCCTCAGAAATATTCAGGAAACTGAGATTATTGTACGTAGTAAGGATGACTAGGGAGTGGGGACAGATACCTCACTGTTAGGGCAGGTTCAGAGTAATACAACTTCCCTCACCTGCTTGAAGAAGGTACAACATACAAATTTAGGAAATAGTCTTTTGTGAAGGATAATGGCTGGAACCTCATTTCACATGCAACTTCCAGGTAGAAATCTTCCCATGACTGCTCTTTTTCTAGGCACTCTAGGATAGCTAAATCCTGTCTGTTTGTTCATTTTAGTATCCCCACCAACAGTGCCTGGCACATAGTAAACACTCATGAAATACATGTGGTATAAATAGAACCACTATGGGTATTCCAATGCCCTAACTTTTCCCTGCTTTTTGTACCTTACATTTTTAAAAAATAACTATTTCAATCCTCAGAACATGATTGGTCCATTCAAAAGAACCCCAGGCAGCGTGGCAAGACAGGGACTCAGAGGTCTCAAATGATTATCAGAATATCAGAAAATGTACATAGTGTTTATCATTCTTCAGATTCACATTCCACTCCACGCCCATGCCTCTAAAGCAAGAATGCTGATGTAGGCATTGATTTTCCTATTATGTAGAGGAAACTGAGGCCCAGAGAGGATAAGAAACTCGCCCAGGTTCTCTTGGTTTTAGAGCGGCAAAGGCAGAACTCTTTTGGAATTTTGGAAAGAGCCCACGCTAACCAGAGCTCAGAGCAGGGCTCTGCCACTTAGAAGTAACCTGGGTAATGTGTGCAGTCTCCGTGGGCCTCATCTTCCTCTGTAACAAAGAAGAGCAACGTCTACCTCATAGGACTATTCTGTCCAAAGACTGAATTAAACAGATAATTAAAATAGGGTGATACAGGAAAGTGTGCACAAATTAAATACACAAAGTAATAGTTTCCTTTTTCTACCCCCAGAGTAAAAACAGCAGACACACTTTCGTGAAGAGAGTAAAATTTTCTGTTTGTTATTTAAAAAAAAAATTTTGTCTGAAAATAAAGATCACATGAATAACAAATCAGTACTTACAGTAACTTAAAAAGGCATTTCAACAATGTTAATTCTTGTCTCTGGCATATATATTATCACACACACACACACACACACACACACACACACACACACACACACACACACACACATACACACACACACCTCTCTTTCCTCATTAGCCAGCTTGAACTGTCAGCCTGCAGAGAGGCATCAGACAGGGACCCAGGAAGCAAGGGTAAAGAAGCTTCCACTTCAGATCGGTTCTGAGAAAATTTTCCCCATCCCTCAGGCTGAGATATTCTGCCATCTGTTTTGATTAAACCTTTCAAAATTCTACTTGTGTTTTTCCTTCCATTCCTTTGAAATCTCCTTTAATTCAACAGTCTTTAGGCTTTCTTCTTTCCCTTAACCACCATCTGGTGCTTCTATTAAAAAAAAAGAAAGAAAGAAAGAAAAGAAAACACATACAACAAACACTTTGAGTTCCTTGGAAGAAAGGTATAATGATGAGGATAATTTATTCCCATAGTGAGGCCCATTACTATTTCCATGGCAACAGACTGTGATGTTCTGAACATGGGACTTTGTGATCATCACAAGAACAGGATGGCAAAAGGCCCTGTTCAGACTCTTTGTCATTATGGATTCTTTGGGTAGTTACCCTCGGTGGCCCCAGTTGTCTACAGAATTAAGTCCAAAGGCCTTAGCATGGCATTCAAGGCCTTCTCAGTCTGGTCCAATTATTCCCAGGCTCATCATCTGCCAATCCCAGGCACCTGGTACTCTGTGTCTGGGACACTCACGCTCTTTTATGCCTCCATGCCTTTCCTGTCATTTCTTCTCCTTAAAATGCCCACCCTCCACTCCCCCCCCCACACCAGCTTTTTTTTCTAAACTTAATGAAATCTTCCTCATTCTAAAGGTTTAGCTCCATGTCATCTTTTAGATGGACTCTTCCATGGCTCACCCAAGCAACAGAAATAACTCTCTTTTCAGTGCTCCCAGCATTTTTATCAAATGGATATATTGACTCCTAACATTTTGTATCATAGATA
This sequence comes from Stenella coeruleoalba, assembly GCF_951394435.1. Classification (NCBI taxonomy): domain Eukaryota; kingdom Metazoa; phylum Chordata; class Mammalia; order Artiodactyla; family Delphinidae; genus Stenella; species Stenella coeruleoalba. Next base: position 71,369,822 of record NC_137159.1, read on the forward strand.
TGTTTATGTCTCCTTGATTTGAATTTGGATTATTTGCTATTGGATCCATGCCTGCTTTATTTTTGTAGACCAGCCCAATTATTTCACATGATTTCTCAAAACATCCTAAGCGTGGGACTTCCCTGGCAGTCCAGTGGTTAAGACTCCGTGCTTCCACTTCCAGGGGCATGGGTTCAATCCCTGGTTGGGGAACTAAGATCCCGTGAGCCGCATGGAGTGACAAAAAAAAACCCCAAAATAATAAAAATTAAAAAATAAAAAATGTCCTAAGGACTAGGCAGGTAGCAATTTTATTCCCATTTTACTACTGAGAACACCAAGGTTTAGAAAACGTAAGTGACATTTATAGGTATAAGTAGCAGAGCCAGAACTCTGCTGAGAGAATGGAAGGAATGTGGACTGTGGAGTCAGGCATATTTGGGCTCAACTTATGTAACCTCTCTAATCTTCCATTGCTTCACCTGTAAAATGAACATTAAATGAAATCATGCATTTGAAGGTGTTGGCACATAGTCGATATTCAATTAATATCAGTCTTCTTCTTCTTTCCCCTTCAAACTCTATTTTCTAGTAGCGTCTAGAAATGAAATTTTTATTCCATTTTTGTTTCCCAAATCTTTATATGGTGCTGAAATTCAGATGAACGAGCAAATGAATGTCTTCAGCATCTCCCAGAGAAAATCTTTGCCCTAATTCCTTCATTTGTAATCTGGATTAATAAGAGAAGTTACCTAACAGAGTTGTAAAAATTAAACAAAGCAATGTATGGATGAATGAGGCTCTTAGCGTGGTGTCCGGTATGTAGTAAGCACTCAGGACGCTTGCAATTACATTATCATCATCATCATCATTGTTATTACTGTTATTATCATTATTTTTGTGCGGCAGAACAAAAGGCCCTGTGAGAATTACAAAAATAAACAAGATGGTCTCACAACTCTGTCTTCAGCTTTTCTTACCACAACCTGTCTTTTTACTAGTCATCTGTGCAGTCGTTTCCTTCCATAAGATTGCAGGTTCTAGATACGGCTTCTGTGCCTTATCTGTAATTCTTTCTGTAGGGTGGACCTAAAACAAAGCCTTGCAGAGGAGAAACATTCAGTAAAATTTGGTCAAAAGAATGCTGAATGATATTTCTCCAAAATGAGCTCTGTTACTGAAGTAAGACTCGAAAGCCTCTGGCTGCTCCATCATCATTAAGATGTCAATCTTCTGCTCAACATCTAATCATCAGGGAAATGCAAATCAAAACCACAGTGAGATATCACCTCACACCTGGCAGAATGGCTATCGTCAAAAAGAACACAAATAACAAATGGTGGCGAGGATATGGAGAAAAGGAAACCCTCCTACACTGTTGTTAGGAATGTAAATTGGTGCAGCCACTATGGAAAACAGTATGGAGGTTCCTCAAAAAACTAAAAATAGAACTACCATATGACCCAGCAATTCCACTCAAGGGTATATATCCAAAACACCCAAAAACACTAATTTGAAAAGATACATGCACCCCAATGTTCATAGCAGCATTATTTACAATTGCAAAGATATGGAAGCAATATAAGTGTTCATCAAGAGATGAATGGGTAAAGAAGATATGAAATATATATATATAATGGAATACTACTCAGTCATAAAAAAGAATGAAATTTTGCCATTTGCAGCAACATGGATGGACCTAGAGATTATCATACTAAGTGAGGTAAATCAGACAGAGAAAGACAAACACTGTATGATATCACTTATATGTGGAATCTAAAAAATACAACAAACTAGTGAATATAACAAAAAACAAGCAGACTCACAGATATAGAGAACAAACTAGTGCTTACCAGTGGGGAGAGGGAAGGGGAGAAGGGCAAGATAGGGGTAGGGGATTAAGAGGTACAAACTGTTAGGTATAAAATAAGCTACAAGGATTATTGTACAACACAGGGAATATAGCCAATATTTTATAATAACTATAAATGGAGTATAACCTTTTAAAATTGTGAAGCACTATATTGTACACCTGTATCTTATATAATATTGTACATCATCTATACTTCAATAAAAAAAATTTTTTTAAGATATCAATCTTCGCCAGTGGCATATTTGCTGGGAGAGCCATTTTTGAGAAGGTTGTGCACATCTGTAGAGTACTGGATAGAGCTTTTTGAAACTTTAAATATTTAAACTTGTAGTTTTTCTATATAATCTTTCCTCACAGGAGATATACAATTCCCAGATTAGGAGACAGATAGCTTCTGCTCTCTTGGGGATATGGAGGGGGTCTAAAGAAATTATGTCCTGGAAAACATGTCAACCAGGGACCAAGCACAGCCTCAACTGGATAGTCTAGTGGTAGTATCACTTAGATATTCATTCCATTAATATTTTATTTTAGGCCCCAGTACTGAGCTAAGCAATACCATGAAATCCTATTTAGCAACATGCAACACACTTTCTTCACCACCAAACCAACCAGGTAATGATTACTACCTTCAGATAAGGGAAGTAAGGCTCAGAGTGTTTGAGTGGCTTGCCCCAATACCACACACATAAGTGACAGAGGAAGGATTTAAGCTTAAACCCAAGTATCTGGGACCCAGAGCTCATGTCCCTTCCCTGATGTATCTCTGTGACTCCCAGGACCATTTGCAGATTCCCCAAGATTCACTGCTGGTGATCACACCCCAGTGGCGTGTGCTGGCCAGCCTGTTCCCTTTCTCGCTGTCCATCATGCTAGGGTTAGGATTACGGTTACCTTTGCTGGCTCTCCCTCTGGCCATTGCTTAGACTGTGGCCTCTGGGCTGAACCTCCCTAGGAATGGGCAAGGCCCACAACATTCAGCATGCAAAGGGTCTCAGGGAGGAGGTTTGTAGTGTGTCCTTTAATACCTTCCCTCTTAGAACTCTCCCTAGTTTTTTTTGTTGTTTTCTTTTTTTTTGCTACAGCTGGGGCAGCGAGGGGGGCATTGATTCTGACTCACCACACACTTTGAGAGCCTCTGACTCAGCTCAACTCTGGTGTTCTTCCAACTCTGCTCAGAACACTGTGGGTGCCCTTCCCCAGCTGCCCAGGAGCAGCCAGACCCGTTCAGATGTGCTTGGTTCAGCCCTAAATGACACCAAGTTCATTAGTAAATTAGACACACACACAGAATCAAAGACTCCCCAGCAACCAACAGGGCTTAGGCAAGTTTTAGGCTGTGTTGAAGCCAAGCTTAATGTGCAATACCATTAGAATTAATTAACTGCTTTGCATTCAAGCATATAACTTACATTTACATTGGTAGTATAACTGATAGTAAAAAGTTAATTTTTATGTTAAAAAACTTATAAAAGTTAACTATAATATTGTTAGTAGTTGAAAGTTAACCGAAATTTTTAAAAACTAACTGTAGATTAAAAGAAAAAATTTTCTTTATTATTTTATATAGCTATGTAATAAAATGTCCTCGACTTGGGGAATTTTGTAAGAGATCACACTTATCAAAAGTTAAGAAACAAGCTTTAATTTAGCTGCTTAAAGAATTATCATTTTAACTCTTCCCATAGAGTATATGACAGGTGTTTCTTCAAGGGCATGAAGGGCTCCAAGTTCATTTAATTGTTCCTGATTGCTATTTTAATCACTATGCAGTAATTCCATTTCAAAAGAGAATTTTGCAGTTAGTAGAATTTTGGCATTATGCTATCCTTTCTTTTCATGAGCTGTTCTGGTTCACCCTGGAGAGCAGCACTTTTCCCTGCTCATTTATTGCCAAGGGTGCTTTGTCCCATTCTCTGATAACTTTGCTTACTTCAATTTCCAACATTTCTCATCTTCTGTGACTGGTTTTGATGTTAGTCTCAAAAATGGTCCCATCCTGTAGAATCTTGTTTAACAGCAATGAACAACTTCCTTTTGGGGAAAGTTGGCTTTATCTCCATTTTTAGAACAGATGTTTGTATGTTTTGATGAACCCCCATCTGGAATCTCTTCCAACTTGATTTCTTTGACACCAAGTTTCTTGCTTTCTCCTTGATCTGACACCTTCTACTTTACTTACTGTAAATGCTTATTTGCAAAGATATGGTTAGAGGCTGGTACTAGGATTTTTGACCTCCCTTGGACACATTTTTTAAATGTTTCCTAGTAATTTGCGTTCTGCAAGAAATGAAACTGAGCCATGGTTCTGCGGAAACTTGATAATGTCCTCCCTGGAGGGCTACATTTCTCAGCCTGCTGGGGACCAGCAACCTTGATCTTCTCTCTTACTGTGGGTCCTCGGCAACTCTGTTGTGGATGTGTTTGGAACCACGGAGTCTGGTAGGACAAAGGATGTTTTAAGGATTTAAAGAGAAAAGGAGCCGCCTACACGGAACTCAATCCCGTGCCGAAGTTATTGCAGTTCCTGCCTCTGACACCGCATGTATTCTGGCTTTTTAGCAGGATTGTTCTCCCAGCTTTGCTCTGAAATGTAAAGCCCCATTGCCCACTGCAAGTCTTAATGAAAAGCAGCTCATAAGCAAGTTACGTAACCTAATTGTAATCCAGGGATCAGCTTGGTTATATTATTTAAAGAAATAGCATCCATTTTCCATGACCTGATTTAGAAAAGAAACCCAGGGAAGAAAAAAAATACCCAATTCAGCACTTGGCTCCCTGTGCTTATTCTAATGAGGACGCTTGTAAATAATTCAAAAACAATGACTTTTAAGAACATTAAACCCAAGTTAGCTCAGGGTTATATCTCAAAGCAGCTTTAGCTGCTTAAAGCAAATTATATTTGATCATGAAATATGGAGCTTCTTTTTGCAGACAATTTAGTCATTTAGTACATTTAATTTCCTCACCAATACAACACACGTGGAACACTGACTGGAGGCAAGATGCTGGGGAATGCTAAAATGCATAAGCCCTGCTCTCAGGAAGCTTAAAGTCTGGTTAGGGTTAATAATAATAACAGGGAAGGAAATCTAAAAAAAGAGTGGATATATGTATACGTATGACTGATTCATTTTGACGTACAGCAAGAAACTAACAAAACCTTGTAAAGCAACTATACTCCAATAAAAATTAATAAAAAAGGGACTTCCTTGGTGGCGCAGTGGTTAAGAATCCGCCTGCCAATGCAGGGGACACGGGTTTGAGCCCTGGTCCGGGAAGATCCCACATGCAGCGGAGCAAATAAGCCCGTGCGCCACAACTACTGAGCCTGAGCCCTAGAGCCCGTGAGCCACAACTTTAGCCCGCATGCCTAGAGCCTGTGCTCCGCAACGAGAGAAGCCACCGTAATGAGAAGCCCATGCACCGCAACGAAGAGTAGCCCCCGCTGGCTCGCTGCAACTAGAGAAAGCCCGCGCGCAGCAACGAAGACCAGATGCAGCCATAAATTAATTAATTAATTTTTAAAAATTAATAAAAAATAATAATGTATCGTCATTGGTTCATTAATTGGAACAAATGCACCATTAATGTAAGATGTTAACAGCAGGGAAAACAGGGTCGGTGGTCAGTGGAGGGTTTACAGTAACTCTGTACTATCTTCGCAACTTTTCTGTAAATCTAAAACTATTCTAAAATTGAAAGTTTATTTTTAAAAACCTGGATAGGGAAACAGTTGGATACACAAATAGAAACACATCTATCCTTGTTGCCTGGTTTATACAAATTAAGCCAGGCCTGCCTAATAGGCAGCTTCACAAGTGGTATGATTATTTTATGAACTTCAGAAACACAAAATTGGATTATCAGAGTCCTGATTCATGTTAATAGTGTGTCACAAATCCAGGATTATCATTAGTCCTTTGGTCCTTTCATAAACCTCATTTAATTGATTTATACTGTATGTATTATATAATAAAGGACTCATGGACCCACCTCTCAACCCAAGAGCTAAAAGGCCTCCATGACTTATGTTGACCCATGTGTTCCTCCTCTATCCCATTCCCCAACCTTCCTCTCAGTAGTAATCATTCTCTTAAATTTTGCTTTTATCATACCCTTGCTTTTCTTTACATTTTATTACACACATGTGTGGCCTAAACAATATGCTAGTTTATCTATGTTTGAACTTGTCGTATTACATGTTGTCTTCTGGGACTTGTTCCTTTGGCTCCACACTATGTTCCCTATATTTATCAATAATGTTATAGTTAACTCATTTTCACTGTTGTATAATATTCAGTGACAGGACTGTGCCACAAATTTTTTAAATAATTTTCATCAGTGGTTTCTAAATTTTTGCTATTATCAGTGGATCCTGCCATGAACACTCTTATACATGTGTCCTGGTAAACATGTACTAATGTTTCCAATGAACCAGAGCTTTACGAGATTGAACGATCTTAAAACTGCATAAGAATCCAAGCCCAACAGTTTACTTACAGAAAATATGTCCAGGGAAGAGCATATAAATTCTTCACCTTTGAGGCAAAGGAAAATATGAATTACACACTAATTCCATGTCAGGATTTAACTGTACCATAAAATCCAAATTAACAATGGCTTAAACATACATGTTGCTCTCATGTAAAACATCCAGAGATGAGAAGCCTTGAGCTGGTATGACAAGGTCCACAAAATTGTCATGGATCCAGGTTTCTTCCAACTTTCTAGTTTGCTATCCCTAGGGTATGACTTTTACCTTCATGGTCCAAAGGGCTACTCAACTTCTAGCCATTATACCTGCTTCTCTGTCAGTAAGAAGGAAAAAGAAAGGAAGAAGAATATGCATCTTCCATTCAAGAACCCTTTCACCAAGTCACATATGACATTCCTAATCACATCTCATTTAGTCTCATTTAGACACATGGCTACATCTAGTTTCAAGGGAGGCTGTAAAATGTAGTCTTTATTCTGGGCACCCTTGTACTCAGGTAAAAATTCTATTACTAAAGAAGAATGAGAAAAAGGATTTTGAAGACAGTTAGCAGTCTCTGAGAGAATTGTTACAGCTAAAGTGAGAGCAGAATATAAACCAACCCAATAAGGATTTATGTTGAAAAGCATAAAGGAAAAATAAGCACTGATAATATCACCACCCAATGATTATCACTGTTAACTTTTTGAGATATATTCTTCCAGACTTTTTCATCCATATATATAACCACATATATCTCCAGTTTATCCATAACTATACCTATATTTATATAAATATATCCACACATTGCTTTTAAAGGGACTATTTAAATTATTGCAATAAGTCAAGAAAGATGGCTAGGTTGTTTTTCCCCCTTTAAACTCTTAATAAACTTCATGAGAAATGTAACATTGGAGTAACTAGAGGAAAGAGGAGAATGTGCTCTGTAATTGCATTTTTTAACTTCTCAGAGTTGCCAAATGCAAAATAACTTAAGCTGCATACAGGGTGCTCTGGAAGAAGGATTTAAAGGAGAATTTAAAAGAAAAATGGGACTTCCCTGGCCGTCCGGTGGTTAAGACTCCACGCTTCCACTGCAGGCGGCGCGAGTTCCATCCCTGGTTGGGAAACTAAGATGCCACATGCCGCGCAGCACAGCCAAAAAATAATAAATAAATAAATAAATAAATAAAGATTAGCCATCCCAGAAAAAGTGCAGGCACCGCTTCAATAGGGAAGGTGACCAGAAAAATTAATGGACACCAGAATTTTGGAAAAACCCAGATCAATAGAGTTTCCCAGACCATAGATAGGGATAGGTAAAAATATCAATAACTAGATTATTTACCCCTAAGCATGCCCTACCACCTGAGCACAAGATAGGCTATCTGGGGATCTGCTCTCTTTAATGAAAGAGTCTTCAAGATAGTGAACCAACATGGCATATGACCTTCCGTCAAGAAAAAGGACTATTACACAGAGCTACAAATTTGCTCAACAGATTTAGCCTAGATCCTTGTCTTCCTGGAGACCATAGTCCAGTAGGGAAGACAGAGAAGTGCCTGTAAAGATGAGTTGACATTTACTATGTGACAGATGCTGTACTAAGCACTTGACTTGCATTATCCAATTTAGCATTTATAACAATCTATTCTTAACCCCATTTGACAGATGAAGAAAATAAAGTCATAGGTTAGGTAATTTGGTTGAGGTCACAAAATTAATGTGACAGAGCTGAGATTCTACCCAAGCTCTACCTGACTTCGGAGCCCCTGCTCTGGGCCACTGACAACCCATGGAGTTAGTGTAATAATAGAAGTTTCTACACAATTATGAGGAAACATGGAATAAGCATCAAACATCTTTCGGGGAAAACTTGTAGAATAGTATAAAGATGAGAAAATGTGAAGTATAAATATAATGTCAATAAGTGTCAAAATAAAGATCAATGTGAGCATTGATAAATGAATGGAAAAGACAGATTTCTGCCTCAGAGCCTATTAAGGCTGGGTTTTACAAGTAGCTGCCTTTTCATTATTGGCTACACAATTCAATCCTATTATCATCTAGTATCTTTACTCTTATTTTAGCAGTTAATCGTATATTGACATTCTTGCTTCTTATCAAGCTATTTTCTCCCTGTGAGTCGCCTCCATATATAATCAGCTCATAAAAAGCAAAACGCAACATGTTTGATCGTTTCTTGATTTTGGTTTTTGTATTCCTGATTGAGGTACATACTAGCATACTAGGCAATAAGTACATGCTTGAGTTGAATTGACAGCCATTTATTTAAAGTTGATTCAGAGTGGTAAATACATGAGATAAGCATAGAAGATACAACAAGTGGGCAATAGAGAGTCCACAAAGCATAAAAAAAATTTTTTTTTAATATTTAAAATTATAATCTGAGAAAAATGTCTAGAAGTAAAAGAATATCTGAATCTACATATTGAAAGGAACATACAGAGCTGAGACTGGAGAGTTGGCAAGAACCAATCATGTTCGTCCTTATAGTAGGCCACTATAAGAAATTTAAATTTTGTTCTAAGTGTAATAGGAATCCCTTGGAGGATTGTAATCAGAAGCACCACTGCTTACACAAAATGGAGAAGTAAAAATGTGTGTGTGGGGCTTCCCTGGTGGCGCAGTGGTTGAGAGTCTGCCTGCCGATGCAGGGGACGCAGGTTCGTGTCCCGGTTCGGGAAGATTCCACGTGCCGCGGAGCGGCTGGGCCCGTGAGCCAAAGAAAAAAAAGAAAAAAGTGTGTGGACCTGAAAAAAAAATGAAATATGAGAATTAAGAAATGGTTTTACTTTACAACATAAGGCCTTCTTGCTTCCACTGTAGTTGTGGGAATTCCCTCATATTCCCTTACATGGAACCTCCTTTTCTTTCCATCTATCAAAAGAGACTAACTTTATACCAACATTTTTTTTCCAATATAGGCTTTTACACGATATTAAATATAGTTTCCTGTGCTATACAGTAGGTCCTTGTTGTTTATCTATTTTATATATAATAGTCTGTATCTGTTAATCACAAATTCCAAATTTGCCCCTCTCCCACCATACCAAACTTTTTGGCATGGCGTTTTGGGGGACCAAGAATAGCAAGCAATTTGGGGACTAAGAGTGTGAAATTAGCACTACAATTGTCAAGATAAGCCTGGAAAGCACAGTCATATGATAGGCAGGGGAAGTAGCTGGGTAATCAGAAACCAGTTGCCAAGGTAGAATGAGACCCAAAATTACAACTCAGGGCTGGGGATGAAAGGATATGAAGAGGAATATTCAGAAAACAAAGCCCAGGACATGGTCTAGAACTCTCTATATTCAGCATACACTGGAATATCAAACATGAATCTAGTAAAGGGAAGGGGGGGTAGAAGTGGGATCAGAGAAAGAAACAATCAGAAAAGTTTTTGAAAATCGATGATTTCCACCCAAAACTATACCTTAGCGGGTGGGGAAATATTAATAGGTTTCCCTGTCAAAATTTTGTCACTTTAATATCAGTGTTTATTTGATCTCTTCTTTGGATTTTTTTCACATTCTTAATTTTTCATTCTCTACCTCTCAAATTGTGTGTAATTTTCTGCAAGATTGAAATTCCTTTTTTTAAAAAATTGCCATTTGCAGCAATGTGGATAGACCTAGAGAATATTATGCTTAGTGAAATAAGTCCGATAGAGAAAGACAAATACTATATATATCACTTATATGTGGAATCTAAAAAATACTTTTAAATGAATGTATATACAAAACAGAAACAGACTCACAAATACGGAAAACAAACTTATTGTTACTGAGGGGGAGAGGGAAGAGAGGAGGGACAAATTAGGGGTATGGGATTAACAGATACAACACTGAAATTGTTATGTGGAAGGTCTTGGTCCTGACAACATGGGATATTAAGCTAGTGTGGACCAACTCTTACTACAAGTATATTAAAATGCTGTATAAAATAATATAAAACTAATTACATAGTCAAGATAGAAAGAACAAAAAGAAAGGGAAACCACAGAGGTCAAGAACAAAAAGTGAATTAAAAAATCAGAGCAGTAAACTCCAGTTACCCTGTAGTAACCTGGAAAAGTGGGATACTGGAACCGGGTGTAAGGTTTAGGACTGGAAACTGGGATTGATCGTCCATACAGGGAAAAAATGCATGACTCTCAACTTGAAAAAGGCAGAGTGCTGGAACTGGGACTTTGCCAAGATGGTCTGTTAAATCCATGACAAAGGAACAGGAAAAACGTTATCCAAATGGCCCACAGAAGTTGCAAAGAAGCTCTGTACCTAATACTGGATGGACTAAATCTCCAATGGGGGAATAAAACTCTAGACTACCCAAATGAAAATATGGGATCCATATATTTACTACCCCTAAGGTACAGAAATCCCCAAACTGGTCCAGGACTCACAAAATTTCTCAAACCCTGGCAAGAGAAAATGTAAAACATCAAAATAAGAGTGACTCCCATAGGTCGAGGCACTAAGATGAGGAAAAATGAACATTCTATATCCCTCCCCCCCCCCCCAGAATGAGCCCATAATATTCAAAAGAGATGAAGAAATGAACCAGCATGAGGTGGAGCTCATACACACAACAATGGGTAGAATTTGTGTGCTAACAACCAGGTATAAAAGCAAATCAGAAAGAGACTAGATATTTAAGTTTAAAATGATTAAGGAATTGACACCAAAAAACATAATTCTTAAAAGGAAAAATGGACAAATTGGACCTCATCAAAACGTAGGACTTCTGCTCTGCAATAGACTCCATAAAGAGAATGAAAAGATAAGCTACAGAAAATATTTGCAAACCACATAGCCAATGAAGGACTTGTATCTAGAATATATAGGAACTCTCAAAACTGAGCAGTTAAAAAAAAATCCAATTAGCAGAAACTAACACAACATTGTAAAGCAACTCTACTCCAATAAAAATTAATTTTAAAAAATCCAGTTAGAAAATAGGCAAAAGACATGAACAGACATTTCACTAAAGAAGATATGCAGATGACACGTGCACCAAGAAAGTGCTAAACATCATTAGCCACTAGGGAAATGCAAAGCCTAACAACAATGAGATATCACTAGGCACCTATTAGAATGCTGGGGAGGATGTGAAGAAACTGGATCACTCATACAGTGCTAGGAATATTAAATGATATAGCCACTCTGGAATACAGTTTGGCTATTTCTTTTTAAACTAAACATGCAGCTAACATATGACCCATCAATTGAACCCTTGGGCATTTATTCCAGAGAAATAAAAACCTATGTTCGCACAAAACCTGTACAGAAATATTCATAACAGCTTTATTCATATTAGCCTAAAACTGGAAATAACCCAGATATTCTTCAACTAGTGAATGGTTAAACAACAATGGTATATACCATAGAATATTACTGAGCAATAAAAAGGAGTAAACTATTAACACACATACAACTTGGATGGATCATGAGGGAATTATGCTGAATGAAACAAGCTAATCTCAAAGGTTATAAACTGTATTAATCCATGTATATAGCATCTTGAAATAACAAAATTATAGAAATTATAGAGAACAGATTTGTGGTTGCCAGGGGTTCAGAACAGGGTGGATGAGTGAGGGAAGTAGGTATGGCTCTAAAGAGCAGCATGAACCTCAGGGTGATGAACAATTCTGTATCTTCACTGTGGTGGTTGTTACACAAAGCTATACATATGATAAGATTGCATAAAACTACACACACACACACGCACACGCACACACACACACACACACACACACTGGTGAAATCTGAATTAAACAAATAGTTAAAGATATACAAGAAAGGAAAGAAACCACAATGAAGAAAATCTGGCAGGGGACTTCCCGTGACTTCCCCAGTGGCGCAATGGGTAAGAATCCACCTGCCAATGCAGGGGACACAGGTTTGATCCCTGGTCTGGGAAGATCCCACATGCCGCGGAGCAACTAAGCCCATGCACCACAACTACTGCTCCACAACAAGAGAAGCCACTGCAAGGAGAAGCCCGCGCACCACAACGCAGAGTAGTCCCCACTTGCCACAACTAGAGAAAGCCTGCGCACAGCAACGAAGACTGAACACAGCCAAAAATAAATAAAATTAAATCTTTAAAAATAAAAAAAAGAAAATCTGGCAGATTTTTCTTTTAAAACTTGTAGAAGTAAAAATTATTATCACTGAAATAAAAAGCATAAAAGGTATGTTAAACAGCTTATTAGACATAGGTGAGAAAGAATCTGTTACCTAGAAAATAGATTTTCATAAATCACACAGAATGTAGTACAGACAAATGAAAGAGATGGAAAATGCATGGCAGAAGCTAAGAGAGAGAAGATACAATGAGAAGATACTATGATGCCTCTAATAGGAGTCCCTGGAGAAGGAAATAGGGGGAGAGACAATGCTCAGAGCAAACAGATCGAATTTTTCCATACTTAAAGAAAGATGTAAGTTATCACATTGAAGGACCAAGCAAGGAAAAAAAAAAATCCACACACAGTCAAATGGTGGTGAAAGAATCTACAGAATACCAGAGATAAAGAGAAAGTCTCAAAAGCAACCAGAGGCAAAAGACATATTACCACAGAAGAATAACTATTAGACTGACAGCAGACTTCTCATCATCAACAATAGGATCTTAAAGACTAGATTAATATCTTCAAAGAGCTAAAAGAAAATAACTATTTAACTTAAAGTTATACACTTAACTAAAGTATCTTTTAAAATAAGGCTAACATAAAGACATTTTCAGACTAATAGAAAGTTTATTACTCACAGGCTGTCACTGGAAGACCTATGATAGTTACTTCTTCCTGAAGTGTCAGAAGAAAGATGTTGAAACAAAAGCGAAGAAATGAGATGCAAAAAAAAAAAAAAAAGAGAGAGAGGTAAATTGGTAAACATGTGGATTAAATCTATACAAATATTCATTTGTGAAAACAACATTGGTAACATTAAAGACTGATGGGGGTTAGAAACAAAGTACAAATAAAATACCACTCAAGAATAACATGTCAATGGGAGGTGGAGTGACCAAATTTAAAGACTCTAAGGCCTATGCATTGTTTGGGAAGAGGATAGAACTCTTGGTTAACTTTAAACATTGCTAAGACAACTGTACATGTTAAATATTAACAATAACCAAAAAAAAAAGTCTCTAAAAGTGTAGATATATAATTATATAACTTCCCAACCAACAGAGGAAAGAAGAGGACTTTAAAAAATCAAGACAGTAGATGACAGAAAAAGAGAAAGAAAGAGCAGGGTATAGAGAAAATATAAAATAACTAGCTAAAATTAATACCAAATATATTAGTGATTAAAACAAAAGAAGAGGGATTCTATCTCTCCATTAAAAGTCAGCAATTCTCAAATTGGATTTTAAAAGAACAAAGTTCTGCCATATGCTGATGAAAACAAAGGGATGATAAAATACCAGGAAATTATGCATATTTTAAAAATTGGCACACCAATATTATTATTATACAGAGTAAATGTTAAAGCAAAAGAATTATTAGTGATAAAGAGTATCATTACTCAATGATAAAAGGAATCATTCTCTGTTTTGTTCCATGCTGTTTTTTCACTGTCTTTAACAATGCCTAGCACATAGTAGGTGCTCAGTAAATGAATGGTTGAATTTATTAGGTCATGAGAATGACACAGACCTAACATCTTAGCCTTAAAATATATAGAGAGCAGAGCTTGACAAAATTCTGAAGAAAACTGATAAATCTATAACACTGGGAGGTTTTTAACATTTCTCACACATGAAATAAGATCAAACACAAATTTAGTTAAAGATACAGATGATTTTTATAACTGACTTAACAACTTCAATCTAATGAGCATGTAGAGGACACTACACCCAACAATTATAGAATACATAATTTTTAAAGATCAGTTATAAAGTTATATAGAAAACATTTATAAATATTAACTATGCATAGGACCACAAAGGAAGTCTTCACAAACACTAAAGAATTTATATATAGACCATGTTTTCTGAGTACAATATGATAAAGTTAGAAATAAATAAAAATATATTTAATGTTTGGAAATTTTTAAACACTTTTATTAATTTAGTCTTCAAAGTATAATTATGAATATGAAATACATAGAAAATAAATGGCAATGAAAGCATTGCATATCAAACTCGTAGTACAAATAGCACAAAAAGAAAATTTATTGCTTCATAGGTATATTTTTAAAAGAAGTATGAAAATTAATATTAGAAAATGAATGGAGTAAATATCTAATGGAGTAAAATATCTAAGATTTAATAAAATATGGTAGACAAACTTCTGGTAAGGTTGATCAATGAAAAAACAGAAAGTACAGGGGCTTCCCTGGTGGCGCAGTGGTTGAGAGTCCGCCTGCCGATGCAGGAGACACGGGTTTGTGCCCGGGCCCAGGAAGATCTCACATGCCGCGGAGCGGCTGGGCCTGTGAGCCATGGCCGCTGAGCCTGCGCGTCAGGAGCCTGTGCTCCACAACGGGAGAGGCCACAACAGTGAGAGGCCCGTGTACTGCAAAAAAAAAAAAAAAAAAAAAAAAAAAAAAAAAAGAGAAGGTACAAATAAACAATATTGGAAATGATATAAAGATAAAATTACAATAATAAAATTCTCCAATCAAATTAGTGCCAATAAATTTGAAAACAAATGACATGGATTTTTAAGATAAATTATTAAATTTAACTTGAGAAGAATAGAAAATATTACTAGTTCTATAATTATGAAAGAAATGGAATAGTAGTTAAATCTACCACAAAGAATACATGAGGTTCATATTATTTTGCAGGAGAGTTCATTTCCAGAAAATGAACTGAAAAATGGAAAGTTCATTTCAGGAGGCTAGTGTATCCTTGATACCAAAACCAGACAATAACTGTACAAGAAAGGAAAATATAGGTCAACCTTGGTTATGAACATAAATGTAAAAACTCCTACACAAAATAATAGCAATCCAAACCCAGGAATGTAGTTTTTAAAAAGATTATGACCAGTTGGGTTTATCACACAAATACAATGATGAATTACCATAAGAAAAAAAATCTATTATTTCATTTCAACACATTAATAAATTAAAGAAGGAAAACCACATGATCATCTCAGAGGATACAGGAAAAGCACTCAATAAAATTCAACATCCACTTATGATTTTTTTAAAAAACCACAAAACGCTTAGCTAACTAGAAATAGAAGGAGACTTCCTACCCTGAAAAAGAGTATTTATCAAAAACCTGAAGCAAACGTTATAGTCAATAGTGAAATGTTTAGAAGCATTTTTTAATTCAGAAAAAAAAGACAAGGACGACCATTATCACCACTTCTATTTAACATCGTCCTGGAGGTCCTGTGAAAGAAACAAATAAAATGTGAAAGAATTGGAACCAAAGAAAAAAACTATCATAGCATGTTAATCACAGTTGTTTCAAACTCCTGGTCTGATAATTCCAACACCTCTGCTGTCTCTGAGTCTGGTTCTGATGATTGCTCTGTCTCTTCAGACTGTGTTTTTTTGTCTTTTAGTATGCCTTGTAATTTTTTGTTGAAAGCCAGACATGATATACAAATAAAAGGAACTGAGGTAAATAGACCTTTGGGGTGCAGTTTTATATTTATCTGGCTGGGGGTTACCATTTGCTGTAACTCTAGGTGTCAGAGGCTAAAATTTCCTCTGTTTCTGTCTGCCCTGTTGTCTTTAGGTTTCTCTAGAGACTTCTTCTTAAATAACGTCTGAGACACACAATTCTTCCATCTGTGTTCTCCTGTTATTATACAAAGGTCTTATTGATGTGGTGGTCAAGGGTAGGGAGATAGGAATATTCTATAGCCTATGATTAGGTCCCAGATTTTTAGTGATCCTTGCCCCCTGGGCTGTGACCTTCACCAGTGCTTCTCGGTTTTATTTTACTTTTTCCCCCTTAAGTGAGACAGGAAGGTTAGCAGGGGCTGGAGTTAGGTATTTCCCATCCTTCAGGTTAGTGGGTCTCTGGTAAAACCCCAGTCAGTTAGGCTCTGGTAAAACAGTTTCTCTTGAGGGCAGGCCTTGTTAAGAACAAATGCTCTGGGCATGCTTCAAAACAGAGTTTAAAACCTCTGTACCAAGACACCAAAACCACAGTTAAAAGACAAGTTCCATGTTGGCAAGGTTGTGGAGAAATAGGAACTCTCATACACTGCTGGTAGATATCTAAGAGAGCACAATTTCTCTGAAGAACAATTCAATGCTATCCAGTAGAATTGAATACATGTATATCCTAGACCCCAGCGGTTCCACTCTTAGATCTAAACTCGGTACCATTTGCCTTTTTCAATGTGGTGTTGCTTGCAAGGATGATGCAAAAGCAAATGTGGGTAAAATGCTGGTGATTTAGCACAAATTAAGGCTGTGGTCCCAAACTGTTCTGGTTGTTGTTGTATTTTTTATTGTCAGGCACTTGAAATAAAATCATCACCACCACCATCATCATCATCATCATCATCATCACCAACAACATCACCCAGTTGTACTTATGAATTTTACGGATGAAGCAGTAAAAATTAATAAATTTTCTTAAATAAAGCTCAACTCTGGAGTACATGTCTTTTGAATATTAATATCCTGCGAAATGAAATGGAAAATACGCATAAAATGTTTCTGTACATGAGGGTAGTTGGTTCCCTCTCATGGAAAAACACTTGTGCTTTTTTTTTTTAATTCTTTTTTTGAGCTATGAGCTGAACTAGCTGCTTTTTTCATGGAACACCATTTCTACTTGAAAGAAAGACTGACAAACTATGGTTATTCAGACTTGGGATTTTGGCAGGCATTTTCTCATAAATGAACAAAGTGGGCCTGTCACTTCAAGGGAAGAAACTGACTGCATCTGTTGCCAATGATAAATTTTGAGCTTTCAAGAAAAAGTTAGAATTTTGGAAAACTTACATCCACTACTATGACCTTGAGAGTTTCCCAGCTTTCAGAAACTTCTATGATGAAGTCAGTGGTAATATAAATAAATGTGCTTTTTTGATACTGTATAATGAAATCTGTCGATGTTTGTAAGACATATAATTCAGTGAAGCAATGTTTTCCAAATGACCAAGAAAGATCAATGGGTTTTATGTGTAACAGAGTATGAGAAGTTCATTGACACTATTTCAGATTCCACACTGCAACCTTTATGAAACTATTATTTATTGACTTTTGATTTAGTATCTTTGATGAAGAATATCCAAAGTTATCTTTAAAGGTTATTAAAATACTCTTCCTTTCTCCAACCTATGTGAGGCCTGTTTTTCTTCATATAATTCAACAAAGACAACATATTGTAACAGACTGAATGCAGAAGGAGATATAATTTCCATCAAGCCAGGCATTAAAGAGATTTGCAAAACAATGACCTTCTCACTAACTTTTTTGGTAAAATATAGTTATTTTTCATTAAAAACACATTATTTATGTTAAACACAATGGATTTGTTGTTAAATAAATATTTTTTAATTTCTCAGTTTTAACTTTAAACACCATACACATCAATAGATATATCTACACAAACAAAAGCTATTTGGGTTTCTTAATAATTTTAACAGTGTAAAAGAATTATGAGAGCAAAACTTTGAGAACCACTGCCCTAAAGAAAACTATCTCCCATACGTTCCCCAAGAGACATGTAGAAGCTTATTCACTGCAGACATGTTTGTGATTAAAATTTTTTTAAATTACTTAAAGTCTATCAATAAGGGAATGGATACACACATTTTGAAACAGTCATATAATAAAATCTCTCTCTGAAATTAAAATGAATGAACTAGATTTATATGTACTGATGTGGATGATTCTGAAACATGTTGAGAGACATTTTTAAATGTTTCAAAAGGAGAGGTACAGAATGATACCATTTACATACATTTCAAAAACAGAGAGAAGGACATTATTGCTTATGGATACATCCATGTGTAGTAAGAATACATAC
This sequence comes from Stenella coeruleoalba, assembly GCF_951394435.1. NCBI lineage: Eukaryota > Metazoa > Chordata > Mammalia > Artiodactyla > Delphinidae > Stenella > Stenella coeruleoalba. The sequence goes on from NC_137159.1 coordinate 71,388,136, forward strand.
CCTTGGATGTGGATACAAAGGAAGATACATATCAACCTCCGGACACCAGTGGTGAGTGAGGCCAGAGAACGCGGGGGAAGATTCGAACATATATGTAAATTATTTAGAAAAATATGTGAAGTAGTAAGTATGGCACAAAGTTAGTATTTGTTAATCGGCATTGTTCTGTACATTTCTATTCATTTGAAACATTCTAGTGTTAAAATATACTTATTTTTAAATGCCTCTGTACATTTGCCATCAGTTAGTAAAGAAAAATGCAACTGGCTGGTTCCCAGGGGAATACGTTTTCCCCATCCGGGGCTGGACAGCCAGCTGTCCTCTTTTGCCGGCTGCTTATTGACCCTAATAGATGACTCGGGATATTTGAAGGGTAATGTCTTTTCTGTCTGCAAAGCTCTTGATCCTGGGTGTCTCAGTCATGGCTGCAGAGGAAATTCTCCCTCAGATTTCTTACAGAACTCCTGCAGCTGTCAGGCAGGGCAAGAAGCCAGCAAACCCAGAGAACAACTTGAGCAGGCATCAGCATAGTTCCCGCTTGGGGCAGGACTCCCAACACAGAGTATTCTGTTCCTTTTCCTTTTCCTTCTGAAGCCAGAGAGCAAGCCTTTGATTCATGTGGCAATGATATCATGTAGCCTGCTGGGTGTAGCTGAGCTCTGGGCGTGCATCTGGGAGGCACCTAATCCCCCTCGCACTCCCTGGAGCCTGCTGAGCCCCACTGGATAATTTCATGGTACAGCCGAGATGATATTTTTACCTTTAAATTCATAATTCAGCCCAGAAGCCACTCAGCTTCCCGGAATTTTTATTAAGAATACCCTCAGCAATAATTTTCAGACTTCATAGCCTCTGATAAGGAGGAAAGAGCTTGATATTCCGGTTTTGTTTCTGTTTGAAGAGCATATCCCCAAAGGAGTCGTATGTGTCCCAGATTCAACACAGCTGTTAATTAGAGCTGAGAACACTTGGTTGACCCCGGTGCGGCTAATTGCTAGAACTGAGAAGCGTCTCTAAGGGCCTCATATGATAACAACTGAAAATTGTACTGAGCATCACCTAACGCTTCTGGAACCAGTTCAGGATGGGAAGCAATAGGCTCCCTGCGGTTCCTGGCGCGGGAGAGGCAGCTATGTGCTGAAGGAGCAGTATGAAGTATTCTCTTCAGCGATTAGAACACCCACATTTCACTCTGGATGTGTGACTTGAGGCACTGTGCTCGGAAGGGCTTATCAGAGAGCTCAGAACTGTACAGCAGAGCATATGTGGCCTACTTTGGAGGACTTCCACCACTCCTGTGACATCTCACCCCAGTACCAGCGCCTCCACTGCCTCCCGGCCGGTGCAGCACAACAGGCTGTAAGACAACTCCTGTTGGGACCCTTGACCAGGTTCTGACGGGCAGCTGATGCAATCATTCTGTTTCCCCATCTTAAAATGACAAGTCTAGCTCTCAGAATGAGAAAAATGTATCGAAATCCCCTAGTTCCCAGTCTGGCACACACGAGTGTGACCACTTTGTCTCCCCCTCTTTGCTCTGTGGGCAGAGAAGACAGTGGAAATAACCAGAAACAGGAAGGTAGGCTGACAGATAGAGAGGGCAAGAGCTGGGCCCAGTGGGAAAGAAGAGGAGATAACAGAGGCAAGTAAAGTGAGGCAGAAAGTTAGAAAGACAGCCAGAGGGCAGTGGTTAGGGAAAGGAGAAAGGGGAGAAGAGGAGGCACGAAGGGTGGAAGAGGAACGTAAAAGAGACGGCCAATTAGAGACAGCAGAGAGGGGGCCCCACCTCCTTTCCCCCAGGTCCTGCGAGACAGTAAAAATCAGCAGAGCTCGCCATGAGTGTTTTGGCCTTCTCAGCCAAGAGGCCCAAAACATACGCCAGATAGTTCAGAGCTCTGGACAACTCTACTCCCTCGGCCTGGCCCAAGGAAGGTCACCTGGAGCCAGCAGTGTAAGGAGAGACTCATGATCCCTTTTCCAGAAGAGGTCCAAACCGTGGGTCCAGTTCCAGGAAGTGACAGCAGCAGAAAGTAACCCAGAGTCAGCCTTGCCCAGAGCCGGAGAGGGGAAAGACCCAAAGGGAGTTGGAGGAAAAGGGATCAATTTCATTTGCTTCTAGACCAAGACTGGCTGAGGATGGCGCCCTGTTCCAAAGACAGCCAGGGACCCCACATCGCTTGAGTCCCTAATTGGACCTTTCAGATAGTTTTCCTCCTAAGGGACACCTCTCAATAACAAATGTGCATGGAGGAGGCCCTGCGTGCTCAAGCCTGTTGTGGGCAGTAGTGGGGGAAACAGGGACAACAAAGGAAGCTGCTGAATGCAGGCAACGTGCTGGAGAAGAAAATCTAACACACAAGGAACCACAGTGTGCAACAGAGAAGAGCAACAAATGACGGGGTGGTGCAGGCTCAGAGTCTGTAGGAACTGGAAGGGGTGGCAGGGAGGGCTAGAGTAGTCAGGGAGACTTCACGGAGGAGGTGGGACTTGAGGACGAGTGGAGCCCTTCAGGGTAAATACAGGGGCAGGGTGCCTTGCTTGGATAAACTAACAAGGTTGACGTCATTCGCTTGGAAGGCCCATTTTAGAGAAGGATGAGAAACCATGGTCCTTTATTACCATAAATTTACATGGAGATTTATGTTTTGAGACTTTTCATATAAATGTTCATAATTGCTCCTCATAAGGCTTTTAAGAAATAATTTTTATTTTCAGAATTGAAAAATATCTTAGATTTTATATAGTCCAGGCTCCATACATTACATTTGAGGAAATGATTCCCCAAGAGGTCACATGACTAACTCAAGGTCATGTAGTTAAGTAGCTCCAGGACTGTAACTCAGGTCTTTTTTATTTTTTTTTCTTTTGGCCGCACCACACAGCTTTTGGGATCTTAATTCCCCAACCAGGGATTGAACCCAGGCCCATGGCAGTGAGAGCACCAAGTCTCAACTACTGGACTGCCAGAGAATTCCCTAACTCAGGTCTTATTATTCTACTCAAATAGACTTACCGAAAAGTATATAGATGCAATTTTGTTTTAATTTATACAGAATTATTTCCTATAATAGAGAACTATACTTAAAAAGAATAATTTTGTATGTATTGTTTCCTTATAGTAAAAGAAATATATGATCATCATAGAAAATTTAGAAAATATAGGTAAGCCAAAAAAATTAAAATCCTCCATAATCACAGCATCCAGTTTGTAGACTTTGAAAGTTGTTAAAAGTATGTATTATTTTCATTTGACCTTCACATATAGATAGCTTTATTTCAAGAGAAAATGTCTCTGGTCCTCTTTAAGGAGAAGCATGTTAAACAGGATAATGTAGTGGAAAGAGCACAGTATTTGGAGGCCGAAGATCTAGGTTCAAGCCCTGGTCAGTCATGACTATCTGTGTGATTGTCCATAAATCAATCAACTTTCCTGTGCTTTAGTTTCTCATTTGCAAAATAATGGGGTTTCAGGGATGAATTACTTAGCTTGCTAAAATGTCTTTCTGGGACTTTAAAATCAAGCCTTGTAAGCTTAGAACAGTTAATTAAAACAAAACAAAACGGTATCTAATGTTTCTAAAGGAATGTAACAGCATGTTAAAATAGGGCTCTTCCTTTCTCAGGGTTTTGGCTGAGGCTCCAAAGCTAAGAACAGTAGGTTTATGTCTCTCTCCACTCATAGACATCCTAAGTGAGATACAAGATTGTCTAGGCAAGACTTGCAAAGAGATGCCTAGAGCTGGCTCTACCACGTTTAGATCTTCACACACCTCCAGGCTTTGCAAGCGAAGGCTAAGAGAAGGGACCGAGTGATTCCACTGGAAAAAAAGTCTTTGGCAAAAGGCTGACTGTGGCACCTGGGGCATCAGAGCAAAGCCAGTGGGTCCCAGAGGGAATAAGCTTCACTACAGAAACAATATAGAAGTCTGTGTCATGAGGATATGTGGAAGAGAGCTGGACTTGAGTTATCCTATAGACTCGACAAGGCCCTTCTAGACGACTCCAACAACGGAGACACTGCCAGGGGTGGGGGAGGCTGCTGGAATCCAGGTGATAAGGGAGGAATTTTAAGAACCTACCTGAAGTGGGTATTGTCTAGGCAATGCTATAGTAGGATATCCCAGGGAAGAAGGGTCTCTAAATGAATCCTCAAAATCACCCCACCAGAGAAACACCCGTTAGATCTGCCACTCACAGAGGGCTCTGTTCTTACAACTGCAAGAGCTACTGAAGACCATGCCTGTTTCTCTAATCCCTCTTCTCTCCTGGGCTCAGCTAGTGCAAGAGGAGGTGAAAAAAGAGAAGAAATGACTGTGAACCCCGCCTCTTCACCATATGTTTGCAAGTCTGGTTGAGGCCCACACTAGTGGAAGGGAGAACTTTAACTGGGATAAGAAGTTGAAGTTTTCATATTAGATTGGACTGAACTTTTCAATACCCCTGGGTAGGGAAGAAAGATTGGAGAGAGCAGTTATAAGATAGAACAAAGTTGCTTTTTGCTCAAGTCCTCCCAAGTCCAGCTTGTTTATTATACTAAATACAGGTGGATAACTTCGGTGAGTTGAGAGAGGATTGATTGCAAAGGGGAAGGGTACTTGTGGCCAGATCCCAATTAAGAGGCTGTTGTCTAGAAATTAGGCAAAAAGGTAATGGTAAATCTAGCAGGAATTAATGATTGCTTAGATGTGGAAGAAAAGTAAGGTAGATGGCTCATATAAGCTTGTAACGTTTCTAGTCTGAGAGACTGGAAGATGGTGACAATGGAGAGTAATGCCACTTCTACAGATAAATATGTACTCTAGAGAGACTTCACACTTAGGTCAACGATGCCACATTTTTGGAACTATTCAATTGAGTTCCTCCTGAGCCAATGGTCTCTGAGCCAATTTATGAGTCATATAAAAAATCAATCTCATTACTGTTCATGTATCCACTTTTCATTTAATCCATCATTTAACAAATTTTGTTAAGCGTTTCCTATGCATTATGCGCTGTGCTAACTAGTGCAGAGAAAAATTTGCAGGACACAGGGTCAGTCCTCAAGTCACTCACAATCTATCTGCTCCACCCACTCCAGTTAAATATTGGGGTAACCCTGGGTTTTGTCGTCTTACCCCCCTTTAACTCCCTAATGTCATTGTTTTTATACAGAAAAGAGTAGAGTATTGTGTAAAATGGGTATGTGCCACCTTAAGTATATGACCTTACTTCCATTTGCCCATTTGTCTATTTTGCTTTTTGTCCTACAGAATTTAGGCTATTACGACTACATGGTCCAGAAATTTGACCTCTGTCCAAATACGCACTTTCTAAATGTAAGCAGACACTCAAAATCAGTCTAAAAATCATTGGCACAAAAAGTACCCAAACAGGCCCATACAACTGTGTTCTCTCCCACACGCTCTCTTTAACACACATATATACACACGCACACTTGTTCACGCCACTCAGATTCAGTTCAATCTGATAGCAATATGTATCTAGTACTCAGAATATCAAAATTTGGTGCTAAGTCCTCTAAGGGATATAAATTTTAGAAACACAGTTCATTTTTTTCAGAAGCCCACAACTTAGTAGGAGAAATAGATACATTTATAAATAGACATATGTGGTACAAAGTAAAGTGTGAAGTGACATAATAAAAGAATAAACAATTAATTGTAATAAATTAACAAGGGAGAAAGAATCTATACGAACCCCTTATATTTATGTTGCTTGTTTTCTGGACCTCAGGCACAGAGATCTGAGTTAATCATACTCTTCAATGTATTCAGCAAACATCCTTTGAGCACCTACTATGTGGCAGGCACCTTTCTAGGTACTGAGGATACACAACTTTTATTCAAGTTGTGGCAATGGAAAGAATTAAAGCAGGGTGGTGGCAGAGCACATCATTAGATGGCTCTTTAGTTGGGTGACAGAAAGAGCTTCTCTAAGGATATGATTTTTTTTTTAATTTTTTTTTTTTTTTTTTTTGTAGTACGCGGGCCTCTCACTGTTGTGGCCTCTCCCACTGCGGAGCACAAGCTCCGGACGTGCAGGCTCAGCGGCCACGGCTCACGGGCCCAGCCGCTCCACGGCATGTGGGATCTTCCCGGACCGGGACACGAACCCGTGTCCCCTGCCTCGGCAGGCGGACTCCCAACCACTGCGCCACCAGGGAAGCCCATAAGGATATGATATTAAAGCAAGACCTGAATGGCAAGAAGGAGCCCACCCTGAAAAGGAAGATCAGAAGGACAAGCATCTCAGACAAGGGGAACAGCTATTGCAAAAGCCCCAAGCAAGGATGAGTTTCACGTGCAGCAGAGACTAAAAGAAGGCACATGTCCCTGGAACACTGTGGGCAAGGTGGGGAGACTGGAAGGAGATGAGGCTGGAGAGGTGGACAGTGACCAGATAACTAAGGCCAGGCTTTTAAATAATATAAAGTTCGGCTGATCCTTAAATGACTGTGCATGCGTGCACACACAAACACACACACACACACACACACACACACACGTTCCAAAAATGTTTCAAGCATTGGCAGAACTGGTGGAATCTATGAGTACTTGGAAGAAATAACATTCATTTGGATCAAGTTTAAAACTCATTACTTTATATTCACATCTAATACTTAATTTGACTAGGAAAATCTAAGGAACAAAAGGATATTTGCAAACTATACCTAAACTCTAAGCATTACCCATGATATCACTGAACAGAGTTTAGGAAAAGCCATGGGCTCCTAAAGAACAATTAAAAAAAAGAGAGACACCATGATAGCAAGCAGGGTGAGTGGAACAATTCCAACTATGGGGTAAAGAATGGCATTTTTTGCTATGTTTCTAATTAGGCTGGAGATGATTAAGCCACATTCTCATCATTGGTTTTGGATAAGGCCCCTCTCTTATATTGTTATTTTTCCCAATCCCTACTCCATATGTATCCTTCTGACATGTTTGAAATATGTCCTCCATGGGTATGTATCTCTGATAAATACATGGGTTATTTTCCATGAATGTGATTTTAATTAGCCAACATGGAATCGTTCTATGATACTGTTATGTCTTATTCATTTACCCAAGGCTATGTTTAAAGATCTATCCATGTTGCTCTCTGTATCTCTAATTCATCACCTCCAGTTGCTGCAGAGTATTTTGTGACAAAAATTCTTCATATTTTATTTACCCATTCCCCTAGAGATGGATACTAGGTTGCTGCACACTCTCTATATGCAGTGAACATCCTCATAAAGCTGCCCTTATACACAGAGGTGAGCCACTCGGGGGGATTACAGGGCCATAAGGATTACTCTCACCCAACTTCTCATGGTAAGGGTAGATTGTTCTCCCGAATGAATGCACTAGTCCACACGCCCATTATATTTTCATAAATGATTTATATAGAACACAGTGAGTCTCAGAGACATATGGTGAGGTACTCAAGGTCAAATAGATAGTAAGTCTCAGGATTAAGATCCAAATCTTCTAATTCAGTTCTAAGTCTTTTTCCACTGGGAAAATGTCTTTCTGAGGAAGCTTGCCCTTACCCACTGGTTGTGCACAAGCACAGATGCAAAGTTTAGCTGAATTACTCCCTAAGGGGTATAATTACCCTTCATTGCCCCTCATTCAATGATTATTTATTGAATGGCAGCTACAGGAGACACTGCTGTTTTCCTTCATGAGGTCAAGGTTTTATTTCCGTTCATCATCAAAGCACCTACCAAGCAGGTATGTGCTAGGGATACACTCCTTCCTTTCCTAGAAGGAACTTACAATCAAATTTCCTCTCAGAACCACAGTCAACCCTAATACAGGTAGCAGATTTTCGAGAACTTTCTGTAGTACTGTTGTCTTGCGTATGCATGTCATGCTCTCAGAATCCCTCAAAGTTGATCATTTTAGCTGGTCCCTGTTCTCCATTTCCAGAGACTACAAACTCCCTTGAAGTTCAGGTCTCAAATATCCAAGTCAGTAAAGAAGAAAGTTACAAGGCCAGTGGCCAGTACCCAGTGTGTAGCACTGTGATTTTGTTGGGAGTACAATGCTTCATGAGCAAGTATGGCAGAACCATAAACTGGATCCATTTTAGCTGTGGTCGGTTATGCCCTTGGGTTTGAAATAATTACTTTCCTAGACATGTGGTTCCCAGATGAAATTCATGCTGTGATTTGATATTTTTAATGCAAAAAAATTTTTTTCTAGCAGAAATTCATCACCAGCTTGTCAAGGAATTTGATGACTAAAAATAATCTCCCCGTAGAGTGCATGAATGTGGTGTGCAGACTCGGAAAGAAAGAACACACCAGCGAGTCCGTGTGAAATGGAATGACATCACCAATGAACTGGGGACCCACTTTTTGACCTGACTGGTATCCAAAGCCTGTCCCACATGTCAAAAAAATTTTGAATCTATTAAATAATAAATGATTTCAAAGGCTTACTGTGGACACTAGCCTTGAAATGTATTAATTCCCTAAAGGCAATTACAGAGAGTCCAGCACAAGATACTCTTAAAATCTCCCTTTTGATTCTGAGATGGAATTTGCACTTGATCCATGTCTACTCTGTACACAACTAGGTGGAAGGCACTCTTCTCCCTTCAGCAAATGGTTCTCTTAGTTCCTGGGGAAAGAAACTACCCAGTTGCTTCAAAAGAAGAAGAGTACTGAAGCCGGGATTTATCCCTGGGGCATGTGAGCAGCAATGGGTAATGAAAGATGAAAGCTGAGGACACGAACAGATTTATACTGAGTCTCCATGCCCAAGGCCATTATTAAGGCTCTCGGGGCCCGGGGCCAAATTTAATCTGCAAACTTCAAACCCAGGAGTAGAAGCCAACTGGGGGCTGTCCGAGGGAGGGAACCACACAGCTATCTGGGGGAAGAGCATTCTGTGCTTGGGCGGACATTTCTGCAGCTGGAGGCAGCAGCTCGTGGTTTCGAGGAAGTGCCTTGCTGGGTATGGTTGAGGACAAAAAGTGGCAGCAGCTATCTCACCAGGCTAGTTCTGCAATGTAGTTCTAAGAGTTGTTACTACAACGTTAGCCTAAAGCCCGTTTCTTCCAGCCTTTCCAATGCTTAGATGAGCTACTTAATAAATCCCTTTCTGCCTAAACTAGTGAGTATGGATTTTATCATTGAAACCAGGAACTCAGCCCAATTTTAGAATCAGTCTTAGGGTTTTCCTTTGTGCTATTTAGTGTATCCTATTGCTTTATCTGACTTATCAGTTTAAATGAAATCTTTTGACCCCCTGGCTATAAAAGATTAGGAAATATCAGCATAATTATCCTTCTCAATGTTTATTATACAACTTCCTGCTGGCCCCAAAGTCTCCAAGTTTGGGGCAGCTAGCTTTCCTAAATAATCCCTGTGGATAGTCATAATCCTAAATACCAAATCTAGACTTCTTTGTGCCCGGTAGTCTCATTATCCGCCCCACAAACAAGATGCTAGCACAGTAGGAAGGAAGAGCACTGGGGGGAGGATGAGGGATCCTTCCACTGAAACTCAAACCTACTCTGTGTCTAGCTGATTACCCAGGCCCTGGTATGTCTCTCCACAGGATGATGAGAAGATAGAGGACTACTCACCTCATCTCTTCTTGTTGACCCCTGGCGTGTAGGTTTCTTCAATAAAATCTGATCTTTAAGCCATACTGCATGATGTTGACCCTATTTCATCATGTTTCTAAGCCCTGTTTCACCATGGGTGGCGACCACAAAAGGACGCACCTTACATTACAGTGAAGATCATTTCTCAGGATGTAAAAACCCCATAAGTCATCACAGAAGAGATCCATAACTGCAGCTTCGTGAATAAAAAAAAAATCAATAAAGCAACAGTTACTCTAAGCAAAATCCAATGACAAACTGGGGGAATATTTGCACCTCGTATCACAAAGGGCTTATTTCCTTAATATATAATATATTATATATAATTATATATATATTATATAATATAATTATATAATATATATTATATATATATAATATATAATATATATATTATATAATATAAAGAGTTCCAAATCAATAAGACCAACCCTCAATAGGCAAATGGGCTAATAAAATGGATAGACATTTTGTAGAAAAGGAAGTACAAAGGTAACACTAAGACAAGTGATTCTTAGATATACAAAAAGAGAAAATGTTATTTCAAAATATACTAAGACTCCATTTTGTACCTCCTAGAATGGCATAGACCAAAATGTATGATAGTCCATGGTGTTGACAACGATCTGGGGAAATGGGCATGCTTACTGATGGGAGTATGAATTGGTACAACCTCTAGGTATTGTTCAAATGATAAATGCACATACCCTTTTAACCCATATTCCAATCTTAGAGCTTTGTTCTACAGATACACTTGCATATATACAAACTGAATTATATACATTGCAGCACTGTTTGTGACAGCAAAATTTTTTAAATCACCTGAAAGCAGTAAGGAGAATAAGCAACTTCATCTTTGATGAAATGGCTAAGCCGCTTTCACCATGAACCTTAATATATATGAAGAAAGACTGTTTTCTATGGTGATAATCCAACCTGAGAAAGGAGATTCAGGCAGGGAAATTGCATATTGCAGAGCTGGCAGAACTCAGCTCAAACATAAGTGGATTCCTGAGGTGCAAAACCAACAATACTTGCTTAGAACAAGAATTGGTGCAGGTCAGCTGTTGAAGTTTCCTCGGATCCTTTTGGAGACCACAGAGGGCAGGGGCAGCAGGTGAGGAAAGAAGGTTAACAGACCCACCATGGTGATGTCAGGTAGAAGAATGGCTGTCAGTAATAAGCTGCCCTGCAGTTGCTAACCTTCTCTGAAGAGGAGGAAAAGCTAGACCAGCTCACACAAGCACACATACAAACCCCGCTGATATCATGGGGGCTCGGGGAGAGGTTTGGCACTCTGCTCTGGTCCCTTCGCCACAAGAATTTCAGCAGATAGGTCGTCTCAGCAGAGGTGTCTCAGAAGACACTATTCATATCATATTCTGTGTGAACGGCGCCCCCTGGAGAGAATACAATATGGATGTTGTCCTTTGGAAATGGGTAGTGTATCAGCCCTGCAGGAAAAAGTGCCCTTACTAAAGGTGGGAAATAATCAAAAGGGGAAGAGCACAGCGCTTTACAAAAATACAAGAAAAAAGAAGGAAATCAAGAGGGAAAAATGACTAGCAGATAAAGAATAACCTATAAAGAACACACAAGAAAGGCTTGAGAAAAAAAGCAAAACAAACGAAAATGAACATTTTGAATTGTCAACAAGAATATGTCCCAATAGGGGCTTCCCTGGTGGCGCAGTGGTTGAGAGTCCGCCTGCCGATGCAGGGGACACGGGTTCGTGCCCCGGTCCGGGAGGATCACACATGCCACGGAGCGGCTGGGCCCGTGAGTCATGGCCGCTGAGCCTGCGCGTCCGGAGCCTGTGCTCCGCAACGGGAGAGGCCACAACAGTGAGAGGCCCACGTACCATAAAAAAAACAAAAACAAAAACAAACAAAAAAAAGAATATGTCCCAATAAAGTTACTGGTCTTTAATGATAACGAAAAAAAAATACTTTGAGCATTCATGCAAAATTATCAACTAATCTATAAAGGGAAAAAGTTTCAGATGAGCTTTAGACTTCTCCATAGTCACATTCAACAACAGAACACAGTGAGGCAATCCTTATAAAGAAAGGAGTGTGATCCAAGATTTTCATACTCAGCATATTTAATATAAACGCAACAGACAAATATTGTCAAAGATGCCAAAAGTCAGGGAATATACAATTGTCCCTTGAATAACACAGGGGTTTGGGGCACTGACCCATGTGCAGTCAAAAATCTGCATATAACTTTTAAATCCCCCCAAATTTAACTACAAATAGCCTACTGTTGACCAGAAGCCTTACTGATAACAAAGTTGATTAACATATATTTTGTATGTTATATGTATTATATGCTGTATTCTTACAAAAAAGTAAGTTAGCGAAAAGAAAATGTTATTACTAAAAACATAAGGAAGACCCTGAGAAAACCATAATTCAAAAAGACACATGCACCTCAATGTTTATTACAAACTATTTACAATAGCCAGGACATGGAAGCAACCTAAATGTCCACTGAAAGATGAACGGGTAAAGAAGATATGGTACATATACACAGTGGAACATTACTCAGCCATTAAAAGGAATGAAATTGGGTCATTTGTAGAGATGTGGATGCACCTAGAGACAGAGTGAAGTAAGTCAGAAAGAGAAAAACAAATATCATATATTAACGCATATATATGGAATCTAGAAAAATGGTACAGATGAGCCTATCTGCAAAGCAGAACTAGAGACACTGACATAGAGAACAAACGTATGGACCCCAAGTGGGGGAAGGGAGGTGGGATGAATTGGGAGATTGGGACTGACATGTATACACTGCTATGTATGGAATAGATAAGTAGTAAGAGCCTTCTGTACAGCATGGGTAACTCTGCTCGATGCTCTGCAGTGACCTTGATGGGAGGGAAATCCAGAAAGGAGGGGATATGCGTATACATATGGCTGATTCACTTTGCTGTACAACAGAAACTAGCACAACATTGTGAAGCAACTATCCCCCAATTTAAAAAAAAAAGAGAGAACATATATCTACAGTACTGTACTGTATTTATCAATACTGTAAGTTTACATCATGTTTACAAGATGAATTGTCTGTCAGTGCCTACATCAATATTGTTTTGCATGATACAAAACACTACGATGATCGGCTGATACTGTTCTTCCAATTACAAGAGAGGCGCACTAAACTGTAACGTAATTCTTTTAAGGTAAAGTTATAAAACAGTAAGAAAACTAACACATTATTAAGTTTATATTAAATATCACTCACCTTATGCCTAGGTAGGGATAGAATCTACACTTCAATCCAAGTCTTGCACACAATGTTCTACACGATGAATACTTAGGTGATGATAATGATGATGATGACACAAAAATGTCTCATACAGTTCTTGCCATACAATTATTAGATTTTCACACAAACACACTCACATACATACACAGCAGATAAGTTTATTAAAGGTACAGCATGATGACTGTTTACTATTCATTAAGTGAAAGTGGATCGTCATAAAGGTCTTCATTCTTTTTTCTTTTTTTAAAATTAATTTATTTATTTAATTTTGGCTGTGTTCTTCATTGCTGAATGTGGGCTTTCTCTAGTTGTGGTGATTGGGGGCTACTCTTCGTTGTGGTGCGCAGGCTTCTCATCGAGGTGGCTGCTTCTCTTGTTGCGGAGCACGGGCTCTAGGTGCATGGGCTTCAGTAGTTGTGGCGCGAGGGCTCAGTAGTTGTGGCTCGCAGGCTCTAGAGTGCAGGCTCAGTAGTTGTTGTGCACGGGCTTAGTTGCTCCACGGCATGTGGGATCTTCCCAGACAAGGGCTTGAACCCGTGTGCCCTGCATTGGCAGGCGGATTCTTAACCACTGCACCACCAGGGAAGTCCAACATCTTTATTCTTGCCATCTTCATGTTGAGCAGCCTGAGGAAGAGGAGGAAGAGGAGGGGTTGGACTTGCTGTCTCAGGGGTGGCAGAGGTGCAAGAGGTGGAGAAGATGGAAGGGGCAGCAGGAGAGACAGGCATATTCAGTGTAACTTTACAGAAAGACATCATGATTTCTGCCTGACTTATTCCTTCTTCATTTCTCTTAAAATGTTTCTATACGGTACCAGTCATTCTTCCAGCATTTGCTTTAGTTTCAGTGCCCATATCATAGAAGGGTCCACGTCATAAAAGAAGTCAAAACCAGTCTTGAATAATCAAAATCCTTCTGCCAGATTGTCTAAGGTCCGTTTGTTTTCTGGCACTGCTTCTTCTACATCTTCTTCCTCATCGTCTGGCACTTGTTCCAAAGAACTCATACCCATCAAGTCATCTTCTGTTAATTCGTCCGGTATGATGTCTATTATATCTTAAATTTCTCCAAGATCTATGTCCTGAAATCCTTCACTCCCTCCCCCAACCTTTTTTGCCCTATCCACAATCTCTTTCTTGACTCCGTTGATTGGCTCTGTCATAAATCCAGTGAAGTCACACACGGCATCTGGACACAGTTTTCTCCAGCAGGAATTTATTATTTGGGGCTTGATGGCTTTCACAGCTTTTTCTCTAACAACGATGGCATCTTCATGGTGTAATCCTACTAGACATTCATGATGTTCTCTCTACTGGGGTTCTCTTCCATAGGGTTGACGATCCTTTCCAAAGAGTATTGTGTGTAATGAGCCTTAAAGGTCTTTATGATCCCCGACCTACAGGCTAAATTAGAGACGTTGTGTTTGGGGGCAAGTAAACCACTCAAACAGCTCACCTTTGGTGTTGAACTCACGGGGTTCTGGGTGGCCAGGGACATTGTACAATATCAAAAGAACTTTAAAAGGCTTACTGGAAAGGTGCTTCCTGACTTTGATGGAACCAATCCAAAAAAAGGGTTCTTATTGTCCAGGCCTTCTTGTACAATCAAAAGATTGGCAGCTGGTGTTTATCTCTTCCCTTCAAGGCTTGGGGGTTAGCAGATTTATAGATACAGGCAGTCCTGATTGTAAACCCGACTGCATTTGCACAGAACAGCAGAGTGAGCCTATCCCTTCCAGCCTTAAATCCTGGTGCTTGCTTCTCTTCCTTACTAACAAATGCCCTTCACGGCATTTTTTTTTTTTTCCAGAATAGGGAACTTTCATCTGCATTAAAAACCTGTACAGGCAGATACCCTTTCTCATCAGTGGTTTTCTTAATGGTGTCTGGGAACTTGTCTGATGCCACTTGGTCAGCAGAAGCTGCTTCTCTTGTTATCTTGACGTTTTGAAAGCCAAACCTCTTTCTAAAATTATCAAACCATCCTTTGCTGGCATTAAATTCTCCAGCTTTAGATGCTTCACCTTCCTTTTGCTTTAAGTTGTCATAGCATGACCTTGCTTTTCCTTGAATTATATTAGAGTCTATAGGTATGCCTTTCTTATAGCAATCGTGCACCACATAAAACTGCATCTTCAAGGCCAGGTAAAAAGGTATTTCGCAAAAAAGTGCAAGGTTTTCGCCCCTGCTGGTGTAGCTGCAGCAACAGCGGCTTCACGAGTTTCCTTTTCTTGTTTAAATGGCCCTTAACGCTGGGTTCATTTATCTTGAAATGGCTGCAACCACAGCTGCAGACCTCCATCTACGGTACATATCAAGCAATTTAACTTTTTCTTGTATCGTCATGCCTTTTCTCTGTTTCTTGGGAGCACTTCCAGCATTGGTAGTGGCACTTTGTGTGATTCCCATGTGTTATTCAAGGTTGCAGTATTGAAGTAAACACGAAGAAAAATATGCGAGACCCGCAGGAGATCACTTTTTACTACGACGTGCAATTTACTGGAGCCACCAACTGCTCATGCGGAGAAAATGTGTCACCCAGCATTTTATGTGAGCTCAGCACGATAGCAACAGGAGGTGGCTACGAAATTACTACAGCAGTACAGTATGTACCACAGTTGATTGTATGCAATTATGCCTTAATACCGATCTTTACTTTTGTTTACATTTCACTCAGCTGCGAATGGCGCAGTGTTTATTTGCATAAGTTTTGATAAATTTTAACTTTTTATAATAGATTTGTTTATTTTTTTGGTAGTAAGTGATAAAATGGACTAGTACCTACATAATACTTTATGCATTCATGACATACCTAACTTTTTCTTAATTTTTTTTGATATTTCTAGGCTACACAATTTATCTGTGAGATTTTACCATTTGTCACAAATCTCAAAAAAATTTTCTAACACATTTATTGAAAAAAATCCATGTGTGAGTGAACTCTCAGTTTGAGCCCATGTTGTTCAAGGGTGAACTGTTGTTCCTTTCTGGAAGAAAGTACTACAGGACAACCTTTAGCCAACCAAGAGACGATGGAGAATTTGGAGAGGTGCATTCATTAGATTAGAGCATAACACAAAAGACAAAGAAGAAGGCTCCTGCCCAGAAACTTACTGAAGACTCTTGACAGAAGCTGAGAGTGAAGCTTGTCAGAGGGGATCACCAAAGTACGAAAGCCATGGCTCTGAATTGAGAGAATACAGAGCAAACTGCCTGGACTGGGCTAAACTGGAGAAGCAGCCAGACCTCAGATGGGTTTTAGGGCCAGGAGGGAAGGTGAATGGCCCAGGAAGTGCCATAAGGCCTCACCTGGCTGAGAGAACCAGGCCACAAGTCCTAGACCCCAGACTTCATCTGTGAGAACAAAGTAGCAAAGAGCACCCAGGCACCCCTGAGATCAGCAAGTACCAGATAGCATGTCTGAATCAGTCCCTCCCCGCAACACCACAGGGGAGAAACAATAGCTCTGTCCCTCTACAAATCGAAACCAGGCTTAGGAACAGCAGGAGGGCACAGAGCAATTTTATCCAGTAAGAATAAACACTAACGTATATTAATTAAACGCTTAGTGTGTGCTAAGCATGGTTATAAGCTCTTTACATGTATTAACTCATTTAATCGTCACAACTCTAAGAGGTAAATATTATTTTTACGCCCATTTTAGAGATGCAGCAACTGAAGCACAGAGAGGTTAAGTAGAATGCCTCGGGCCACACAGAAAGTAAGTGGTTGAGCTGAAACATAAATACAGACAGCCTGGTTCCAGAGCCCATGCTCAAACCATTGCGTAAATGGGTTATTTAAATCAGTCAACAAAGATAAATCTGAATCTTTATAACTATGGAACTGGTGAAGCAAATTATGTTATACCCCTTGAAATTTAATGTAGACATTACAAGGAAAGAAATAGCTTTATATGTGCTGGTGTGTAATGATCTACAATATATATTAAGTGGAAAGAACAGAGTACAGAAAAGTGTGTTACATGCTACCTTTATAAGCAAAAGGTTTCATAGACACATGTACTTGTACCTGTATCGATACTTCTGGAAACATACTCCAGATCTCAAAATAGTTGTTACTTTTGGAGGGAGGGATAAGGAATCCAAGTGATCAGGGTTGAGGAGAAACCTGCTTTTCTGGCTCCTCCCTTTTGTGCCTTTTGAATTTTATACCATGCGCATATGTTGCCTAATCAAAAACAGGTGACCTAAATAGAGACAAAGACAGCTGAGGGGCCTCCCAGGGACATGAGATAATAAAGGCCATTTCACCAATTTGAGTGATGCCCTCTGGCAGGGAGAAAGTTTTGCTAGCAATAACTACAAGTAAAAGGAATTTCCTTCAGAAGAAAAAGAGAAAACAACATGACAGGATGTGTAAATGGGAGGTTTGACTCATGCACCTAGTTTTGATAGATTTCAGATTCCAACGTGAGGTGTGAGGCCATGTGGGAACTTCAAAGCAGGTGCCAAGAACAGGTTAGACAAGGAGCCCACATTGAGGCCCTACCGTGTTGAGAGAGGAGAGAGGAAGAACATTGGGAGGATGGTTCCTCTGAAGGGAGCTTTGAAACCTTCCCCTCAAAGGTAAGGGAGCTTCAGTAGGATGCCCTGGAGACCCACTCCAAGTAGGGTTGCTTACAGGGGCCCGTGACTGAGAAAGCTAAAGGTGACACAGGGGCTGCCCACACCCACAGCATGAGCAGGACCTCTCCTGCTGTCCAGACGTCATTTCAGTGGGTCCTGCCCTCGAGGGCAGCTTTGTGGTGTGAGGGGACATAGGTAGAAAGCAGACTGGTAGGAGCGGTGCCAAGAAGAGAGCAGATGCAACCAATCAAAAGAAAGGGCGCGGGCTTCCCTGGTGGCGCAGTGGCTGAGAGTCCGCCTGCCGATGCAGGGGACACGGGTTCGTGCCCTGGTCCGGGAAGATCCCACATGCCGCGGAGCGGCTGGGCCTGTGAGCCATGGCCGCTGAGCCTGCGCGTCCGGAGCCTGTGCTCCACAACGGGAGAGGCCACAACAGTGAGAGGCCCGCGTACAGCAAAAAAAAAAAAAAAAAAAAAAGAAAGGGCGCTTCTCAGGTCACAGGATGGGTCAGTGAAGGCCCAGGAGCAGAATGCATGAAGGACATAGAAAACTGCCCATGAGAGTGGGCATCACTAGGCCCGGAGAAGGGAAGCCAGCCAGCATCCACCAGGAAGCAAGGCACTTTCTTACCACTCACTTCGCTCCTTGCTCCCATGCCTGCTCTTGGCTCCTCACAGACAGTGTCCAGCTGGGGGAGGCACGTGAGCAAGAGACGCTGTTTCCCCCTCTCACCTTTCCTGGATCACAGACTCTCACCTGCAACAGGCCGCAGCTGAAGTAAGGGATAAGCTTTAATTACTAGGTTGAGGTTGTGTTTCGGACTTAAAGCCACCATAAGGATTCTTATTACCTGAAAGTGAGCAGAATGTGATGCAAGTGCTGGAATCTCCACCCAGAGGGGAAGGCAAGGGCTTCCCTCCCACAGAGAGCTTTAAAAAGAGAGTAGGAAATAAAAATAAGTTGCTTCTATGGTCACAAAGTACAAGTCCTGCTTGTTCAGTGAGCTGGTTACACAAAAGGATTGGTGTGAAAGAGAAAGAATTAAAAGGCTGCCAATATGTATGACTTCTACCAATTATCCATGTTTGAAAAAGTCATGTATAATGACAGAGTACACAAAATGTTTAATATCAATATGCAAATTAAAATCAAAGGCAGTGGATGGACCTAGAGTCTGTCATACAGAGTGAAGTAAGTCAGAAAGAGAAAAACAAATACCGTATGGTAACACATATATATGGAATCTAAAAAAACGCAGACGCAGACATAGAGAATGGACTTGAGGACACAGGGAGGGGGAAGGGTAAGCTGGGACGAAGTGAGAGAGTGGCACGGACATATATACACTACCAAATGTAAAACATAGCTAGTGGGAAGCAGCTGCATAGCACAGAGAGATCAGCTCGGTACTTTGTGACCACCTAGAGGGGTGGGATAGGGAGGGTGGGAGGGAGACGCAAGAGGGAGGAGACATGGGGATATATGTGTATGTATAGCTGATTCACTTTGTTATACAGCAGAAACTAACTCACCATTGTAAAGCAATTATACTCTAAAAAAGATGTTAAAAAAAAATTCTTTGCTGAAACATTTCAGGTAGTTCAGGGTATTTTGGGGCATGAGCCACCCATCTCCTTGCATGGCCCTGCAATAAATCTTTCTCTGCTCTAAAAAAAAAAAAAAAAAAAACTAAGGCAGTGACCAGTACTCACCTGGTACAAGCTCATAATGGATGACTTCATTATACCCTTATGTCCATTGTCCCATATGTAAGAAGGCATATTGAGTCACTCTTCTCCCCCTATTTCCATCTCCCTCTTCCTGGAGGTTCTCTCCTAAACATTCTATAAATTTATTTATCCAAATAAATCAAGTAAAGTTTTCTGTGCCCTCATTTTTAGTTCACAAGCTGTCTTCTGCTGTATTGGGGGCCAAATAACACATTTTATTTCTCCATGCCATGTGAAAATAAAGTAATTTTTAATTTTCTTACATCCCACCTCTTCTCCATTACATCCTGAAATATAGAGATCTCTACTGAATATTACATGTGCGGTTTGGAGATTAGATCACTGAAACTGTGAATGTATTCTTCATTTTAGTATGATGTGATAGTTTTGGAAAGATAAGGCAGGAAGCACCCAGAAGTGACTTTATATTTTTCCATGTGCTTGAAATTAACTGATGGATATTCTCATATATTAATTAGAGAGACCCAGGTCAGTTATATTATAGATAATAAAACATTTACTCTTGGGACTTCCCTGGTGGTCCAGCGGTTAAGCCTCCGCACTCCCAATGCAAGGGGCCTGGGTTCAATCCCTGGTCAGGGAACTAGATCCCGCACGCGTGCTGCAACAAAGATCTCAAGTGCCTCAACTATTTGGCACAGCCAAATAAATAAATAAATATTTTTAAAAAAATTTACTCTTAATCCTTGTAGATTGTTCAAAGACTATACAGTTAATTGCACAGACACGTGCATTTTATTTTTGTTTCCAGACAATACATCTCTGATTCCTTTGCAAAGCATGACAATCTCCTGAGCCAAAACCTAATTTTGGAAGTTTAGTTCTCCTGGAGGAGAATTTTGTTTATACAGTGCACTCCCAGTGGTTGACAAAGGTTTAAGTGTTTGTTGTGTGTGTGTGTGTTGAGGGGTGCAGTTCTTATGTGATGTTTCTGTGAACATCGTTCCCCAAAGTTTTGTAACTTATATACCAAACAAGGACTAATTTCTTAATATATCAAGAGTGCTTACTTGATATGAATAAGAAGACCAACCGACAGTAGAAAAATGGACCGAAAAAGAAAAGGTTTGGATCATTCCCAGGAAAGGACATCTAAATGAATCTTATACAAATGAAAAGCTTCATCATAATAAGAGAAATAAAATTTTAAATGATAATGTAATACCACTTTCACCTACAGATGGATAAAGATCAAAAAGTTTGATGACACATCTGAATTGACAAGATTGTAGAAAAGCAGGTACACATATCTACACAACTTTCTCAAAAGGGCTATTTGGCAGTATCTATCAAAATGACAAAGGAAGATATGTGTTAGTCAAAACTTGCAGAACTGTATACTAAAAAGGGTAAAATTTGCTGTACATAAGTTATACCTTAATTTTTTTAATGAAAAAAGTTAATGTCAGTTGCCTCACAAGAAATTCTATATTGCCTTTAAAGAGAATGAGGGACTTCCCCCGTGGCGCCGTGGTTAAGAATCTGCCTGCCAATGCTGGGACCACGGGCTCGAGCCCTGGTCCGGGAAGATGCCACATGCCGCAGAGCAACTAAGCCCATGCGCCACAACTACTGAGCCTGCACTCTAGAGCCCGTGCTCTGCAACAAGAGAAGCCACCGCAATGAGCAGCCTGCGCGTTGCAACGAAGAGTATCCCTGGCTCACCGCAACTAGAGAAAGCCCGCATGCAGCAAAGAAGACTTAACGCAGCCAAAATTAAACAAATACATAAATTTATAGAAAACAACAACAAAAAAAGAAAGAATATATTAAGTATGTAAAATGGAGAATACTAATTCAAATTCTTCTATATTGTATTATATGATGAGTGAACATTATTATTTGGAGAAAAGACAGCAAAAATATTAGACATAACAAGTTATAAGTGCATTTATTCCCTAACAAGTATTTTCCATATTAATTTTTATGACATGTTCAGTATCTGAGGACACTTCTTGGTCATAAGAGATTCTGAACATTTGTATAGCTTTTGATAGCAGGTTAGATCTCTTTTGACAGCAAGTGAGAAAAGATCTGATCCAAATACTGGCTTAAACAAAACAGGAACTTACTTGATTATGTAACTGAACAGTCCAGGAATAGGGCTTGCTTCTACGCTGCTGTCTTGGATTGAAGGCTGAAAAGTATCACCAGGGTGCCTCTCACTCTCTCTCAGCTCTCTCTCTCTTCACAGGTCAGTTCTCACAGGGTTCCCCCTTAAGATGTCAAGATGGCTACAGCAACTCTGAGCCTTGCATTAAACATAAAAATCTAGCAGGACAGAGAATGAATCTCTCTCCCAGAAGTCCCAGCAAAAGTATCATTACTTCTCATTGATTCTGAATCAGTCTGGCCAGGGGAATGCAATATTTGGATTGATTTAGATCACAAGCTCTGTGCCTGAGCCAGGGGTGAAGCCACAGCCAAAGCAACCACACTGGGGAGGCAGGGATTTCCACAGATGGGAATGAGAGTCCAGTTACCAGCAGAAGGGTGGCTGCATGGTGGGCAGAGAACAGCTGTCAGTAAACAGCAGTAGCCTAGATAATTGGCGTGCAATGGAAATCCAGTAGGAATGAGGATCTACCGAGAAAGAGAGGCACACCGAGAGAATGAGGGTGAAAATACGAGATGTTTACAGCCATCACTTGACATTAATATTTTAAATTAAAAAGTCAGTGTTTCTGGACTTGATATGCAATTTCAAAAACAAAGAATAATTCATGTTCCTGGACTTGATGTGCAATTTCAAGACTCAAGAATAATTGCTTTATTCTTCAAAACTAAAAAAAACAAAAAACACTTCGTAAAATGAGCTTTGAGAAGAAAATTTTATCCTGAGAATTACTGCAAGTAGAAGATTACTCTCATGTAAAAGCATGTCAGAAATAAAAGACAGTGCTGGGAATCAGCTACTCAGTTCTAGATGGAATGTCTAATTTGAAAATGATTTATTCTTTTCCATGTAAGGCTCTTCTATAATATGTAAACTGGAGGTGATTTGTACAACTCGTGTAGTGCTAAGAGCTAGAGTAAGAAGTTTGGGTTAGAAGCAGAGTGACTTTTAAAAATAGTTTTACAGTCCGTTTCTATATTCTTCAAGTACTTAATGGCAAGAAATGTAGTCCAAAAAGTTTTTCTAAGTCACTGAAGAGAATGAATAATTATCAGAGGAAGAAAAACATTTTACTAGTTTCTGAAGAGGCATTATCCTGCCTTGGCACAGGGCCAGGTGGATTTAGTGTGTATAATTTCTCCTGAGCTCCTCTGGCAAGGCTATTAGTAGCCTACCCAGCAGCTATTGCCCACTTCTTTCTGGCTTAATAATAATAATAATAATTACATGCATAAAATAAAAGCCCTATTTTGATTGGGCAATGATGTGCCCATTTTCAGAGCTTAAGCAAATCATGTCACTCTCACTTCCCTTTTGTGAGTCTAGCGATGGACATGAGGTCAAATTCAGGCCCAAGACGTTTGCTGGGAGCCTCAATGTTTCTTCCTGCTTAGGGAGACTTAAGAGAAAGAGAAAGCCCTTTTGCTTGTCTCCTTCCTTCCTGCTTGGGACTCGGCGCTCTGAGGATACACTGTGTAGAGCAGCTGCGCCATCTGGTGGCCAGAACGGGCAGGACAAGGGAACAGCCCTTGTGCCCGACCGTCATCCAGCTGCTGAGCACCCCAGTCATCACCTGCTTTCACACGTTTTCTTAAGTGGCATATTATGGGTCATGTGCTTTGAGCAGTTTTAGTCGGATATTCTGTTTCTTTCAGCCAAAGTCATTCCTAAATGATATGGCTCCTCCTCAAATTTCTGACTCGGGATTGCCATAATAAATACCACACAGTTAAATTTTCCTCACAAAGACTAAAACAAAGGACTAAATAAATAAATAAATAAAACAAAGGACTGACCTTCAAAACTTCATTCTTGACGAACCACTATTTCTTACACTGACCTATTTATTTAAGTTTGATCCAGTGTTCGCCCTTGGAAAATAAAATTCAAGCCAGACCCTTTTTTTTATCATTTCCTTTGGAAAGCTATTAAATAAATTACTGAGATGACATTCCGTCACAGCTGACACCTGTCCTCCTGTTTCAAATATGACAATCAGTAAACTTTGAGGAGGAAAGTGGACAAGGAAAAACCCTCACTCAAAGACATGCGGAGATACTGCAGACCTCCCCGACAAAAGAGCTTGAGTATAGACAGAATGACAGGACTTTGTAAAGAAAACTTAAGTATCAAACGGAATTCGACTAGATGACCTTTAAGGTTCCTCTCAGCTCTAAGATTCAAGGATTTTAATGGTCTTGGATCTCAAGCTTTTTTTTTTTTTCTTTTTTTTTTTTGGCTGCGCCACATGTCACACATCCTGCAGAATCTTAGTTCCCAAACCAAAGGGCCCAGGTCCTAACCACTAGACCGCCAGGGAATTCCCCTGGATCTCAAATCTTAAAACTGAAAAATGTTTTGTGTACGACTCTGCAAAACATTTTATTACCATCTTCTCTGCTTAAATATTTAATATATACCTATTCTTTGCTTTCTGACTCCTTATTCCCTATCTTTAACATCATGTAACCCAAATTCTATATCACACCTCTATACTAAAAGTGTTCTTAGTTTACTAATGACTGAAGATTCAAACTAAATCCAACACATTTTTCTTAATCTTTTTTAAATTAGATAATTTTTGCAAACGTGCAAAGAATCTCCATGTATTTTTTAGAATCCTCATTCTTGTATAAATGCCTACAAAATTAAAATTTGAATTCCTTGGTACCATTGGTATATTTGTAGCCCATATCTTTCTTGTCAGTTTTTGCATATGCCTTGCATTTTTTCCCCCAGCTTTATATTGAGATACTATTGACATATAACAAGAAAATTTAAGGTGTACAACGTGATGATTTAATACATGTATATATTGCAAAATGATTACCACAATAAGGTTAGTTAACACCACCATTCCCTCACATAATTATCTTTTTGTGTGTGTGGTGAGAACATTTAAGATCCACTCTCAACAACTTTCAAGTTGTTAATCAATTAATCAAGTTGTACCGTTAATTATAGTCACCACACTGTACATTAGATCCTCAGAACTTATTCATCTTAGAGCTGGAAGTTTGTGCCCTTCTTAATCTTTATCCTCCCTGGACTGTCTATTTTCCAACCCCTGCATGAAATTCTCTCCTTCCTTCCATCACATTCCTGAAACTTGAGGGTTTTTATTTTTCTTTGTAATCTTTATTAAGATACAACCAAAACATCTGGGGGAACTTTTTAAAATTGCACACATCCAAACTCCAGTCCCAGAATTATGATTCAGTGGGGCAGGTGTGGGGTGCTTTGACCAAACAACCTATGTTTTTAGGGTACACGTTTCCCCTAATCTCTTCTCCCATCAATTCTGTTTTGTAAGCAGGGAAGAAATGGGAAATGGCTGTTCTTAGGCTACCAAGTTCTGTTCAACATCACACAGTTAAATTTGGGTTTTATGCTACTGAGGAAAAAGGGTTGGCCTTGCTATTAAAAGAGACAAAGGGGAACTTCTTTGCAAATAAGAAAATATCCACTCACCAGAAGGAAAAGAATGATAAATTAAGCTTTGTTAAAAGTAATAACTTCTACTTACCAAAAGACACCATTAAGAGAATGGAAAGGTAAGCCACAGAATGGGGAATTATATTTGAACCATATATTATTGAAAAGAGGCTTGTATCCAGAATGTATAAAAAACTTACAAAGCAGTAAGAAAAATATGGACAACTCAATATTTATGAGGAATTCTGGAAACTGCCTGTGGGAGAGCCAGTTTTCAAACATTTACTGGCCCTAGAGGATGTGAAGCCATCTTACAAAAATGTTAGCCAAGTAAGAACTTTCTAACTCCCCGTCTTGCCTTCCTACCTCACTCCTGTTCTCACCTCTCTCACAGCTCCTTGCAGAGTTACAAAGAGCACAGAGCTTATAGGTCGGAGGTGAGTAAGAATAAGAAGAGCAGTACACACAGGTGTGTACTTGCAGCAGGTACCAGAAGGGAAAACTTAATTACTGACTTGAGGTTATTTTCACACAGCATTTTAGGGATATTTTCACTAGGTATAAAATTCTGGGTTGGCAGCTCTTTAGCTCAGCACATTAAAGGTATCATTACTCAATCTTTTGGCTTCAGTGCTGCTATTAAGAGCAGCAACTTAAGCTGCTCTTAATAGTTTCTCTTTGCCTTTGGTTTTCTTGGTTTCCCTATGATGTGACTATGTGTGGCTTTCCTTTTACAAGTCTTCTTGTGATTCACCAGGCTTCTTGAATTCGTAGGTTGAGGTCTAGAGCTGAAAGATTCCCAGCCATTATCTCATTAAATGTTGCTTCTGTCCCATTGTCTTTTACTTCTTTTAAAACTCCAATTAAACAAGTTAGACATTTTCATTCTGCTCTCTTTTCTTCTTCCATTGTTTTTTCTCTTTGTGCTTCATTCTGTGTGGTTTCTTTTGTCTTCATGTACACTAATTCTTTCTTAACTGTATCTAATTTGTCCTTAAATGCATTCGCTGATTTCATTTAGGTTACTCTATTTTTTACTATTAGAAATTCTATTTGGTTCTTTTTCAACTCTGATGTGTTACTTTTTAAAAATTCTGTACAGTTTTCTACTAAAATATTCAAGCTTCCCTTTTATCTACTTCACTTTGATAAGCATAGCTGCTTTACAATCTGTATCTGGAATCCTTGAGGATCTGTTTTAGTAGTCTGTTATATTTTATTTTTCTTGTTCATGGCATTTTTCATCTTGTATACCTGATTCTTTTTTACTGTGTCCTGACAATTTTATTTTTAATTATTTGTAAAAATAATTTGAGGCCTGCAGTGATGTTCTCTTTCGCCAAAGAGAATTTTCATTGCTTCTGCCAGGCAGTTGGAGGCACAAACAATCCAAGATTACCCTAATCCA
This sequence comes from Stenella coeruleoalba, assembly GCF_951394435.1. Classification (NCBI taxonomy): domain Eukaryota; kingdom Metazoa; phylum Chordata; class Mammalia; order Artiodactyla; family Delphinidae; genus Stenella; species Stenella coeruleoalba. Next base: position 71,414,316 of record NC_137159.1, read on the forward strand.
ATTTCACAGATTGACATTTTCTGGGCTGCACAGATGACTCAAGAGCAGACTGCAGTACAATTTACCCTTATTTCTAGTGTCCATCCTTCTAGTCTCAACCCAAGGTGCAGGGCCCTTACTGTGGTGGGCCATGGACTCCAACTTTTGTCTTCCTAGCCCCAAAGGCAGTCAGGTCTCTCAACTCCCTGTTCTGTATTACTAGACATCCTCAGAACAAAGTGACACCACTTCCAGGCACATCTCTGTGGATTTTCCTCTTCTCCAGGACCTTAGCCTAGGAATTTCTCACTATTTGTTAATTTGCTATTTCTAGAAAGATGATGTTATATCTTGTTCAGCACTCTAGCTGTCTTCAACGGAGGATTTGTCTAAATTACTTAACTCCTCATTCCTGGAAGTAGAAGTGTACCCTCTACTTTTTCATCTCTTCCTACTTACCATCCTGTATCTTTCTGAGGAAGCATATACTGAGTGGAAACAATGAAAGTTGGGTTCTGGTATTACCTTCTCCATTCATTTGTATGGCTTAGAGCAAATTACCTAACTTTTGGCTCTCAGTTTTGTGGAAACAAATTAAAATTAACCCGTCCATCTCTTTAAGGAAATTAAAGGAAAACACTAAAGGAAAAATATATCATGTAGTCCTAAAAGAACTTTTGTGCTGTTCTCCAAAATGGCTTAGCCTGTGCTGATATATATAGCAAATTGCAACCTTATAAACCAAATAAAAATTTGTTTGGTTACCTAATTATTCAGATTTAATCAAGATGTTAAATAATATTAAATTTGACCATGTTTTATATTAATCATAGGTGATATAGACTTCTATTGTGCTCTCTTCTCATTCAACATGAAAAAATAAGAATTCGTTTGCCATCATTTTTAAAAATAAGAGATACATACAAATATTAAGGTTTCAAATCTGTATGAATGTCAAAGATTATAAATTATGTTTCAGATAATTATGGCAAGTTTAAAACATAGCTAATGTAAGATAGTATTGTTAATGTGTTAACCAGGATAGATTAGTTATGCTGCAGAATTAAATAATCCCAAACTTTTGCTGGTTTAACCCATTAACGTTTATTTTTCACTTACATGAAGTTAGCTGCAAGTACCGTGGCTCCTCTGGACATCTCCCTTCTAAGCACACCTGACATCCAGGCTATTCCCATCTTTTGGTTACACCATCTCGACATTTAGCTTCTACTGTTGTAATGGCAGGAAAAGAGAGAGGCATCAAGAACTAACAAGTGCTCTTTTCTCTACACTTTGTCCCAGAAGTGACACATGTCACTTCCACTCACATCTCATTTGTCATAACTAGTCACATAGACCCACTTAACTACAAGGGAGCTGGGAAATGCATGGGAGGACATGGATATTCAGTGACTAATAAATTATAATAAATTCCATCACTTTAGATGTGATTGAACTTAAAATGAACTCCTTGAAATATTTCCAAGTAGTTGTTCCCAAAACAATAGGAAAATCATGGTGTGATTTCCAACATTTGAAGAAGCAAATCCTCTGCTGTCTCCCCCCTGCAGTGGTTAATTTTTTAAGAGGCTCTGACAGCTTCAAAACATAAAACACAGCATGGAACTTTGTTTATTCTTGGATAGTTGCCTTATATTTAAAAGGCAGGAGTTGGATTAAATGATCTCTAATGTCACTTAATCCTTGAAATGATTGTTTAAACAACCAAAAACAGTTATTTTCTATTTCAACTTGGAATCATTTTAATTCAGAATTCTGATTTTCTTAACCAAAACCAATTATGCACTAGAAGTTCCAGCCCCTTGGAAAAGAACATTTGATAAGTGAACTAGCGATAAGGTAAATCTCATGCAACTGGTTTGTGTCACACAGGATTTCTCTACTAGGACCTTCATTTTTTTTTTTTTTTTTTTTTCTTTTTGCAGTATGCAGGCCTCTCACTGTTGTGGTCTCTCCCGTTGCGGAGCACAGGCTCCGGACGGACGCACAGGCTCAGCGGCCATGGTTCACGGGCCCAGCTGCTCCGCGGCATGTGGGATCTTCCCGGACCGGGGCACAAACCCGCATCCCCTGCATCGGCAGGCGGACTCTCAACCACTGCGTCAACCAGGGAAGCCCCGGACCTTCAGTTTTTTAATGAAGGCATTTTGTTAAGTAACATAAGTTAAAAAAATATGGAAACACCATTTCTCAGGTGCAATGGCAAGGGGTAAGACCAGTTTATTCAAAAAATTAACATGAGCTTACATCATTAAAGCTTTGCTCTTCATATATAAGTTAGCGTGCCTGAGTTTTAGCAGGAGAATTCTTTAGTAAGAAAATTTTGCTAAGTTTGTTAATAATGTTTCCTGTGTTCTGTTTATTGGTAAGATGTTGAGAGACTACTGGTAATAATCTCTCAACTTTTCATTGCAAAATCAGATCCTAGAGGGTCTAAACAGGTAGATGAAGCAGATACTTGGGAGTTATGGAGACAGGATGGAGCTTGTTTAAAGTGGGGACCAGTACCAGCATATTGTTATGCAAGAATTTGGGTTCACGGTGTCAAGATCTTCCAATTTAGGAGTGAAGGAAAGAGAGCTGTTAAGAAGGGAAGGAGGATGCTGGTTTAGAATGGAAGAGGCAGGGATTGTTGGGAGAAGGGAGAAAGACATTAGCTTGATTTCTACACTTTCCTTCCCTCTCTCGGTCAAGCAATGTCCTCCTTATGTGAGATGTAAGAGGAAGGGAAACTAGGAAAGCAAAGGCTGTTGGATAGACAAAAGTAAAAGTTAGGTAACAAGGCTCTCTTAGAAGTCAAAGACCAAAAATAAAAGAGGCAAGGATTAATAACAATAGTAATAGTAGTAACTAACAGTTATTGAGAATTTACTGTGTTCCAGGTCATATTTTAAGAGCTTTACATGTAATTATTTATTTAATCCTCATACCACTGTGTAGTAAAGAATTTGACCTCCATAGAGAGGTCTGGCCTTTGTTCTAGCTCTGGGAGATAACCTCTACACTCTTGGAATTTTCCAAGTGGCAAAAGTGTTTCTGTTATTCATGGTGGGTCCCTTGGACTACACCTGACATTTATGCTAACAAGGTGACCCATGGTGGGCCCCTAGGTAGTTTATGCTAACAAGATGATTCAAGGTGGGGGCTGGCCAGGAAGAAAATAGGGTTGTCATATCATCATTTCTAATTTACCTTTTTGTTCTGGAGTCCTTAGCTAATACAGTCATGTAAAATAAATAAACAAATAAAGATTGGAAAGACAGAAACAAAACTTCGTTATCTGTAGATGATAAAACACTAGAATTAAAGAGAGTTTAGCAAGTTTGCAGGAAATCACGTGAACATCAAAAAATCAATTGTATTTATATTCACCAGCAATAATAATTAGAAAATGTAAAGATACTCTTGTTCTAAGAATCGAAAACTAACAAGTTTCTGTTTTCAGGTAAAATTAAGTAAGCATATTTCCAATCTTTCCCACTGAATGCAGCTATAAAATGGACAGAACGCATGAATCAGTCCTCTGATGACTCTAAACATAAATAGGAAAAATTCTCAACATCACTAGCCATCAAGGAAATGCAAATAAAAATCACAATGAGATACCACTTCACACCCCCTCTGATGGCAATAATAAAAAAGAGAGGCACTTTTTGGCGAGGATGTGGAGAAATTAGAACACTTATACAATGCTGAGAGGAATGTAAGATGGTGTGGCCACATATTGAAGAGAAATCCAAGAGAACTGAAACCTACCCCCACAAAAACTTGTACACAAATGTTCACAGCATCATTATTCATAATCGACAGAAGTGGGAACAACCCAAATGCCCATCAACTAGTGAATGGATAAACAAAATGTGATATATCTATACAATAGAATATTATTCAGCCATAAAAAGGAACGAAGAATGGATTCATGCTAGAACATGGATGAACCTTGAAAATATTATGCTAAATGAAAAAGCCAGACAGAAAAGGCACATATTGTATGATTTCAAAATCTGTATTAGTCAGGGTTCTCCAGAGTAGGAACTGGCTCACAGGACTGTGGGGCCTGGCAAGTTCAAAACTGGCCAGCAGGCTAGACATTCAGAGAAGAGCTGATGTTGTAGGCTTGAGTCCAAGGCAGAATTCTCTCTTCCTCCAGGGACTCAAGCTTTTTTTTCCTAAGGTCTTCAACTGATTGAATGAGTGACTTCTAATGGGTATGGGCTTTCTTTCTCAGGTGATAAAAATATTCTGGAATTAGATAGTGATGATTACACAATTCTGTGACTATATAAAAAGCCACTGAAATGTACACTTTAAAAGGTTGAATTTTATAATGTGTGAATTATATCTCAGTAAAGGTGTTATTTAAAAAATTCTAGCGGAAGTTTTTATAAATATAGACAAGCCAATTCTAAAACTTATTGGAAAGACAAAGGAACTAAAATGACAAAACCAATGTTGAAATAGAAGAATTTGAAGGAAATGCACTATTCAATCTTAAGATTTGCTATAAAGCTACAGTAATCAAGAGCGCTACCATGCATTCAGTCCTGATTCCTAAGATAAAGAGATTTTAATGTGAGGAAATTTTTTTAATCTAAAAATTTTTGTCACTTATTTATTCCATTTTTTATATATTCTCATTTCCAAAAAAAGGATATTAGTCACCTTACCAAAATAAATACAGTATTGAATGAATGAATAAAAGACAAGTGAAAACATAAGATTAAAACAAAGTCCAAAAGTCACTTAAAAGTAATAAACAAACATACAAACCATAAGATCCTCTCCACCCTCTAGTAGATTTAGCTAAGAACTTTCCTAGAAGCCAGCCCCCAAAAAGAAAAGTCAGTTGCATGTCCACAGTATTCATAAGAGATAAAAGCAGATACTCAAGAGAGAATACTGATTCCTGATTTTGCAAATTGAGAGAAATTTCTCCCATTTAGGAAAACACAAGTGTGTGGGGTGAGCAGGGTGTAAAATGTTGACAGCCTTGGAGCCAGCAGCTTCAGCAGTGACAAGCAGAAGTATTGCTGGCACAAACATCCACAATTTGACACTGGGAATCGGCAGCCTGGGAACAGAGATCAGTAAGAGTCAGCAGCCAGCAGGGGTGTGGCCTTTAGTTGGCCTTTGAAAAAAGACAGCAAGAACAGAAACTTCAAGGCAGCCAAGAGAACAAATTCACAGAACACTTGTGAAATACCACATAGATTCCGAGAACTCTTTACAAGGAACAGAGGTGGGGAGAAGAGATAGAGAAATATTGCTATGTGACTATTATTCAGCTCCTCAGACCACCTATGTCAGCAGTCCCCAACCTTCTTGGCACCAGGGACTGGTTTCATGGAAGACAATCTTTCCATGCATGGGCTGGGGGGGAGATGGGGGGGCAGGGGATGGTTCAGGTGGTAATGCGAGCGATGGGGAGTGATGGGGAGCGGCAGATGAAGCTTCCCTCGCTCACCTGCCGCTCACCTCCTGCTGTGCGGCCCAGTTCCTAACAGGCTGCAGCCTGGTACCAGTCCATGGCCTGGGGGTTGGGGTTCCCTGACCTATGTGATATGTTTATCTTTTCTTTCTTTCTTTTATTTATTATTTTTGTCTGCGTTGGGTCTTAGTTGTGGCACATGGGATCTTCATTGAGGCATGTGGGATCTTCCATTGCAGTGCGAGAGCTCTTCATTGTGGAGCTCAGGCTCCTCTCCAGTTGTGGCGTGCAGGCTTTTCTCTTCTCTGGTTGTGGTGCGCAGGCTCCAGGGCACATGGGGTTTGTAGTTTGAGGCACGTGGGCTCTCGTTGAGACACGCAAGCTCAGTAGTTGTGGCACACGGGCTTAGCTGCCCCGCGGCATATGGGATCTTTGATCTCTGACCAGGGATAGAACCTGCATCCCCTACATTGTGAGGCGGATTCTTTACCACTGTACCACCAGGGAAGTCCCCTGTTTTTCTTCTCATTTTTTATTTTTATGAGACCAACCCATGAATCTGTTTAAAAAAATTAAAGAGAACTTTGTTTACAGTGGACAATAGCAGAAGTCTGCCCCTTTGAGCTTTATTCCCAAATTCCCACTCCTCTTAAGCAATTTCTTTAAATTTTTTTGGCTCTTTCTTCTGGTTTTAACTCCATTTATATAAATTATGTGCTTACATTGCCATTTCTTTATTTTTTTATGTTAGCTATTACCTATTGACTTGCTGTTATGGTAAATGAAGATTTAGTTCTCTTAAGTCATCTCCCTCAAATATATTTGCTCACATATACTTCCTCATTCCCATTTACCAAATTAGTTACATTGGCATTTTTGTTTAAATAAATGTTTATTATTTATATTATTATGATTACTTTCTATTATTCACAGCTGTGTGATAGTGTATACTATGATAACATTTCATACTTGAACAACTTTATGTTCTTCCTGGTATTGATAATTGCCTCAGGGTCTTTTGGTTACTTGTTTGCTTATTTCCCAAGTCAAAATCACTAACTCAACTCCAAACTATCCAATAGAACTAAAAATCATTTCTGAATACATTAATTTATTTATTTGTGGCCGTGTGGCTTGTGGGATCTTAATTCCCTGACAAGGGATCGAACCCATGCCCCCTGAAGTGGAAGCACAGAGTGTTAACCACTGGACCACCAGGGAAGTCCCCTGAATACATTAAAATACATCAGATAATCTAGAAGTAGTTTTCTCCCTGGAAGTATCCCTCTTGGAGCCCTCTGCCTTCATTCTCTTAACTGTACTGGTCACTCACTAGGCCTACTGCCCAGCTGTCATCCTGAAACTTCCCATCACTAAAATCCTGGGAATTCTTTTCCCCTTGCTTATATGTTAGATCTTCTGTTTCCTGGATCCAGTGTCTTTCTCTTTCTTGGCTTCTTCCTTTTTCACATCATTCAGTGTTCCTGAATAAAAGTGTCATTATTTTACCCTTCTTATTAGAGTGATAATATGCCTAGGTATAGAATTTTAGATTGGAAATCATTTTTCTTCAGAATTTTAAAGCACTGCTTCATTTTTTTCTCCAGACTAATTCAATGTTCTTGTTTTGTTTTGTTTGTTTTCTGAGTCCTGACTTGCTTCTCCTTTCTTTGAATTTTCGCTGTGGCTTGTTTGTGCATTTATTTTTGGTTGTCTTTGTCTCTCTTAAGTCTTTTTCAAATACCTAGTATACTTTTGTTGTCCATTCATATTTTTAAATAAGGCACTAAAACACTGATTCAAAGATTTGAGTATCCTGTATGGGATTCTCTGTACTTCCTGGACTTGAGTGTTTCCTTTCTCATGTTAGGGAAGTTTTCAGCTATAACATCTTCAAATATTTTCTCAGGCCCTTTCTCTTTCTCTTTCTCTTCTCCTTCTGGGACCCCTATAATGAGAATGTTGGTGCATTTAATATTGTCCCAGAGGTCTCTGAGATTGTCCTCATTTCTTTTCATTATTTTTTCTTTATTCTGTTCTGTGGCAGTGATTTCCAGCACTCTGTCTTCCAGCTCACTTATTCGTTCTTCTGCCTCAGTTATTTTGCTATTGATTCCCTCTAGTGTATTTTTCATTTCAGTTATTGTAGTGTTCATCTCTGTTTGTTTGTTCTTTAAATCTTCTAGCTCCTTGTTAAACATTTCTTGTATCTTCTCAGTCTGTGCCTCCACTCTTTTTCTGAGATTTTGGATCATCTTTACTATCATTACTCTGAATTCTTTTTTAGGTACGTTGCCTATCTTCTCTTCATTTAGTTGTTCTTGTGGGTTTTTATCTTGTTCCTTCGTTTGCAATATATTTCTCTGTCATCTCATTTTGTCTAACTTTCTGTGTTTGTGGCCTCCTTTCCACAGGCTGCAGGACTGTAGCTCCTCTTGTTTCTGGTGTCGGCTCCCTGGTGGGTGAGGTTGGTCCAGGGGCTTGTGTAGGCTTCCTGGTGGGAGGGACTGGTGCCTGCCCTCTTGTGGGTAGAGCTGGGTCTTGCAACATGGATGGACCTAGAGATTTATCATACTAAGTGAAGTAAGTCAGAAAGAGAAAGACATATACCATACGATATCACTTGTATGTGAAATCTAAAATATGACACAAATGAACTTATCTATGCAACAGAAACAGACTCACAGACATAGAGGAACAGATTTGTGGTTGCCAAGGGGAGAGGGGATGGGGGAGGGATGGATTGGGAGTTTGGGGCTAGCAGATGAAATCTACTATATAGAGAATGGATAAACAAAAAGGTCCTACTGTATAGCACATGGAACTATATTCAGTATCCTGTGATAAACCATAATGGATAAGAATACGGAAAAGAATGTATATATATATATAACTGAATCACTCTGCTCTACAGTAGAAATTAACACAACATTATAAATCAACTATACTTTAATAAAATAAATTTTTAAAATATAAATTAATTAAAAAAAAAGATTTGAGTAAGTGTGCCAGACTTTCGCCTGGTAAGGTTCACTGTGGAATGACTGAGCATTCATTTTAAAATTTTCTTTAGAGCTATTCACTTTCTCCAGGGAAAAAACCTTGAACCTTCTGATTGGTGGGTACATGGGAACAGAGCTATGGGCCTTCTGGCTTTCAGCTTTTTTTGGAGTTGAGAAACTCAAGAGAATGAGTGGAGGGTCACCCTTCACCATATGGACTTTGTCACTCTTTATAGTATGGTGCTTCTGCTTTGCCTACCACTGTGCTTGTCCCTGAATTGGGACCTGTCTTTTCAATTTAACCATAGATTAAGGCCTCCAGTCTTCTGCTTTGGGTACTGGAGAGAAATTAGTGTATCAAAGAAAATAGAGTCAGATACTTCTGCATAGGAAAAGATAGTGGGAAAAGGATATTTAACAGTTATGTACAGCAGAGTGAACATATGGCACTTATTTCTGTTGCTTCTAGAAACTCTGCTAAAATGAGATTAAATTCTTGAAATGAATAAACACAGTAAAGGGAGAACATGAACAGTGATGAAGCTGTCAGAGTTCTGGCAGAAAACAGACTGGCACACTCAAAGGAGAATTGAATAGAATTTGATAAGGAAACTATTTACAGAGGTGTGGGCAGCATTAAAAGAACCAGTAAGGGATGGTGAAGAACAGGGGGGCTATCTCCACCCGTAGGTCTGAAGGGGCAAGTGGAAAGTGGATTTTTTTATGTTAGATTACAAATTAAGTCTCAATAGTTTTAAAATGATTGATATCATATAAAGTATCTTTTCTAACTATAATAGGATTATCAAAAATAAAACTGGAAAATTCACAAATTTGTGGAAATTAATACACTCATAAACAACCAAGATAACAAAGAAGAAATCACAAGGGAAATTAGAAAATACTTAGAAAAGAATGACAATAAAAACACAACATACCAAAACTTATAAGATGTAGTGAAAGCACTGCTAAAGGAGAAAAAAAACAAGACCTCAAATCAGTAACCTAACTTTACAATTTAAGGAACTAGAAAAAGAAGAACTAAATCCTAAGCTAGCAGAAGAAAGGAAATAACAAACATTTAGAGCAAAGGTAAATGAAGAATAGAAAAATAGAGAAAATTAATGAAAATAAAAGTTCATCCTTTCAAAACTCATCAAAATTGGCAAACCATTAGCTAATGGACTAGGAAAAAAAGAAGATTGAAATGACTAAAATCTGAAATGAAAATGGGAATATCACCAATTCTACAGAAATAAAAAGGATTATAAGAGAACACTATGAGCAACTGTATGCCAACAATTTGGATAACCTAAATGATATGGACCAATTCCTACAAACACAAATCAACCAAGACTAAATCACAATGAAATAGAAAATCTGAATAGACCTACAGTAAGGATGGTGAATCAGTAATCAAATATCTGACAAAGAAAAGCCCTAGACCTGATGGTTTCATTGGTGAATTCTACCAGACATTTAAAGAAGAATTAATGCCAATACTTCTCAAACTTTTCCAAAACACTGAAGATGAAGGAAAACTTCCTAACTCATTCTATGAGGTCAGCGTTACCCAGATACCAAAGCCAGACAGACACTGCAAGAAAATAAAACTACAGACCAATATCCCTTATGAACAAATATTCTCAACAAAATACTAGCAAACCAAATTCAGCAAAATATCAAAAGGATTATACACCATGACTAAGTGGAATTTATTCCTGCAATGCAAAGATGTTTCAACATATGAAAATCAATTAGTGTAATGCACCATATTAACAGAATGAAGAAGAAAAGTCACATAAGCATCTCAATTTATGCAGAAAAAGCATTTGACAAAATTCAATACCCTTTCATGATAAAAACACTCAATGAACTAGGAATAAAAGGAAATTAACTTCACATAATAAAAACCACATATGAAAACACATAGTGAATATTATACTTAATGGTGAAAGACTGAAAGTTTTTCCTTTAAGACCAGGAAAAAGACAAAGACAACTCTGCTTTTGCCATTTCTGTTCAACATAGTACTGGAAGTTCTAGCCAGAGGAATTAGGCAAGAAGAAATAAAAGGCATCCATACTGGAAAGGAAGAAGTAAAATTATCTCTTTGCAGATGGTATGATCTTATATGTAGGAAATCCTAAAGACTCCACAAAGAAACTGTTAACAATTAATAAACAAATTCAACAAAGTAGCAGGATACAATGTCAACACACAAAAATCAGTTGCATTTCTATATGCTAACAATGAACAATCTGAAAAAAAAAACCCCACAAACAATCCCATTTACAACAGCATCAAAAAGAATAAAATACTTAGAAACTAACTTAACCAAGGAGGTGAAAGACTTGTACAATGAACACCACAAAACATTACTGAAAGAAATTAAAGACGTAAATAAATGGAAATAACCTATGTTCATGGATTGGAAGACTTAATATTGTTAAAATGTCAATATTACCCAAAGTGATCTATAGATTCAGTGCCATCCCTATCAAAATCCCAATGACATTTTTTCTGCAAAATAAAAAAATCCATCCTACATTTCAGGCTTTATAGTTCTCTTTCCAACCATCAATTCAGAAACAAAACTGGATCATGTTACAAATACTTTTCTGTATTCTGCTCTTCTCAATTAATAGATCATAAACATCTCTCCCTATCAGTGGATGGACATTTATGTGATCATTATAAATAAAAATATTATTGTTAAAAAAACCCATCCTAAAATTCATTTGGAATCTCAAAGGACCCTACATAACCAAAGAAATCTTGAAAAAGAATAAAGCTGAAAGATTCACAAATCATGATTTTGAAACATACTACAAAGCTACAGTAATCAAAATAATGTGGTACTTCATAAAGACCAATGGAATTGAATAGAGAGCCCAGAAATAATCCTCACTTATAAGATCAAGTGATTTTTGACAAGGGTGCCAAGACCATTCAATGGGGAAAGACAGTCTTTTCAACAAATTGTGCTGGGAATAACTGGACACCCACATGCAAAAGAATGAAGTTGAAACTGTACTTAACACCATATACAAAAATTAACTCAAAATGAGTGAAAGACATAAATGTAAGACATCAGACTATAAAACTCTTAGAAGGGAACAGGCAAAAGCTTCACAATATTGAATTTGGCAGTGATTTATTGGCTATGACAACAAAGGCAACAAAATAAAAAATAGACAAATTGGATTTTATGAAAATTTTAAAATGTTGTGTATCAAAAGACAATATCAACACAGTTAAAGGCAACCCACAGAATGAGGGAAAATATTTGCAAAACTACATCTGATAGGGGATTTATATACAGAACTCCTATAACTCAACGATGACAAAAACAAAAACCCCAATTCAAACATGGGCACAGGCCTTGCATAGACATTTCTCCAAAGAACATATACAAATGGCCAAAGCACATGAAAAGATGCTCGACATCACTAATCATTAGGGAAATGCAAATGAAAACTACAATGAGATATCACATCACATCCATTAGGATGGCAACTATCAAAAAAAGAGAAAATGACAAGTGTTGGCAAGAATGTGGAGAAATTGGCACTCCTTTACACTGCTGGTGGGAGTGTAAAATGGTGCAGTCATTGTGAAAAAAGTTTGCTGGTCCTCAAAAAGTTATATGACCCTGTAGTTCTACTTTTGGTTATATACGCAAAAGAACTGAAAACAGGAACTCAAACAGATTCTAGTATGCCAGTGTTCATTGCAGCATTATTCACAATAGCCACAACGTGGAAACAACCTAAATATCCATCAGTAGATGAAAGGATAAACAAATTGTGATATATATATATGTATATTATTTAGCCATGAAAATGAATGACGTTCTGATATATGCTTCAACATGAAAGAACCTTGAAAACATTATGCTAAGTAAAATAAGCCAGCCACAAAAGAAAAATGCTGAATGATTCCACTTATATGAAATACCTAGAATAAGCAAATTCAGAGACAGAAAGTAGATTAGAAATTACCAGGGTCTGAGGGAATGGGGAGGATAATGAGTTATTGCATAACGGGTCCAGATTTTTTGTTCGAGGTAATGAAAAAGTTTTGAAAATAGATTGTGGTGGTGATTGCACAACACTGAGAATGGAATGCCACTGAATTGTACTTTAAAATGGTTAAAATGGCAAATATTATGTGTATATTTTACCATGATAAAAGTAAAACCTATGTAAAATAGAGAAAAGGGTGAAATTATGGTCTCTGTGCCATTATTTATTATCCCAAGTCTACTGCTTTTCTCCAGATTAACATTAAATATTTGATTAGAACTATAATTTATAAGATTTACATAGGAGTTGGTTGTAAAATATTCTGGCAATACTATACTTGTTTGGAAAACTCTGGCATACAAGGTAGAGTTTCTTAAAATATAATCTGAGGATCACCGGCATCAGAGTTACCTTAGGATACCTGGTAAAATGCAGATTCCTGGCTCCAACCAAGATCTACCAAACCAGAATTTTTAGAGTGAAACTTATGAATTTTCATTTTAACTATCCTTCTAAAGAGAAACTATGGTTAGATTTTAAGCAATCATATTTATGCACAGTTAGTTAGGCTTCCTAAATTTGGTGAGAAGGGCTGTTCCTCATAGCTCCCTGGAACACTTGAGACTTGGACTGAATTAACCCAACTTTGCCACAGCTGAAGGAGTGAATAAGACTCCTTTATCTAGACTGAACAGAATAAGATTTAAAAAGGGAAGAGGAAAGCATTTTCTACATATTTGAGAATTTATTTATTTATTTTTTGCATCTTTATTGGAGTATAATTGCTTTACAATGGTGTGTTAGTTTCTGCTTTATAACAAAGTGAATCAGTTATACATATACATATGTTCCCATATCTCTTCCCTCTTGGGTCTCCCTCCCTCCCACCCTCCCTATCCCACCCCTCCAGCGGGTCACAAAGCATCGAGCTGATCTCCCTGTGCTATATGGCTGCTTCCCACTAGCTATCTACCTTACGTTTGGTAGTGTATATATGTCCATGTCTCTCTCGCTTTGTCACAGCTTACCCTTCCTCCTCCCCATATTTGAGAATTTAAATTCAAGACACTGAATAAGGGAAGGGTGTTTGCTGTGTTCTCTTTTCAGGGTAAAAAACTAGCATGCAATATTATTATATTGTGCTCACTGTATATTTAACCCTGAGGAGTCTGATTACAGCATCATACAGCATAATTTTACTTTTTTTCATAATTTTTTAAAATTTTATTTATTTTATTTATTTTATTTATTTATTTTTGGCTGCATTGGGTCTTTGTTGCTGCTCGCGGGCTTTCTCTAGTTGCAGCGAGTGGGGGCTACTCTTCGTTGCAGTGCGTGGGCTTCTCATTGTGGTGGCTTCTCTTGTTGTGGAGCACAGGGTCTGGTGCACAGGCTTCAGTAGTTGTGGCATGTGGGCTCAGTAGTTGTGGCTCGCGGGTTCTAGAGTGCAGGTTCAGTAGTTGTGGTGCACAGGCTTAGTTGCTCCGTGGCATGTGGGATCTTCCCAGACCAGGGCTCCAACCCATGTCCCCTGCACTGGCAGGTAGATTCCTAACCACTGCGCCACCAGGGAAGCCCCAGCATAATTTTAAATGAGACATAGAATAGGGGAACGCCTTCTCAAGTAGTGTATAGCACTGATCTTCAAACCTCAGTGTGCGTAAGAATTGCCTCACCTTCCCTGCCCTCCTCCCCAACACCCAGCCCCAGAAATTCTGATTCAGAAGGTTTGGGGTGGGATGCAGAAGTCTTCATTTTTAAAAAACACTCTAGGGTATCCTTATGCAGCTGGTCCATACTTGGAAAAACACTTGGGTTGCACATGATATGTCCTGAACTAGCTCTCTGGCTCCCTGGGTAGAACATCAAAGGAACACTTGTAAAAGGACTGAACTACCCACTTCATGAGTCCCAAGTGGAGAACTAGCAAGGACTGAAGAATCAGCTGCATGCAGGTGCAGACAGGACATTTCTGATACTCTGCTAAGCTCCTTGGAGAGGGAAAGCAACACCCTAGGTTTCCTGACTTTAACAGTAAACAACAGAGGCAACAACAAACCCACCCCCAACACCCCCCCCTCCCCCCACACACACACACAATCTGCCAGTCACTGTTTGGATGCACACTTTACCCATTAGGGGGAGCCCAAGGATTTCCACACACAGCTCCATTCCCTGGGGGAGGAAAGCTGATACAGGTCAAGGACGTTTGGGGGCTTTATTACTAAGCCTGTAGCAAAGAATGTAAGGATCCAAAAGATTAAAAGCACTTGCTTACATGTGGAATGTCCTTTCCTCCTGGCTCCTATTTAAATCTTTGCATCTTAAAAAGTGGTGCTCTGGGACTTCCCTGGTGGTGCAGTGGTTGAGAATCCACCTGCCAATGCAGGGGACACAGGTTTGATCCCTGGTCAGGGAAGATCCCACATGCCGCGGAGCAACTAAGCCCGTGCACCACAACTACTGAGCCTGCTCTCTAGAGCCTGCGAGCCACAACTCCTGACCCCACGTGCCACAACTACTGAAGCCCACGTGTCTAGAACCTGTGCTCTGCAACAAGAGAAGCCACCACAATGAGAAGCCCGCACACCGCAACGAAGAGTAGCCCCCGCTTGCCACAACTAGAGGAAGCCCGCGTGCAGCAACAAAGACCCAACGCAGCCAAAAATAAATTAATTAATTAATTAAAAAAAAAAAGTGGTGCTCTGAGGTAGCCTTGGCTGGATTTGCCAGGATTGTTAAAGAAAAAATTATTCTAACAATACTGTACTGTATACTTCAAAGTTGCTAAGAGAATACATCTCAAAAGTTCTCAGCACACCCCTCCCCTAAAAAGTATCAGGACTATCTGAGATTAACCTTATTGTGGTAATCATTTCACAATGTATTCGTGTATCAAATCATTATGTTGTACACCTTAAATCTACACAATGGTGTATGTCATTTATATCTCAATAAAGCTGGAAAAAGTTATTCTGATACTTGTTTAAATGGTAAGGAAGACGTTATTCAAGACTTTGCAGTAGGTGTCGAGACTATCCCAATGGGGAGACAGATCAGTCTCAACTCTGAATATAATAACAAATGGGGATTTACAGCCAAGGAGCAGAGAGGGGAGGGCAGTGGATAGAAAATTCAGTGGATGGAACATTATTAAGAGGAGAAATCAAGGGTCAGGATCTTGCTAAACCGACTTAGTAGGATTCTTGCTGAAGGCTGGCTAAGGACTTAGACATCAAAGGTACAGGTGAAGAACCTGATCAGATATTGAGAGTTATCAGATATCAAGGGTGAGAGAGTCTCTCTAAACTGACTTGGCAGGATTCTTGCTAAAACTGGGCTACGCAGGCCTGGGCTTGTGGGGGAGGCCAAGTTTGAGGCCTCGTTGAGAAGAGGTTCTCAGAGGAGCCTCGGCTTTGGTCAAGGAGAGTCTTTGTCAGGGTTTATGGAGCAGGGGCTCTTTTTCTCTTGGTTTCCTTTTCCATTCTTTTTTTCACTCTTCCTAGGATAAGATCAAGTGTGGCCCTGAGGGCAAAGGACCTGAGAGGCCTGCTTTTTACCCAGGCCTTGTTCGTGAAGTCCTGCCTGGTTTAGCAGAAGATTAGGCTGGAAATTAGGCCAAATTCCCAGCCTGCAAAAAAAATAATGTCCTTATCCTCCATTCATATATTTTTCTCAGCAATCTAGTGGGGTGTCCATCTAGGTGGCTGGTGGAGTATTTGGAGATAAGAATCCAAAAATCTTTTACACGCACAACTAATCTTGATGATATATATATAACCGAATATATAGTAAATACACACACACACATACATTTTGACTTAGAAAGAATGTATCTAAATATTAAAGCCTCTTTATTTTTCCAGACCCAAAACTAGATTGAATAATATTGCTAAATTTAATCTAAGACTCCCTAGAATGTGTCATAAAAAACGAAAATTGAACAGGGTAATCCAATCATCAAGACTGTCCTGTGTGTGCTTTCTCACTCAGTGTACAGGTAGAAAAGGCCTAGGATATGCCAGAGTGCCATGCTTGTTATCTCACTACTTCAAACAAACTTACAAAGAAGAATGTATGCCCCCTTTAAAGATGAGAAAAAGATTTAGAAAGGCTAAATAACTTGTCCAAGGTAAAACTGCTGGAAAGGCAGAACGAGGAATATAATTGAAGTCTGAGTTTAGAATCTTATTAAAAATTATTTTTTTACTATAATTTAAAAGTAGTATTTTTTAAAAGATTTTTCTTTGATGTGGACCATTGTTTTTAAAGTTTTTACTGAATTTGTTACAATATTGCTTCTGTTTTATGTTTTGGATTTTTGGCCATGAGGCATGTGGGATCTTAGCTCCCCGACCAGGGATTGAACCTACACCCCCTGCATTGGAAGGCAAAGTGTTAACCACTGGACCACCAGGGAAGTCCCTAAAAGTAGTATATTTTAGATACAGGCACCCCTATGTTCATAGCAGCACTATTTACAATAGCCAAGACATGGAAACAACCTAAATGCCCATCGACAGATGAATGGATAAAGAAGATGTGGTATACATACATATATATATATATACACACACACACACACACACACATACACACACAATGGAATATTACTCGGCCATTAAAAAGAAATAATGCCATTTGCAGCAACATGGATGGACCTAGAGATTATCATACTAAGCGAAGTAAGTCAGAAAGAGAAAGATAAATACCAAATGATATCACTTATATGTGGAATCTAAAATATGACACAAGTGAACATATCTACAAAACTGCAGACTCACAGACATAGAGAAGATTTGTGGTTGCCAAGGGGGAAGGGGGTGGGGGAGGGAAGGGTTGGGAGTTTGCAATTAGCAGATGCAAACTATTATATATAGGATGGATAAACAACAAGTTCCTACTGTATAGCACATGAAACTATATTCAATATCCTGTGATAAACCATAATGGAAAAGAATATGAAAAAGAATATATATATGTATAACTGAGTCACTTTGCTGTATGGCAGAAATTAACACAACACTGTAAATCAACTATACTTCAATAAAATTTAAAATAAAAGTAGTATATTTTAAACTGAAATGAGATCATAACACATGCTTTGTAACCAATTTATCCAAATGATAAGTCATGAATGTTCTCCTACTTTATAGCCTTCAAATTCACTGTTTTGTTTCATTTTTCATAAAACTTTTATACTTCTGGGAAAAGATGGCAGATTGAGAAGACATGGTTGATTCCTTTCCTTCCCCTTTCCCCTCCCCCCCAAAAAATGACCGAAGAAATGTAAAGTAAGGAATAATCTGTGTCAGCATTGAGACAGAGAAGAGAAGCATCCAAATATCAGATATTTTGAGGAATTTTACTAGATTTACGGCAGATGGTATTAGATTAAAGAATACTCAGGTAGGTTTGCCAGATTTAGCAAATGAAAATACAGGTTGCCCAGTTTAATGTGAATTTCAGATAACAATATATAATAATTTTTTTTAGTAGAAAAACTATTTATACTATGTTCAGGCAATATTCATTGTTTGCCTAACATTCGAATTTAACTGGGCATCCTGTATTTTGTCTGGTGATCATCCTCAGAGCCCATTCACAGCTTCCCTGAAGGAACTTCAAGACAGGAAGGAAGGAAGGGAGGAAGGGAGGAAAGAGGGGAGTGGGGAGTGAGGAAGGGAAAAAGGAAGGAGGGAGGGAGAAAGGAAGGGGGATGCTAGAGTTAGATTTGGAGGGACAAGGGCTAGGATTGAGGAGCATGGTGAGGCTGACTGGAAAAGCTGCATCTGGGGTTCCAATTAGTTGTTACGGATCCTGTGGGTTGTGTAGTGGCCCTAAGCTCCAGGGCTGTCAAGTGATACTAAGTTGTAGAAAGCCTAAGGTAGGAAAATGGGCCCTCTCAAACACTGCTAGTGAATGAATAATTTAAAGCAGTTTTTCTAGAGGACAATTTGGCTATACATCTAAAGCTTTAAAACATGCATACACTTTAACTTATCAATATCACTTCCAGGAATTTATTCTAAAGAAATAATGTGTTCTTTAGTGTGTTGTTTATAATAAGAAAGAAATGGGCAGAACTTAAATGATAAACAATAGGAGAATGTTTAAGTTATGGTACATCCATATAGTAAGGGATATACTATGCAGTCATTAAAAATGATTCCATAGACTATTTATTGACAGGAAGATTTTTCACCATATAGTTCAATTTAAAAAAAAAAGGCAAGCTACAAAACTGCATTATGGTAAGATACCATTTTTGTAAGAATATAGCTATTTAAACATATATGTACTTTATGCATAAAAAATGTCTGAAAGGGCATACACCAAAATGTTAACAATGGCTTTCTCCAAGTAATTGAATTTGGATGGTTAGTCTTTTTCTTTTCACTTATATCTATTTTATATATTTTCTTCAAAATGTATATTACCAAAGTAAATTTTTTAAAGTTTTAAAAAAATTTCTGATTGGTAAATTATACTTTTGAGTAATTATAAAATGAGATTGCAATTATAAAATAGGCTTTAACATTAAGGAGTATCTCGTTCAGATAAATGAACACAGTTTCTACTGGGTGCCAAGGCCCTGTGCTACAAGCTGGGGATAGAGATGAGTTGGACACATCCTCCGCCCTCCAAGAGTCTAAAGGCCATACTCTTTGGTGAGGTTCCTTGGCTCTCAGTCTTGCTGGCTTCAAAAGCCCATTTGTCAGCCCATTCGGGATCATCCCTCACATTAACCAAATTTACAGAGGTTGATGAACAAACTCGGATAATGTATTAATTTGTGCTGAGAATTATCACAGTCACATGGGCCAGAATAGTAGTCTAAGCATGACCAGCACATTTTTTTCCCTGTGGGGTGAACTACATAGGGAATCAAATTATGATTAGAATGTTGTTTACTTAGACTGGAATCATACCAAGGGCAGGTAGTAACTTAAGTTTAATGCGACCTGGCATTAGTACTCTTCTCCTCAGTAAACATGGTCTTTCTGATGAGACCATAACTACCACAAGTGTGAGATTTTCTCTTCCCAGGACAGTAGTAATTGGATGGACACTGCCAAAAGTCATCTCAGATGCTCTTTTATAAAAATGTCTCCAGACTAACAAATCTCCATTTCCCTCCAATTATGCCCTCAACATATACTATCATAATTTGCTCAGATCTGGAGCCATTCCATTTCTCTAAAGTAATTTTCGTCTATTTTCTTCTCTGCAATTTTGTATTTATGTACTTTAACTCTGAAGATTATCTTATTTTCTTAATTTCCCTTTCTTAAAAAGGCGTCTTATTTATACACTGACATACAACAAATTTTATACAGTAAATGTATTTTTTTAATTAGGAAAAAATATTCCAAATCTAAAGGGGAAATAATGGAAAGGGTTTTTGGTGAAGAAGTTAGGAACCATCACACAAGGCCTTCTACAACTGCTCACTTGCTCTTCAACCAGTACCACTCTGGGGTAAAATTTTTATGCTCAAATATGAAACTGAGCCTCTACCACATGAGGCAGAAGACACCGGGCCCAGCTCTCTCTCTTGAAGTGGTCATAAAGGAGTTGCCCCTTGGGGTAGCTTCCTTGGTTGCCAACTTAGCTATCCAAATTTTCGGTAATTGGAACCAAAGTCCACACAATCTACTTAACATTCTAAGAACATGGTGTACCTACTGTGAATCATCCAAAAGGCAAACTAAGCAATCCTTAGGGTGCTAGCAGTGCTTGTGCGTGCACATACACACACAGCTATTTGGATATACTTCAATATTTGAGAGTTTTTTTAAAAAGTCATTCAAACAGTCATCATGCAAACTTACAAAACAAACAAACCATAGAACTTATTGGATTTCCTGATGTTTACTTTAAGGTTTAGTATATTTTGGTGTCTGTGTTGTTTTTTTTTTTTTTTAAATTTCACACATGAGTTTAGGGCCTCTAAACTCTTTATCCAACCTTGGTGATACTAATTCTAGTATAAGTGTTTTTAGAACTTTTAACGTTAAAACCACCAGACATTCACATTCATCAGGCAATTACATATATGTATTCTAAATTTCAACATGTTTCAGCCACTGGAACATTCTTGACTCCTTCTAAGAAGCCATAAAAAGTTTTTCATATCTCGCTTTCAACATACACCAAAATAGCTCTTAAAGTTAATTTTACTTATAGTTAGGGTTTTGTGCCCAAAACCCAACACCTAACTATTAATCATTATTTTCTAAGTATTGAGAGTGCAGTATAAAGTACCAAACTACATGTCAAAACCTGATCCCTGCCCCAAGGCGTATGACACAGATTACAAAAACAAATCAATTCAGACTATACACTGCATCAAATTAAAAGCAAGGCTAAACTTGAAAGACACAAACTTCAGGAAACTTTTTTTTATAAATCCCTAAGAAGTTACCAAAATTCTAACCAGAATTATTTGCTGGTTTGAAGGTAGAATTTTGTATTTTTGTTTTAATCTTCTAATAATGCCACTGTTCATGGGAAGAACATTTACCTTAAAGAGAGAACACTAGAGTTGTAATATAATTTCAGTTACTCTCTCGTGTTGTCCCAAACGAAAAATATCAAACAGCAACATAAAACCCTTTGATATTACTTAGATTCTCCTCAGTCATCTCAGTGAACTAAAATATATCAAGCTGTTGTAAGAAGAGCCCCAAAGATAGTAGAATACTGCAAAGAGATTTTAATATTTATTTTTCTTTCATTAAAAAAACCAGCCATGGGCTTCCCTGGTTGGCACAATGGTTGAGAATCTGCCTGCCAATGCAGGGGACACAGGTTCGAGCCCTGGTCTGGGAAGATCCCACATGCTGCGGAGCAACTAGGCCCGTGAGCCACAACTACTGAGCCTGTGCGTCTGGAGCTTGTGCTCCGCAACAAGAGAGGCCGCGACAGTGAGAGGCCCACACACCGCGATGAAGAGTGGCCCCCGCTCGCCGCAACTAGAAGAAAGCCCACGCACAGAAACGAAGACCCAACACAGCCAAAAATAAATAAATAAATAATTTTTTTTAAAAAACCAGCCATCAGTACCAATATGTCTGTCTGACAAAAATATTGCAGGAGACATCTTTTGTGGTATCTGTCTGTTCCTATTGCTCCTCCTTTCCCCTTGGCCTCCAGACACTACAACCCCAAAATCACAAGAGTGGAGCTGAGTCAGACTTGTTTATACAGCTTGATCCCACCCCCTTGACCACAGCTGACCGGGCCAAGAGTGGGCACCTGCCCAATCAGAGTCTCATCCCAAGAAATCTGAAATCAGAACTGAGCAATTCAACCTTTCCTTAGGTGACTAGATCTAGAACATGGAGGTGGGGGTGGGGTGGGAATGAGGTGAGGGCATCTTCCACCTTGCGAGGAGAACTGGAAAAGGATAGGAAGTCAGTCTACAGAGAGAAAATGAAGCACAAGTGCAGAGATGAGAGAGAGAGGGTGCCTATTCAGCATTCAACACTGTGCCCTCCTATAACCTTATATAGAATATATACTTTTTTTTTTTTTTTTGCTTAAGCCCCTTGAGTTGACTCCTGTTATTTCCAACCAAACATCTTAACTCAACCTGGTCACTCTGACATGGAACTGAGAGTTTTATGTTTCCTTATACAAAGATATAAGAAAAGCATTTGCCTAAATTATTAGGGTGGGACTAAGTCCCTTTGAAACACATGGAAAAAATCTCACCACGGTGAACCTATAGGTAAAGAAGCTTCGTTCAGTAGACTTCATCAAAGGAGCTATTCTCTGTAGGAATTTGATAAATATGCTTGCCCAGCATAACATTATTTTCAATGTATCAAAAGCCTTAGAAAACACTGAACTTAAATTTGTAAAAACAAAGATTTTTATTATGTTTTAAGAGTTCTACTGCATAGAGTAGTACTATACAATGAAAACAAACTGGGCCTCTCCTAGGTTACCACCAGCAGCTTGTGTTCAAACAGGTCATACAAAGTAGTAAAAGATAACTTCTACAAAGTAGTACTG
The DNA here is from genome assembly GCF_951394435.1 of Stenella coeruleoalba. Lineage (NCBI taxonomy): Eukaryota > Metazoa > Chordata > Mammalia > Artiodactyla > Delphinidae > Stenella > Stenella coeruleoalba. The sequence continues at coordinate 71,436,797 of NC_137159.1, forward strand.
TTAGTACATATATCTTAGAAAAAAGTTTTAAAAATAGAACTTGGAAAAGAACCACCTGACTATTCTGATCAGGTGGGAGAATCTTAGAAACCTCCTCAAGGACTCCTGAGAATTACTCAACAATAATTACCTTGCTGAAATGTAGATGACATTATTCTGTTATAACACTTATTTTTTCAGCATCCAGTGACATTTATTGAACATCTAATATGAGCAGGCACCATGTTATCTTGTTTACTGCTATATCCTCTTCGCTCAGCACATTCTTGGCATATAAAAGGCACACGCTAAACATTTCTAGATAAGCAAGAATATTGAAAGATAAATAAGAATCAATCCATGTTATCTGGTAAGTAGAGAATAAAATAATCTGTCCAATGAGACAATGACTAAATGATGACTTTAAAACAACCCTCTTTTGTATATATTATATAAAGAATTCATATGATTGGTAAAATAGGAATACCATAATATATAAATGGACAGAGAATGTGAATAGTTCATAGGAGAAAAAAATTAACTTTATTAATAAAAAGTAACAAAAATGTTGATCATCAGGACTGATCTAAGAAAAACAAGTTGAAAGATTACTTTGCCTAGTAATTAAAAAGTTTAAATGTAGATGAAATATACTTTTGATGAGGGTGTAATGAAACTGGTATATTCCTATGCTGCTATGGCAGATTAAATAAATATATTTTTGTAGAAACTGTCAATAATTATTTTGCTGCAGTAAAGTTCTGAGGATTAATTCTAAGGATGGACACCAAAAGAAGAAAAAATGATATCTATGAAAATGTTTACTGTGAAATGTTTTTTATCTGTGTTTAGGTGTTTAGAAATTACATGTTGGGACTTCCCTGGTGGTACAGTGGGTAAGACTCTGTGCTCCCAATGCAGGGGGCCCAGGTTCGATCCCTGGTCAGGAAACCAGATCCCACATGCATACTGCAACTAAGAGTTCGCATGCCACAACTAAGGAACCCACGAGCCACAACTAAGGAGGCTGCCTGCCGCAACTAAGACCCAGTGAAACCAAATAAATATTTTTAAAAATTTATACAAGTTATTTATAATAATAAAAAATTAAAATCAGCCAATAGCAGGAGAATCCTTAAGTAAATTATGGTACTTCATTCAATACATAATATGCACTTTTTTTTTTTTTGCGGTACGCGGGCCTCTCACTGTTGTGGCCTCTCCCATTGCAGAGCACAGGCTCCGGACGCACAGGCTCAGCAGCCATGACTCACTGGCCCAGCTGCTCCGCGGCATGTGGGATCTTCCCGGACCGGGGCACGAACCCGTGTCCCCTGCATCGGCAGGCGGACTCTCAACCACTGCGCCACCAGGGAAGCCCCCAATGTGTACTTTCTAAAGAAGATAAATATGGAAAATATAGAAAATATACTATTGTAGGAAAATAATTATGACATAATGTTAAGTGAAAAAAAGCTGAAAATAAAATTATATTACACTATGACTACAGTCAATTAATAAATATATATCCATATACACAAGTCCCAGAAGTAGAATGAAAGTTTAATTTGTTGGAATGGTGCAACTGCATTATTTAGAATCTAGATGTAATTCTAAATTTATTTATAATTATTGATACAATGTTATTTGGGTAATAAAAACAAAATCAACCCCCTTTCTCTGAAGAAAAAATTGAATTCTAGGAAAAGAACATTGTAGAGAGTTAAGACTTGCTGGCTATGGGGAGTTTGGTCAACAACCCTCTTAAGTACCAAAACAATGCTGGCATTTTCCAGAACACAGAACTGAAAATTCTTAGTGCAGCAAAAGAGAACTTGAAATTATTTCTCAGACCAAAGTGAGAGATGGACAGACAGATGGATGCATAACATTTACACAAAGGTTTTCATTAAATACCTCTTGATGAAAATGAGAGAAAAGGCGATCTCTTAAAAATGACAGTCTGAAATCTTTTCTAGTTCCTCTTCCCACAAATGAGTAAATTCTAGGCAGACTATTTCAAAAGTGTGGTAAAAATTCTGTTGCTTCAAAGTGGATTGTTTACAACATCGAATAAAAGAAGCCAGGGGGCTTCCCTGGTGGCGAAGTGGTTGAGAGTCCGCCTGCCGATGCAGGGGACACAGGTTCGTGCCCCGGTCCGGGAAGATCCCACATGGCGCGGAGCGGCTGGGCCTGTGAGCCATGGCCGCTGAGCCTGCGCGTCTGGAGCCTGTGCTCTGTAACGGGAGAGGCCACAACAGTGAGAGGCCCGCGTACCGCAAAAAAAAAAAAAAGCAGCAGCAGCCAGGCACAGATGGGTACATACTGTGTGATTTTACTGACATAAAATCTGGGAGCTGGCAAATTTATGATGTGTGTACTTTACCGCCTGCAAATTATACCTCAATAAAGAAGAACAAAAATGGTTTGTAATTAGATAAGATCATTTCACAGAATTAAAACCAGACACAGCCATTGAGAAGATTTCATTTTCCTTAAACTGCCTATTTGGAATGTAATGAAGCTTTTCTAAGTATTTTGAGTAATCCAACCTTACTAAATTACTTCGGGTCAGTGTGGGTGGTCATGAATGGCAAGATGTTCATTTAATTAGTTATTATGGCTCACATTGGCCAGACGGAGTGTACATCTTAAGGCCATTGCTGCCTCTCCTCTTCAAATGATCGGGTGGATTCTCTTTCCTAAAGAGTTATGTTATTTACATGACAGACTCTTAAAGGAATCTAAGAAATAAGCCCATGTAAGTCACATCCTGGAAGTCTGTGGCCAACATAGAGAAGGGGCAATTGCATGGTGACATGAGGCCCTGGCTGCAGAGGGAGGAATCCCAAGCTCCAGGAGTAACACGCAGTGTGTCTGACTGTAAAGAGGAGCTTGACCTACTATTTGCATCTTCATATTTTGGGTAAATGTTCTTCTAAGATAAATAATTTTGGAAGTTGTTACTTGTGCACATTTAATACAAAAACAGAGAAATTATTGACACTGTAATATAGTGAGAGGGAGTCTCATAAAGAGCACAGACTTGAGAGTCATAAAAGTCAGGAGTTAACTTCTAGCTCTTCCACTTCCTAAATATGTGACTGTGGGAAAATGATCCAATTCCTCTAAACTTCAATTTCTTTGCCTGTGAAATGAGGTTTATAATACCCACTATACACTGTTATCTTAAGGATTGGAGACTATATGAGTGACTGGCATGCTCAGCAAACAATGGTGGTGGTGATTGTTAAATATTAGAACTGGATACCAGCCATTCTTAGCACTTATGGCTGAATGGCTTTGTTCAAGGGCTGTAGATTTTCTGACACTCACATTTTTCATTTGTAAAAAAAGCCAAAAATATCCACCTGTTGAAGAATGGCTTCTGAGGTTAAATTAATTTGCAAGCAGTCTATTTTTGTCTCTTCTTGTGCTTCTACACGTGTCTACTGAATTAAGCACTTTAAAACTAGATACTAGAAATGGGGGGAAATGTTTATTGGATACATGCAACACAAAAGGAAAAAAACCAGAAATGGCAAATAACACCGGTACCCAATCCTAACCTCCAAGGCAGAAAATTCTCCTGGAAGGGTGGATGAGGATGGCAACTGACTTCAGGTTGCTGACCTCATTTTGGGCAGTGATTTCATTGCTCTAGTTTTTTTTTTTTAATGGCTTATTTATTTATTTACTTACTTATTTTTGGCTGTGTTGGGTCTTCGTTTCTGTGCGAGGGCTTTCTCTCGTTGCAGCGAGTGGGGGCCACTCTTCATCACGGTGCACGGGCCTCTCACTGTCGCGGCCTCTCTTGTTGTGGAGCACAGGCTCCAGACGTGCAGGCTCAGTAGTTGTGGCTCACGGGCCTAGTTGCCCCGCGGCATGTGGGATCCTCCCAGACCAGGACTCAAACCCGTGTCCTCTGCATTAGCAGGCAGATTCTCAACCACTGTGCCACCAGGGAAGCCCCCATTGCTCTAATTTTTAAATGTTCATCTTGTTCTTGAGGGAAGTCAAGACAGGGCAAGTTTCAAGTATATCACCTTGGATCACAGACAAGATGGCAGAGTAGAAGGACATGAGCTCACCTCTTCTTACAGAAACACCAAAATCACAACTAACTGCTGAACAGCCATCGACAAAAAAACACCGGAAACTACCAAAAAAGATACCCTACATCCAAAGACAAAGAAGAAGCCATAATGAGACAGTAGGAGGTGTGCAACTGTGATAAAATCAAATCTCATACATGCCGGGTGGGCGACCCACAAACTGGAAGATAATTATATCACAGAAGTTCTCCCACAGGAGTGAAAGCTCTGAGCCCCATGTCAGGCTCCCCAGCCTAAGGGTCTGGCAACAGGAGGAGTAACCCCCAGAGAATCTGGTTTTGAAGGCCGCGGGGTTTGATTGCAGGAATTCCATAGGACTGGGGGAAACAGAAACTCCACTCTTGGGGGGCACACACAAGGTCTCACGTGCACCAGGACCCAGGGGAAAAAAGCAGTGACTTCATAAGAGACTGGGCCAGACTTTCCTGCTAGTATTGGAGGGTCTCCTGCAGAGGCGGGGTGGGGGGCAGCTGTGGCTCACTGCGGGGAGTGAGCCCTCTCGGAGGCCACCATTTTCTCAAGACCTGGCACTAACCAACAGCCTAGAGGCTCCATTGCTGGGACACCTCAGGCCAAACAACCAACAGGGTGGGAACAGAGCCCCAACCATCAGCAGACAGGCTGCTTAAAGTCTTCCTAAGCACACAGCTGCCCAATAAACACACACCCTGACAGGGTCCTGCCCACCAGAGGGACAAAACCCAGCTCCACCCACCAGTGGGCAGGTACCAGTCCCTCCCACCACAAAGCCTGTGCAAGGCTCTTAGACAGCCTCATCCACCAGGGGACAGACAGGAGCCAGGCTACAATCCTGCAGCCTGCAGAATGGAAACTGCAATCACAGAAAGTTAGACAAAATGAGATGGCAGAGGAATATATCCCAGATGAAGGAACAAGACAAAACCCCAGAAGAACAGCTAAGTGAAGTGGAGATAGGCAATCTACCGGAAAAAGGATTCAGAGTAATAAAAGTAAAGGTGATCCAAGAGCTCAGAAAAAGAATGGAGGCACAGATGGAGAAGATACAAGAAACGTTTAACAAAAATTTAGAAGAACTAAAGAAGAAACAAACAGAGATGAACAACACAACTGAAATGAAAACTACACTAGAAGGAATCAATTATATCACCTAAACAAGCAAACTGTGGCTTCCTATTGGCATGAAGTCTATACTCCTATACTGTTATGGCTCCAAAGCAAGGATGGTTACTCAATCTCTCTCTCCTGAGAGTGGGCATAAGGTCGGGATAGCGGCAGTTATCTTATATTTCACTGGCTCAAGATAACTTACTTAGGGAGAAGAAAATGGCAATACTAGAAATAAAAATTGTTTGTCCCACCAGTCTGGGCCAAGTAGTACAAAATGATCTGATCTACTGTATATTTTAAACTAAAACATTGTTGGGACTTCCCTGGTGGTCCAGTGGGTAAGACTCTGCGCTCCCAATGCAGGGGGCCCAGGTTAGACCCCTGGTCAGGGAACTAGATCCTGCATGTATGCCACAACTAAGAGTCTGCATGCTGCAACTAAGACCCAGTGCAGCCAAAATAAATAAATAAATATTAAAAAAAAAACTAAACTAAAACATTGTTGCTTTCTGAACACAGAATAGCATGGCTTGTGTTCCTCTATTTAAAAGGGGGGGAAAAATCACAACTCTGCATGGGGAAATTCCCAACACAAGGCTTATGCCTGACTCTACCTCCTTTTCTTCATACCAACCAAAGTTAGATAATCACAAACAGAACTTTAGCCTGCTCTCTAGGACTGCTGTGAGGATTAAATGAAATAAAATTACTCTGTTAAGTACAAAGCGCCATATAAATATTAGTTACGTTATTACAAGAAGGAAACCGGTATCACTCCAGGTTTGTGCTGGAGACAGCAACAGTAAACTAAACAGACAGCTGGACAAATCTGCCAGACATCCACATGTCTGACTCTTGAATACAGGCTGGATTCCCTTTTGCTGAGCTATACCTGCCAGCCTGGAAGCCCCTGGTGCTTCAGTCATGAATGGGCATATACCCTGTCCAGAGCCTCCAGGGCCTCACCCCAGTCTGGCCTTTGGCTCTACCCTGCAGTGCTGGCCCAGGGCCAAGTCTGGTTAACTTCCCCTTCTAGTTTGCCTGGTACTGCCTTTCCGGTACCATCAGGCCTTAAGCCAGAGTCACAGATTTTGCAGGGAACAAGTACCCCAATAATGAGAACATTCCTTCCTTCACACTAGGGAACTTCCCTCCTTTTTCCCCTAAAGTCACTCCTATTTCCACTTCTCTGTTTCTCATCTTCTCTAGGGCTCCAGATTAGGGTATGGGAGGTCAAGAAGCTAAGATAAGAGCAAAGGAACAAGTTTGTCCCACTGACCATTCCTCTAAATTGAGTCTCAACTGCTCCCCACTAGTGCTACTTCCTTGCTAACTCCTTGTGTTGAGTAGCTGGAACACAATAGGTTCTTAATAACTATTTACCAAAGGAACACAAATATCAGATTAATGAATCAGCAAATACAGGCATACCTTGGGAATTTTGAGGGTTCAGTTCCAGACCACCACAATAAAGCAAATATTGCAATAAAGTAAATTTTTTGGTTTCCTAGTGCATATAAAAATTATGTTTACATTACACTGTAGTATATTAAGTGTGCAATAGCATTATGCCTTAAAAAGTACATACCTTAAGTAAAAAATACTTCATTGTTAAAAATCCTAACCATCATCCAAGTCTTTAGCAAGTTGTAGCAGTAACATCGACGATCATGATCACAGATCACCACAATAAATAATAATGAGGTTTGAAATATTGTGAGAATTACTAAAATGTGACACAGAGACACAAAATGAGCAAATACTTTTGAAAAAACAGCTCCGATAGACTTGTTTGATATGCAGGGTTGCCACAAAACTTCAATTTGTAAAATGGCAGTATCTGTGAAGCACAATAAAGTGCAATAAAATGAGGTACATCTGTAGGTGTCAAATGAAGCCCAAGGCCTTTTCCTGGACCCTGACCTCCCCTATTCCTGGCCTGCTTTCATCTGTTTTTATATTCAGAAACTAGGGCAGCCTCAGCTTGGTTTCCCAGGTTAACTTTGACTTTAGTTCTTTATGCAAAGGACCAGTCAGCACATCTATTCTTTCGTGTGAGCTTTAAGAGGAAAAAGAAACTAAAAAAGGGACAAACCTTACTTTCCATCTATTTCTCAGAAGGGATAAAATCAATGTGACAGTATATAAGTATGTGTGTGTGTGTGAGTGTGTGTGTGTGTGTGTGTGTGTGTGTGTGTTTGGTAGTTGCACGGAAAGACTGTGAGGTTGTGTTATTTTCTACAGGAGAACAGAAGAGACACCCTAGCTGGAAAGTACAGTTGCTAACAGTAGAGGCAGATTAACTCCTACCGAAGACAGAAGGTAGAGGGGGCACAGCTTTAGAATCATACTGCCCACCACTTCTATCTCCAGATGCCCTGAGGATCAGGAGGGTAGAGCCAGGTTTTTCTGGTGTTCAGTGTGGAACACTGCTCCACTGCTAAAGCACATTTTACATGAACCCCAGATGGTATCAAATAGTCAAATATACATGTAACTGGAATGCCAGAAGGAGATGAGAGAGAATGGGGCAGAAAAAAAGTATTTTAAAAAATAAAGGCTAAGATTTTTCTTAATTTGATGAAAGACAGAAACTTACAGATACAAGATTACAAATGAACACCATGCAGAATAAACACAAAAAAGTTCACACTGATGTACATCAGAGTCAAATTATTGAAAGCCAAAGCCAAAGAGCAACTCTTGAAAGCAGCAAGAGAAAATAACATATTACACAGAGAAAAAAAATGATCTGCTCAACAGCCAACAGTCATCTGAAACCATGGAGGTCAGAGAGAATGGAAAAACATCATTAAAATGCTGAAACTAAAAAACCCCCCTGGGCTTCCCTGGTGGCGCAGTGGTTAAGAATAAACCTGCCGATGCAGGAGACACGGGTTCGGGCCCTGGTCCAGGAAGATCCCACATGCCACGGAGCAACTAATCCTGTGTGCCATAACTACTAAGCCTGTGCTCTAGAGCCCACAAACCACAACTACTGAGCCTGTGTGCCATAACTACTGAAGCCTGCGTGCCTAGAGCCCGTGCTCTGTAACAAGAGGAGCCACCGCAATGAGAAGCCTGTGCACTGCAACGAAGAGTAGCCCCCACTCCTGGCAACTAGAGAAAGCCTGTGCGTAGCAATGAAGACCCAACGCAGCCAAAAATAAATAAATAATTTTTAAATAAATAAATAAATAACTCCCCTGTCAATCCAGAACTCTATATTCAGGGCATATATCATTCAAGAATGAAAGCAAAATAAAAATATTTTCAGATAAAATAAAACTAAAAGGATTTGTAGCCAACACACCTGCACTATAAAAAACACTAAAAGAACTTCTTCAGTTAAAGAGAAATATTATCAGATGGAAACTTGGATCATCAGGAAAGAATGAAGCACATCAAAAATAAGTTTCTGAGTAAATTTAAAAACTATTTTTTGCCCTTTTTCTCTTAATTTCTTTATAAATTGTTTACACCACTGTCTTGGGAGATTTATTACTAGTAGAGGTATTACATATGAGCTCCAAGTTCTTCCTACTCTATATTGATCTTATGAGATGCTTAGAGTCTGGAATTGCTTCTGTACTCTACTCTAGCCTCTTTCCATTACTATGAATTTTTATGTGGGTTGACTGGGTAGGAATGGGGTGAAGGACAGAATCTTTGAAAACTAACAGAAACAGAGATTGCTAGAACATAGGATATATATGGTTGGGAGGGAGGATCAGTGCAGGGAAGGAAAACAGATTGAGATTAAATGCTCCCATGGTAAAAGCTAGGTTACCAGCAACACGCCTTGAATCTATCCTAAATTGTGGCAGAACTTGGGGAAGAGAAATGCAACATACCTAGCCCCCTACCCAACTTCTCACCCTACAATAATTCCTAAACTTCTTTAGACTTGGCCGGTACATCTATATGCCTTAGGTACTACTTAGTTCCTCCAGGTATCTGATTTCCAGTTGGTGCTGGAGATGAAAAAAGAGATGGTGGGATTTGGGAAATACTAAGGAGAGAAATTATAGATACAGTTCCAAGGTGTGCCCTATGGAGAGAAGAGGAAGTCAAAGAACTGGGATGGTGGAGGTACCACCTAGTGAATCATCAATGCTGAAGGGTAGGATAGGATGGACAAACTGGCCTCAGAGCTCTGAATGGAACCCTGGGATATAATTGTTTTAGTGTTTGGGGTACTATAGGCTCCCAGTTGTATTCAGGACCTCAATTTCCATCAGAGGTTCTTAGCTTTTTGGTCATTTTACGAAGACTTTTAAAATGTTTTTTACTTCTTTATAACCATTCCTTTCTATAAAGTTCATTTCTGTCTTGCCAAGGATTTGGCTCCTCCTTCAGAAAGAAAGAGGACTCAGGGTGAATTGTATCAGGTCTGGTCCAGAACCCAGAAACACAAATGACATTGATCAAATGATGGGAGGGAAATGGAGACTGGCTAACAATCTGCCTATCGGGAATTAAAAACAGGTTTCGGGCTTCCCTGGTGGCACAGTGGTTGAGAGTCCGCCTGCCGACGCAGGGGACACGGGTTCGTGCCCCGGTCCGGGAAGATCCCACATGCCGCAGAGCGGCTGGGCCCGTGAGCCATGGCCTCTGAGCCTATGCGTCCGGAGCCTGTGCTCCGCAACGGGAGAGGCCCCAACAGTGAGAGGCCCGCGAACCGCAAAAAAACAAACAGGTTTCACCTTACAAGCCAACTCTCTGGAGCACTATGTTGAGAAGGATTCAGAGGCCTGGACTGAAGTAGGGGCTCTGAAAGGAATCACAATTAACTGGTGATGTCTGTCAAGGGAATGAGACCATGTGCTCAAGAGTGCTACCTCTAGCTTGGGTGGTTTGTTTGCAGACTGATTAGCCCCCAGCAGATAAGGGTTAGACTGACTGGTCTCTAGTAGATAAAGGACTTCCTAGGCTAATGCAAAGGAGTCAGGTCTCTCTGTGTCACTGAAGCTCAGGACCTGTCAGGTCTTGGTCAGGTCCAAACCCAAGAGTTAGGAAAAACACTGAGTGTGAGAGCAGGAAAAGCCTGTTTATCATCTCTGATGTGTGCTAAGTTCCTCACATGACTTGGTTGACTAGTTCAGATAGGCCTGGGCTTTGGAGTCATGCCTCTCAAGCCAGCCTTGCTACCTTCACATGCCCCAACAGGTAGAATGAAAGCAAGCCACGGGATCATCTGATCTGCACAGATTTCTCCGTTTCCAACAAGTCATGGGGATATGAGTTTTGCACATGGGACCAGCCCCGCCCCTGCCTCTGAAAGCCAACAGAGCTCTTGGGTCTCGTACCCCCACTCTTGTTATGCCCAGAGGAACCACCGACTCCTCTAACCCCAACTAACAAAAAGGCTTTCTCTTGTAGGAGCGCTGTGTCACGGGCAAAACCTCCATAAATGGCGGTGACTTGTGTTATCTAGGCTTTTGCGAAGAAACTAGGAGCTGAAAGGGGAGAAAAAAGAGACACAATTTGAGCTTCACCTGTCAGGCAGCTATCAGGCGGGGAAGAACGTCCAGCATCCGCAGACCCTCAGGTGGTGGAGTTCACGGAGAGGTGACTAATTTCTTACTGCTCGGCCAGAGTATACGGGGCAGTTGCTCTGAGCGTGGATGAGGGTTGGAAGGCCCCTCTCTTGCCCTTTTTTGTTTGTGATGGAGGAGGGTGAGGAACGCTGCATGGACGACCGTTGGGTACAGTGAGTCCTTCTGCGCTACCTGAGGGAAAGGCCTGTAACACACCCATGAGCAAGGGTGGGAACAACCTCCTCCCGCCCCACCCCCCATTCCAGGGGAATCGAGCTCCCAGGTCGGCGAAGATACTGTAGTGAGTTAGGAGGCTCCAGGGAGAGCGCCCCGGGAGGTGCAGCAGGCACGCACCATACACCGTTTGGCCCTTTTCCAAAACTGTGGGGTCTGCGGTGGCGGGAAAAGCACCACCCAGCCTCAACATGTCACCTCGCGGAGGAGGAGCCAGGTGGGTAGGCGCCCCTCCAGGAAGGGCTGCCGCGTCCGGGCTTCGGGGCTTCCCCGAGGGGAGAGCGGAACACTAGGACCAGGCCCGCGGGGTCCGCTGCCCTGGGGCTCTGGGGGTGAGAAGCCGCGCCCGGGCCAATTTCGGGTTCCCGAGGGTGGGGGAGTCGGTGCCCGGCAGCGGGCGGGCAGTCAGCCGCCCGGACCGTCGCCTCCCACCCCGCCCCCCGGCTTCCTGCGGAGGCCGCGGCCGCCATGTTGTTGTGGGGCTGAGGCGGCGCCGCGGAGCCCGAGCAGCCGTGACAGGCTGCGCAACAGGTTCGTTGGCGGCAGCCTGACTACGAAGCGGCCGCGGCGGCGGCGGCTGCTGGGCAGGGTCTCCCGGCGTCCGCCCGCGCCCGCGCCGCTGGTGCCGAGGGGCGCGGGACCGCGCTGTGACGTGCGGGAGGCGCGGTGGCGCGCCAGGTGGGTGAAGCTGCTGCCGGGCCTGCCGCAGGGCGCGGGGCAGGTGCGGACGCCGCCGCGTCCGCCGCGGGGAGGCTCGCGGGCCGGGCTGGGCGCCCCGCACGACGCGGACGGGCCCTCGGGAGCCCGGGCGGCCCCCGAGCTAGGCCCCTGGCGGGCTTGGCGGCGCCGGGCGGAAACCTCTGGCGCCGGGTTCCTGCCCCCGCGGCGGGGCCAGGGCGGACGACGAGGGGCCGGGGCCGGGCTGCCTCTTCTCCACGGCCGAGCTCCGGCCCCCGGCCGCGGCCTCTTCTGGCAGGTGCGGACGCCGCGGCGGGCCGAGGGCGGCGTAGCCCCCTCGCTTTCGGGGTGCGGGCAGAAGAGAGACAGCCCTGAGGGGCACCCGCATGCTTTCTCGGAGCCCCATTTTATTTTCACGGAGTTGGTTTTCCTTCCTGGTAAGGGTTGGTGCGGAATGTCAGGTGAGCCGCATCCTGGTGCGTCAAAGTAGCCCGAGTCACGAGAGGCCAGTGGGCGGATGCTCGGCGTCCACCGCTCACCTTAAACCAAAGTTGGGAAATGTTACAATTTGACTTTAGTGTTATTGACTTCCCAGGGTGTACAGGAAGCACGGAGAGATGTAATCTCTTGGACCAGAGTAAAGTTTATTGCTTTTATAATTTTTTTTAAAAGACACCTGCATATGCATAGTGAATGGGTAAACCGAGGCTGAAACTGCAGATGGCCTTGCATTTTGTAGAAAGATGCTGTATTGGGATTTATTAATCCTGTGCTTTATCGTCGAATGATTGCTGAGGGCAAGTATGCTTCATTTGAAACTTGTATTGTTTAGGAATTAGGAATATTTTTGATGGAGCCAACCGCTTTGTGATAGGAATTAAGGTTAACACAAAAATGTTTGCTTTACTAAATGCTCTAGTTTTTTACTAGTGTTTACTTGCTTAACCAGAAATAGGCAAGATGTGCCTTGAAATTTTATGTTGTCCCAGTCAGCTTAATTTAGGTAGCCTAGACTCTGTAGGTTAAGCCTCTTAAGCCTCTTAAGAAAATTAATTGCCTCTCTCCCTGTGCTTGTTTGCTATGTTGTTAATCAGTGGTAAAACCTAAACGCAATCTAGAAACATAAAGTAGAACCTTTACATAAATTAATAATGACGTCCCTCAAAATTTAAAGATAGTAGCAGTTCTGATGTGCTAAGTTTCTTTGGCTGTGCCTACGATTTTCTTGTCATTTCTTTATTTCCCCCAGCTTTACTGAGATATGATTGACATATATCCTTTATTATTTCAAAAGTATGTAAGGTGCAAGTTGTTTTTAAAAGCTTCGTTTAAGGACAAACAGAATTTTGTGTTTTTTTTAGAGGACATGGAAAAAATGTGCATGGCTGCTGTTTTAGTGTAGTATTAATGAGCCTCAGAAGAGGTTGCATTTTATACTTTAATGCATGTAATTGTTCCTTTTGTTTACCTTTATAGCGAAAGGTAGAATTGTCTGAGAAAACTTGACCTGTACTGAATTATTGAGCAGGGAGGTACTATTGTTAGTTCAGCACATCTCAAGGATAAAATCCTGATCTCTCCTGAATATGAGGAAATGTGTTAGGCATGTGCTGGGATTGGAATTATGGTTTTAAAAATTTTTGTATTTTCACAGAATCAGAATAGTAAAAGGAACCTCTATACATCCGTCACCCAAACTCAGTAGCTTTCAAGATCTTCTTTACCCATTTCTTTCTTTCTTCCTTATCTTTATTTTTTAGTTTTTTCACTCTATATACTTATCATATCTCTTTTTTAAAATGGAAATTTTCTTACATAACCCTAAGATTTTTATTTTATTGTATCTTTAATACAGTTTCACAAATTTCTTTCTAGTAAGACAAAAAGACCATTATTGGCCATCTCCCTTTTCAGCTTCTTTCCTCAGTATTAAAATGTATTTACCATTCTTGTCATTTATTGAGTACTTACTGCCTGCCAGGCCCTGTGCTGTGCCCTATGAGTAGTTCTTTCCCTCCCATCAAATAGATAAATGAAATGTTAACCTGAAGGTTAACTGACTACTCTAGGTTAACTGAGCTGCTCTAGGTCACTGAGCTAGTAAGTACAGGAGCCAGGTTGCAAACCAGGATCCTTCTAACTTCAGCACCTGTTCCCTTATCTGGTACACTCATCTTGGTTCAGAAATTAAAACAAAAACAAAAGGTTATTTGGGCATTCAATAAATATTTGTTGAATAGATGAATGAAAGTACATATTATTCCATCGATAAGTAACTAGCATTTTTATATACTATATTTACTTGTAAAGCATTTATATTAACAAGTTCCAGGAATGATTCAAAATAAACTAATTACATTTCTCAAAATGGGGTATTTTATTACCATACAACAGTGCATTTTCTTGTTTTTCTTTTTTATATTCTGATCTTTTCAATACCTTATTTATGGAAAAATGTATGGAATAACTATTTATGAAGAAAAGCTTAAAAAAGGCAGATTTTTTTGTGTGTTAATTGTTAAAGGTGGATTCCAAGTATGAAGTAGAAAAATCATGTTTAAGATTAGTTCTGTAAAAGAATAGTTCTAAAGATGAAGATGCATCAGAAACGCTGTATCTTTTACTTGAGTTCATTCCTGACTTTTTGTCATCCTTTAACTACAGAGCACAGCGACTAATGTTAGAGTCCTATTGAGTAAGAGTGTGCATATAGGTATTGCTGAGAAGGAGGAACTGAACGGGCCTTAAAGGATCTGAAGGCAGAGAGGAAGTGGGGGAGGGGGGAGGAAACAGCAGAAATAGAAGTAGGGCAGTGAATACATCAAGAGATAATGTATTTTTACAACTCTAAGAGGGCAGCATATTTCATTTGCAAATGTATTATTTTGAGAGATTCACTTAAAAATTAATTTCACAGCTATATCAGGATACTGAATGATTGATTTATTTGTGAAGCTGTTTAGCAGTGATTATGGTAGACATTTAGGGATCTAATACCAGATGGCAGACATTTAACTTGTTTTACTTAAGCAACAGTTTCATGTTTTCTAGATCCTTTTCTTCACTAATACATATTCATGTTATGTGTTTCAATGAAAATTTTATTTATTTTTATCTTAACTGTGGTAGATAAGAGTACGGGCTTTCAAGTTAAGCCTCCTGCTCCCAGCTCCAACACTAAATAGCAACCTTGAGCAACTTATTTTAATTTTCTAAGCTTCTGTTTCCTTATCTGTAAAATGGGGGAAGTAACGTTACCAACTCATAGTGCTGTTGTATATAATATAAGGTGCTTAGCACAGTGACTTCTGCTCAGTATAAGTGCTTAATAAATGTTACCTGTTATTATTCCAACTTATGTCGATGAGAAATTTCAAAACTAAACTTAGTCTCCTTTTTATTTATTAAAAAATTTTTTTAACCTAGTAACTGGAAAAGAAATTAGCCTTTTAGGCCTTAATTTTTTTTTTAACATCTTTATTGGAGTATAATTGCTTTACAATGGTGTGTTAGTTTCTGCTTTATAACAAAGTGAATCAGCTATACATATACATATATCCCCATATCTCCTCCCTCTTGCGTCTCCCTCCCACCCTCCCTATCCTAACCCCCTAGGTGGTCACAAAGCACTGAGCTGATCTCCCTGTGCTATGTGGCTGCTTCCCACTAGCTATCTATTTTACATTTGGTAGTGTATATAGTGTATATATGTCCATGCCACTCTCTCACTGTGTCCCAGCTTCCCCTTCCCCTTCCCCGTGTCCTCAAGTCCATTCTCTATGTCTGCGTCTTTATTCCTGTTCTGCCCCTAGGTTCTTCAGAACCATTTTTTTGTTTGTTTGTTTTTAGATTCCATATATTTGTGTTAGCATAGGGTATTTGTTTTTCTCTTTCTGACTTACTTCACTCTGTATGACAGACTTTAGGTCCATCCACCTCATTACAAATAGCTCAATTTCATTTCTTTTTATGGCTGAGTAATATTCCATTGTATATATGTGCCACATCTTTATCCATTCATCTGTGGATGGACACTTAGGTTGCTTCCATGTCCTGGCTATTGTAAATAGAGCTGCAATGAACATTGTGGTACATGACTCTTTTTGAATTATGGTTTTCTCAGGGTATATGCCCAGTAGTGGGATTGCTGGGTCGTATGGTAGTTCTATTTTTAGTCTTTTAAGGAATCTCCATACTGTTCTCCATAGTGGCTGTATCAATTTACATTCCCGCCAACAGTGCAAGATGGTTCCCTTTTCTCCACACCCTCTCCAGTATTTATTGTTTGTAGATTTTTTGATGATGATTAGCCCTTAATTTTTTTTTTTTTTTTTTTTTTTTTTTTTTTTGTGGTATACGGGCCTCTCACTGTTGTGGCCTCTCCTGTTGCGGAGCACAGGCTCCGGACGCGCAGGCTCAGCGGCCATGGCTCACGGGCCCAGCCGCTCCGCGGCATGTGGGATCTTCCCAGACCGGGGCACAAACCCGTGTCCCCTGCATCGGCAGGCAGACTCTCAACCATTGCGCCACCAGGGAAGCCCTAGCCCTTAATTTTTAATCTTACCATTCCTAAAAGAAGGCTGGAAAATAGAGTAGAATTTAGCCACAATCCCATCTCCCAACAAAGAATCTGCCCTTTTAGTCCCCTTAATTTGGGGCAGTGGGGAGATGGGGAAACATAGCCTGAAAGAAGAAAATGTTGTATATCTGCAAAAGAAACAACAGCTTTGGATTATTACTTCAAAGTCTTTGAATCCATATGCTTAAATAACTTCTACTTTTCAGTGTGAGGAGTGCTTGGCTAGTGTGAGGTTCATAATGGGAAAGAATGATCAAGGACGGTGGCAGTGTGAAACTGCAGAGCCCACACAGATAAGGACCCAGCAGGGTTTGCTCCGACAGTTAGGAGGACACTGATAACTGTTGCTTTATCGTTTTATTTTTGCTTAAAATATGTATTTGGACACTTTCTTCACCCCCTCACCCCTCCTCCTTCACACTTAAGAATGACTGCTTTTTATAAAGCAGAAACTAACACACCATTGTAAAGCAATTATACCCCAATAAAGATGTTAAAAAAAAAAAGAATGACTGCTTAAATATAAGAATTAAGTAGGTCAAGTTAATAATTTCTCAATTTATGTAACATTAGGTGACTTTAATTTTAGTAAGTATGAGATACTTTTTGGTGAATATAAGTGAGAACTTCAGGATTAGTGAAGTTTGCTGAGAATGATGCAGGCTGGGAACACTTGTGTAGCATTCATTCTCTGACTTTGTGGTAAGCCCTAAAAACCGGAATTGTAGAGGAGAAGCCATGGTTAAGACTTGAGATTTAATTTCCCTTACTCTATTCACCTCACGAGAAACATTTTAGGCTTTCCCTCTGCTAAAGTTCCAGTGAAATGCTTAGACAACCTGTATTGGAAGGCTTTCCCTCACCACCTCTCCTTTCTTTTGGTGTCTGGTCTTCATTCCATGATTCTGATTGGAGTTATTGCCGCCTTCTTCCAGCATACTAGCTCCTACCTCCAGGATCCGGGGTTCCACTGGGTCCTAGAAAGCTAAGTCACTTGGATGATGGAGATGGAAAGAGCCATTTAGGTTAGAGACAGATAACCCAAAACTTTCTGAACACTACTTTCCAATACCTGGGTTTTATAGTCTTCATAACCTGGTGGTAATCCCATTTTGAAAAAGTACATGCAGCAGCTCTCTCTTAAATCTATCTTTGCTATTGCTTTCCTCATTAAGTTGACTTTACCCCATCTTTGTCTTTCCAGGGGCTTCAATGAAAAAAAAATCCCCTCTTGCCACCTTTTCTGCCACCTGCTTTAACTTTCTTTTCTTTTTTCTCAAACACTGTCTTTCCTCTTTAAAAAGTTAAACCCAATAGAAATCACTTGTAATTCTTGGTATTGAATTAATTCTTTTAGCAAATAATGAGTGTCTACATGCCAGGAACTGGCCCAACCACTGAGAATATAAACAGTGAAAAAAATACACAAAAACCTTGGCCCTTGTGCTACTTTTATTCAAGAAGGGGGAGCAGGGCTTCCCTGGTGACGCAGTCGTTGAGAGTCCGCCTGCCGATGCAGGGGACACAGGTTCGTGCCCCGGTCCGGGAAGATCCCACATGCCACGGAGCGGCTGGGCCCGTGAGCCATAGCCGCTGAGCCTGTGCGTCCGGAGCCTGTGCTCCACAACGGGAGAGGCCACAACAGTGAGAGGCCCGCGTACCGCAAAAAAAAAAAAGGGGGGGAGCAGAGACAAAATGTCTAGGAGTTAGAATTTGTTAAGTGCCATGGAGAAAAGTAAGGTAGGAAATGAGGCTAGGGAATGTGTGGGTAGGTGGGTGAGGGTAAATCGAGAGAAGTAAATTGGCCTCATTCAAAATTATTAAGGAATTCAAGATTGGGGAAGGATTATTGTACACATTTTATGAGTAAATTTAATAGTATTTCAGGTCATTGTATTTAACAGAAATGTTTATCATTTACTGTTTGGTTTGGACCCAGCAGATCTCTTAATATTTCTATTTTCTAGTAACTTAAGCCAGAAAACAAAAAACAAAAAACCTCAGGCACAACATGAGCCTAGAGCAGAGATTTATCAAATAGTTTAGAATAGATACCTTAATTTGGTTTTTTCTAAAAGTGCTATGTTGTGTTTGTTTTAAAATTCTATAGACTTTTTGTTTGTACCATTTTTATTGTGATGAGTAATATCATGTTCCTTGTGTAAAACTGGAAAGCTACAGGGAAGTTGAAAGAAGAAAATAATAGTCCGTAATTCATATTACCCGGAGAAATGTTCAGTGTTAATATTTTAGTAGATCTCCTTCTAGAAATTTTTCTTTGGGAAAAATGGAATTATATACTCTGCTTATATAATCTGCTTTTTAGCTTACTAGCATTTATCAAAAACCATGGTTCTACTTTATTATATATTTATCTACAATATAATTTTTATTGGCTTGCTACTACGGTATGTTAATAATGTCTAGTATTTATTGTGCATTTACTATATCCTGGTTATCAATACTTTCGAGACACTTTACATATTTTTGCTCATTTAGTATTCAGACTCTCTATAAGACCTGTTCTTTTATTACTTATTTTACAGCTGAGAAAATTGAGCAAGGACAGGTTTAGTAATTTTCCCAAGATCCCATAGCCAATAAGTGGCAGCCATAGGTTATGAACTTAGTCTGACTGTATATACTGTGCTCATATCGGTTCTCTAACATTAAGGTAGTTTATAGTTTTTTTGTTGTTATTTTAAATTGTGCCACAGTTAACATCCTTGTAACCATATCTGTGTTTATGTCTATGATTATTTCCTTAGAATAAATTTCTAGTAGTTGCAGTGGTATTGGATCAAAAGGTATGGACACTTCCTAAGGCCCATGTAAATGTATTGCCAAGTTGTCTTCTAGAAAAACTTGTCAGTACCAAAGTGTTCTCTTACCAGATGTAATCAGTCCTATTCCCCACATCCTCAGAAACACTGGCTTTTTTTTCTTTAATCTAATAATTTGATAAAAACCCTTGTTTTAATTTTTCTTTCTCTGAATATTAATAATATTATACTTAAATTTTTTTTTCTTTGAGAAATATTTGTCTTTTTCTCACTTCATTGGCATGTTCATCTCTTGGTTATTTCTAAGAATTCTTTATATATTAAGAATGTTAACTCTTGCTTATAGGTGTAAATTTTTTTCCAAGTTTGTTTCTTAGTTTTGTAAATTGATTCTTATCAATGATAATGATAATAGCTAACATTTATGTTGTAATCCCCATGTGTAGCACTATTCTAATTCGTTATATTTATTAACTCATTTAATTTTTATGACACCCCTGTGATGTAGGTGCTATTATTAGCTCCATTTACAAACCTCTGACATTATGTTTTAAATTTTCAGACAGTTTTTTCTTCTGTGTCCTTGACCATTTCTGTTCCCAATTCCTAAAAATCTGTTTTCCTAGCCTACTGCGTGATACCTATTGTTTAGTTCTTCATTACTCAGTTTAGGATTCATTTCCTCTGGGATTACTCATCTAACAACTTTCTAGTCTTAAGGCAAAGTTAGGTGCCCATCTTCTGTCTTTTCTTTATACCTATAGCACTTACATGCAATACTCAGTTTTCGTCTTATTCCTCTTGTGTATTCCCTGCGCTTACACATCTTATACAGGTGCTATACCTCTGATGACTCCGTAAAGATTTGTTGATTTGAATTAAAGGTGCTCATGATGATGTTGGTGATATCAAGAAGGAAATCAACCTTCCCAATATGTAAAATAGAGAAACTTACACTGAGGAACTAACCTTGGAACTGCGCTTTGAAGGCCCGTGGGGAAGGAGGGAGAGAGGGAGGGCCCAGAGACTAAAACCGAGTGAAAACAGATGTGGAAATTCCCCATTCGGGGAACCGCAAGTTATTTAGAGTGATTTTGAGGATTATCAACCTTGCCTCTGGGAAAGCCTGATGAAATAAGTTCTTCTTTCACCCAGCATACCTGGTCTAGTGTTCAGAATAGTTAAATCTTCCTTCTAGATTTCTTCTGCTGTGAAAGTGTTCAGTTTCTCTTCTGACTTCCCCCGTTTTTCAGTGTGAGGGGACAGGGGAAGTTGGAGGGTCCTGGTGTAAACTTGGTAAGATCTTGAAATGCCCAGGGAAGTTTGGTGACTTGGTGGGGTAGGCCCACTGGCAGCCTTTGCCTGAAGTAGAAGCCTTGGGCTTGGGAAGAGAAGGAACCATGCAGCTTTTGTCCGTGGAGACTTGGGTTCCTGCACACCTTTCCCTGGCTGTCAGCACACTGGATAAGATCTCAACTCCTTTTTTCTCCAGGGTTCATTACGTTTCTGTTCTTCTAGCTTTGATAAGAGACTAAGGGACATTCTGTTGTTCCACTAGCCTAATCTTGAGGTATACTGACTGCTGATCTAGAAGAATAAAAAGTGAGCACTTTATATATTAACAACGTAATTTATTTGTCATTTAATTTGATATTTTTTCAAATTCCTTTCCTCTTTATGTCTC
This sequence comes from Stenella coeruleoalba, assembly GCF_951394435.1. Taxonomy (NCBI): domain Eukaryota; kingdom Metazoa; phylum Chordata; class Mammalia; order Artiodactyla; family Delphinidae; genus Stenella; species Stenella coeruleoalba. The sequence continues at coordinate 71,457,478 of NC_137159.1, forward strand.
ATCATGTAACTGAAACTTTTTTTCATTATGAAAATAATGCATGCTGATTGAAGAAACTTTGTAAAATAGAGGGAGAAAAAGTAGGAGAAAAAAGTTATTCCAAGTCCAACAACCAATGACAACCATATTTTGGTGTCTCCCATCCACCCTCTCTTTTCTCTTTGTTTTTGCATATATATTTTTGTACATGTTTTACAATACAACACTGTAGTTAGGAACATGGCTTGTGCTGTCTGGGGTTTTAGTTCCAACTTAGCCTTTCATTAGCTTTGTGAGTGTAACAGTCTCACTAAGCCTCAGTTTTCTTTTCTTTAAAAAGTGGAGATTTCCTAATAATATTTATCCCTAGAGTTGTTATGAGGATGAAGAGATAATGTATGTTTAGTGTGACCATCTCATAATGACTTTTCAATAAATGTAACAATAATAATCGGACCTGTCTTTTGGTTAGGTCAGCTGGGGCTACTCTGGGTTGTGGTTGCAGGGAGGGGGGTGAGTCAGGGGTACTGTACCTTTCTTTTCTGAAATAATTAAATTTTAACTTCAAACTATTTTTTTTAATATTCTCAAGGGGCCGATGAAAATGTTTACACTGAGACCTCCTTTAAAGTGTGATTTATCTTGGGCTAGCCTCACAGTGGGTGAGTGGTCCTGGGCCTCAGACTTCTACGATGGCCCTGATAGTGAGGATATCAGTGATAATGAGATAACAGTGACAACAAGTAAAGACCTGAGTGTCAGGCTTGGTATTTGGTAAGTATTCAGTGATCGTTAGCCGCTGTTATTTTTAATAATGATAAATACACATTTATAGTATATCATAGGTTATAAGAGCATAACCAGTTTCCAGGTTATTATATGGTCTAGCTGAAATTGTTTATTAAAAAGTAGGTTGAGATATAATTTACATATCATTATGAATTTAAGTGGCACCATAATACTTGGCTCAGTGTGTCCTCCTATTATTGGATGCTTATATTATTTCCAATTTTTTTGTGTAGTAACTAATAATAACTGCAGTGAATATCATTGTAAGTAAAGTCTTTCCCACATTTATTATTATTTGCTTATGACAGATTTCCAGAAATGAAATTATTGACTTACAGGATAAGAACGTTGTTAGGATTCTTGCTGTATATTTTCACACTGCCTTCTGAAGAGCTCTACCAGTTTGCACCCCCATGAGTATGTCTGTAGTACTCATCTCTTCTCATGTTTGCTAGCCCTGACTACTGTCTAGTGTCTGTTGTTGTGGGGTTTTTTTAATAAGTTTATAAGGAGAAACAAAAGAGAACTTCATTTGTATTTTCTTGATTATTAGTGATGTTAACATTTATTAGCCAGTTTTATTTCCTCTTTGGAAAATTGTCTATTTATTTGTTTTCATTGTTTTAGTAGTTCTCTGTATATTAAAAATAATGGCTGCCATATTTGTTGTGATTTTTTTCCAATTGTATATCTTTTAATTTTTTTTCAACAGAAGTTTAAAATACTTATATAAATGAATTTTTACTATTTCCTTTGTGTTTTCTTGCATGGCTTCAAAACTTAGAAAGTTATCTTTATTTCAGAGAGGTGATATTTTACTTGAAGGTGAAGAATCTACCTGAATTTTTTCCCTCTGTACTTCTCATTCAAGTAAATAATTTTGCTTTAATATTTAGTCCTGATAGAAGAGAATAGACCAAATAACCAGTACCCCCAGCCCTCCCCTTACAGCAATGCAGGCTGAGTCACAAGCTATTCTTAGATGTTTTTTCCCCCTTCGTGTGGGTGAATTGTCTTGTTCAGTGTTGTTGACTAATTCTTCTAAAATTGGTTTAATTTAAATCTTTGATATTATTGGAGCGCTAGCTACTTCAGTATTAGTTTACCATTCCAGTTCTTTTTTTGCCCCGTTTATTGGTTGATTCTTTGTGGGCTAAACCTAACATTTATAAAAGTCCAAACTTACAATTTATATTCAGACATCTTAAACTGAAGATGCTAAGTTGAAGAACTAGAACTAAGAACTAAGTTTGTATAGAACAATTCTCTTTTTGAAGTTTTTGAGTCTCAACATGCTTTGTGTATTTGGGGCCCTAAGCCTCTCGGTAGAAATAGTGGTCACCTTTTATTCAAATATAATCAATATTTGTAAGAAAAACATGTCCTTTTTATTAGTAATTGGTACAACTGTGGTTTGTTATACCAGTTCAGCGAAATCAAGCCAACTACAGTAGATCCCCCACATACGAATGAACTCCGTTCTGAGAGCGTGTTCGTAAGTCCAATATGTTCCTAAGGCCAACAAAATTAGCCTAGGTACCAAACCAACACATTGGCTATATAGTACTGTACTGTAATAGGTTTATAATACTTTTCACACAAACAATACATAAAAAACAAACAAAATAAAGAAACATGTTTAATATTACAGTACAGTACCTTGACAAATACAGTAGTACAATACAACAGCTGGCATACAGGGGCTGGCATCAAGTGAACAGGCAAGGAGAGTTACTGACTGGAGGAGGGAGAGGAGGTGGGAGATGGTAGAGCTGAAGGATCATCAGCAATAGGAGAAGGAGGGCAAGTTGCAATTTCACCCATGCCTGAAGTTGATGGCACAGGTTCTGGTTCCTTGCTGGATTCAGTTCTGTCTACCCTCGTGAAAAAAACGATCCAGTTATGTTTGGGTAGTAGCTCTTTTTTTCTCGTCATAGATGACACGGTAGCACTGGATCGCATTCTGAACTGCTGCTGCAACCTTCATGTATGATTCTACGTTCAGGTCCTGTGCATCAAAAACTAACTGCCTCCTCAAATAAAGAAAATCCCCTTGCCACTTCCTGTGTCATGAATCTCTTTGGTTCTTCAGTCACTTCTTCTTCCTCTTGTCGCTCCACTCTCTCAATTATTTTCACTTCTGTTTCCATCGGTATCGCTTGGCGCTTCTTAGCAGTACCAGCTACGTCAGTGCTGCTTTTACGCTTTCTTCCGGACATGCTGGGCTTGAAATAAAGATACTGTACTAGTGAACTCTATACAGTACTGTACAGTAGAGTACACAAAAGCACAACCACTTGTAGAGGATGCACGCACGTGACAGTGTACACCCGGCATGTGAACTAACGTGATTGGACATGCGAACACATGTTCATATCTGAAAGTTTGCAACTTGAAGGTTCATATGTAGGGGACTGACTGTATTATAGTTGAAAATCATGTTGAAATAATAGTAGTAATAGCCATCATTTATGATCGCCTTGTATGTGCCAGTTGCTTTACAGACGTGATAGCTGAGCCTTAAAAAAGCCTGGCATTATCCACATTTATAGGTTAGGAAATTGAAGCTATGTCATGTGGAAGTCTACTAAACTAAGAAGTAACTGCCCTGGGATTAGAGCTCAATTGGTTGATCTGCTTTCAAAGTTCAAGTTCCAGACTGTCAACTTGCTTGTCCTCAGTGCAGTTGAAAGGATGCTAATCTCTGAGTCAAAGCATTTGTGTTTATTAAAGGATATTTTAGTACCTACCATGTGGCTGACTGCTGAGCACTAGGTATATGAAGATGAAGAGACATTCACAGGAACTCACAGTCTAATAGAGGTGGGCAGGAATGAAAACAAAGGTTACATTACTAGTTGGTATGTAGTTTAATGGAGATATATACAGGATAAAATGAGAATGTGGCAAAGAAAGCTTTTGTAGGTAGAAGTGTCACTGAGAAGGTAGGTAGTTACACAGATTCAGAGAGAGAGGGAATAGGAATAAGATGGGGCAGAGGTGGAAGGGGAAGGTATTCCAAGAGTGGAAAAGTAGGCAGAAGATAAACCCTAAAACACCTTGTATGCCATGTGAAGATCAGATTTTTTTTAAAAAAATCAGATTTATTGAGATATAATTCATAAACCATAAAATTCACCCTTTTTAAGTTTACAGCTCTATGGTTTTTATTAGAGTCACAGAATTGCACAAGCATCATCACAAATTTTAGAACATTTTCATCATCTAAAAGAACCCCCTATACCTATTAGCAGCCTCTCTCCATTTCCCTCCAATACCCCAAGCTCTAGGGAACCACTGATCTACTTTCTGTCTCTTATGAATTTGCCTATTCTGGACACCTCATATAAATGAGAAAATAGAATATGTGGTCTTTTGTGACTAGCTTCTTTCACTTACCATAGTGTTTTTAAAGTGCATCCATGTTGTAGCACGTGTCAGTAATTAGTTCCTTTTTATGGCCAAAGGTTCCATTGTGTGGGTATACCACATTTGTTTATCCATTCATCAGTTGATGGACATTTGGGTTGTTTCCACTTTTGGCTATTATAAATAATGCTGCTGTGAGCATTCGTGTACAAGTTTTTGTATGGACATAGGTTTATGTTTTTATTTCTCCTGAGTTCATACCTAGGGGTGGAATTGCTGAGTTTTATGGTAACCTATGTTTAACATTTTGAGGAACTGCCAAATTGTTTTTGAAAGCAGCTAAATCATTTTACATTCTCACCAGCAAGGTATGAGGGATCCAATTTAGTAGGAGATTAGATTTTATACTATTGGTGAGCAGAATCACAGAATCACAGTGGTTGAAAATTATTGGATTCTGTTGCTGCTTCCCAGATAAGTTCAAGACATATGCTAGGTCGGAAGGATTTTTTCTGATGAATGAAAGTAAAATGCAAGTCATTTCCTCAATTCTTGGGGGCTATTGTTATTCCGTTTACAGTCTTTGATTTTTATGTATTCCTATAGGCTACTTATAATCTGAGTTATTAAGGATTACTGAAATTTAGTGTTCATAAACTAAAACTAGCCAATTTCTAGAGCTTCCTGAGGTTTCTTAGTTTTCTTCTAAGAAATCTGTTAACTCTACAAAACTTTGGCAGCACTGAATTGAATTGAAAAATTCCTACTATGCACGCCCACACTGATGGATACTATTTTCATTGCATCATTGGATTGTCTTGAGTTTGATTTGGTTCCCGTTTCTGCTACTCTTGAATTAACTGTAATTAAAGACTTATGTTAGATTTATTTTTGTTGACCATTTTGCTCTTGTGTAACTGTTTCATTGCTATAATTTCTTCATCATGGTGTTATTTTTCTACTGGAAAATAGGAGCAAGTGGCTAGGTTGGATCTCTTGTTCCACTTAGGTGGGCCATAGTTAGAATAGTTTGCGAATGAATGGACTACATAATTGGACAGATTCTTTTTCACTCTATCCCACTCTAATAATTTTTTTAAATGGGTATTAGTGTACATTTAATTAAGGGTCTTAACTATGGACTACATGAATCTCTGAAAGTCCACAGATTGGCTTTGGAAGCCTGAAACCTTTGAAATTGTATGCCACATTTTGTGCATTTGTGTTTTTTTCCGAGAGAAACTGGGTTTGCCGAATTTCTTTAAAAAAAAAAAAGTCCATGACCCCTCAAAATTAAAGAATTCAGATGGGTGAAGAGAATTTGTAAATTTGTGATTTGAAGTATTTGGGGAAAGTGAGACCTTACTTTGGTTAGGTGTTGCTGTTCAGTGATAGATGTTTTCTGGATACACTTTTTTTTAAAGTGTGACTCATTCCATGTTAGAATATCTCTATTTTATTCTTCCCTGGTAATTTTTGTCCCTGTCAGAACTTGGAGTTTGCCTTTAAAGTCCTCATTGCATATTTATTCATATTCACTTTCTTGAATGATTGGGATGTTCTATTTAAGAGTGTTATTTTTGCTGCAGTGATTGCATGCTTTACTTGAAATGTATTGATATTTTAAAACAAGAGTTAATTGGCTTGCCAGAGTAAGAAAATGGATGAATGCTTTTCTATCCATTGGCCACTAGTTTTTCTTTCCTTTACTCTCTTGTTCTGTTTGTGTTTTGGTGGAGATTGGAATTTACCAGTAACCGGTAGAAGCTCTCCCATGTGGACCCTGCTCTGGTGTGGCATCAGTTTGGATTCAGTCTCTTTAGGCCTCTGCAGTATGGTGTGTGTGGAGTATACTTTTCCTGTTTTAGCACTGGATGTAGCATGGTTGGATTTGAGATGAGGTTGGTAATTTCAGATAAATGTTTTTGGTAAAACAGACTTGTTACTTAATATTGTTTAAAATAGACTAAGAAATTGACGAGGGAGAGGCTCTGGGTGATTGATATTGGCTATAGGGTTAAAAGATGATGTAGTGTAGGGCTTCCCTGGTGGTGCAGTGGTTGAAGGTCCACCTGTCGGTGCGGGGGACGCGGGTTTGTGCCCCGGTCCGGGAGGATCCCACGTGCTGCAGAGCGGCTGCACCCGTGGGCCATGGCTGCTGAGCCTGCGCGTCCGGAGCCTGTGCTCCACAGCGGGAGAGGCCGCGGCGGTGAGAGGCCCACGTACCGCAAAAAAAAAAAAGATGATGTAGTGTAATACCAATATATTTGGTCATTGTCCCTGATTCCTGGCACAGAGCTCCTAAAACCTTTGGAATTCCCTGAGTGATAGGAAATCTGCTTTCCATCATACATGAGCTTATGTTAATGAGGTGACTGAGAGGGGCACCCCTAGATAGCCTCAGCATAAGGCTGAACAACCAGAGAGACCTAGAGGATTAGAGAGTGGGAATTTTCAGCCCCACTCACCAACCTCCAGGAAGAGGAGGTAGGTGCTAGAGTTTGAACTGTTTATACACACGCACACACACCCATATGTAATTTTTACGTAGTTGTAATCATAGTGTAGATTTTTGTCTACACGTTACATGGAAGAATTTTTTTTATGTGTTGTTTCATAATTTTCATAAGTTTTAATGGTTGTGATGTTTTTATCTAGTAGTAGGCTACGATTTATTAACCATACTCCTGTTCTCAGATGTTTAGGTTGTTTCAAGTTTTTTGCTATTATAAATAAAACTGTTATGAATATTATTATTTAGTGAATGTATAGTAAACGTTTATTATACATTTCCCTCAAGAGGTTTTCTTCTAATCCTTGACATGTGCTAACAATTTTGAATATTTGTATCCTATTCTAGAATTTTGTATTTTTTAGAAACACATTGTATCATAAACGTTAGCTATCTACTGTGGCCTTGAAATTATCATTTGTAAATAGACGTATATTATTCTAAGTTAATATAACTTTATTTTCTTGTTCCTTTCTCTGTTAGATAAATTACCTTATTTGTATTTTTTTTTCTACTGTTGATGACACTGTGATATGCATCTTTGCATTCTATTTTCCTCCTTTGGATTATTTTCTTAAGATAAGTTCTTACAAATGGGCCAAGTGGGGTATTTTGTTTTGGATGACTGTTGCCAAAGTTAAAGGCACATATTTTACCTTAAACCTTCTACTTCTGTGGTATTTGCCTTCTTTAAAAAATGGATACACTTTTCTTTTTGGACAGTTTAAAATTTACAGGAAAAATTGAGCAGATAGTACAGAGTTTCCCATATACCCTTCTACTCATTATTGGTAAATTAGTACAATACATTTGTTACAATTAATGAACCAATGTTGGTACATTATTATTAACTAAAGTCCATGCTTTATTTACTTTTCCTTAGTTTTCACCTAATGTCCTTTTTGTGTTCCAGGATCCCATACCATAGTACATTTAATTGTCATGGCTCCTTAGGCTCCTCTTGGCTGTGAATGTTACTCAAACTTTACTTGTTTCTGATGACTTTGACAGTTTAGAGGGGTACTGGTTAGGTATATTGTAGTATGCTCTCCTATTGGAATTTGGCTGATGTTTTTGTCATGAGACAAACAACCATGGACCAAGCAGGCAAATGAACCAGACGTATTCATTGCAATATAAATTTACCAAAATGAATATGTTTCTTGTATACCAAAAATATATAAAGTTAGTATGTCATTTTTACTATAACCATAAAATACCTGGAAATAAAGGAGATAAGAGGCGGGATCTACTGAAGGATGCAAAAATACGCATCTGAGAATAGCCTCAAAAATTATGAAAAAATAGGATAGTGAGTAGAGAGGGATTTGCATATTCGAACACTATGGTAATTAGAACCCTGAGATAGGAGTACACAGGAAGACCCTCAGAACAGAAATATAGGCTGTGAGTAAACTTAGTGTATAAGAAAAGAGATGCATTTTAGATCAATTAGGAAAAGCAAATTATTTCATAAATGGTCTCAGAAAAAGTGACAGACATCACTAGTGCAAGAGTGGAGAAAATAATTTAGACTCATATTTGTCTTTCCGCTCTAAAATAAAAATCCAGATAGATCAAATATATAAATTTGGAAAAATATACAGGTACTAGAAGAAAATTTGGGCAATTTTCTGATGTGAGACAGGCCTTTCTTAGCATGATAGTATACTCAGTAGTCATAAAGGAAAAGATTGACAAAAAAGGTATAACAAAGTTGGTACAACAACAAACTGGATAAAAAGTATTTGTAACATGTTACAAGTCTGGGAGACTGAAAGAGCAAAGTGTGAAATAGTCATCTAAGCAAGTGGGAAAGCAAATGGACTAGGGAAATGTGGACTTGTCAGGCAGGACATAGGGTCCACTTGAGTTAGTGCTCAGGAATCTAAAGTGAGACCAGTCAGCAACTTCATTTATATAGTCATGGAATAACTAGAGAGTTGGATTTAGAAAAGACTGAGATTTTGCCAGATCTGTAGTATGTAGGGAGAGAGGAGAGTGAAGTTGAGGGTGTATACAACTAACTCCTTATAATGGTGGACTGTGATATTTAATTTGGGTAAGGAGGGACATTAGGACATCAGGAAGGGTGTGAGGATATAAGGAAGATTGAGGGACAGTGAAAAGTTGATAAGACCAATAGTTTGTAGGTCCAGGTAGGGTTAAAGAATTGTTGGAGTTAGGGAACTGGAGAGATGGGGCTGTTGAGATGGTGCTGGTGAAAGGGGCATGGCAGAATTGAAATGGATTACAGAAGAGTACAGTTACTGGTAATAACAGGCCTAGGTTGTGAGCTGGGAGTAGATGGCTAAGATAAGATGGAGGGTAAGATTTTTGGAACAAGGGAGGTCAAAGACTTAAAGGCCAAGATATGGGCAGGATCATCTGTGTGAATATTGACATCACCAAGAATTTTTTGGGAATAATGCTGGAGAGTAGATAGTGAGCTAGGTGTTAAAGCAGTCAGGGAATTACTCTGGTGATTGTAGGGGACAGCAGTGAAGGAGGAGAGCCAGTGGTCAAGTCAGATACGTGAAGGTCAAAAGCTAGTTTTCTTTTTCAACTTTTATTATGAAAAATGTCAAACATATGCCAAAGTTTGAAGTACAGTGATCATTTATTTTCTATATTACTTCATTTAGTAATCTACTTTTTACTTAAATGTATTTTGTATTTTTGTGGGGGCTTTAATTCTTTTTGTAGTAAGGCAGCCTATAAATATGTTTCCAAATTCCTTTCCAGAAAGGTTGTGCTGATTTACATTTGTTTTAGCTAGGCATTAAGACTATACTTTCAGGCATCATTTCTGTAGTTCGTATTAGCTAAGTATTGATGCAATACTTATTTTTACAGCTGTTCTTACAGTTCCTTGCATTGTTGTTAGCTCTTCAGTGTTTCATATGAATAAGCTGCTGCCTATTTTCCCAGACCACACTCTTCCCTCTGCTTTTGCATGTAGTATTTTACCTCTGCCTAGAAATTTTTTCCCCATATTCATTCATTTAACAAATGTTTTGATGTATAATGCATGAGCTAAGTTGAAATGCACATGTCTGGTTGATTCATGGGAACTGATTTGCATGTGACCCTCTCTTTTTTTAGGCTGTAGAGAAGAGAAATTTGTGTTTAGGCACGTGGGCCCCTGGGACTATTGTCCCTTTGAACTCTTGTCTGGGCCCAAAGAAAAGAGAGAAAGAAGGGTTGCAAAGAAAAGCTTTACTTTCTCATTTTCTCAGCTTCCTTTTCCTCTGTTTCCAAACTTATGTATATTCATCTTTACCACTTTTCCTGTATTTTATTCTGTCCCAGTGTCTAACTTTATACTCTAGAGCTGTCAACTTCAACTTTCTCTGGACCCAGACTTCTTTCTGTTAGGTAACCTCCTTTCCTTTTCCCTTTTCAAAATTAAATCTCTCCCTCTTCCTCTAAAAGTAGTTTTGTTCTCCCATCTAAAAAGTAAACCCTTATAATCTTTCCTCTTTCCTAAAGCCTCTTATCTCTCCTCCCACCCGTTTTTCCCCTTCCCTTAGCAACATACTTCTTGAGTCACCTACATTTCACCTCCCGTTTATTGCCTAATCTACTTCAACTTGACTTTTACAGCCAGCTCACCATACTGGAACTGTACTCACAACAGATTGCCAAAACTAATGGCTTAGTCATGACTTCTGTGACTGTTCATGTTTGATGAATAGATATGTGGATGAAAGAAAAAATGAATGGATAGATGGGGAACAGGTATGGAGAATATATGTACTCTGTAAGTTTCATACTACTGCAAGGACTATAAAGAAGTAGGTATTTTGCTTTAATCATTCTCTCGTGGAACTGACCTTGATCTCCTTGGGAATCAGATGGGGAAAGAACATTTTTCCAAACTAATCAGCAAGTTTGGAGAGTTGCCTTTTATGTGTGTAGCACATGAAGTGGAGGAGGCACTGGAGCAAGTTTTATAAGATATGCCTTCAGGAACTTGATTATCTTGCATTTGAATGTCAGATCTTAAGTCAAATTATTTACACTAATCAGCATTCAACCAACATAATTCAAAGTATAATTGAAAAACCCAAGCCTTTCTCCTCATCCCAATAAAAAGCCTTTAGAATTCAATGGGAAATAAACCTTTATCTCTAAAAGTGTACTTACAAGAAAAAAAATAAACAAGTTACAGAAGGCCCATGTTGCAAGGAACAATTTGGTTTAAAATCCACAGCTCTGATGCCTGCAGGGTTTCAAGGAAGTAGTTTGGAGCCTGCTCTGCTTTCTTACCAGTTCCTTTTCTACATACGTATTCAGTTCAGTACTACCTTTCTCCATGCCTCCCTCGCTTTCTTTTTTTTTTCCCCCATATCTCAACCATCTTATTCATTTACCCAGTTCATTTGTTTAGCAAGTAGATCTGGTTTAGGCACTAGGCATAGAGGTAAATAAAAATGGTCTGTGTCCAGAACAAGTGAAGCAGGCAAACACGTGAAATTGGGATACAGTATAAGTGAAGTTATTGTGGGATGAACAGTGTTATGGGCATACCTAGGAGATAGTGACTAACTACCTGAGAGGGCATAAGTCTTCCAAAGGAGAGGTGACATTTGAGTTAGGAGTTGAAGAATGAGAAGAAAGTATGGTGAACGTGACAGAGGGGACAGCTCTTTACAAAGGAATAGAGGAGTGAAAAAAGCCTCTCTGTTTCAAGGAGAAAGGTTGGTGTACTTAGGACATCTGAATCTAGGGGAAGTGTCTAGAGATGCGTGTGGTAAAGTAGATTGGGGTGGGATTTTGAAGGGTGCCATATTTCATACTAAGAAGTTTGGGCTTTAACTTGTAATCAGTGGGGGAATTTAAGTAGAAGGGCATCAGTGGATGTTGTAGAAAAAACTAGCTCTGTGGAAGGCAGGAAGACCATTTTAGGAGGTTCATGCCCTAATTAATGTAATGACCCATTTACTGAGTCACAAGCTCCCGGTGATGGGCCTGGGAATCTGTAGAACTAGAAAATGTCCCAGGTGATATAATCAGGCAAGTTGGGAAACTTAAAAACAAAGCATTGGACATAAGAAATGTGGTTTCTAGGACCAGTTTTGCTACTGACTAGCTATATGAGCTCATAGAAGTCTTTTAGTTTTCCCATCTTGAAAATTGAGGGTTTTAGACTAAATAATTACTGTAATTGTTTCCTTATAATTCTGTGCTTCTAAACAAATCCAACCTTAATTGAACTACTTTTTATTTATAATGGCTACAATTTTTTTTCCTTCTGGGTCTTACTGACCCTTTGTAGAAGAAGGATTTCCTACTCCTATTCAAGCATTTCCACTTTTCTCTGCCTTAGTATGAATATATTTACCACATTCTCCAAATTGCATTTGGATTATATTAAATTGAAGCAGTGGTCTTTGCCTTATGCCTGCTATCTACCACACATATTTTCTTGGTTTCTAAAAAGGTAACAATGTCAGTTCTCCCCTTATGAGCAGGAAAATCTCCACATAAATATTCTAAAACCATTGATAATTAGCACAGTGTTCAAATTATATGATAACTGCAAACTGCCAAGATTGCCAATCATTACATGTTACCCCCTTTAAGGAGTAGAGAGAGGTGTTTATTGGATGCTGACTTCAATCACACATGCCTGAAACAGACATCAGCCCTGTAACTGGGGAGATGCTGATTATCCTTTTCCTCCTGTCAGAGGGTTATACCAAGAGGTAAGAAATAATTAGCACTCCCTAATTTATGTATGTGATTGCTTGTAGACCTAAGTGTTGGAGGGCGTCTCTGGCTTGTGTTTCTTTTCCATTAGAAATGTAGCAAGAGTAAGTTGATCTGTTGCTTGCAGGAACCTGTGACCCACTCAGCATTAATTATTATCCCCATTTAAGAGAGGAAAAGGCAGATAAAGTCCATGGGAAGTTCATGGGCTTTAGAATTAGACAGGTTTAGGATTGCATCCTGGCTTCATCACTTACTAAATTTTGGCAAGTAATTTAATCGTTCAGTTTCTTCAAGTGTGAAATGAGTACAGTATCTCTGTCCTCCAGGGGTATTGTGAGGATTATTAGTATTATCAAAGGTACCTAGCATTGTCTGGCACCTGTTAGACTAGTCTACAAGCTCCTGTGTGTGAAGCTCCTTGTACAGAACCTGAAATATTTTAGATTCTCAATGACTATTGAACAAGACAGATAGATAATGAAGTGTACTGCATTGACAGTAAGCACTTAGTAAATAGTAACCTTTATGATTACATAATGTAAAAATGTTGATTTTTTTTAAAAACATCAAATGTATCTGTTGTATTTTTCAAAATTTCAATTGATATTATTTCTCTGCAAATATAGATTAGAATTGTTAAGCGTGAAGTAATTATTCTACAATAGGCCAGAGAGAATTGATATAAACATAACAGATATGAAATGGTAGGCTTTAAAAGCTTAATGGTCCTACGGATGGACCAAGAGAATATCATACTAAATGAAGTAAGTCAGGCAGAGAAAGACAAATATTATATCACTTATATGTGGAATCTAAAAAAATAATACAAATGAATCTATATACTAAACAGAAACAGACTCACAGACAGAAAACAAACTTATGGCTACCAAAGGGGAAAGGGAGTGGGGAGGGATAAATTAGGAGTATGGGATTAACAGATACAAACTACTATACATAAAACAGATAAGCAACAAGGATTTACTATATAATACAGGGAACTATATTCAATATCTTGTAATAACCTATAATGGAAAATAATCTGATATATATATACACATGCAAACATATATATAAATAAATTTTTTAAAAGTCATCTGAACAATCCAGATATAGTTGGGCAAAGATAATGTAATATTTTGCATTAAAAATTCCTAAATAAATCATATATAAAAGTTTTAAAAAGAAGCTTATTGATTCCAACAAATTATGATACCATATTCAGATGTTACCACAGTCAATCACATGTAACCTACGTACATACATGTTATAATGTAGTACCTGCATGCATGGGTGGCTAAATCCCATGTACCAGGTGAAGAATATTCTGTAATACCAGTACCTTCAGCTTCCCTAAGGGGATTTGCCCTCCCTGCCCCTCACATTATTTGATTTATTTTTTTGGTTTTATTTCAGGATTATACCTGTGATTATTGAGCATTTGTTATGTGGCATTCTGTTGTATTCACAGAGTACATGGTGACTAGCTAGAGCTTCTAGATAGATGATCTGTAAGTTTTGGACTTAGATCTAACTGATAAAGGCTTTGTGACTGTGGGATCCTATTCCTTATTTGTCTTTTGTAAGCCTGTGCTTTTTCTTTAAGCTATCTTTGGAAATGCACATGCTTTTATGCAGTTATAAAATGCATTGTAGGTAATGCTTTTGGAGGATTTCTCCCACATTTAAAAAAATCTCAGGAGAGGGGTGTGGGATGAATTGGGAGATTGGGATTGACATATATACACTGTTTATACTATGTATATACTATGTATAAAATAGGTAACTAATGAGAACCTACTGTATAGCTCAGGGAACTCTATTCAGTGCTCTGTGGTGACCTAAATGGGAAGGAAATCCAAAAAAGAGGGGACATATGTATACGTATAGCTGATTCACTTTGCTGTACAGTAGAAACTAGCACAACATTGTAAAGCAACTATACTCCAATAACATTAATTTTTAAAAAGTGGATGCAGTAAACATATTAGAGTGCAAAGTAAATAGTTTGCAATTACAAATTAATCAAGCAGAATGAAGGTTAGAACAAAAAGGAGTCAAGGAAATCTTTTTTTAAAGTTATGGTAGAAATTATTGTTAACTGTATTTTCAGATATATTAAAGTATATTTTGCCTAAAAAAAAATTAAATCTTGGGGAAAAAAATTCTCTCCTAATAAAATAGGGGTCCTAGCTACTGCATATCTTAAGTCAGTAGTTTCTTTGCAAGATTTGGCTTATTTTGGTTTAACATTACTTGTAATAATTTAAAATTGGGGAGGTAAAAGTGTTATACTTGTTTGTAGAATTTATTTATTTTTTAAAATTTATTTATTTATTTTTGGCTGCATTGGGTCTTCGTTGCTGTGCGCGGGCTTTCTCTAGTTGTGGAGAGCAGGAACTACTCTTCATTGCGGTGCACGGGCTTCTCATTGCGGTGGCTTCTCTTGTTGCGGAGCATGGGCTCTAGAGCGCAGGCTCAGTAGTCATGGCGCACGGGCTTAGTTGCTCCGCGGCATGTGGGATCTTCGTGGACCAGGGATCGAACCCGTGTCCCCTGCATTGGCAGGCGAATTCTTAACCACTGCGCCACCAGGGAAGCCCCTGTTTGTAGAATTTCTGTATTTGAGGAAGTTGTAATCAAAACTTGATTTATGAAATTTCCTTCTGTGTTCACTTTATTTAGCTGGTGACACCACACTTCACTCAGTCTCACAGAGTATCATTTTGGGAGTCGTCTCTTTGCTTCCTTTTTCTCCATGATCTCTTATGTCTAAAGAGTCCCTGAGTTCTACCTGCTTTAAACACTTCTTTGCTTCTCCAGTTCATCCCTTCTCCTCTCTTCCTGAGGCCACTGTTCTAGATCAGGTGCCAGATAACATTCTTATCTGTGCCAGATATTCTAACTGATCTCTGCGATGCAGGCTTGGCCTTTTCTTCACAATTGACTGTCTTATTTTAAGTGAAATATGACTGTGTCCCTCCTTAAAACCTTTTAAAACTTGTCAGCCACAGGTTCAAGTACAAGGTTCTTAACATTATAGCTTTAACTAATTCTTACTCACCTGTTGAAGCTCTACACAGTACCTCCTCTAGGAGTTCTTGACCACCCCACCATAGTTTAGGTATTATTTTTCTGTATAGTAAGCAACTCCAAACCTGGAGTTAACATTACCTTTTGAGAAAGAAGTGAAGAAAACTAACTGGTACATGGGTAAAATTTCCTCCTACCTAAGAAGAGTGTAGTGACAGGTGAAGTCTAAGTGTTGTAAAAGGTTTAAAGTTCCATTGCAGTAAAGCTTAAAAAAAGAATGTGCACTTTGAGAGGGAGGGTGGTTTATCATGGTAACATACAGAAAAGCTGGGAGTCAGAAGACTGAAACTGGCAGTGCCATTCCAAGCATTATTGGGGGTTTGCTCATCCCTACTGCCCAGTCCTTGCTTATCCCTGTTGTGTAGGTGGATGTGTCAGACTGCTGATGCCTGATACCGTTAAACATTTTAATCACAGTTAAATCCCTTTGCTCACCACACAATGATCTGGCCAAAATTTAGTATTTGATTGTTTGCTTTATAGGAAGAAAAGCTGCTGTTTGTTCTCTTAGCCATTAAAGTTATAACTGAACAAACTGGATTTATATACCAGTTTTTTCGTGACTTACACTGCAGTCACTATGATATGGTGCCTTGTAACACTTCTTGGCAGCTATTCAGCCAACTTCTCTGGTGACACCTTCCACCACGACATGCAACTCTTTATGCCTTCTTTGTTCAGATGGCTTGTGCAAACATTTTTCCTCAGGCTTCTAAAAATGTTAATATTTAAATGAGAAGCCCGCGCACCGCGGCATGTGGGATCTTCCCAGACCAGGGCTCGAACCCATGTCCCCTGCACTGGTAGGCGGATTCTTAACCACTGCACCACCAGGGAAGCCCAACATACATGTTTTAATAGTTACTTTTAGTCCATTTTTATAAACCTGTAGAACTTAATTACAGTTATGCTACTTTTATTTTGGATATTTTTCTTGTTTGGGGATTTTTTTTTGGAGAAGAGTATTATGGATTTCCATGTTATTGTACAATTAATTTATAGAGTTGATTTCTTTGAAATAAATTCTCACCTAGCTGTAACAATCCTCCTCTTTCCCAAATTAATTTCTACAAAATTGGTTCATGCCAAAGGTTTCTCTATTAAGTATTTGCTATTAAATATGACTGTTTTTCTTTTAAATAGTTTTATTTTAAAGGCAGTACCATTACTCAACAAAATCTCCTACCCTTCCCCAAATGTAGATTGTCTGTTCGGCTGCTGCCGAAGCCCTGCATTGTTTTTTGTTGGAAGTGTGAGCTGAAGGGGACAGACATTCCTACTCCTTAGCGGAAGCACTAAGCTGCAATCTGCCCTTGTTGTGTTATTAATGGCACAATGTTTTCATGTTGTAGATGGCTGAGTGCTAGCAAGGAAAATTCAGGACCATGATGGCTCAGTTTCCCACAGCTATGAATGGTAAGTGGCTTCGTGCTTGTGGCAAGAGAAAGAGGTTATGAGATTTTTTTTCTTTGGTAGAGGTTATAAAATTTCCATTTAGATATTTTTCTTAAACTTATAAATGAAAAACTTAAAGTATTCTTGTTGAAAGTATTTAGATAGTTTATTTCAGAACACTGCATGTATCTTCTATTAGAATATTATGCAGTAAATCCCATGGCTCAGTATAAGCATGTTCTGTAGTATCATCTGGAATGTGGTGCTTGCCTTTGAGCAGTTAAGAATAAACTAAACAAACATTGTGTTTAATTTGTAAAACTGGAAGACAAAAAGCTTAGTGCCATAAGTGGAGAATATTAAAGGTGTTTTTGATAGCATGAGATGATTGTAAACTGATTAAACCAGTAAATATTCAATTATTAATATACATATAAAATTGGTTCATTTTCCCTTTTATAAAGGATGATGTATGCCTATACCCAATTGTTTAATAGGAAACATATTAGAGGAAAATGTTTAGGTAATTTCAATAATAAAAAGTTTTTAAAGTTTTTTTCCTGATTATAGCTTTATTTCCCAGATACACATTAATTACCCTTAATAGGTCGTCTTACTGTGTATGTTATTTATAATTGAGAAAATGCATTATTATTATTTTTTTTTTGCGGTGCACGGGCCTCTCACTGTTGTGGCCTCTCCCGTTGCGGAGCACAGGCTCCAGACGCGCAGGCTCAGCAGCCATGGCTCACGGGCCCAGCTGCTCCGCAGCATGTGGGATCTTCCCAGACCGGGACGCGAACCCGTGTCCCCTGCATTGGCAGGCGGACTCTCAACCACTGTACCACCAGGGAAGCCCGAGAAAATGCATTATATTTTTTAAATCACTAAACAAATCAAAGATGCTGAGTTCTTAATTTTGAGGTAAATTTTATTAGCTAATTAAAAATATAAAGAAATAGAGGGTCCAGTCAATAATCTTTAACACTTGAATTGAAAACCATAATAGAAAAGAACACTAGAAAGATAAAAAGAGGAAAAAATCACCAATAATTCCACCACCTTCACAAAGGGATTGTGTTAATGTTACCATCTAGTATTTGATCAATTACATTAAAAAAAAAAAGTGTTCTCACTCATAGGGCAAGATCAGTACATTGTTTTTTTGTTGCTGTTTTTTAAAATAAATTAATTTGTTTTTGCCATTGCTGGGTCTTTGTTGCGGTGCGCAGGATTCACATTGTGGTGGCTTTTCTTGTTGCGGAGTATGGGCTCTAGGCGAGCAGGCTTCAGTAGTTGTGGCATGTGGGTTCAGTAGTTGTGGCATGTGGGTTCAGTAGTTGTAGCTCGTGGGCTCTAGAACACAGGCTCAGTAGTGTGGTGCACGGGCTTAGTTGCTCTGCAGCACGTGGGATCTTCCTGGACCAGGGCTCGAACCTGTGTCCCCTGCATTGGCAGGCAGATACGGTTTTTTATTTATTTATTTATTTATTTTTTACATCTTTATTGGAGTATAATTGCTTTACAATGGTGTGTTAGTTTCTGCTTTATAACAAAGTGAATCAGTTATACATATGTTCCCATATCTCTTCCCTCTTGCGTCTCCCTCCCTCCCACCCTCCCTATCCCACCCCTCCAGCGGGTCACAAAGCACTGAGCTGATCTCCCTGTGCTATGCTGCTGCTTCACACTAGCTATCTACCTTACGTTTGGTAGTGTATATATGTCCATGTCTCTCTCGCTTTGTCACAGCTTACCCTTCCCCCTCCCCATATCCTCAAGTCCATTCTCTAGTAGGTCTGTGTCTTTATTCCTGTCTTACCCCTAGGTTCTTCATGACATTTTTTTTTCCTTAAATTCCATATATATGTGTTAGCATACGGTATTTGTCTTTCTCTTTCTGACTTACTTCACTCTGTATGACAGACTCTAGGTCTATCCACCTCATTACAAATAGCTCAATTTCGTTTCTTTTTATGACTGAGTAATATTCCATTGTATATATGTGCCACATCTTCATTATCCATTCATCTGATGATGGACACTTAGGTTGCTTCCATGTCCTGGCTATTGTAAATAGAGCTGCAATGAACATTTTGGTACATGACTCTTTTTGAATTATGGTTTTCTCAGGGTATATGCCCAGTAGTGGGATTGCTGGGTCATATGGTAGTTCTATTTGTAGTTTTTTAAGGAACCTCCATACTGTTCTCCATAGTGGCTGTACCAATTCACATTCCCACCAGCAGTGCAAGAGTGTTCCCTTTTCTCCACACCCTGTCCAGCATTTATTGTTTCTAGATTTTTTGATGATGGCCATTCTGACTGGTGTGAGATGATATCTCACGGTAGTTTTGATTTCCATTTCCCTAATGATTAATGATGTTGAGCATTCTTTCATGTGTTTGTTGGCAGTCTGTATATCTTCTTTGGAGAAATGTCTATTTAGGTCTTCTGCCCATTTTTGGATTGGGTTGTTTGTTTTTTTGTTATTAAGCTGCATGAGCTGCTTGTAAATTTTGGAGATTAATGCTTTGTCAGTTGCTTCATTTGCAAATATTTTCTCCCATTCTGAGGGTTGTCTTTTGGTGTTGTTTATGGTTTCCTTTGCTGTGCAGAAGCTTTGCAGTTTCATTAGGTCCCATTTGTTTATTTTTGTTTTTATTTCCATTTCTCTAGGAGATGGGTCAAAAAGGATCTTGCTGTGATTTATGTCATAGAGAGCTCTGCCTATGTTTTCCTCTAAGAGTTTGATAGTTTCTGGCCTTACATTTATGTCTTTAATCCATTTTGAGCTTATTTTTGTGTATGGTGTTAGGGAGTGAGCTAATCTCATACTTTTACATGTAGCTGTCCAGTTTTCCCAGCACCACTTATTGAAGAGGCTGTCCTTTCTCCACTGTACATTCCTGCCTCCTTTATCAAAGATAAGGTGACCATATGTGCGTGGGTTTATCTCTGGGCTTTCTATCCTGTTGCATTGATCTATATTTCTGTTTTTGTGCCAGTACCATACTGTCTTGATTACTGTAGCTTTGTAGTATAGCCTGAAGCCAGGGAGCCTGATTCCTCCAGCTCCGTTTTTCATTCTCAAGATTGCTTTGGCTATTCAGGGTCTTTGGTGTTTCCATACAAATTGTGAAATTTTTTGTTCTATTTCTGTAAAAAATGCCATTGGAAATTTGATATGGATTGCATTGAATCTGTAGATTGCTTTGGGTAGTATAGTCATTTTCACAATATTGATTCTTATAATCCAAGAACATGGTATATCTCTCCATCTATTTGTATCATCTTTAATTTCTTTCCTCAGTGTCTTATAGTTTTCTGCATACAGGTCTTTTGTCTCCCTAGGTAGGTTTATTCCTAGGTATTTTATTCTTTTTTGTTGCAGTGGTAAATGGGAGTGTTTCCTTAATTTCTCTTTCAGATTTTTCATCGTTAGTATATAGGAATGCAGGAGATTTCTGTGCATTAATTTTGTATCCTGTTACTTTACCAAATTCATTGATTAGCTCTAGTAGTTTTCTGGTGGCATCTTTAGGATTCTCTATGTATAGTATCATGTCCTTTGCAAACAGTGACAGTTTTACTTCTTCTTTTCCAATTTGTATTCCTTTTATTTCTTTTTCTTCTCTGATTGCTGTGGCTAGGACTTCCAAAACTATGTTGAATAATAGTGGCAAGAGTGGACATCCTTGGCTTGTTCCTGATCTTAGAGGGAATGCTTTCAGTTTTTCACCATTGAGAATGATGTTTGCTGTGGGTTTGTCATATATGGCCGTTACTATGTTGAGGTAGGTTCCCTCTATGTCTACTTTCTGGAGAGTTTTTATCATAAATGGGTGTTGAATTTTGTCAGAAGCTTTTTCTGCATCTATTGAGATGATCATAAGGTTTTTCTTCTTCAGTTTGTTAATATGGTGTATCACGTTGATTGATTTGTGTATATTGAAGAATCCTTGCATCCCTGGGATAAATCCCACTTGATCGTGGTGTATGATCTTTTTAATGTATTGTTGGATTCTGTTTGCTAGTATTTTGTTGAGGATTTTTGCAACTATATTCTTCAGTGATATTGGTCTGTAATTTTCTTTTTTTGTAGTATCTTTATCTGATTTTGTTATCAGGGTGATGGTGGCCTCACATAATGAGTTTGGGAGTGTTCCTTCCTCCGCAGTTTTTGGAAGAGTTTGAGAAGGACGGGTGTTAGCTCTTCTCTAAATGTTTGATAGAATTCACCTGTGAAGCCATCCTGTCCTGGACTTTTGTTTGTTGGAAGATTTTCAATCACAGTTTCAATTTCATTACATGTGATTGGTCTGTTCATATTTTCTATTTCTTCCTGGTTCAGTCTTGGAAGGTTATACCTTTCTAAGAATTTGTCCATTTCTTCCAGGTTGTCCATTTTATTGGCATAGAGTTGCTTGTAGTAGTCTCTTAGGATGCTTTGTATTTCTGTGGTGTCTGTTGTAACTTCTCCTTTTGCATTTCTAATTTTATTGATTTGAGTCCTCTCTCTCTTTTTCTTGATGAGTCTGGCTAATGGTTTATCAATTTTGTTTATCTTCTCAAAGAACCAGCTTTTAGTTTTATTGATCTTTGCTATTTTCTTTGTTTCTATTTCATTTATTTCTGCTCTGATCTTTATGATTTCTTTTCTTCTACTAACTTTGGGTTTTGTTTCTTCTTCTTTCTCTAGTTCGTTTAGGTGTAAGTTTAGATTGTTTATTTGAGATTTTTCTTGTTTCTTGAGGTAGGCTTGTATCGCTTTCAACTTCCCTTTTAGAACTACTTTTGCTGCATCTCATAGGTTTTGGATGGCCATGTTTTCGTTGTAATTTGTCTCTAGGTATTTTTTGATTTCCTCTTTGATTTCTTCAGTGATCTCTTGGTTATTTAGTAACGTATTGTTTTGCCTCCATGTGTTTGTGTTTTTTATGTTTTTTCCTCTGTAATTGATTTCTAATCTCATAGCATTGTGGTCAGAAAAGATGCTTGATATGATTTCAATTTTCTTAAATTTACTGAGGCTTGATTTGTGACCCAAGATGTGATCTGTCCTGGAGAATGTTCTATGCGCACTTGAGAAGAGAGTGTAATCTGCTGTTTTTGGATGGAATGTCCTATAAATATCAATTAAATCTATCTGGTCTATTGTGTCATTTAAAGCTTGTGTTCCCTTATTAATTTTCTGTTTGGATGATCTGTCCATTGGTGTAAGTGAGGTGTTGAAGTCTCCCACTATTGCTGTGTTAACTGTTGATTTCCTCTTTTATAGCTGTTAGCAGTTGCCTTATGTATTGAGGTGCTCCTATGTTGGGTGCATATATGTTTATAATTGTTATATCTTCTTCTTGGATTGATCCCTTCATCATTATGTAGTGTCCTTCCTTGTCTCTTGTAACATTCTTTATTTTAAAGTCTATTTTATCTGATATGAGTATTGCTACTCCAGCTCTCTTTTGATTTCCATTTCCATGGAATATCTTTTTCCATCCCCTCAATTTCAGTCTGTATGTGTCCCTAGGTCTGAAGTGGGTATCTTGTAGACATCATGTATATGGGTCTTGTTTTTGTATCCATTCAGGAAGCCTGTGTCTTTTGGTTGGAGCATTTAGTCCATTCATGTTTAAGGTAATTATTGATATGTATGTTCCTGTTACCAGTTTCTTAATTGTTATGGATTTGTTTTTGTAGGTCCTTTTCTTCTCTTGTGTTTGCCACTTAGAGCAGTTCCTTTATCATTTGTTGTAGAGCTGGTTTGGTGGTGTTGATTTCTCTTAGCTTTTGCTTGTCTGTAAAGTTTTTGATTTCTCTGTTGAATCTGTATGAGATCCTTGCCACGTAGAGTAATCTTAGTTGTAGGTTCTTCCCTTTCATCACTTTAAATATATTATGTCACTCCCTTCTGGCTTGTAGAGTTTCTGCTGAGAAATCAGGTGTTAACCTTATGGGAGTTCCCTTGTATGTTGTTGTTTTTCCCTTGTTGCTTTCAATAATTTTTTTTTGTCTTTAATTTTTGTCAGTTTGATTACTCTGTCTCTCAGCATGTTTCTCCTTGGGTTTATCCTGCCTGTGACTCTCTGCACTTCCTTGACTTGGGTGGCTATTTCCTTTCCCATGTTAGGGAAGTTTTCAACTCTGATCTCTTCAGATATTTTCTTGGGTCCTTTCTCTCTCTCTTCTCCTTCTGGGACCCCTATAATGCAAATGTTGTTGCATTTAATGTTGTGCCAGAGGTCTCTTAGGCTGTCTTCATTTCTTTTCATTCTTTTTTCTTTATTTTGTTCTGCAGCGGTGAATTCCAGTATTCTGTCTTCCAGGTCACTTATCTGTTCTTCTGCCTCAGTTTTGCTGCTATTGATTCCTTCTAATGTATTTTTCATTTCAGTTATTGTATGTTCATCTCTGTTTGTTTGTTCTTTAATTCTTCTAGGCGTTCATTAATTCTTCTAGGTCTTTGTTAAACATTTCTTGCATCTTCTCGATCTTTGCCTCCATTCTTTTTCCAAGGTCCTGGATCATCTTCACTATCATTATTCTGAAATCTTTTTCTGGAAGGTTGCCTATCTCCACTTCATTTATTTGTTTTTCTGTGGTTTTGTCTTGTTCCTTCATCTGGTACAAAGTCCTCTGCCTTTTCATCTTGTCTATCTTTCTGTGAATGTGGTTTTCCTTCCACAGGCTGCAGAATTGTCAGTTTTTTTAAACTTCTGAAGAATTGACAGCTAATGCAGACTGTAGTACTTAGGAGGTACTTATCCTCCTACTTAGTTTATAAAATATTGAAGATAATCTTGTATATATCTAATTTAAGTCCAATTCAAGGTTTAAGATCTTATTGAAATAAGCATCCATGTATAGCACAGAGCCTTCAAAAGCAGTGTTTGCTCCTTTAGTAAATTCTCAGTTATTGATTGGGTTAAAATTTTTTCATGCCCAGTACCATTGGAACTTGTCTCTAAGTGCCCTCCCTACACCAGGCTGTTTGTCTAAATACTTCTGACATAGTCTTCAAATTTTGCCATGTCTACTTTATCATCCTGAGACTAACCACAGACATTTTAGACTTTTTTGGTTCTTAGAGCTGTGTTGTCTAATATAGTAGCCATTAGCTACATGTGACTATTTAAATTTATATTTACATTAATAAAAATTAAATTTAAATTAATAAAAGTTAAGTAAAGTAAAAAATTCAGTTGCTCAGTCACACAGCCACATTTCAAGTGCTCAAAGCCATGTATGGCTAGTGACTACTGTGTTGGACAATGCACATACATCTCAGAAAGCTCTGTTGAACAGATATTCTTTTCTTAGTCTGTTTGCTTCGCCTCCCATCTCCTTAACAAAACTAAAAAAGATCATTGCATTGTATTTTTAACCATTTGTGATTTTTACTTCTGACGTCTTCTGCACCAGCAGAATCATCCTTGCCAAAGCCTTCCTTAATCATGGTAGGTTTGCTTTCTGCTTTTCAAAAATTTAATGAAATTTTAAATACACAGGGCATGATATATGAGCCATAAGGTGATAGGCAAGAGGCCACTTCAGATACATGTTGCTACCATTTCATATTGTAGTGTAATGTGGGTTGTTTCAGCCTCAAAATTGTGGAGGTACTAAAGACTGGTTATGTGAGTACGAAGTGCTGAAGCCCATGACAGTGGCTCTGCCTAAAATGTGGAAGAGAGAAGGGAGAAGGAGAGAAAAGCAACAGCTAGTGGCTTTAGGAGGAAAAAAATACCATTTTTAATTTTAGAGCTTTATTACCTTTTTAGAATTTTAGAGCTTGTTACTGTTTTCAACTGTGTAATTAAGAAATTTTTGTTAAGCATTGGACCTGTAGAATCAGCTGTAGTGTTGTACTGCACATATAACCACCCAAGCATTTATTACTCAGGTCCCTACAGTTGAGACTTCAGTTCTATCTAGACCAGTATTCCAGTTGTGTTTTAGAGATTTAAGTTAGTACTGGGTCAATATATATCATTTGACTCTTACTTTGAATTGGAGAAATGTACCAATGAAGACTATTTCTGATATCATTTAATTTTTATAGCATACAAGTGGGATATAACCTTTCTGAATCATGTATGTTCAGAACTATGTGTTAGAATACTGCTGTGCCACTACCCAGCTATGCAGCTTAACCATGTGGAACTTATTTGTGTGTGTGTGTATGAACATATGCATATGTATGTATATCTATATATGTAAAACAGGGATGACACTACTTATTGCATGGGATCTAGCATACTGTGGATGTTCTGTAAACCTGTATTTTTCCTGCTACATAGACAATAAGAACATATTTGACAGAGCCAGTAGATGAGACTAAGCGACAGAAATCTTTATGAAAATACCACATTCTCAATTTAGTGATGAATTGGGGGGCAGTGGATAGAATTGTAATAGATTTCTAAGGTGATCATCAGACAATGTAAAAGATTTTAGATCTTTAAGGAAATATTGAAAACATCAACCCCAAAACTTAGGTTTTCCTGCCTTTCTATAAGACTTATGAATAAATGTAGATTAACCTTAGGATATATTTTACTTGAAGTTCAAAATAATAGACTGTTGGCTCTTTAAAAGGTTCTGTTAGTATATATTCTAAATAAGAAAGCTAGAATTGGATCAACTATTTTAAAATTGGCTTTGAATTACATATATTTCATAGTTTTCTTATTTCTATGTGACTTTTCCTTTCTGTAAAATTCTAGTGCGTTAATAACATGTTTTAATATGGTCATCTTTGGGGAAGTGTTCAGAATTGAAGATTATTTGAATACTACTTAAAAATTATTCTCATATGACTTAGGACATTTTTATTCTGTTAGTAACATTAATCTTGATAATATTTAATCATGATTGTTGTGTGTGACTCTCTTGGCTTGTGGTGTCCCTTAAATATTAGAAAGTCTCTGAGCTTATTTAAGGGGGTCGTTTTATTTTTGTACTACTTGTCCTTACACACATTGGTGCCCTATAAATGTTTGTTGAATGAATGTACAATATATGAAGGTGTCAAGGTTGCTGGTTGGAGTCATGAAGAACTAAGCAGTAAGCATTATCAGATAGGGTGAGCTGGCCACTGCAAAAACAGGTACCCAAAGAAAGGTGAGGAGATAGTAGTATATAAGAAAGTGTTATAATGTGATAAGGATTGACACAGATTCCCTTCTGCTGAAACAGACTTCTCTGTAGTCTTAGGATAGCAGTCTGTCACTGCCTGGGGATGATGTATGTTAGAGCAGCTCAAGCTTCCCCAACCAGACTGTTCAGACTTAAAATAGTCGTAAGGTTTCTGACTAAAAGGCCTCACTTTCAGTATTTTCTGGCAAAAGTACCTTTATCACAAGAAAAGCCTGAGAAAGATTTTAATGCTCTGCCTTCTCCTTAATTATGTTGTTCCCTGGGATTGGGTTGAGTAAGGAAACTGATTTATTTAGCACTCTCCATGTGACAGGCATGTGTTAGAGGCTTTATATTTTTGTTTTAAGTTGGGTTTATTGAGATATAATTCACCCCTTTTTAATACAGTTTGATGAGTTTTGACAAATGTATATAGCCGTGTAGATTGGGATATGGAACATTTCCATCACCTAAAATTTTCCTTTGTCCCTTCACCTTACCCTTAGCTACTGGCAACCACTGATCAGATTTCTGTCTCTATAGTTTTGTCTTTCCAGAATATTATATAAATGAAATACACAATAGGTAGCCTTTTGTATCTTTGTGGCTTCTTTCACTTAACAGAATACTTTTGTGATTCATCCATGGCGTTGCATATATTTCTCTTTCTTGCCAAGTAGTATTCCATTGTATAAATGTGTACCACAATTTGTTTACCCATTCATCTGCAAAAGGCATTTGGGTTACTTCCAGGTTTTGGAACTTTAGACATAATGTCTAAACCTGCTATAACCATCAAATGACAGATTTTTATCTGGAAATAGGTCTTTATTTCTCTTGAGTAAATCCCCAAGGGTTATTGTTGGGGTGTTATTATGGTAAATGTATATTTAACTTCATAAGAAGTTGCCAGACTTTTCCAAATTATCTCTTTGCCTTCCCACCAGCAATGTGTGAGAGTTTTGGTTGCCCAGCATCTTTGCCAGCATTTTTTTTTTTAATTCCAGACATTCTAATAGGCATGTAGTGATATCTTATTGTGGTTTTTGTATTCACTTCCCTGATGATCAGTGTCATTGAACATCTTGTCGTATGCTTATTTGCCATCTGTGTATCGTTTGATGTGTCTATTCAGATCTTTTGCGCATTTTTGAAAGCAGGGATTGTCTTCTTATTGAGTCGAATCTGTAGTTCTTTAGATATGCTGCATATGTGTCCTTTATCACATATGTTTTGCAGATATTTCCTCCTAGTCTGTAGCTTGTCTTTTCATTTTCTTAACACTGCCTTTATGAGAGCAGAGGTTTTAGATTTTGATGAAGTTCAATTTATCAAAAAATTTTTAATGGTTTGTGCCATTTGTGTCCTAAAAAGTCTTGCCTTAACCAGAGTCACAGAGAGTTTCTTCTTTGCTTTCTTCAGGAAGTTTCATAATTTAGCCCTTACATGTACATTAGATATGATCCATTTAGAGTTAATTTTTGTATATGGTACAAGTTTGAGATTCTTTTTTTTTAAATGGATGTCCAGTTCTTTAAGCATAATTTGTTGAAAAGACTATTCTTTCCCCAGTGAATTATCTTGATATTTTTGTTGAAATCAACTGACAACATATCTGTAGGTCTGTTTCTTTTTAATTATCATCAAGGTGCAGATTAAGACCCTTAATTAAGCCTGCATGGATTCCAATCCCGCCTTTAACATTTGCCGACTTTGTTACCTTGGACAAATTATTTAATCTCGCCATGCCTCTGTTTTCTCCTCTGAAAAACAGTGATAGTAATAATAGTTACCTCATAGAATTCTTGTGAGACTTAATAGAAACAATACATGTAAAACTCTTAAGAAAAGTACCTGACACATGGTAAGTTTTGTTAAATGTTAGCTATTGTTATTTTGTCAGTCTAATAGATAAAAAATGATATTTAGTGTTTTTTAGTGTGGATATGTTACATATTACGTGTAGTATTTACAACAACCCTGAGGAGTTAGGTAATACTCTTGTTTATAGAGGTGGCAATCAAGGTACAGAGAATGTGAGCATCTTATCTATGTACACTGGGAGACAGTGTAGTGTAGAGAGTTCAGGCTACCTAGGTTCTAATCTCAGTTCTGCCACTTGTTAGTTGTGTGACCTTGAGCAAGTTCCTTTACCACGATGAGTTTTGGTTTCCTCATCTGTAAAATGCGGGTAATAGTGTAGTACCTTATATATAAGGTAGTGGTGGCAGTCGGTGAGTTACTGTATTTGAAGTCCCTGACCAATAGGGCTCAATAAAGGTGAGTTGCTTCCATCTTTGTAATCCTTTTTGTTGTGGTCATTATTTTTTTATCATCAGCATCATTTTTCCAAAGTCATACAGTATTAAATCAGTTCTGTAGCCACACTACTTGCCTTCCTAGTCACAGGATTCATGATTGGTTAATTTATTTCATGATAAACTAATAAAGTAGGGGTTTCTTTACCATGTGTATGGTATTTATTTTAAAAGTGTGTAGGTTTAGCTATTTTAGGTCTTTAGTTCTTCAGTACATCTGTTCTTTCCTTCCTCCCCCCCCCACTAACCCCACCCCCAATGCAAGGCTTATGGGGATCTTAGTTCCCGGACCAGGGACTAAACCAGGGCCACCGCAGTGAAAGCACCAAGTCCTAACCACTGGACTGCGAGGAAATTCCCTGTTTCTTTATTTTTAACTCTAATCTTAAATCTTGTCTTTAAGAGAGGATGTTTATAGATTTTTTTAAAAAATCCACTCATTTAAGGCTTAGAAATATTAAATCCATCTAGTGTTTAAAATTATAGTGGGCAGGGCTTCCCTGGTGGCGCAGTGGTTGAGAGTCCGCCTGCCGATGCAGGGGACATGGGTTCGTGCCCCGGTCCGGGAAGATCCCACATGCCGTGGAGCGGCTGGGTCCGTGAGCCATGGCCGGTGAGCCTGCGCGTCCGGAGCCTGTGCTCCGCAACGGGAGAGGCCACAACAGTCAGAGGCCCGCGTAGCACCAAAAAAAAAACAAAAAAAATTATAGTGGGCACCTATATTTCAGTGATATGCATTCCTGTAAACAACTTTGTAAGGCAAATTTTTATGGACTATAGTCAGCAAATATGTTTGAGTTTACATACCTAAACATACTTGGTTTCTTGTTGGTAGAAGCTGAGTAAACTGAAAAGGTAATCAGAAATGAAGTATAGGTGATTATTAGCCATGTTGAATATATAGCTTTAAAGACCTCCACAGAAAGCTGATATAACTATATGTGAAGGATGGACAACAGAAAGATTTGTAAATGACTCTTGTCTTTCCCCAAGTCCTGATCTTACCTCTCTGCTTTTTCTCTACTCCAATTTTTCCAGACATTTTTAAGTGTTTGTGCTGGGTACTCTGCCAGTTCTGAGCATAGAAAGATAAACACACAAAGCTCTTGTCCTCCAAGGGCTCATAGTCTGGTAGAACAGATGGATAGCAAACAATTACAGAACCTTTTTAAGTGCTCTATAGAAGCATGGAGAAGTCTCTTGAGAATCCAGGGGAGGAAGCAATTAATTTGACCTGCAGGTGTCAGGGACCTCCTGGAGAAAGTGACACCTGTCCTGGACCTTGAAAGAGAAAGTTTGAAATGGAAGACGCTGATATGAATGGCAGTCCAAGTAAAGGGAACATATGTCATGGGATGAGAAAGAGGATGTTATGTATATGGCGTTTGTAAGAATTTACTTTTCTGAGATAGGGATACACTACCAGCATTCTTGTTGTTCTTGGTTTTTGTTTTGTATAGATTTCTTTCTTGTTAAATAGTAAATAATAGTATCACGATTAACATTTTTCTACATATTTTTTATATAATCAGTGTTCAAAAATTTTTTTATTTTTGGCCATGCTGTGCAGCTTGCAGGATCTTAGTTCCCCCACCAGGGATCAAACCTGGGCCCTCTGTGCTAGAAGCATGGAGTCCTAACCACTGGACCACCAGGGAATTCCCCCCCGCCAATGTTTTAAGATACATTATTCCAAGGGAAAATTTGGTTACTCTGACATGTAAAAGAGACACATATTTTTATATTCAAATGTCAATTTATATGTATCTCCTTTACATTTTGTTGCTGGTCTTTTTTATTTTATTTTATTTTTTTTTTGCGGTACGCGGACCTTTCACTGTTGTGGCCTCTCCCGTTGCGGAGCACAGGCTCCAGACGCGCAGGCTCAGCAGCCATGGCTCATGGGCCCAGCCGCTCCACGGCATGTGGGATCTTCCCGGACCGGGGCACGAACCCGTGTCCCCTGCATCGGCAGGCGGACTCTCAACCACTGCGCCACCAGGGAAGCCCCTGCTGGTCATTTTTAAATTACAAACATAATACTGCTAAAGTAAAATAAATATCAAAGTAGTCAGGGAGGCAATGTGGTGTAATAGTTAAGAGCAGAAACTTTGGACTTACACTCTAAAGTACAGGAAGATTCTAGCTAAAAATTGAATCAGCTATATGGTGTTAGGCCAGTTATTTAACTTCCCTAGCTTTGTTTTTTTCGTCTGTAACTTCTGTAAACCTTGTTCACGGAACTGTTGTAAAAATTAAACGTAATATTAATATGCTTAGCATGGTTGCTGGTATAAAGTAATAGTAAATAGTAGTTGCTTCTTCTACTAAGTACTACTATTACTCTGCTAATGTTGTTGGACTTTAAAAGCAAATGATAAGAGAGGGAAGGTTGTTTCTCTGAGATGGTCAAGAGTTGAGAGAACAGTAGGGTAAAGGGGATTAAAAAAAGATCTGCGTATATCTCTATGAGAAAAAGTAAGAAGAGATTAACTCATCTTTTAACAGGATAGAATTGCAAGATGCCTGTGGCATCCTTAGGAGAAACAGACCACATAATTCACTTTGACAGCCACCAGTTGTTGCCTTTGGACAGCATTATTTGCTAGTTGTCCTGAGTTGGCTGGAAGGGTAGAGGTGGAGCAGAATATTCTGCGGAGTGATAGAAAGAAGAGGAGGCAAGGTGCAAACCTGGTTTGTATAGGACAGTGTTTCCCCACCCTGGCTGCACAAAAGAATCACCTGGAGAGCTTTTTAAAAACTGTGAAGCTTGTGCCTCATTCCCCAGAGATTCTGCTTTACTTGGTCTGCTGGAATAGGTTTTGTCTCCTAAAGCTCCCCAGGTGATTCAGCCAGGGGTTGCGTATCTCTGGTGTAGGACATTGGCTAGTCAAGTATTGCCTGCTACGTACTTTATACTTTTGAAATCACCTTTACATACACCATTCTTACAACAAGTCCTAGGTAAGGAAACAAAGGGTGAGGAAGTTTAAAGGCCTGCTCAAGTCACAAAACTGGTTAGCACACAGGAGCAGAATCTCCACTGTGTTCCTTTATGCTCCACTGCTGCCATTTAGCTATGAAAGGAAGAGGGTGGAGATGTATTTGGGGGTAGTGAGTTGAGACTGGGTCTCATGTTCAGAGCAAATGGAAAGGATCATAAAATCATTGTTTGTTTTTCATGGCTTAAGAGACCCTCAGACATTTTCAGATTTAGTAGACCATTGTCTGTTTTAACACCTCTGGTAACAAAAGAGTAATTTCTGGTGGGGTTGATTCCCTCTTCATACAGTCCTAACTTTCTTCAAAATGGTGGTCCTTTTCCTAATTCATGTATGGAAGGCAAATAACCACTTCGTATACTGCATAACAACTTGTAGAAACACTTAGAGTTGCTACCATGTCTTCTTTAATCTTTTTTTTAAACTGAAGTATAGTTGATTTACAATGTTGTGATAGTTTCTGGTGTACAACAAAGTGATTCAGTTATACATATATATATACATATTCTTTTTCATTATGGTTTATTACAGAATATTGAATATAGTTCCCTGTGCTATACAGTAGGACCTTGTTGTTTATTTTATATACAGTAGTTTGTATCTGCTAATCCCAAACTCCTAGTTTATCTCTCTCCCACCCTCTTTCCCCTTTGGTAACTATAAGTTTGTTTCCTGTTTCTGTTTCGTAAATAAGTTCATTTATGTCATATTTTAGATTCCACATATAAGTGATATCATATGGTATTTGTCTTTCTCTTTCTGACTTACTTCACTTAGTATGATCATCTCTAGGTCCATCCATGTTGCTGCAAATGGCATTATTTCATTCTTTTTAATGGCTGAGTAGTATTCCGCTGTGTATACATACCACATCTTCTTTATCCATTCATCTCTCAGTGGACCTTTAGGTTGCTTCCATGTCTTGGCTGTTGTAAGTAGTGCTGCTATGAACATTGGGGTGTGAGTATCTTTTCGAATTATAGTTTTATCTGGATATATGCCCAGGAGTGGGATTGCTGGATCATATGGCAACTCTATTTTCAATTTTTTAAGGACCCTCCATATTGTTTTCCATAGTGGCTGCACTAATTTACGTTCCTATCAAGAGTGTAGAAGGGTTCCCTTTTCTCCACATCCTCTCCAGCATTTATTTGTAGACTTTTTAATGATGGCCATTCTGACCAGTGTGAGGTGGTACCTCATTGTAGGTTTTTGATTTGCATTTCTCTAATAGTTAGCAATGTTGAGCATCTTTTCATGTGCCTATTGGCCATCTGTATGTCTTCTTTGGAGAAATGCCTATTTAGGTCTTCTGCCCATTTTTTGATTGGGTTATTTTTTATTACTGTATTGTATAAGCTGTTTGTATACTTTGGAAATGAAGCCCTTGTCATTTGTATCATTTGCAAATATTTTCTCCCAGTCCATAGGTTGTCTTTTCATTTTGTTTATGGTTTCCTTTGCTGTGCAAAAGCTTGTAAGTTTGACGAACTTATGGTTACCAGGGGGGATTGGTGGGAGGGAGGGATGGTTAGGGAGTTTGGGATTGACATGTACACACTACTATATTTAAAATGGGTAACCAACAAGGACCTACCGTATAGCACAGGGAACTCTGCTCAATATTACGTAACAACCTAAATGAGAAAAGAATTTGCAGAAGAATAGATACATGTATTTGTATAACTGAATCTCTGTACTGTACACCTGAAACTAACACAACATTGTTAATCAACTATACTCCAATATAAAATAAAGAGTTTTTAAAAAGCTTATAAGTTTGATTAGGTCCCATTTGTTTATTTTTGCTTTTACTTATATTGCCTTGGGAGACTGACCTAAGAAAATACTGGTACAATTTATTTCAGAGGATGTTTTGCCTATGTTCTCTTCTAGGATTTTTATGGTGTCATCTTATATTTAAGTATTTAAGCAATTTGGAGTTTATTTTTGTGTGTGGTGTGAGGGTGTGTTCTAACTTCATTGATTTACATGCGGCTGTCCAGCTTTCCCAGCACCACTTGCTGGGAAGTGGTGCCTCCTTTGTCGAAGATTAATTGACCATAGGTGTGTGTCTATTTCTGAGCTGTCTATTCTGTTCTGTTGATCCATGTGTCTGTTTTTGTGCCAATACCACACTGTTTTGATTACTGTAGCTTTGTAGTATTGTCTAAAGTCTGGGAGGGTTATGCCTCCAGCTTTGTTGTTTTTCCTCCGGATTGCTTTGGTAATTCTTGGTATTTTATGGTTCCATATAAATTTTAGGATTATTTGTTCTAGTTCTGTGGAAAATATCATGGGTAATTTGATCCCTGTCACCTTAAATCTGTAGATTGCTTTGGGTAGTATGGCCATTTTAACAATGTTAATTCTTCCAATCTAAGAGCATGGCATATCTTTCCATTTCTTTGAATCATCTTCAATTTCCTTTATCAGTGTTTTAGTTCTCAGCATATAAGTCTTTCACCTCCTTCGTCAGGTTTATCCATAAGTATTTTTGTATTTTAGTGTGATTTTTAAAAGGGATATATATATATATATTTTTTTTTTACTTTTTCTTCCTTAACCTTTGATTGATTATTCAGGCTTAATATCTTTAGTTCCTTAATTGCCTCATAGAATATTTCTAGGCCTCTCATACCACCTTCTTCTCTGGAGCTTCTTTGTTGTTCCTATTGAAATATGCACTCATAACTAAGTCTTGTTTCAAGATAGTGATTTAATTCTATGTTATTGGCCTTTCTCTTCCTGGATCCTATTTAAATTATCAAAGAGAACATAAAAAAAAAATCCAAGGTAGCTTTAGGAAATCACGTCACCGTCGGTGTACCAAAAACTTTGAAAGTTTCTAGAAATTATGAAGCAGATTAGATTGGATTCAACATAGGCATAGGAGAGTCATGTTTGATAAATAAATGGACTGATGTTTTCAGTAGAGCTGTTGAGTAAAGGGGGCTGGAATGCAGGGTAGAACATGGGACTGATGGCAAATTGAAGGATTTCTATGACTCCAATGAAGTTGGAGCAGTTCTCCACAGAATTTAACCTCAAACTTTATGGATGCAAACAGTACTCTAAGTAGGGCATTTGTTACAGAAATAAGATAAAATTTCAATGAACTACCGAAAGACAAGTGAGGGCCAGCATGTTGGTCTGGAATGACTGGGGGCTGTAGACACAATGGGAGTTTATACTTACAAGCTGGTTCCTCTGGGCATTAACTGGGTGCTCATGAGAAAGATGGAGGCTGTGCAAGAGACCAGAAAGAGCCCCCACCTCAGTTGCAGGCAGCTGTAGGCAGACAAACATGAAATACCATGCATTTCCTTGCATCTTTTTTTCCTATTAAGTAAAAACCTTAAGCCACTGAGAGTGGGTCAGTTAAAGACTCACCCCAAAGACACAGGCAGAGACACATTGCTGCTGGGGTAAGAGTAGAAGAAAAACCTGTCTACCCCTGAGCGTGGGGGAAGGAAACCTTGTGTCTAAGATTCTATACCAATACCAAGCAGAGGTATTACTCCTACTACTGGTGGTGGACCAGCAGGAAAGTGCTTCCCAAGACTAATCACAGATACAAGGAGAAGTTTGGATGCCCCAGGGTGGAGGGGCAGGAACAGAGAAATCCATACCCCTGGGACTCAGGTGCACATGGCCTGCCTAAGACTGAGAGTGGATGAGGATCAGATGGTAGTGAAAGCCATCTGGTTGGGGATGGCAGACTCAGAGTCACATAAATTTTAAGGTGCTTCCAGCAGTTTAGGAGAGCCACACCAGCGCATTGTCCTTAGGGAAGAAGGCTCCAGGGCCAGTTCTGAAAGAGAAAAGGTCATGCTTCTCCCACTCCCATACCTCTTGGGGTCTAAGGTATGTCTCTTCAGATGCCTGCTCGTTGCTCTCCACTGCCAAAAGATCTCGGTGTTCCATTTAGCTATAACTTCACTATCTTCTAGTGATCTAGAAGTGTTAGGTGCAAGAGGGACAGGGACATTTTTGTAAACCCTAACCAGAATTAACTTTGACTCCCCTAGGTCCCTTATTAGCTGAGCTGCCACCTGGAGGATGCACCAACCAGCTAAGAGGCGATGATGATCCCTTTCTTAGGGACAGCACATTCAGTGGCCAAACTGTCTGAGTTTAAGGAGTAAGGTGAACCAGGAGGAGGTTATGGAAGCAGAGTCAGACATCATCAGTGCATTGTTGAACAGCTTTTCTGATAAATGATTCATTAGCGTCAGTGCAAATAGTCTAGAAAGCTAAAAACATGACACAGATTACTTTCAAGGGCCGCAATAGTATGGACATGAGGGGCCGATTGGTAACCTGAAAAAGTGTCAGCAGCTTGAGGAACCACCAGTAGCCCTAGGGGGAGATCAAAAGTTTGATGTAGTCCATCTGCCAAGAGCCAAAAAAGGGCAGTGCCCTGTGCAGTGAGACCTCCCAGACAGGAATCATTAAGTCTGGCATGCAGTGGTATCCTCTGCATCAGAAACACAGGGTCAGACTTAATCAGAAGCTTGATTTCAGTCTAAATTAGAGAATGGACTCTTGCCATGGGTAGCTACATTAAGTGACCCAGACCATTCAATTAGCAATTAAAATTTGTTTTCAGTTTGCAGCCCCAAAGAGGCTACCTTTAATCTGTCAGTTGTAATTTTCCAAGTGGCAAACCAAACAGCTGGGCCACTGGCAACAGCCCAAGAATCTGAGTTCTGCCCACTGAAGAGAATGCTGTCTCTCCTTTTGGTTCTGCATAGCTCTGAGGCTGAACAGTCATGGCAGCCCAGTGGACACTGTCAGCTTCAGCTTCTATAAACCATTAGTGAACCAGGCTGAGGCATTTCAGGGAACCTCATTGATCCAGTAGCTTTGCTTCAGACAGTGGAGTAGGAATAAAGTTTCCCCTCAGAGGATTGCCTGCCACTTTTTCATATAAAGCCAAAATGCCGTTGGGGCAAGGCTGTCCTGTATTCTTGAATATACCATTTCCATTTGGCAAGCAAGGCTTTTGGGGGTCCTTCTCACCTTGTTAGTTGTGGAATTTAAGTTTGACCCACCCCCAAATGGGACTATCAGGCCAGAGAGTCACTAGGCCTGCCTAGATCAAGCAGACCCATCTGGAGGCTGTTTCCCTTTGCCAAAGGCTCCACTTGGCAGAATCCTCAGTAACAAAGATTTGTGCTGTTTCCAGTACCCAGAGTCTAATTGTGTTGGGGTTCACCAGCTAGTCCTGCTGGTGGAGGTATTTAGTTTAGCCAGTAGTAGTATATCAGTGTTAATTTATGTGTTTTGACAAATGTGCTGTGGTTATGTAAATTGTTAACATAGTGGATATTGGATGAAGGATATACAGAAACTCCATACTATCTTTGCAACTTTCCTGTAAATCTAAAAGTATTTCAAATTGAAAAATTACTTTAAAAAGTACCAGATGGGGCTTCCCTGGTGGCGCAGTGGTTGAGAGTCCGCCTGCCAATGCAAGGGACACGAGTTCGTGCCCCGGTCCGGGAAGATCCCACATGCCGCAGAGTGGCTGGGCCCGTGAGCCATGGCCGCTGAGCCTGTGCTCCGCAACGGGAGAGACCACAACAGTGAGAGGCCTGCGTACTGCAAACTTTCCCACACTCATGTGGTGCTTTAGCTATTAGTCTACTCAGTGCAGTTGCAGTGTCTTGAACATGCCTTGACTTCTCATGCTATGCCCTTTTTGTATGAAATGCCCTTATCCCACCTCTTCACATGGCAAAATTAAAGCCAAGCTTCAAGGCTGTGCCTTGGTCTTACCTTTCCTGTTAGCTCATCATTGATGCTTCTGACTCAGTACTAGCACAGCTTTTTTTTTTTTTCGGTACACGGGCCTCTCACTGCTGTGGCCTCTCCCGTTGCGGAGCACAGGCTCAGCGGCCATGGCTCACAGGCCCATCCGCTCCGCGGCACGTGGGATCCTCCCGGACCGGGGCACAAACCCGTGTCCCCTGCATTGGCACGCGGACTCTCAACCACTGCGCCACCAGGGAAGCCCTAGCACAGCTTTTTGTATGTATTTCTGCTTAGGATGCTTCACAGGTTAACATTGTAAATGCTGGTAGTCATCTTCTAGAGTAAGAGTTGCTTGAGGATGGGAATAATACTTTATTCATCTTTTCATTTCCAGTATTTAGCTTGTTGCCCACTTCCAGTGAGTTGTACACAGTAATTGTTCAAGTAGATGTTAACTGGGTGAGTGAGTGAAAAGCCTTAGGGCCATGCTATGTATGGTTATGATAGAGCTTTCCTCTTTGTGTCACTTCAGTATTAAGTACTGTCATTAAATGGATATTTGTGATTCTTGTTTACATTTTGGAATTGTATTTAAGTATTCTCGTGTATACATTATAAAATCTTTTTCTTTCATTTATGTTTTAGGAGGGCCAAACATGTGGGCTATTACCTCTGAAGAACGGACTAAGCATGACAAGCAGTTTGATAACCTCAAACCCTCAGGAGGTTACATAACAGGTTTGTGTTTATATTTTATTTGTAAATTATGCTCCTTTTCATGTAGTATCTTATAATTAGTTTTAATTTGACTGCCATCAATTTGTATTATTTAATGATAAAATTCATATCAATCCGAATTCTAGAATTTTTTTAAAATGTGACTTTCTTATTTTACCCGGAACCATCTTAATTTGTTGTCTTTGGATTTGGCATAATAGAAGATCTTTTCCTGATCCTAAACTTTAATTGTCCAGTTTCACATTTTAACCTTATATCTGGAAAGTTTTCCATTTATTTCTCAAGGTAGTTGAGACTTTTTTCCCTAAGCAAATTTATTAATGTGTTCTTAATATGTTGTGCCAGATACTAGTATAATGATCAGTGTTACTAAAACCTAGTAGAAATATATATATCAGATCAGTTTTCTTGAAAATAATCTAGAATTTTTTTTTCTGGAATCTGTTTTCCTAACATTTAGCCCTCTGTCTTTGGGAGGCTTTATAAGCATTGATTGTTGATGCTATAGCCCTTGTTTTGCAAGAAGTCCCCCAGAACCAAAAGAGGATTAATTTAGGTGTGTCTTTCAAATTTTTTTCTATAAGTGAAACTTTCTTTTCTATGCTAAAGCACCTTAGGGCTTTATTTACAGTAGTAGTAAATATAATGGCTAATATTTACCAAATCTGTACTGTATTTCAGATACTATACTAAATGTACTATCTCCTTTAACCTTCACAACAAGCCGGTGACGTTGCCCTGTCGTTGTCTGTATTTAAAGATGATAGAACTGAGACTTTGAGGTGTTCTGTAACTTGCCAAGAGATGGTTAGTGGTGATCTGGGCTTGGAAACCTTTCAGTCTGACTTTGGAGTCCATCCTCTTAAACATTATAGTTTAATGTTATTTGCACTTCAGTAATAAAAACTACCTTACCTGGTATCCGGGTTGGGATTTGATTACCCTACTTACAAGGTAATAATTTGGTCTGTTACTGTCTCATGGATGCTGGCAGAAGACCCAGAATTCCTGAGTCAGAGACCAAGGACACTCTTTCTAATGTCACAGCTGGTAGCATGAGCACCGGCATATTTCTGTCCATTTCCCTCGTCCCTTGAGTCACATAGGGGCCAGGCAGAGGGGCCAGAAGGATGCTGCACATGCGGTGGTTGTTATAGAAGAGGAACACTGGACTTCAGGGAACCCACCATTTTTCAGCAAGCAGTAAGCAAGCTTATTCTTTGTCCCAGAGGGAAACATTACCTCATCCTTCAAGACAGCTCACTGCAAACCCAACTCTGAGACATGATCCAGGTAAAGAGCAGTTAGGATCTTACGTTCTTGGCATACACAGCAGGACATATCAGACATATCAGACACCCATGAGGAGTATCTTTCCCAAACCTTGTATTTTTTTTAATTAGAGCTCTTCTAGGGAATAGTGTTTTTAACTATAAATTTTATTAGATAGGTGTATTATCAAATAAGACCCTAATTATGAGGAAAAACTAAGATGAATAATGTAATCTTTCATCACTGATTAATGCATATATAACTTCAGTTGTGACATTTTTGTTTTAAAACCTCTAAGTCTTATTAAAGTAATATAAATAATTTTTCTTTAATAATTGTAATTAGGGACTTCCTTGGTGGCACAGTGGTTAAGAATCCTCCTGCCAATGCAGGGGACACGGGTTCCAGCCCTGGTCTGGGAAGATCCCCCATGCCACGGAGCAACTAAGCCCGGGCATCACAACTACTGAGCCTCCACTCTAGAGCCCATGCTCTAGAGCCCGCGAGCCACAGTTTCTGAGCCTGTGTGCCACAATTACTGAAGCCCGCACGCCTAGAGCCTGTGTTCCGCAGTAAGAGAAGCCACCGCAATGAGAAGCCCGCGCGCCACAAAGAAGAGTAGCCCCTGCTTGCTGCAACTACAGAAAGCCCACGTGCAGCAAAGAAGACCAATGCAGCTAATCAATCAATCAACAATCAATTTATAAAAAATAATAATTGTAATTAAAATAAATCAATAACATTGTTATTATTGGCCATTATTGTTATTCAGAGGCATCAAAGTAATTCCACTTACTAATACGCTGTTTGATTTTTTTTTTATTGTCTTCAGGTGATCAAGCACGTACCTTTTTCTTACAGTCAGGCCTGCCAGCTCCTGTTTTAGCTGAAATATGGTAAAATGTTTTCTTTTGTAGATGAGCTTAACTTTCTGGTAGTCTGACTTTGTTCTGTTTTTAATACTTAGTGTTAACATAAAGTTGTTTTTACTTGTAGTCTGTTGTTAATAAGAGTATTTCTGGGCTTCCCTGGTGGCGCAGTGGTTGAGGGTCCGCCTGCCGATGCAGGGGACACAGGTTCGTGCCCCGGTCCGGGAGGATCCCACGTGCCGCGGAGCGGCTGGGCCCGTGAGCCATGGCTGCTGGGCCTGCGCGTCCGGAGCCTGTGCTCCGCAGCAGGAGAGGCCACAACAGTGAGAGGCCCACGTACCGCAAAAAATTAAAATAAGAGTATTTCTTCAGCTTTTTAGAAAATAAATTTTATTGAGTAAATGACTAAAAATCAATTGGGGTTTTGTTCTATAGGATAAATTTCTAATTTCCTTAGAATTTCTAAGGAAAGGAAATTTCTAAGTGCTTTTCTATTAAAAAAAAACAC
Organism: Stenella coeruleoalba; assembly: GCF_951394435.1. Taxonomy (NCBI): domain Eukaryota; kingdom Metazoa; phylum Chordata; class Mammalia; order Artiodactyla; family Delphinidae; genus Stenella; species Stenella coeruleoalba. Next base: position 71,497,935 of record NC_137159.1, read on the forward strand.
TTCTTTACAATTTGGCAAGAGTCTTGATCTTCATTCTGTTATTTTGTAGTTGTTTCATTTATTTCATCATCTATAAACCCCACATTAGCCCTCCCTTCCCTTATTCCTACCTTAAAGAAATTGTTCTTTATAATATCTAAGGTTTTGGGTTTTTAATGTATTTACAATAAACATCAACCCCTACTCCATCCTTCTTTCCATTCAGAATATCCCCATGCCTGGCAGAGTGCCAGGCACGTAGCAAGCATTCAGTAAATACTCGAACAAATGAATAAATTGTTTACAGTGGTTATACTCTTGTATAATTTCTTTCCATCTGCACTGGTGGAATTCATCCCAAAGGTATCTAGATACTATATAGACTGATAGTATTTTATTAGATACTATCTTTGGTCAGTGTATATTAATGTACAGGTTTTAGTGTTTTGTTATACACATACACATATTTAATTAAGTGATGATCTACATGTAAATGCTATGTCGTTGTTTCCATTTTATCATCCTCCTCAAAAGTAATGTTGACCCTGAATAACAATCTGTCACCCTCCAAACTAAGTAGCAGATGCATTAGTTTGATCTGCTGTCAGGTTCTGTGAGGAGGGCCCTGTTCCATCCTGAATAAAAGAGTGACTTTGAGCTCTTAAAATCAGGGGAGCTCAATACATCAAAACAAAACAAATCTACCGCCCTCATTGTCCTTTTAGGGCTTTGTCAGACCTGAACAAGGATGGGAAGATGGATCAGCAAGAGTTCTCCATAGCTATGAAACTCATCAAACTAAAGCTTCAAGGCCAACAGTTGCCCGTGGTTCTTCCCCCTATTATGAAACAACCTCCTATGTTCTCTCCATTAATTTCTGCTCGTTTTGGTATGTGTTTATTAATTTAATTAGATGCATTTGATAGTTAAACTTGATTCCTAGGCATAATATTTGAGAATCAGAAAAGGATTTGTTGGCATAAAATGACAGTCCCCAGACTCCAAGTTAACTTTCATGTCTGAGACTAGAAATGTTAAGTTCGCTGTCATAGCTAGGGAGTCCATGTGTCCCAGTTTTCCAGGGACAGTTGTGATTATGCCTGTTGTCCTGGCATCTAGTCTGGTTAGTGTTCCCTTTCATAATTCCCAGTTGGATGATAAATTATATGATCCTGCTAGTTATAGCTGAGCCTAAATACTATTCTTAATTAGTTTCCTCTATACTCTGTATGCATAACAAAACTGTGAACAATTTAAACTCGAAATGGTTTCATTTGGGGGGTAATTTAAAGTTATACATAAGTAGAAATTTCTTTAATTTAAAGGTTAATTAGCCAGCTAAATTTAGGGCTAAAAGTTGGAGACTTCGTGCTATTTAATTTGCATATTCATCAGAGGTAACTAGTTTTCCATTAATTTTGATTAGCCATTTTCCTATTATTTGTGAGAAGCACTCATTGGAACAGAACATTCAATTAGATATGTCTATGTATCAGAAACATGTTCTTCCACTCTAGATGTTAGACCTTAAAATACTAAATTCTTTCACTATTGCAGTGAATTCTAGAGATAACATCAAATCCTTGTGTAACCGTATTTATATAGTGTACTTCATATTCTGCAGTTAGTAAACAAATGAGTCATCACTTTGTTCCTTTTAAAGAATTGTCCTTGAATCCATATGTATTGTGTTACATATAAGAAAAGTGAAACGTGGCATGCTTCCTTCTTGCACATAGTGTGTGTGCATAAATGGTTCTCTTAAAGTATGCAGTATTTAGAACATCCTTTACAGGGGAGGGGAGAGTTTGGGGAGTGTGTGTGTGTGTGTGTGTGTGTGTGTGTGTGTGAACTCAACAGCACTGTATTTATTATCCCTACACAAAACCCCACATTTGATCAGGTAATACATTCTCTCATTGAGGATACTAATATTTAGTTGGAAAAGGCTCTTTAGTTTTATTCATGATACTAGAAGAGAATTTTTAACTCCTTAGTAGGCATTCGCTTAGTTCACACAGGTCAGAATATTGATATTAAAAGCAGTAGCTTACCTCCTGCACTGCACTGGGTCCAAGCTGCTTTAGTGAACTTTTTAAAACTAGTTTGCCAACAGTGTTTCTGTAACATAGCAGTTGCTCACTGTACTGTGAACTTGTTTTCTGTCATGTGTTTTATAATTGGTTTAGCAGCACTGGGGAATGTGTTCTGTTTTGTCCTTAGGAATGGGAAGCATGCCCAATCTGTCCCTTCCTCAGTCATTGCCTCCGGTCGCACACATAGCAACTCCCTTGTCCTCTGCGACTTCAGGGACCACCCGTCCTCCCCTAATGATGCCTGCTCCCCTAGTGCCTTCTGTTAGCACTTCATCATTACCAAATGGAACCGCCAGCCTCATTCAGCCTTTATCCATTCCTTATTCTTCTTCAAGTAAGTGCTTTGTTTCTGATGACTCGGTATTTTATTATGAAGAAACTTATATTTGCATCCCAATAGATAGATTTCCTTCATACTTTGTGAAATTGTTTGGTATGAACCTTTTTCTTTTCTCTTTTTTTTTAGCATTGCCTCATACGTCGTCTTACAGTCTGATGATGGGAGGATTTGGTGGTGCTAGTATACAGAAAGCCCAGTCTCTGATTGATTTAGGATCCAGTAGGTATGAATACTTAAAACTTCCAACTTTTTAGGCTTTCAATAAGGAGTATTTAACAAAAGACTTTTTTTTTTTTTAAAGCTCTGAGCTTATCCAGGTTTTACTTTATAGTGGCCAAATGTAAACACTTGGTAAATTTACTATTTGTAATTCACATAAAATAATTTTATTTAAGAATTATTAACTGTCTGTGGTATTTTACTTTTGAAAAATATATCTTATGTAAACTAAAAATATTCTGTATTTTTAATCAATCAATTTTTTGCACAAAGCTACATTTTTCTTTCAAAAATATTTCTCAAAACATCTCATAATCATTGTACATTATTATTTCTCGAGCAAAAGCTGCTGATTGAGTATCTTTAAAATTTCAGAAAGCACAAAAGCATCAATGTTCATTCATCACCACTCGTATAAATCACAATAATACTCTTTAAAGCAATGACCCAGAAGAACAATGTCTGCATCCTTGTTTAAACACTCACTGATTGTGTGACCTTGTTTTTCTCAACATCACTGAGCCATAGTTTGTCCATCTAAAGGATGGAGACAGTAATACTTTTTAAGTTTGTCATGAGGATTAGAAATAATATTTGTGAAAACCCTAGCACAATGTGGGGCCTGGCACATAGTAGGTTCTTGGTATATGGTCGTTTTGTACTTCATATGGTATTTGCTTTCCTAAGAATAACGATAATTGATTGAATTTTTTCAGTATCAAGTATAAAAGTAATTACTGTTATATTATAGAAGGTATGATTCTTATTGTCTGTGACTTAACTAAACGTATTTTATTTAGTAACAAAAATTTTAAATAAATTTTGTTACAGCTCAACTTCCTCAACTGCTTCCCTCTCAGGGAACTCACCCAAGACTGGGACCTCAGAGTGGGCAGTTCCTCAGCCTTCAAGATTAAAATATCGGCAAAAATTTAATAGTCTTGACAAAAGCATGAGTGGATACCTCTCAGGTAAGTGGCATACGGTGCTTAAGAATGTGAGAGAGTTATGATTTTATATGGACTTTTATTAAAGAAATTTTATTTGAAGTTGTATTTTGTAGCTCATTTAAAATTTTAACATCCAAAAAATTTAGCAGGCATTTGATAAATACAAATAATGTTTAAGTTGTGTAAGAGTTCAAAGTTCTTATAATCAAGTTGAGCACACCCAGCTTTTTGGAAAGAAGACCTCTCCCTTGAGAAGGTCAAACCTCATCCTCCAATGCAGTGAATGGAGAACTTCATGTGATAAGAGAGTATAGCACTAAGCTTCAGCTCAGTTTCCCTGAGAGTCTCCTTCCTCATTGGTTCTTTCTCTGCTTGTCCTTCCGAACACCTCATGTGAGCATTGTTCCCCTTTAAAGCTCCAACCCAAATGTAGCCATAAAACCTGACCTGAGATCCCCATAGAACATTTGAGTCCATGCTAGAACAAACATCCAAACTTCACTAATTGAGGATAGTGAAGGGGGACATAAACAGAGGGTAATAGGCAAGTAGAATTCCCATCTTCTAACTTTTGCCTCTCTCTTCACTTAACAACGAATTATAGTTTAGACAGAGTAAAATGAGTGTTTAAAAATAATAGAGCTTTAAAGTGCTAGGGAACATAGAATAGGAGATATTAATACTGAAGAAATAAGATAAAACATCTTTTAGGAAGGGAGCATTGAAGCCCTATCATGAAAGAAAAAAGTTAGGATTCAGATAGAGATTGAAGGTGAGGGCATTTGAGGGTGACAAGGAAGAAATCCTAAGAGCAAAAAGTACACGACATGTTTGGAGGATGAAAAGCAGTATATGAAATAGGAGTATGGGGTCTCTAGTTGTGCACTGGGGCAAGGGAGCAATAAAACTTTTGGAATTGATTGGAAAAGCTAATACGCAATATGCAATATTTTCTTTAAAGATACATATCTATGTGGTAAAATCTTTAAAAAAAACGAGAATTATACACAAAAAAATCAGTATAGTAGTTGCCTTTTCTGTGGGAGGCATGGAGATAAAATCAGGGAACACAGATAGCTTCAAAGAATTTAGTAATGATCTAGTTCTTAAGTTGTATAGTAGTTTAATGGGTGACTTTTATTAGTATACTTCATAACTTACAACTGTACTATATATGTATCAAATATTATATAAGAACTATAAATTTCTGTAACTTTGTTAAATTATGTGGAACTATACTATATTCTTAAGTAATCTTTTTTTTTTTTTTTTGGGATTTAACATCTCTGAAATTGGGATGTGTATTATCATCAGTGGTATCTTAGCATTGTGTCATGTTTTTTTTTTTTTTTGGCAGTGATTTTTCCTTCTTAGTGTTACTTAAAATAATGGGGTATCTTATAATCAATGGCATCTTAGATTCTGTGAAATTATATTCAAACTATAGTATTTAAGATTAACATAAAGTAAAAAAAAAAGATTAACATAAAGTCAGACAATTCTCATATTTGAAAAAATGAACTTCTTTGGGCCCTGCATTTTGCATTGAAGAAGTTTCTTTTTTCAGATTAACAGAAGTGGACTAAAAAGACATGTACAGAAGTGTTCATGGCAGCTTCATTCACAACATCCAAAAAATAAGTAGCCTAAATGTCCATCGACAGGAGATTGGATACATAAATTGTGGTGTATTTCTTTAGCAGAATACCTTGCAGCAATAAAAATGAATGAACTGCTGATACATGCAACAACTTGGATCATTTCACAGATGTTGCATGAGTCAAAGAAGTCTGGCACAAAAGATCCATAATATTTAATCCATTTATATGAAGTTGAAGAACAGGAAGCTGAATTGATGGTGATAAAAATCAGAATAGTGTAGTTACTCTGTTGGACAAGGGACCATGTTAGAACCTTCCGGGGTGCTGGAAACATTCTGTATCTTGAGGTGGGTGTTAGTTGCATGTGTGCATACTCATGTAAAAATCCACTGATCAGTACACCTAAAATTAGTACCCTTTGTGTATGTACTGCAAACATAGAGTATAAACAAAAGTGGGTTTGTGTTGCAGTATGAAGGGCAGTGGGGAGCCAACTGTGAGGAAATGTTCCCTTAATGTTACTTTATTTGTATGTGACACATTGCATGAAGGGCGTGTATTGTGTTTTCAGAAAATGTTATTATTCTTAGACTTACAAGAGTAAAGCTATATATCGGTAGTTAAGGGAAGGATTGATTTTCTTTGAAAGAAGAAGTTGTCTCTGGTGTCTTGAAACTGAGCATGAGCCCCACGTATATGAGGACAGGGCTAACCTAGACTTATGTGGTATGCTTTGTTCAGTGAATGTAGCAGTTAGTGGTCTAATTTTTCCCTCTTGTTCTTCCTCCTCTCTTCCCCATAAACCCTCAGTCATGATTTATTTAGATTGATTCATTGACTCAAATATTTCCTGAGTCACATATCTTCTGGGCACTCAGTATGACACTGGAATGCAGACAAGAAGACATGTCCCATGTCTTTAAAGAGCCCATAGTATAGGTCACATAATCTCAGTGAATGGTGGTTTAAAAGTGCTGTGATTAATACGGATGAGAAAGTGACTAATGCTGAGGATGTAAGAGAGCGTTTCACAGGAGAGGTGTCATTTGAGCTGGATCTTAGAGGATAAATAGACTGCCTGGTAGAGAGTCGGGGGACTAGCATTTTAGGCGCAGGAAATAGGATATCCAAAGTGTTGGCAGACCAGTAGTGTGCATGCTCGAGTGAGCTTCCTTAGTGCAGCTTCCTCTGCTGCCTCTCTTTGGCCCCTGTATTACTCACATGGCCTGCACACATTTAAGCCTTCCGCCAGTGCACTTTTAACCATTGCATTCCCTCCCTTCTTCCTGTTGTTTGCTCTGTTGCCTAGTGCGAGGGGTCTGCTTTGTTATCTTTGTCCAAGAGCTGAAACTTTAGTTATAGAACCTTTCTTGGTTTGAAATAGCCTGCCATTTTTTTATTGGAAGAATCCTCTTTTTAACATAAAAACCTCCTCAAATCTTACTTTTTATATGAAATCTATTGAGAAGTATTAATTGAGTGAGGCTGTGAGCTATTTCCAGTGTGTTTCCTTTATGTGATTTCTATTAAGTGGCCAGATTAAAAAAAGAATGGAAAAGATTTTAAAATTATATAATATAAACATTTGATTGCTTGTTATAATATGTGGTATATTTGAGGTTGTTCCATATAGAATATGTAGCTTTGGTTATCCAGATCTCTGTGTTCAAAGCTCAGTGAAGCAGTGGGTTTAACGGCATCGGTGCTGGCTTTGTAGTGCAAGTTGTTGCTGAGGAAGAACTGGCAGTTGTATCTCTTCTGTGCAGAGTTGTTTCGAGAGTCCTTGACTCAGGCTAAACGCAGGGTAGGGCTGACTCTTCTGGCACTTGTGGCTTAGGCATCTGAGAGTGGGAGGTGTTGCACCTGCTTTATTGACTAGGTGACCTTCCCTAGAGAAGCCTCAGGCTTCATCATGGTCAGAAAGCCACAGACAAGCTCACCAGGAGTGAACACTCCTCTGAAGCAGAGAGGGATTTTCTGTTCTGGAATATATTCATTGAAGATTAGGAGCCTGTTACAGAGACATATTTTTGTTTTCTCACACTGAGGGAGAGAAAAGAAGTTGAACAGTTTACCATACATAGTAAGCATTCATATGAGTGTTAGCTATTGTTATTATCAGTTGCTATCACATAAGTAAGCCCCCATTGCACCTTAGATAGAGGATAATTTTGGATTACAATTTTCTTCATTACTTTAGCAAATATTTATTAAGCATCTATTTACTAGGTGTGGGGTATACGTTAGTGGATAAAACAGTCAAGGCTTTTGTCTTCATAGAACTTAGCATAATAAGGGAAATAGACAAACAGGTAAACAAGCAAATGTTACATTACAAATTGTGATATGAGATATAAAGGATAAAAGCAGGAAATGTATTGAATGGTAGGGTGGACAGAGAAGGCCTTTCTGAGAAGGTGACGTTAGATATCGGCTTCACAGGTGAGAAGGACCTAGACATGCAATGATGTAGAACTGTAGGACTTGATGTTGGATATGGGTGTACAGGAGAGGGAGGGCTCAGGGGGGACTTTCTGATTTCTGGCTTGAGCCACTGGATGGATTGTGATACCATTCATAGAGAAGGGAGGACTGAGGAAGAATGATTTGGGTGAAGATTAGGAAGAGGGGCCTGGATGGGGATTGAAAGAGTAGTTTTATATGTATTTGGTTTGATATGCTTATAAAATACATACATTGATTTTTCAGTTGGATATAGAAGTCTAAACTTAGAGGAGAGGTTTGGGCTGTGGATGTACATTTGGGAATCCTCAGCCTCTAGGTGCTGCTTAAAGTCATAGAAATGGATATGAATGCACAGAGAGAAAAGAGTGCCCAGGATAGATCCGTGAAGAATGCCAGCATTTACAGGTCGTTTAGAAGAGGAAGAGTAGAGACGAAGGAATGATCAGAGAGATAAGAGAATATCTGAAAATGCTTAAGGAAGCTGTGCTTTGAGAGCTTGGCCTCTAATACTCTGTGTCGCTGGCTTAGTCCTTCGTGTCAGTCACTTGTGTGTACCATTATCTTCTGAAAGGACACGGGAGCACTTGATTCTACTAACTGTAGACTTTAAACTCCTTGGTCCAGGGAATGTGTTTGTTTTGATGACTACTGAATGCTCAGTGTCTGGTGCATGGTAAAAGCCGATGCTATCCCAGGGTAGCAGCAGTGTTATTTCAAGGGTACAGCTACTTAAGTTTGCATGACTTTAAGAGGCTAAAGAATTTTTTTATGCTTTTTCTCACACAATCAGGTTTTCAAGCTAGAAATGCCCTTCTTCAGTCAAACCTTTCTCAAACTCAGCTAGCTACTATTTGGTGAGTTTGCCCGTTGATTATGATTTTTAACTATACATTTTCTGTTATACTGTTTCTGTAAAAGTTTGTGACTCAGAAGCATTCCATAAAAGTGGCCATGTGAAAATTAATGCAAACTTGTAAGCAAATAAAATTGCTTTGTAAAATGTTATCCTCAAGAATTTGGCATTTAATTATTTTACAAGTAAAACTTGTTTGCTTTTATATAATGCCTTCTATGGAGAATTAGAGAATATCTCATTTTTAATGTGGAGCTAAATGTGATTTGATGGGTGAATTAACCATGTACCAAGACAAGCCACCTTTTCAGAAGGAATATTTCCCTTTCCATTTCAACGTTTCTTCCCTCTCTTTTGTGATATGAAAATTAAAGGTAAAAATTAGCTCACTTTTCTGTGTGTATTTACTTTTCACTAAAATGTGTTAACCCAGCTGTTCTACTGTCATTATTCTTGTTTTAAAAATAAAAAATTGAACTCTTCTGAAAATATTTTACTCTAAATAGACTTTCTTAGTTGTGAATTTTCATATTTTCTTTAGGACTCTGGCTGACATTGATGGTGATGGGCAGCTAAAAGCTGAGGAGTTTATCCTTGCAATGCACCTCACTGATATGGCCAAAGCTGGACAGCCATTGCCACTGACTTTACCTCCGGAGCTCGTCCCTCCGTCTTTTAGGTGAGTGCCTCTGTAGATGAAGGGGTGTTGTTTCGATCATGTTTGGCAGACATGATTATTACTTTGGGATTTCCTGAGGCCTCTGCTCTAGTTTCATGGAAAATCGAACATTTACATTGCCATTTGATTTTGGTATTTAATGAGTTACACTGAGAAGAGAGTAGATATTAGAAGTAGGTGTGTATTTTCACCACACCATAGATAAGGAAACTGATGCGTAAAGAGATTAAGAATAAATTTACCCAAGAATAGCAATTGGCTGAACCATGATTTGAATCCACATCTCTCTGGCTTGATAATCCATATACTGCTGTACAGTGTAACTATAGACCACACTATATTTTAAATACCTTTAATTACATTCTAAATATTAAATTGCTCTAGTCAGTGGTAGTCTATATAGTCTGGTCTAAAAATTCTCAGATCTCATGATGCTAAATTTATTTGTTGTTTGCTTTTCTTAGAGGAGGAAAGCAAATTGATTCCATTAATGGAACTCTGCCTTCATATCAGAAAATACAAGAAGAGGAACCTCAGAAAAAATTACCAGGTAGCATCGAGTGTCCAAGTTGTATATTTATTGTGAATTCTCTTAAATTTTACCATGAAATATAAATGAATATTTAGAATTTTTAAATTCTTAATATTTTATATGCTGTATGAGACACTATTTGATGAATGGGATGGATTTCAACATCAGTAAAATTAAGATAGTCAAAACTGAGAGGAAGAGACAGGTATGTATATTTGGCAAGAGTGTATGTATTAGGTGTCCTAGTTAAAGTGTTTCTCCCACTTTTGGAAAAATCATTATAGCAAGCTTTGTAACGAAATCTTGAGCTTTAAAAAAAGTTTAAATACTGGTTGAAAAAGTACATGTGTAGGTATTTTAAAATATTAAAAAGTTAATGACATATACCAAATATAACAAATATATAGCCATACAACTTTGGTTATCCTTGAAGAAAATGCTGAGGAAAAAATTGAAAAACATTTTCATTGGCAGGAATAGTAAAATTATTTTTCTCTTGGATGGACTCAAACTTAGAGATTTGTTTTCCAAAAATGAATATTCTTATAAGAAAGTAAATATTTTACTATTTACATTTGAGTTAAAATTATCCTTCGGAGAAGTATCCACAGAGAAATAGCAGTCACGTGATCACGAGGCATGAGGACGTTGAAACTAGATTACAGGTTCATTAGGCTTGATGTTGAAGAATGCTTACAATATACCTTATCTAGTTACGTTCGAGGACAAGCGGAAAGCCAACTATGAGCGGGGGAACATGGAACTGGAGAAGCGACGCCAGGCCATGATGGAGCAGCAGCAGAGGGAGGCAGAGCGCAAAGCTCAGAAGGAAAAGGAAGAGTGGGAACGGAAACAGAGAGAGTTACAAGAGCAAGAATGGAAGAAGCAACTGGAATTAGAAAAACGCTTGGAGAAGCAGAGGGAATTGGAGAGACAACGGGAGGAAGAAAGGAGAAAAGAGATAGAAAGACGAGAGGTTATTTTTTTAAGTTATTTTATTTCCCAGGAAAATCATTTCATTTAGTAAGTGGCTACATTTCATTTGATAAAAAATGGTAATCTTTGTTGTGCTTTTTCTCAGCATCATTCGTTCATTCTTACCCTGTACAAATCTGAATCTTCCTTCTCCTGTGGAGAGATAGAGGGTCCTTGCTTGTGAGGGGTTTCAGGGCTGGCAGCTGGTAGAGAAAGCAGGTCTGCAGGTGATACCTCAATCAGTGCAAGATTGGTTGCAAAGCTGAGTTGAGTGAGGAGCCAGGGGAAGAAGTCAGTGTGATCAGGTCCTTAAACGAAAGTAAGCTTAGGATCCAGAGTGAAAGGCCAAGTAATTGGAGAGGCAGAAAGAAGAGAGTGGGGAATTGAAGGCCATGAGAGGGATCACGAGGGTGGGCTTGCACAGGTCTTTGGGAAAACTGGTGCTGTGTGGGGTCCCTGGGAGGCCTGGTTGTGTTTTCAAGGGCTGTGCGTGGACCACAGTAAATTACAGTGGCACTGAAATAAGGTAAATAAAATATTTTTCTTCCCTGATGACAGAATAAAGGTACAGTTATTCCTACTAACATTTGCATTTATGAAGTCATCCCTTTTTTTTTTTTTTTTTTTGCGGTACGCGGGCCTCTCACTGTTGTGGCCTCTCCCGTTACGGAGCACAGGCTTCGGATGCACAGGCTCAGCAGCCGTGGCTCACAGGCCCAGCTGCTCCGCAGTATGTGGGATCTTCCCAGACCGGGGCACGAACCCGTGTCCCCTGCATCGGCAGGCGGACTCTCAACCACTGCGCCACCAGGGAAGCCCTGAAGTCATCCTTTTGTTTATTAAGGGAAAAGTAACTACAGCAAGAGGATGGCCCTATGAAGCAATCAGAAAATCTGGTGGATGAATTTGCTTTTGTGGAAGTCTTTAGATTAGGCCCATTGATAAAACTAGGTTTGCCCAGTTACCCTTAGAAACTCAAGCCCACTCAGTGCTAAATGCTGCCTGATCTTTACTTTGTCATTCCATCAGTTTTTGAATGAGGCAAAATTGTTAATTTAAAAATTAACTTTAATTCATTATTTTCAGGCAGCAAAACAAGAACTTGAAAGACAACGTCGTTTAGAATGGGAGAGAATTCGTAGACAGGAGCTTCTCAATCGAAGGAATAGAGAACAGGAAGAAATTGTCAGGTTAAACTCTAAAAAGAAAAGCCTTCATCTCGAGTTGGAAGCACTGGTATGGCTATAGGTTTAAGTGAAATTTATCTGAATGATGCTTAGAGTTACCTGTTGAAAAATATTACTGTTTTTTTAATCTACCTCATGAATGTGTTATGTTTTAATGTAATTAAATAGTCATATTTTCATATGTGCTTTTTAACAGTTTAGACAGTATAGTTTACTAAAAAAGGATAGTGACTCGAAATGCTGAGAATTATGTTGTGGTCTTAGTTCAGATGTGGATAAACAAGGTACTCTTGGGCAAGGTCTCTGGAAGGTGGTCTGCAGAGGAATAACCAGAAGGGGGAGAGGAGAGCCTAGGCGCTAGGACAGCGTCTCCTCTCCCCACTTCTTCGTCCCACATTTCACAACAGAGAATCGCCACATTTATCTGCTGTACTTTTATTGGAGTTTTATCTAAAATTTGCTTGGAAAAAGGGATTCTACTGCTAAAAAGAAAAAATGACTGGAAACTGCTGACCTAAATGATCTCTTAGGATTCCTTTCAGTTCTAAAAGACTATGGTTGTTAACAAATATTGGCCATTATGCTTCTCAGTTTTTACACATCAGATGTCAGAGTATCTGTTAAAAAGACTTTGCTTGAAATGCAAAGTGAGAAGATAGAAAGGGTCTGAGTAAGGCATACTATTCTACTATGACCTTGTAATCCCATAAGCCTGACCTGATTATACAGTAAGGTTTTGCAAAAAATGCATGTGTAGCTATGTAGTAGAGCCATATTTACATCTTGTTTAATTGTAGTCTAATGTTTTATTTGGTTGATGAATTGAATTACATTTTTTTTTAAAATCACAATATCTTTCATCAGAAAGGTACTATTTTATGCCTTCAAATGAATAGGAAAGCATACCACAGTTGTTAATCATGCCATAGTACTACATACAAAACAGTCCGAAAAACTTTAACTGCTTTGTGTAGCTACTTGGGTATCTGTCTGAACCGTTATCTTGACTGTGTGTTTTTCCTTAAAAATACAATGGGAGGAAACCTTTTGATTGTTTTCCCCCCAAGAACTGGGGTAACACACCAAGCAGTAGCATAGATTAATGTGTAGAGTCTGGAAAGGTCCAGGGCCTATACTTATATTTGCTGAAGATAATAACATGATATCCAGGGTGGACACAGCATATTCCCTTCAGCGTGTATTTCTCAAATATGAAACATACTTTTCAGTAAAAACTTTCATTATTGGTGATTTTTAACCAGGAACCTCATTTTTCCTCACCCCACTTTATTTGCTAAGGCTGCCATAACAAAATACCACAGACCAGGTGGCAATTTTTATCACAGTTCTGGAGGCTGGAAGTCCAAGATCAAGGTGTCAGCATGTTCGATTTCTTCTGAGGCTTCTCTCCTTGGCTTGCTGATGGCTGCCTTTTGCCGTGCCCTCATGTGGTCTTTTCTCTGCCTGTGCATCTCTGCTGTCTCTATTGTGTCTAAATGTTCTCTTCTTATAAGGACACCAGTCAGATTGGAGTAGGGCCCACCCATAAGACTTCATTTAATCTTAATTACCTCTTTAAACGTCCTATCTCCAAATGCAGTCATATTCTGAGGTTACTGAGGGTTAGGACTTCAACATATAAATTGTGGAGGACACAGTTCAGCTCATAACACCTCACCCTTCTTATTAGCTTCCATTGAGAATCCTGCTGTTTTTTGTTCTGTTTTTTTCTTTTTTCTTAGAACAAGGGGAAAGGAATATTGGTATAGGAGAAGAGTAGTGTAGCCCCAAAAGGCCCTCCTGTACACTGTTTAATTAGAAGAATCAGATGGCAGCATTGAGGATAGAAATAGAAGTTCAGAGAATGTAATGCTAATTGTCATATGCACACACTTATTCCTCCTTATTATTCTAAGAGATTGTTTATATTTTAATATTATGAATTAGTGCCTAAATGCTGAGTTCAGAAAAAAATTCAGTGTGTTATGTTTGTGCTTTCTCATCTTAACATAATAGGCTCTTATACTCACAGTGGTACATTTCCTGCTAATAACTCTCTTGAGTTAACTTGGTTTTAGACATTTATCTTAGACTGAGTATAGATGATAAATGACATTTAAAATTTAAATAAAAATATTGTTCTCTTGATAAGAACATTTCCTATTAGCATTTTATGTTACCATATGTTTCTCTTCCTATAGAATGGCAAACATCAGCAGATCTCAAGCAGACTTCAAGACGTCCGACTCAGGAAGCAAACTCAAAAGACTGAGCTGGAAGTTCTGGATAAGCAGTGTGACCTGGAAATTATGGAAATCAGGCAGCTTCAACAGGAACTTCAGGTAAGTCCTTTGCTGCTGAATTGTCCTTAAACATGAGCAGTTATTAATAACTCTTCCTAATAAAGTGTTTTTCACTTTTGGGGTCATGAACCCCTTTGAGCCTCTGATAGACATCCTTCCTAAAGGCATGTAGATATACACAATCTTGTATAATATCAGGAATCTCATGGACTCCCTAAAACTGTGCTTAACATCTGGTTAAATTCTGCTTAATATTTATACAATATCTGGGCATTTACCACTTTGAGTTTTAAGTCTTTAATAAATAAATAAATACATCATTTAATTCCATTTTAGTTTATCCATAAGTTGTAAGCAATTTACATATTATTCTATGTATTATTCCTATACTAAGTTTCAAGAGTGATTAAATCATGTTTTAACATTTTTCAGAAAATTCTTAGACAACATTACAGTTTCTTTTTCTTTTTATAAGGAATATCAAAATAAGCTTATCTATTTGGTGCCAGAGAAGCAATTATTAAATGAAAGAATTAAAAATATGCAGCTCAGTAACACACCTGGTAAGTCTCTAAGGTTTGTTTTGCCTCTTTTATTCTTTTCTGAATGTATTAGTTATATTCTGTTACGTTTTAAAATAGCATTATTCTGTTATAAATAACATTTTTTGTCTATAGTTAAAAATTTTTAAATAATGTGAAAAATATTACCTCATGTTGGAGCATTTTTAGCAATAAAATGTAAATAGAAATAAAATAACAATTGTGGTTTGACTTCCTGTCTTGATACCATTTTTATTTATATATTTCAAATACCAATCAAATAAAATGTTACATTACAGTTAAACAAGACCTCAGTTTGGCTTGAACACGAGGCTGTATGTGCATTTTGGCAAAATCCTGCACTAATTGTAAAGAACTGTTCATGAGGAGACTTTTCTATGGAGCCAAACCTGTTGGATTCTAGGGTGATAGTGTACAGCAGTGATAGGCCTAAGCAGACTGGTATGCTCTTCCCAGACCTTTTATATCATCTAACTTTGTGATTCATGTAAGGAATTTTACCACCTTGGCCCTCTGACACCTGTGGAACAAAATATTCCAGTGTAATTTATGAGAATATAACATTTCTCTTGATTCAAGTCTCAACCAGGAAACTGAAGGAAAAAAAAAATCTCTACATTGGATAGCATGCCAATAACAATGTAGCAGAAGAAAGATTTATTTAAAGAAAAGTAACTCTGCAAATGTGTTAGAACTAGCTAGAGTATCCTAAATGTCTCCCACTGAGTATCGGTCAGTTTTTTCATTCTAGGGCTCTTTATTACACTTTTGTTTTTTTAGGCAGGCCAATAAATAGGTTCATCCCTCTTCTTTGCCCAAATTCTGAACAAATTAAGAAATAAGGCAAAGGAGCAAGACGTGAGAGACCAGAATATCACCTCATTATTAATAAAGCTGATGTTAGACAGCATGGCTTATCTGTGAGCAGTACAGCTGCCCCGTAAGACACTGGGTGCATGAACAAAAAAGAATGCAGATTCCTGTAGGCAGTTCAACCTCAAGAAAGCAAGGGATAGGAAAGGTATAGGGCTGTGTACACCCGGGTCCTTATCTTGATCTCACCAAGTATTTAAGAGTTAGAAAGAAGCTGGGACTGTTGTTCTAGTAAAGGTCCCTTTACATCGAAGGAATACCAGGAATAGAAAATTTGATCTTGTGAACTTCTCTTATTATGTCTCCCACCTTCCACTGATGTCTCGTCTCAGACAATCTTCCTTGCACAGGGTGCTTTTCTTGGCCATTCGAAGTGTATCAGCTCCTACCTTACCCCTCACAGGCATTCCAGAAGCAGGATAAGGCAGCACTCCTGATCTGTGCAGGGTAGAAAGTATATTGTCATCTTCATTGTTAGTATTTGGATTGTGAAGAGAATGTAGGATATGTCTTATTAGGGGCCTGGTAGAGCTACTCTTTCTCTGTGGAATGTGATCCAGTTTAGCTTTTATAAATTTATTAATCTTTGCTGTAGTCCAGTTTAGAATAGGAAGCTTTTATTTGGAGTTTGCAAAGTACCCAGTATCCCTTAGATTCCTCTGTCCATAATAGTAACCATTTAAGATTTTCAGCCCTGTGCTAAGCACCATGCTAGGCAGTTTTCATGCATTATTTCCTTTCATCTTTACAACAACCCTGTAAAGTAGTCGTTGTTATTTCCATTGTGCAGCTTAGAAAAACTGAGGTTCACAGAGAATAAGTAATTACCCAAGATCACGTAATAGTAGGTCTCAAATTCTTGTGTGTCTGACTCCTAAAGCCCACCACACTACCATGTTGCCTCTTTCAGTTACCTAACACAGTGCTCGTAGATGTGATATGATCACATTCAATATGAAAGCATCCATTATTACTGATGCTCATTTTGAATACTAGGAATGAATATTCTTTTACTGTTATTTTTCCCATTGCTTGTCTCCCACCTTGACTAGAATAGGACCCATGCCTTATCCTTCACTTTTACCTACCATTGACAAAGTGCAAGGCCTTGCATATAGCAGATTTGTAATTTAATGATTAAATATTTATTGAAATACTGGAAAACTGTTAGAATTATAAGACAATTTAACAAGGTGCCTGCATACAAAATCAGCATATAAAAATCAGCAACTTTACTGTATATCAAAAGTATTTATTTAGAAAATAAGGGGGAAAAAGGTCTCATTCACATCAGCATTCTCATTGTTAAATGAACAAAGAAGAAATGCACAGCCATAAAACTTTACTGATTGACATAAAAGATTCCTGGATAAGTAGATACATATTATATTCCTGAATGAACTTGCTCAATATTTTAAAGATGTTATTTAGTTCTCTACTAATTCATCCATATATTCAGTTTTATTCAGGTTTCCTTAAATGAAAATTGACAGATAATTCACAAATTAACCTAGAAGAGAAAATACACAACATGAGCCAAGACTTAAAAAGAAAAAACATTGGTGGGGGGAGGAGTCTAGCCCTATCATATACCGAAACATGAGTTATGAAAAGGTATAGTACCTAAAATAATGTATTATTGATCCAAAATAGAAACAGAACACTGGAACTAAATAGAGAGTCTAGAAACAAGCATATATATATATATATATATATATATATGGCAATTTAGGATTAGATAAAGTTGGCATTTAACATCAGTGGGGAAGGGATGGGCTTTCGATAGTTACTATCTCTTCATTAAGTGATTTGAGGGATAGTTGAAAGGGGGGTGAAGAAGCTCTTTACCTCACTCTATGCAGATATAAATTCTAGGTAAAGTGGGAGGCTAAACATAAAATATAACTCTAGAAAAAAATGTTACAGAGGAAAACATTTTTATAATTTTGGTGTCAGAAAAGTCTCTTCAAACAATACATAGAGCTATGAAGGAAAATAGTTTTTGATGAAATAAAAATGAAAAACTTTTTCATGATGAAAGATGTCATAAACAGTAAAAAAAAAAATTGAAATACGTATGATACAACAAGAATTTAGAGCTTCTACAAATCAGAAACTAAGACAAGCCAATAGGAGGAAAAAGCCAGCAAAGGTTGAGATAAGACAATTCAAGATGATGGATGATAAATGTAAGTAGATGGCCATATAAATAGATGTTTATCTAATTTCAGTAGTTGTCAAGAAAATACAAATTAAAGTGACAATAAGAATTTTTTTGCCAGTTAGCAAAAATGAAAAATGAGTGATACAATCTCCAAAATTTACAAGCAGCTCCTGCAGCTCAATATCAAAAAAACAAACAACCCAATCCAAAAATGGGCAGAAGACCTAAATAGACATTTCTCCAAAGAAGACATACAGATTGCCAACAAACACATGAAAAGATGCTCAACATCACTAATATTAGAGAAATGCAAATCAAAACTACAATGAGATATCACCTCACACTGGTCAGAATGGGCATCATCAAAACATCTACAAACAATAAATGTTGGAGAGGGTGTGGAGAAAAGGGAACCCTCTTGCACTGTTGGTGGGAATGTAAATTGATACAGCCACTATGGAGAACAGTATGGAGGTTCCTTAAAAAACTAAAAATAAAATTACCATACGACCCAGCAATCCCACTACTGGGCATATACCCTGAGAAAACCATAATTCAAAAAGACCCATGTACCACAATGTTTACTGCAGCTCTATTTACAATAGCCAGGACATGGAAGCAACCTAAGTGTCCATCAACAGATGAATGGATAAAGAAGATGTGGCACATACATACAATGGAATATTACTCAGCCATAAAAAGAAATGAAATTGAGTTATTTGTAGTGAGGTGGGTGGACCCCATACAGAGTGAAGTAAGTCAGAAAGAAAAAAACAAATACTGTATGCTAACACATATATATATGGAATCTAAAAAAAATGGTTCTGAAGAACCTAGGGGCAGGACAGGAATAAAGACGCAGATGCAGATATAGAGAATGGACTTGAGGACACGGGGAGGGGGAAGGGTAAGCTGGGATGAAGTGAGAGAGTGGCATGGACATATATACACTACCAAATGTAAAATAGGCAGCTAGTGGGAAGCAGCCGTATGGCACAGGGAGATCTGCTTGGTGCTTTGTGTCCACCAAGAGGGGTGTGATAGGGAGGGTGGGAGGGAGACGCAAGACGGAGGAGAAATGGGGATATATGTATAGCTGATTCACTTTGTTATACAGCAGAAACTAACACACCATTGTAAAGCAATTATACTCCAATAAAGATGTTAAAAAAAAAAAAGAAAAATGAGTGATAGTATCTGGTGATAGGGTTATGCAGAAACAGGTAATTTGGTGTCATTGTTACGGGTACAGCTTTTTGGAAGGGCAGTTTGGCAGTTTCTGTCCAAATTTAAAGTGTGCACATCCTTTTACATAGCAATTCTTTCACCTCCTAGCCTTTTAAAATACCTCCTTGTGTGTGTTAAAATGTACATACAAGTATGTTTATGGCAGCATTTTTATTTAATAGTAGAAAATCAGAAACAACCTAAATGGCAATCAAAAAGGGAATAGTTACATAAATTACGGAGTACCCATAATATGGACTACCAGGGAGCGATTTTAAAGAATGAACTAGATCTAGATGTCTTTAATGGTGAGATGTGTTATTAAATTTAAAACAAGTTGCCCAGCAGTGTAGACAGCGTGATCCCATTAAATCCCCATGGAAATGCTGAATATGCACATATCAAGTACCTAAGAGGGGGGTAGGAGTTGAGATGAAGAGAGACTTTTTTACTTTTTACTCTATATGCTTCATTTTATTTGAATTTTGTACTAGATTTCTATACTTTAAAAAATACAATAAAGTTTTAAAATGTGTACAGTTGACCGTTGAACAACGTGGGTTTGAACTGCACAGGTCCACTTCTGTGCAGATTTTTTTCAATAAGTAAATACTACAGTACTACACAGATCCGTGGTTGTTGAATCCAAGGACTTAGAACTGGGGATGTGGAGGAACTGCACCCTTGTATGCTGAGGGCCAACTGCAAGTTATACTTAGATTTTCAACAGAGCGGAGGGCCACCCTCCAATTGTTGTTCAAGGGTCAGCTGTATTTAAATAGATGGTAAGATTGCTATCTTAATTTATTGAAATGTAATCTGTATCATATATTTCCATCCAGTTTTTTCATCCTTGCCTAAATGTGTAAGAAAAGGTCATATAAAATGAAGCTCTCTGTTCCTACCTCCTAAAATAATACCACTGAATGATCCAGTTAGTAATATTTATTGAGTCCTTGTAGTGAATATTCCCCTATTCTTGGTAGCACTGAGAATAAATAGAAAGCTACTTTAACAATAGGTGCTATTAATTGAGTATTTACTATAGGCCAGACTCTGTACTAATGGCTTTATATCACCCACCTCATATATGAGGTGGGTGATATAATGCCCATTGAATAGGAGAGCCTACGGATCAGATTGGTGAAGCAACTTACCCAAAATGGAGCGTCACTTCAAGTTCTAGTACTTTTGAGTACAGAACCAATGCTTATAACATTTCCGTATGAGGATCTTCCAAGATATGATCCGAAAAAGGGAAATGACTGCTGATTGTTTTTTCCCTTGAGTTGATCCACCTTATGTGTGTATAGCCTTTGGCTCTCTAGTTATACCAATTTGACCAGACAGTAAATGTTAATTACTGGTAATGACAGGAACTTCTACCAAATGTAAACTGTATGATGTTTGTATTTCAGATTTAGGAGTCGGTTTACTTCATAAAAAATCATTAGAAAAGGAAGAATTATGCCAAAGACTTAAAGAACAATTAGATGCTCTTGAAAAAGAAACTGCATCTAAGCTATCAGAAATGGATTCATTTAACAATCAACTAAAGGTATTTATCTTCTATTATATTCATTTTTAGTTAGCTGCCTTTTACCTTCCTTATTTTGATTTAATTGAATAAATAACTGAAGCTATTATTGTTATATGTAGTACATTTCATAATTTATTTTATAATTTGAGCTATACCAGAATTGCAGGATTGTTTTTAATGTTCTCTGTGTATTATAAACATTGAGTCGTGTAAATAAACTTATAATTTACCATAGTTTCCAGTTTTTGATGACTGTTTTTATTGGCATCTATACATTTTCTTTTTTTTTTTTTTTTTGCGGTACGCGGGCCTCTCACTGTTGTGGCCTCTCCCGTTGCGGAGCACAGGCTCCGGACGCACAGGCTCCGGACGCACAGGCTCAGCGGCCATGGCTCACAGGCCCAGCCGCTCCGCAGCATGTGGGATCTTCCCGGACCGGGGCACGAACCCGTGTCCCCTGCATCAGCAGGCGGACTCTCAACCACTGCGCCACCAGGGAAGCCCGCATCTATACATTTAAAAAATAATTACCTTTGTCAGTATTAGGATTAGATTAGATAAGATTTGTCAGTATTAGATCTCAGCCAGAATGATCTTAGGCAAATTTGAAAATGGGAAATATGGAAAATTTTAAATAGTCCAGGTTGTAGAGGCTCTTTTAACACACTAAATTCTTTTTTTTTTTACAATTTAATTAACCTTTGTGAAATAATGCCATAACCAATGAAATCCAAAGCATAATTTGGCACTAAAAATTTTGCATGAAAAGTAGATTCATGATCCATTATTTGCTGCAGTGGCAGAACAGATGTCCAAAACGTATACCATATGCTTATCATTCTGTTCAGTGTTAGTTGTATACTGAAGCCATGCCCGTAAAAGAAAATATTAAAAGCTAGCAACCAGAGTAATGGCATATGATTAAAATTTGGGACTAGTTTCAGTTACTCCCTTGCTAATGAAGCGTGAAGTTTTTAGAGCATAATGTATTACAGAGCTTTTCAGGCAGCTCTCTGTCTCTTCATGTGACTTTCATTTTGCTGACTTATTTAGAGTAATGTTACACCAACCATAGAGTAAACAGAATGGTAAAAGAAACCATGGTGGCTTCAGTTAAGAAAGGGAAGTTTGAGGTGAATAATGTAAATAATACATTCTACCCAAGCATATATTCTGTAGAAAAAAAATTTAAAGAAAACCAAATAATTTGTCTTTGATGGACAGACAAACCAGCCAAGTTATCTTCCCTACATTATTTTTTTTAAATCTGTACATAGTTTAATTGGCTTTTTATCTGCCTTATCTTACAGTGTGGGAATATGGATGACTCTGTTCTTCAGTGCCTTTTGTCTCTGCTAAGCTGTCTCAACAACCTCTTCCTCTTACTTAAGGTTATTTTCTAATATCTAGCTCCTTTTCTTTGAGTTACTTTACTGTTTTCTTTTTTAAAAAACTAGACTATTCTTTGCATTTATCTAAATATCCTTGTTTGAAATAACATATACAGTATAGACATTTTTCTTTCTGCTTGCTTAAATATCCTTCTGCTGTCTCACTGCCTGTTTGAGTCTAATGCTAGGAATCACTAGGGTTGCCCAGAGTAACCTTTCGCATGAGGCGCCCAGGACACTGAGAAATATTTCCTGGTTCCCGTACAACATCCCTGTGAGTTGGGCTAACTGATGGGATGATTACTCATTCAATTAAAAGGGAAACTAAGGGAATGTGAGATTAAATTATTTACCCATATCACTGAAATTATTGTTTAAAATAAAACTTACACCTTCTGAAATCTAGTGCAAGGTTATGTCACGTATATATATCAGGCTGCTTCCTAATACTGCTGTAAGATTTTTCTTTAAGAAAAATCTTAAAGAACCAATAATGCAGGTGCAGCTTTAGTTTTGTCTAGTTATCAGGCCTCATATTTAGATACCCTTGCACCACAGATAAAAATGTTTAAATCATATTTATAAACAAGTAATTCACTTTGTCATGTATAGATAGCACAAAGAATATTTAAAACATTCAGTGAATTCCTATTTTAATTTAGTTTAAAGAAAGTTGCTTTATATTTACCACTTGCTGACCCTAGTAGATTTTTGACTGTATTCTACTCAGTACTAAAATGGATGGCAATGGGGCAATTACATATACATACACAGTGAAGACGAGAACATAAGTAGAGCTCATTTGTTACCTAAGCAAAGGTAGGGCAGTTGGAAAGATGGTATCATCCTTTCCTTTATAGCATGAATGGCCAGATTATCTGGTCTTAGAACTTTTGCTGCAGATCACACAGAAATGTAAACCTAAGTGTTTCTTCACGTATACGGTGCAGTTTGATGATATTTGTGGACTGTACTCACACACCGAAGTCTGATTCTTCGAGTTAGCATTTGATTCTCCACAGGCTAGCAGATTATTCTTGTCTCTTGTTTTCCTTTCTTCCTTCTGCTTCCTGCCTTCCAACCTTTCACTGCTTGTTGAGGTTTCATCAGAGGCAATTTAGGAATGTAAAAGGGAATGAAACCTATACTGTCAGAGTGGTCAGGAGACCGACTGTTGTTACAGAAAGCAAGAAAGGAGGCTTTCTGTAGTCATTGGAAATGATACAGAGCAGTCAGTTAACTTAGTACTGAAAAGTATCCATTGAATTGTCAACAAGGAGACCTTTGAAGACCTTTCTGAAAGTGCCATCTCAGTTGAGTGACCAGCAGAGGCTGGATTGCGGCAGATCAGGAATGAATGGGAGCTGAGGAGGGGTGGAGTGCGTGTAAACAACTCTTTAGGAGAGTGAAAAGAGAGCATGAGGAAAACTTTGTTTGTTTAAGAAAGATGACAAAGGATACAAAGTTTCAGTTATGTAAGATGGATAAGTTGTGAAACCCACTGCACAGCATGGTGACTATAATTAGAAAATTTCAACTATACAATACAGTATTGTTAAGAGTATATATCTTAAACATTCTCCCACAGAAAGGAAGAGAGAGAGGAAGGGAGGGAGGGAGGGAGGAAAGAAAGGGGGGGGAGAGAAGAAGGGGGGGGAGGAGGGAATGGTAACTATATGAGGAAATGAATATGTTAATTAGCTTGATTATGGTGATCATTTCACAGTGTATATGTGTATTGAAGCAGCAAATTGTATACCTTAAATATATACAGTTTTTATTTACCAATTATACTTTAATAAAGTTGAAAAATAAAAGAATAATTAGGACCACCCTTGAAAGTGGTATCACCTTTTTGTGCAGCTTATGGATACATGAGGAATGGATAGTTTCTGTTAGGACCGGAGAATGGAAATGGAGAAAATTAAGCTTTTTAGGTAACTAACCTTATCCATCTCAGTGTCTTAAAGATGATTGCCAGGCTCAAGCCAAATATTTCGTTGCTGAATTCCCAGCACCTAGAACAGTGCATGGAACATCATGTATGGCAATACACACTTGTTGAATGAATGAATGGTTTTGAATGTTCTCAGTCAGAAAATATACAGCATTTAGAGTTAGTATTGGTATATAGAGTTTATGAGAAAAAAAGTAGAAAGAAATTAGTCAAAAAACAGCAGAAAACCATGTATCACAGGTTTTAGGAAAACTTCTGATTCCATGTAATTTATTCTTTTAAGTAAAGGCTATTTTTTAAATTCAAAAAAAAGAAGAAAGAAAAGAAAGACAAGACTTAAAGTAGAAGAGAGAGGAAGGGAAGGAGGAGGAAAGTGAGAGATTGAGATTGACCATATAAAGTAGTGATAATTGATGGAGCAAAGTCCCAAGGAAGCAGACTAAGATATAATCTGGAGCATAGATTGAAGGACAAGAGAAAAAGAATACTTCCAGTGTAACATATGGGGATAAGATAGGTGTGAAGTCGGCTAAATTTGTTGGTAGAGAGTAGGAAGTTGATAGCTTCAAAACCTAAAATCAGAAGCAAGTTAGATCATTACAAAGAGTCTTCATGGGTGGTTGAGGACATGGAATAACTCAAACTAGACTAGAAGGAGATGGATGCAGATGTAGGAAGTTTTATTGCTTTTGAGATGGAAAGATGAGGGAATTCCAGTCTGGCTTAATGAGGCAAGATTATTGGCTGGTAGTGAAAAGAATGAATGGAAGATTGGGAAATTTCAGGAGTGAAAAGTAGGCATGAAATACACATCTTAGTGGGGGTGGGGAGTGCAAGCTTAGTAGAGGAAAACAGTAGGTGTCCTGAGCAATGTTGAATGCCTATTTGAAGTTGGAGTTCATAAATTTAAATTGAAAACAGCAGGCCTAATTGTGTCTTTTTTTTTTCCCCACCAAAAGTTCAGCTGTTTATGTGTAAGCATGGAAAAGGATGATGACATAGGTTAATAGATTCATACAGGTTTGAGGTTTTAATAGACATGGGCAGATAGGGAGGAACAAGGGAACTACAGATCTTAACACAGTAACTGTGATAAACATGAACTCTGAAATAGGTACTGGACATGAAGGGATATGAAGAGAGGAAGGGGTGCTGATGAAAGAAGAGAGGATGATGGGATCAACAGAATGGAGGTCTCAGTGAGGTTGGAAACCTGTTGAAATGGATGTACCATATATAAGAAAAGCTTGAAGGATAAGAACTTAAGTTTGGAAAATGGGATACTGATCAGTGGTAGTTCTCTTTGTGATGATGACAAGATTCAGGGTATAATAATGCGAATGAGGGATTAAATGGAGTCAAAAAAATCATTGTTGAGGAGATCAGTTGTTTTGTTTTTACTTTTTTTAGTTAAAATGAGAAGTTTTATTTTCGATGGATTTTATTTTATTTATTTATTTTTTTTAACATCTTTATTGGAGTATAATTGCTTTACAATGGTGTGTTAGTTTCTGCTTTACAACAAAATGAATCAATTATATATATACATATGTCCCCATATCTCTTCCCTCTTGCATCTCCCTCCCTCCCACCCTCCCTATCCCACCCCTCCAGGCGGTCACAAAGCACCGAGCTGATCTCCCTGTGCTATGCGGCTGCTTCCCACTAGCTATCTACCTTATGTTTGGTAGTGTATATATGTCCATGCCACTCTCTCGCTTTGTCACAGTTTACCCTTCCTCCTCCCCATATCCTCAAGTCCATTCTCTAGTGGGTCTGTGTCTTTATTCTTGTTTTACCCCTAGCTTCTTCATGACATTTTTTTTTCTTAAATTCCATATATATGTGTTAGCATACGCTATTTGTCTCTCTCTTTCTGACTTACTTCACTCTGTATGACAGACTCTAGGTCTACCCACCTCATTACAAATAGCTCAATTTCGTTTCTTTTTATGGCTGAGTAATATTCCATTGTATATATGTGCCACATCTTTATCCATTCATCCGATGATGGACACTTAGGTTGTTTCCATCTCCAGGCTATTGTAAATAGAGCTGCAGTGAACATTATGGTACATGACTCTTTTTGAATTATGGTTTTCTCAGGGTATATGCCCAGTAGTGGGATTGCTGGGTCATATGGTAGTTCTATTTGTAGATTTTTAAGGAACCTCCATACTGTTCTCCACAGTGGCTGTATCAATTTACATTCCCACCAACAGTGCAAGAGGGTTCCCTTTTCTCCACACCCTCTCCAGCATTTGTTTGTAGATTTTTTGATGATGGCCATTCTGACTGGTGTGAGATGATATCTCATTGTAGTTTTGATTTGCATTTCTCTAATGATTAGTGATGTTGAGCATTCTTTCATGTATTTGTCGATGGATTTTATCACAATAGAAAGTTATAATCCTCCTACTGTGATGCTCTTAAACTTTATAACCTTCTTAAACCATATACACTTTTTTATAATTATGTTTTATAAAACTATCTATACAGAAGATCTGTTGTCAAATACCTACATTTGCATAAATCCTATTTGTGTTTTTCAGTATTTTTTTCAATAATTCTGAGGCAGAAAAGGAACAGTGCCAAGGGATAATTAAGCCTTCTTATCTGTATAATATTCACTTGGAAAATTTTCCTCCAGTGTGCTGAAATACATATGTTTAGCCCCAAGAATGAACATTGAGAATGCTTTTGAATTCATAGTTTCTGGTCACTTAGAATGACTTAGCAGAGCTGCCCAAGTCCTGTCAGCACCCTGGACACCAGTTCTTACAGTTTTCAACTCAGCATCAGATAAACCACATGCTCTTAGTTGTTACTTGACTGACATTTCCCAGGTTACTATTTCAATCCCTACCTTTCTTTTTTTTTTTTTTTAACATCTTTATTGGAGTATAATTGCTTTACAATGATGTGTTAGTTTCTGCTGTATAACAACATGAATCAGCTATACATATATCCCCATTTCTTCTCCGTCTTGCGTCTCCCTCCCACCCTCCCTATCCCACCCCTCTTGGTGGACACAAAGCACCAAGCGGATCTCCCTGTGCCATGCGGCTGCTTCCCACTAGCTGTCTGTTTTACATTTGGTAGTGTATATATGTCCATGCCACTCTCTCACTTCGTCCCGGCTTACACTTCCCCCTCCCCGTGTTTGAGGAGATCAGTCTGAGTTGAGGTTTTGATGGGGTCATCTACATTGATGTCAAAGACTGGAAGAATAATGAAAACGAATGAATGAGGATCAGTGACCAGGTGATCCATAGATGACAATAAAGAGGAATGGGAGGGTGGTACTGCTGGATGTTATTCTGAGCCTCAGAAAAAGATGGAGTTTGTAAGAGTAAGAAGAAATAATCATCTAGAAATGGCAATGAAGAGCAAAGAAAATACTCAGGCCAGAAACTGGTAAACCATCCTCAACCAAGCAGTCAAATTTAACATTACCCAAATGGCAGAAGCTGACATTATGTGTCTCCTGATATGATGTGCTGAAAAAGACACATCACTTCTTTTTTTTTTTTTTTAAGACACATCACTTCTATACTATTTTTGCCAAAAATATTTCATCTGTGTAAGTGTAAGGAAATAATCAGACAAACTCAAATTGTGGTTTGGTCTGTAAAATAGCTGACTAACCCACACTCTAAAAATGTGAATCTCATAAAAGATGGAGGAAATCTTCTTACAATGATGAAATGAAGTGTATGGTCCTTGATTGGATTATGGAGCCAAAAAAAGGCTGTTATTAAGGACAATATTTACACTATTGGGAGGGAACATCTTTTGAATATGAATTCTGTATTAAGATTATTATGTCACTATTAAATTTCTTTAGTTTGGTACTGACATTGACACCGTAGTTACATAGAATAATGATGAAGTTCTAGGGGTGAAAGCATCAGCGTCTTCAACTTAGTCAAATTTTTTGTAGATCTGAAAATTTTCAAAATAAAAACTTGGAGAAAAATTACGTTGCAAAATGTCAAATGTTTATGAAAATGAAATAGTAGAATAAGTATATTTTTAAATTATAACAAACACTGGAAGATGGAGAGGAGATAGGGGGATAGTGTAAATGAGCAGATTCCCCATATTCCATATCAGGAGTCAATAACTATTTTCTAATTCATAAGATATACTAATAATAGGATTTATTAAAGGCTTTATCTGTGACTGGCACTGTTCTAAATGTTTTACTTATATTAATTTATTTAATCCTTAATATTAACCCGTTGAGGTAGGTCCTATTATTTGTTCACATTTCACATAGGAGTAAATTAAGTTGCACAGAGGTAGCAAGCAGAAATTCAACCCAGAGAGTCAGGATTTGACCTTAAATGGTTATATTTTTGTTAAAAAGATGAAAATTTATAAGCTAAGTGTTCAACTTAAGAAGCTAGAAAAAGACTAGCGTAATAAAGGGAAAAAAGTAGAAGGAAATTAGTGAAACAGAACACAGATATTTAATACAGAGAATCAAGAAAGCCAAAATTTGACTCTCTTTATAGATTAATAAAATTATCAAACCTTTGGCAAGACTTAATTTAAAGACAAAATAAAAATAAAGGAGTGAAAAAGAGCTATAACTAAATACATTGCAAACAATAAAAGAGAAGGGACTATTATGAAAAATTTTGCACATAAATATGAAAACGTAGGTGAAATGAACAAATCAGAATTTGCTGAAACTGGCTCAAGAAAAATAAAATATTTATGTAGCTCTATTGTCACAAAATATTTTAATTCCATAGTTTAAAATCTTCCCTAAAAGAGAATCCAGACCCAGAATTTTACTGAAGGAATAAATAACTCCAGTCTTATACATCTGTTTCAAAATGTAGAAGAGGGAATATTCCCAACTTATTGTATGAAACTATCATAAACCTCAAAATTTGATAAGAATAGTATGAGAAAGGATCATTATAGACCAATTTAGCATAGAGGCAAAAATTCTAAAGAATATTGCAAAGTTGAATGTGGAAATTTATAAGAAGGATACTCCATTATGACCAAGTTGGATTTATCTTAGCCATGCAAAGATGATTTGACATGTAAAACTGTTGACTGTAATTTGCCATATAAACAGATTAAAGGAGAAAAATAGTATGCTTATCTCACTAAATGCAGAAAAGGTATTTGATAAAATTTAACATCTATTCATGATGAAAAAATGAAAAAGTTATTAACATATTAGGAATGGAAGAGAACTTCCTTAACCTGAAAAGAATGATCTGTTATTCCGTTAAGACGGAGTACAGTTCTTTTCGTTAAGTGCAGATTGTTTACTTCTTTTCAGTTAACTGATAGTTTTTTTTTATTTGAAGTATAGTTCATTTACAGTGTTGTGTTAATTTCTGCTGTACAGCAAAGTGATAGTTAACTGATAGATTTAACCAGGACCTCCTGGAAGCAGGACTTAACTCAGAGGAGTGAGTCTAATGATAAGAATTTC
Source organism: Stenella coeruleoalba (assembly GCF_951394435.1). Lineage (NCBI taxonomy): Eukaryota > Metazoa > Chordata > Mammalia > Artiodactyla > Delphinidae > Stenella > Stenella coeruleoalba. The sequence continues at coordinate 71,527,294 of NC_137159.1, forward strand.
TAGGATCATTGTAAGTCAGGCAGAGGAAATGTTTTTGAGAAGCCCTGTGGTGCTCTTCAAATCGTATTAATATGCATAGACTATGGTTTATGTATTTTCATTCATCCAGTAAATACTAATTAAATAACTACACTGTACCAGGCTCTCTCTTGGGTGGGGATACCTTGATGAAAGACAGTCCTGTTGTCCAGAAACTCACTCCAATGGAGACAGTCATACAGTCAGAAGACGCTGCCTGTGATAGGGGAATGCACAGAACGTCTTGGGGAGCACAAGGAAGCTCGTTAATTCACACACTGGAGGAATGGGCTAATGAAGGAAGACTTGGAACAGTATTTTAAAGGACAAGTTAGAGGGCTAACCTTAGAGCCATATTAAGATCAGACATTAATTTGACTCCTCTTCACTCTCCTTTTAAACTTATAATTCTATTTATGACTTCAGCCAATAATATAGCTAATATTTACTGAGGACTTACTATGTGCCCTGCCCTATTGTAAGCACTTTATGTGTATTAACCCATTCAGTCCTCATAGCAGTGTTATGAGGCATGTACTATAATTAACCCCATTTTACGATGAGGAGACTGTTAAGTAACTTTCCTAAGATTACTCAGCTAGTCACAGATAGAGCCTGATTCAGACCTTGGCGTTTTATTCCAGACCAGTGCTCCATGTGCCCTTATCACTAAACCACACTGCTTCTCCACAGATTGTAACCATTGTAGCCTTCCGCTTTTCAATAGAGTTGTTTGGTTTTTTTTTAAACGATTTTTTTGATGTGGACCATTTTTAAAGTCTTTATTGATTTGTTACAATATTGCTTCTGTTTTATGTTTTGGTTTTTTGGCCGCGAGGCATGTGGGATCTTAGCTCCCTGACCAGGGATTGAACCTGCACCCCCTGCATTGGAAGGCGAAATCTTAACCACTGGACCGCCAGGAAGTCCCATCAATAGAGTTTAGAGAAAGGTGCAACAAAGAGAACTACAGAAGCTGAGATCTGTGAAAACTTTGCTATGAATGTAGTATTTGTATTCTTGTTGTCTTAAGCTGCAAGTCTTGATCTTAGACATTTTGGGCATAGTCTCTGGATACCACATTTTCTCAGATTAGATCTACCATTTCAATCGAGTTAAAAGGGTTCACCTATAAAATATTAAGAAGTAGAGCTTAGGTTGTTTTCATTTGTTTGTGGTTTGGAGTTTTGTTTTTGTGTGTAGATAGATGCCCCAAGACATCTTTTACCAAAAAATTCTATCTAAATGTTGTTGAAGCTCCCACCTTTGCCATGAAGTCTCCTTTGTTTACTTTAGGTTTTTGTGGGAGTTTTTTGGGGTTTTTTCCTCTTCCTTATCCCAGGCTTTTTCTACTCCCTTGTTCAGGATTCTATAGATTCCAAGTAAAAGAAATTTAGTTCAAAATAGTTAAGCTGAAAAGAGTGGTTATTGCAAGAGTACTAAGACCATTGACTGAATCAGTAGACGGGGCAGTTCCTAGACACAGGAATGAAGTTGGAGATTTGGTTCCCCCAGCACTCCCTCTCTCTCCAACTCTATCTCTAATCTTTGCTTCTCTCTTTCCTGTTTTGACTTCATTCCTACCCCTGATGGCCTCACTAGGAAGTGGGGCAGCTCCAGGTTTACCTTATCCCATTTTAATGAGTTTAGTGAAGGAAAGACTTCTTTCTGCCCTCTTCAATATATCTGAATCCTGGGAAGGGCTTGTGGCCCAGCCTGGATCATGTGCACATCCTTTGAACCAGTCATTCTTGCCAGGGAGGTGAGGTGCTGTGATTGTTTTAGATCCAGTGACCACACTTGGGTGGGAGTTAGGAGCACTGAATCTGACAGACTCATCAAAACCACATAGAAGGGTGGGATTGGGGGGTAAATCAGCTTCCCAAAAGGAGGAAGGGTGCAGTTAGCAGAAGAGGGAAAGGAAATGCTGAACAGATAGTCACAAGTTTCTGCGAAGACACTTACCTATATCCCAGATTTTGGCACTTTACTTTGAGACTGAACTCTTTGAAGACAAGGACTATGGACTTGGGAGTCAAGACGGCCTTGGATTGGATCGCTGTGAATCTTTATAGCACTTTGCAGTGAGCTAGATGCTCAATAAACAATTGTTTATTTTAATCCCTGTTTGGAATATTTTTCATTATTTTGGCCCATTCTAGTCATGGTTTTAGGTAGACATTATCTTTTCCATTTTTAGTTATTAAATTATTTAATATATTATTATTTAAATTAAATAAATATTGAATAATTATTAAATTATTGAATAACTGCTTCTGTGTTTAGTTCACTATTTTACTGGGTAAAAGTTATGGGTAACTTGGTTAAACTACATGTGTCAAAAATATGACTGAGCAAAATTCCTCTTCAAATGTTAGAATAAGAAAATTGTTTCCCTGTATTTTTAATAGATTGCTTTTTTATTGAAAAGGAAGTACCAAATCAAAGGATTAGCTTGTGAAAGATTCTGTGTTCCTTAGAAATGAATTAATATAAAAGCAGATGATTTTAACATGCATTTGTCCTCACTGGCCACATACCTTAAATACTTACTGTTTTCAAGAATTTTTTAATCATCTGGATTTTTTAAGACTTTTAATCTTTTTACTTTAGTTAAACTTGCTTTATGATTTTTATCTTTTAATGCAGTTGCCACATTTTTGCATAAGACAAAAGTATTTAAATCAATGCCACGTTAACTTCTTATTTTCTCCTTAGGAACTGAGAGAAAGCTACAATACACAGCAGTTAGCCCTTGAACAACTTTATAAGATCAAACGTGACAAGCTGAGGGAAATTGAAAGAAAAAGATTAGAGCTAATACAGAAAAAGAAACTAGAAGACGAGGCTACAAGGTAATATAGTTGATAAATTTATTATACTATATTGCTATTAGAATTCTAATTTTGTTGCCCATATTTTTAGTTTGACTATGAAAAATTAAGGGGAATAAAATGATTATCCTAAGATGCTAATTAGATACTAAATTTTAGAAGTTCAGTCCTTCTTTTGTGGACTGAGTTTACAGTAACCAATTTTATGTTCCATTAGTGAAAAATACAGACTTTTGAGTCAGACCTGATTTAGAATTCTTGATCTACCACTTACTATCTGGATGATCTTGGTTAAGTCACTTTACCTTTTGGAACCTCAGTTTTTCCACCTGAAAAATAGAAACATTAATGCATACCTCATAAGTAACTCAGAATTAAATAAAACTAAAGAACCAAGTATAATGTTTTGCAGGTAATAAGCACTCATTATTTCTCTCTCTCAATAATAAATCCATGACCGTTTCCTGAAAAATCATAAAAACCAAGTACTTAATTTTATAGAGTGTAATACTGAGTGTAGAAATGCCATGTTGATGCAGGCTTCTTTGTATATATCTGAGCTATATCAACTGCCTACATTTATGGCAAGGAAAAGTGAGACAGTTGTGGTATCTGAAGCTTAGAACCATTCATTTAGAGACTTTGCATGATTTTTTTTTTCTATCAGTAAGATTCTATTTCTAATATGTTCCTATGTTTCTCCCAAGTTCTCTAGGGTCAGAAATTATTATAATTAGTGAACAAATATCAATAAACCAACATTTCTTTGCCCTGGAGAAGAGTAGACAATAATGTCTATGAAAGAGCTAATAACTTTACTGGGAAGGCAAGAAAGACACATTACCATATAGCAGGCCTCTTTTCTTAATGGCTTTAGAATAACCACTTAAACACATTTTTACTGAGTGGTCACTGTTGACTGTGATGCAGGTAGTCTCTGGGTTACTCCTTGCCCCTAGATTTGTCATAATTCTAGTAGGAGAGTCAGACAGCTAAACAAATAGCTATAATACTCTTTATTCTAAGACCCCTACTTTTGTGATTCCCTAACAAGAGATCCCAGAATAATATAGACGTGGAGACAGTAAAGTTCAAATTAAGGCTTTTATTTGCCATCTAACTTGTGCCACTTAACATTGCACAAGGGAACTGTGCAGTGCAGTCCCTGTGTTAGAATTTTCTTTTTTTTTTTTTCTATTTGAATTTATTCATTTTGGGCTCTCCCTTAGATATAATAAGTCCATTTCTAAAAAGTAAAATGAGTAGTTGTCAAAGAAATTGACAGACATCAAAATAAATCATCAAAATAAATTAGTCACATTCAGAATGTTCCACAAATATTATTTTAAGTCTTCTGAAGAGCATCCTCAAATAAAACAACTTTTATTCATTCATTCATTAGTAGTAAATAATCTTCTTGATTGACAGAGATGGAGACTGTCATGTGCTAGTAAGAATTTTCTGTTTACACATGCAAGTATCTTGATATCTCTCCATCATTGCTCACAATTCCTTTCAGGCCAACAGACCATATTAGTAATACACATTTTCATTTTATTCATTGTCCTTGCACATTATCCTGCTTTAGTAGAGGGAAGAAATCAGAGCATGTAGAAGTGGTCCAGAGCTGGGTCTTAGTACTACATCTTGATTTCTTGGCCATTTGCTCAGGTATGTTGCCTTCTCGTCCCAAGCTATTGGTAATAGTCAGGTTTTCACATTGTAGCTGTGGCCTCTTTGTCCAACTTCTGAAGCATCTTCTGGCCGTGGACCAGTTTCTCATCCACAAACACGCACATAGAAACTTTACCAAAATTTAATTTTTTATTCTCTTAACTCTCTAGTCTTTATCCCAGTAAATATGTGGCAGGTACTCTGATAGTGGTGTTTATAATGCTATGGGAATTTAAATAAAGGTAGGTTGGGTCATCCTAGGCATGGGAGAGTGTCAGGGAAAGTTACTGAGAACTGGGAAAGGGAATATTGGTTGGAATTGCTTAAGGACTGCAAGAGAAGCATGCCTCTCAAAGGAGAGCTGGATGTCAGTTACAGAAAGTGCTAGAGAAAGCACTCTGCAAAGTGATAGAGGGTGTAGGAGGATTTGCAAAGGGTTGAGAGGAAGTTAGTTGTGGGATAATGAACCAGGAGTATGAAGTATAAGACATTTGGGGGATGAGGAGGAAGGGTTCATGACTGAGTGGGTGTACAGTTTTTGGAATTATCCAGGATTTCCAAATTCCTCCAGGAATTATAGGAATAGAGATATGGAATTAAGCCAAGACTTTCACCTTGGTGGGGCATAAATGCCCCCAAATCCTAGGGATGCATCCAGTCACAATCTTCATAGCCCCTGATAATGTGTGCTGAGACTTGAAGAAGGTGCTAATTAGTGGTGACTGCTCTGCCTCCAGTAAGATCATAAAAAGTATATGCAAGAAGAACTCCAGTAAGCATTAATTCTAATACTAAAACAACTAAGCTGATCTTAGACCATCTTGACCAGCTAGAAACCAAGCTGCAGCTATATCAAATGTCATAGAAACATGTACAGAAGTATGGACCTATAGAGGAAAAATGCTCTATTATCTAAAATCTAACAAATGAAAAAGACTTTTGAGTGATAATATAAGAAGTAGATAATCTGTCCAGCAGTATTTCCTATTTTCACAGCAATGACTCAATCCTGAAAACAGGGATTAGCTAGGATAGTGGGAATAAGAGTTTGACAGCAGTCCTTGTGAAGAATCTGGAGACAAGGGAAGGAAATTTAGATATAATTTTTAGATTCGTTTTCTGAACAGTTCCATTACAGTTTTTTTCCACTTTTTTTCTTGGGTTTGGGAGGTTGGCTGGCAGGAAGAAATTTGAGAGTGTGAGAAATTGTTAGTCACACTCCCTAGCTCATCTACTTGTGCTTAGTTTCTCTCTTGATTAATTGATTGATTAATTGGTTTTCCCCTTCAGCCCTGACCCCCATGGTTTCTCCACACCCCCCTACTAATATGTCTTTGCTATATATAATATATAACTATATAAGATTGTATTTTTTTTTTAATTTTGTTATTTTGGCTGTGTTGGGTCTTCATTGCTGCACGTGGGCTTTCTCTAGTTGCGGCGAGCAGGGGCTACTCTTCGTTGCGGTGTGCGGGCTTCTCATTGCCATGACTTCTCTTGTTGCGGAGCACAGGCTGTAGGCACACGGGCTTCAGTAGTTGCAGCACACGGGCTCAGTAGTTGCAACATGTGGGCCCTAGAGCACGCAGGTTTCAGTAGTTGTGGTGCATGGGCTCAGTAGTTGTGACGCACAGGCTCTAGGGTGCACGGCTTCAGTAGTTGTGACCCATGGGCTCAGTAGTTGTGGCGCACGGGCTTAGTTGCTCCGCTGCATGTGGGATCTTCCTGGCCCAGGGCTCGAACCTGTGTCCCCTGCATCGGCAGGCAGATTCTCAACCACTGCACCACCAGAGAAGTCCCTAAGATTATATTTAAATATATAAGAAATGTGTAATTTTTCTTTAGTTTGTCAGGAACAAGATCTTCTATTACATTTTTATTTTGCATAAAAAAAATTTAGGACATTATGCAAACTCTTTTTCTTTCATGTAAAGGAAAGCAAAACAAGGAAAAGAAAACTTATGGAAAGAAAATCTTAGAAAGGAGGAAGAAGAAAAACAAAAGCGACTCCAAGAAGAAAAAACACAAGAAAAAGTTCAAGAAGTGGAGTGGAAAGCTGAGGAGAAACAAAGTAAGGATAAGGATGAAAATAATTGATTTGATTTTTCTGAAACAGAACAACAAAAGCGAAAAGAAAAAAGTAGACTCTGATGAGGTTCAAAAAAAGAAGAAAATTAAAATGAATACTAATCCTTAGAGTCAGAAAAGACCTTTTCCTAATTTAAACTTGGATGAGAAGTTCGTGGGTTTATTAAAACAAACTGAGGGAAAAAAAAAAAAGAAAAAACAGACTGAGGGTAGAAATCTTAAAGCGACACAAAGAAAAGAAGATAGGCGTCACTAACAGTGCATAAACCCTGACACAGTTTTCATAATTGAAGTAAATAGTTTAAAATATTTTATTCCACCAGTGTAACTAAACTGTTTATTTTAATGAAGCAACAGTAAAGTTTTAAGTCTTTGCACACTGAAATTTTCTCGGAAGATATACATTGTTTCTGATACACCCCAGAGTGCATTTCTAAAATACTTTAAATATTATTGTATTTCTTCTGAATGCACAAACCTTTGAATCCTTATTAATGATACAATGTGTTGAAATTTTTCTAAGTTAAAGCATTTATTCTACAAATGAGCAAAGTAAAATATTTTTCATCTATTGTCAAGTACACTTGTGAACTCTTGTACTGTTTTTTTTTTAAGAACCGTGCTGATACATCTGTAGTCAACCCTGTTTACTGACTAACCTTCTGTCTGTGATCTCCCTTTTGTGCTCTTCTTCCCTGTGATATTCTGACCTTCGCAGATCAAATTAAGCCTCTTGGAACTTAGTCTCCCTCCACTTGACAATTACCACCCCACCTTCCTTCATCCATGCGCGTGGCACACCCTGCAAGCCATCTCTTTGTTTTACTGACTCCTACTTAAGACGAATATCCTTGTTTGTTTTTATATTGATTCTGTGACTATTGAAAATATTTAAATTCTAACAAGCCTATATTAAATGGATTTTCATGATACTGTTTGATGCTCAGTTTTTTTCTTTTCAAGCTCTTTATTGAGTCATAGCAAAGATGTGTATATATGAAAGAAGCAGATAATGACAATTATCTTCTCTTTAGGTGAGCCAGCCGGTGCTTTGGTAAATTACAGAGCATTATATTGCTTTGAAGCAAGGAACCATGACGAAATGAGTTTTAATTCTGGGGATATAATACAGGTAGGAAACAAAATCTTTTTTTCTCATGAATAAGCTGAATGCAATGTACTATATTACTTTCTATAATAATATTGAGTATACTATTATATAGTGATTTACCATTTTAAAAATATACCTTAAGCATTACCTCATTTGGTTCTTATGACATACCACAGAGCTGCATAGGACAGTTATTATTATTGCCATATTCTAGGTAGGAAGACTTAACACAAGTTGTAACTGTCAGCAGCACACTGCCAATGTGGAGTGCAAGTACATGTCTTTTGATTTCCATATCCAGTGTTCTTTCCACTCTGCCATACTGCTTTATGTCATAAAAGGTGATATTTTGTTATTTTAATAAATTACCAATGAAATTTGGGGGAGCTGGTTATTTTCTGGCAACCATTAAAAGAGTTGAAGGAGTTAAGTTCTGTAGCTCTAATTAGATGCAGACCCTTGTTCCTTGGAACAGAAAGATTTTTATTGTATAATCACAAATGATGTAAAATGAATGAATAAGAGAAGATGCAGGGAATAGCATTTGACAGAGCTATGTGATTTACTGGAAAGAATGCAGGCTTTAGAAGCATACCGACTTCGATTTTAATCCTGGCTTCAGTTTTCTTCTTAGTAAATAAAGGCAGTATTACTTAGAATACCTAGCCAGTATCTGTTTTCTTTTTTAACCTGCACTGTCACCAGTTTGGTGTATTTTATCAGTTAGGTAGCAAATGTTTAATGATACTTGGAATAGGGTTTACCAGAACCATCTATTCAAATGCTCAAGACAATCCCCAGCTACACATTCCTTCTGTTGCCATTGCCACATGGACAGTGCCATAGCTGCTCCTCAGCTGAGGAGCTTGAGTCCATAGTCTTCTGGCCCTGCCGTTCCTCCTCTTCTACTTGGTGATGATGAGGTAGTGTCCAAGAGTGAAGCAATGTAGCCTAGCTCTGTTTGGTCAAGAGCTTACTTATATTTTTGGTTATATCTTTCATTTGTTTCAGCAAATACTTGTTGGGAGCTATGATAGGCTAGGGATATAGTGAACAAGACAGTCTCTGCTCTTAGTGAGTTTATGGTTTAATGAGAAAGACACATCCTAAAGAAGTAGAGGAAGAAAGGGTGTAGACTGCTTCCAGCTTTAGAGCAGACGTCTCCCACAGTCAGAGAGCCAGTCTGGTGGTAGTGACAGCAGGAACATAATGTTAGCTGGAGTTTCTTGAGCGCTTGTATTCTCTGCCGAATCTTTGACGTAAAGAATGAGTCATGAGTTACTACCAGATACCTGATTTGGACAGCTTGGTTGATAATGGTGTTCATTCATTAAGACAGAAAGATTAGAAGGAGGAAATTTAAGTGGGAATTATAATGAGTTCAGTTTGGGATGAGTTTCAGATTTCTAGGCAGCAGTTGGATATCCAGAGATATCTAGAGGCCAGTTTGGATGTCATCGTGTGTTGTGATGGTTATTGAAGACGACTGTGGCAGAGCTCATCCAAGAGTGTAATAAAGAAGGGGGAAGATGACTGAGGATGCAGTCCCTGAAAAGCACGGACATGGAAGGGATTGTTAGAGGAGGGGGAGCCATAAAAGAATGACTAGAGGTAGGAACAAAACAGAGTTTAGTGTCAGGGACAATTGAGACGAGTGGTCCACATGTAAAATACGACAATACTAAAAAAATAACCATTAGATTAACAACAGCACAGTTATTGTTAACCTTGAGGAGAAGAGTATTAGTTGAGTGGAGTGGTGGGGGAAGAAGCCAGATTTCAGTGAGTTGAGGAACAGTTGGAAGGGAGGAAGAGGAGACAGTGAATATATGAAACTCTCTGAAGGAGCTTGACTTTTGAAAGAGGGGAGGGAGCAAAGGTGGTAAATAATGAGGAATGTGGGTTGAGGGAAGTTGTTCTTGTTTTTTGGTTTTTGTTTTTTAACTTGGCAGAAGCTTGAGCAAGTTTAAATAATAGAAAGGATCTGCAGAGGAAAAGGGTTAATGATACCAGAAAGAGTAAATCACCAATGGAGGGAGGTGTTTTTTCTAAGTAAAATGTAATTTACATTGAGTGAAGTACACAACCATGAGTGTACAGCTCAAATAATTTGTACATGTATATAGATCTTTGAAACCACCACTCAATTCAACATACAGAACACAGAGCACTCAGGAAGGCACCTCATGCCTCACTGTCAGACCTCTCTGTTCTGACCAGTGGATGGAGAGGAGGAAGATTCATGGTAATCTTGAGGGCTTGGGGTCTATAGCACAGGAAGAGGGAGAGGTGGAAGGGCTGGATACATTTTCCTTCGTGATTGGAGGGCTGGACGAAGGGATGGATGGGATCATAACTTGTGCTGAGGTAGAGGTGAGGTCAAATCTGAGGGCTTTTGTATTGTTGGTAAGATAGGAGGCAACATCTGGTCAACTTAATGAATGAAGGTGGCCGAGGAGGTTTGAGTGAAAGTGAAAAAGATGATAAATTCCACTGAACCATGGCAACATTTTTCATGACAACCTATTTTTCTATCCTTATCTGTTAATGATATTTTTGAAGTAATAGTTTCCCTAGGCCTGTGAGAATTTATGTAAATTTTTCTAGTTTAACTCTCTATGTAAATTGACCACTAGAAATCAATTAGAATTATAAACGACAGGTATGAAATTGGTTAAAATTGACCCCTTACAGAGCCAACCTGGTCTAACTCTGAATAATAAATGATTGAGCCTTTTCTTCTTTAGAAAGTTGAAAACATTAGGAAATAGTATTAAAGAAATTTTGCTTTTAAAAGTTTGTAAGAAAAGGAGGAAGTGAGTGTTGAATGCTAGTACTCATACCTTTCAATGATTCCTTGCCTTTAGACCAAATATTTAAATCAGGTTTAGGTTGCATATTCCTCAGGGTTTATTATGTTCTTGCCTTCATTTTTAGTGCTCTGGATTAGCTATTTTAAACTAGTCTTAACTAGATCTACAGGATAATATTTTATAAATGGTTCCTTTGTTCTATTTCAGAACACCATTTTATGGTAATTAGATAGTTATGATACTATCTGTGTAATTAACCAAAGCAGCTTAGATTGAGGGATTTTTTAAATATCTCATTCATGATGTAATAAATAGCCAGACATATGGCACTAAAATGAGAATTATTTACCATAAACACAAATGAAGTTGCCTGATAATAAATCCATTTGTTATTAATTAAACTTTGAATCTGTTGTTTATCTAATTTAGAATAGTCTATTCAAGTTAACATTTGTTGAGTTTCTAGCCATGTGCCTACTGGGGATATATAAAAATGAATAAGGAAGGCAAAGTTTAGGAAGAAAAAAGAAATATGTATAATTGTACAAAATATAATGTGATATGTTTAGATTAACCATTTAAGGAAATAAAGTGCTATAGGAACCCAGAAGATGAAGCAATAACACAACCAAATAGCATTGGGGACATTTTCCCCAAGGATAGGATGGAGAAAGGGCTCAAAGTATTATGCTTTATACTTGTTTAGAGCTTTACAGTTTACTAAGCACTTTTATAAATATTCTTAATTTAATCCTCAGAATAACCTGGAGGAAGGTAGGGCAGGTATTTTCCCCCCAAATTTATGGATGAACAAACTGAGGCTTTAGATGATATTCATTACCTTACAGCAGATTACCAGCCAGGTGGCATGGCTAAGACTGAAACATGGTTCACTTAACTCCAAAGTCTGTGTTCTTTCCCCTAAACCCGACAAAATTCTGGCAGGAGGAATATCTTGAACAAAAACACTGAGCCTGGTGTGTTTAAAGAATGTCACATAACCACTTACCTAGAATATGGGACAAATATTAGGAGATGAAGCTAGAAAGGTAAGTTGGTACTTGACAAAGAAACCACAATTTCAGAGGCCTTGAATTCTACACTAAGAAGTTTGAACTTTGAAGAGCTTAAAACTAGAGAGATGGGATCTTCTAGGATAAAAATCGTGATGGATCTGCAGTGACTCAGCATAGAATAAAAGACATCAAGATTGGAAATGGAGAAGTAAATTTAATTTGCAGAAGACATGATTGTGTAGAAAATCCCATAGAATCTTAAAAAGAAAAAAAAAGCTACTAGAAGTAATAAGTGAGTTTAGCAAAGTTGCAGGAAACAAGATCAATATACAGAAATTAGTTGTATTTCTACATACAAGCAATGGATATTCAGAAATTGAAATTAAAAATAACATTTACAGTAACATACAAAATATGAAATGCTTAGATATAAAACTGACAAAAGATGTACAGGACCTGTTTATTGAAAATTACAAAGTATTGTTGAGAAAAATGGAAGACCTAAATAAATGGAAAGCTATACATGTTTATGGATTGGAAGACTCTGTATTGATAAGAAAGCAATTCTCCTCAAATTGTTCTATAGATTCAAGGCAGTTTCAATCAAACTCCCACCAGGCTTTTTTTTTTTTTTAAGAATATAAGCTATGCAGTTTAATTGTATACATTGGTGTTAAGATTTTTGGTCTTATTACTTGCATATGTGATCTGTTTAACACTGTTTAAAACAGAAAATCATTGAGTAGCAATCAGATTTCAAAAAGTCTTCCAAGTACAGCCAGACAGTTGTCTATGTGATATGCTACATATGACAGCATAGAATGTACAATTATATTAGCACAGACTTCTTTTCCAAGGGGTATTTTCACACGTCTAATAGGTCTCGTGCACAAGATAACAGAAACAGCAATATCGGCGTCTCTCAATCACATTAAGTTCATCAGACATGTTAAAAGGGTAGCCCTTTTTAATAGAGAATTTTATACATATTATATATTTTTTTTAACATTTTTTTTTCTAAATTATCTCTGTTTTAGATAAATACAGAGCTTAGGAAATAATACTTAAATGAGAACAGTTTGGGCAAATCCTCAGGCTCTATCCTACAAGTGTTCCATTCAGGAAGATCTCAGTACTTCTTTTCCACTTTTTTGTAAAAATTTACAAGCTGATTCATAACCAAACCACTTTGGAAAAAGAAGAACAAAGTTGGAGATCTTATGCTACCTGATTATAAGGCTTATTATAAAAGTTATAGCAATAAGAATGGTGTAGTATTAGTATCTAGATTGGAAAATAGACAAGTGGAACAGAATAACTGGATCTACAACTGCATATTTATATAACTGATTTTTTATAAAGGTACAAAGGCAACTCAGTGGAGAAAGGATAGTCTTTTTTTTTATATATAAATTTATGTATTTATTTATTTTTGGCTGCATTGGGTCTTTGTTGCTGCGTAGACTTTCTCTAGTTGCGGCGAGCGGGGGCTACTCTTTGTTGAGGTGTGCGGGCTTCTCATTGCGGTGGCTTCTCTTGTTGTGGAACGCGGGCTCTAGGGCGCGTGGGCTTCAGTAGTTGTGGCTCTCGGGCTCTAGAGCGCAGGCTCAGCAGCTGTGGTGCATAGGCTTAGTTGCTCTGCGGCATGTGAGATCTTCCTGGACCAGAGCTCGAACCCATGTCCCCTGCATTGGCAGGCGGATTCTTACCCACTGCACCACCAGGGAAGTCCTAGTCTTTTCAAAAAAGCAAATGACATTGGAACATTTGGATATCCATATGCACAAAAATGAATTTTGATTTATTCCTTACAACATATATGAAAGTTAACTCAAAATAGATCAGAGGTAAATCCTGAAATGTAAAACCTAGAACTGTAGAACTTCTAGAAAAAGACATTGGAGAAAATCCTTACAGCTTTGGGCTGCTCAAGGGTTTCTTAGACTGTTAGATACAACATAGTACAAGGTTTCTTTTTAATAGAGAAGTTTCTATAATCGATTGTGATAATGGTTGCATAAGTGAATATACTAAAATCCATTGATTTGTGTACTTTAAATGGAAGGATTGTATGGTGAATTATATCTCAATAAAGTCATTATTATCAGTAAAATAAGTTAAACATGCATCTACCATATGAGCCAGCCCTGTCACTCCTAGATCTTTACTCGAGAGAATTGAAAGCATATGTCCATACAAAGACAAATGTTTATGGCAGCTTTATTTGTAATCGCCAGAAACTGGAAACAATTCAATCTTCCATCAGTAGGTAAACAGACAAATTGTGGTACATCATACAATGTAATATTACTCAACAATAAAATGAAATGAACTATTCACATTCACTACAACATGGATGGATCTCAAAATAATAAATAATAGGCCGAGTAAAAGTCAGACCCCCCAGAAAGGGATGTATATTGTGTGATTTTATTTATATAAAGTTCTAGAGCATGCAGACTAATTTATAATGACAAAAAGCAGACCAGTGTCTTCCTGGAGATGGGGTGTGGGTCAAGTGGAGGAGTGGGAGGGAGTGCTTTCAGTAGAGCAAAAGGAGACATTTTGGGTTGATAGATATGGTTATTATCTTGGTTGTGTGATTTTTCACAACTGTATACGTATGTCAAAACTTACCACATTTAATACCTTAAATGTGAAATTTATAATATGCTAATTACACCTCAAAAAAAGTGTTTTTAAAAATCCTAATGGATATGGAATCACCATACAAATTCTACATGATTTTGATAGGTAAAACACTGTCAAATCTATTTTAGAAAGGTTATCTAAAAAGTATAGAAAATGGAGTGGAGAACAGAGACATAGTTGGCATATTTATTCAATGAATTAAGCAAATATGTATTATGCTGGGCAATGGGTATCAATTAAAAGGCTCACAGACAAATGGAAGAGATACATGTAAATAAAGAATCACACAGTATGATAATGCATGCTATCTCATGACAGTATGTATGAGATAACTCTGACCTAGTTTGGGGGCAGTTAACAGAATCTTGAAGGATGAGTAAAGATTACGGTAATCTAGCTGTGAAATGAAAAAGGCCTGAAGTAGGTTAGGAGGGTAGGGTTGAAAAAAAAAATTCGAAAGAGCTTTTAGAAGCAAAATCAACACAGTTTGGATATGGAAGTGTAAGAGAGGTAAGAGCCAAAGATTTTTTTTTTTTACATCTTTATTGGAGTATAATTGCTTTACAATGGTGTGTTAGTTTCTGCTTTTATAACAAAGTGAATCAGTTATACATATACATATGTCCCCATATCTCTTCCCTCTTGCATCTCCCTCCCTCCCACCCTCCCTATCCAAAGATTTTTTATTTAGAATGACTAAGTCTTTGATGGTAAGAATAACAGAGATACAGGAATTTAGGAGAAGGAGTAGACTGGGGAAGAAAACAAGTTCAATCTTAGACTTGAGTTGGAAGTTCTTGTGGATTATCCAGTTGAAGATATCTGGGAAGTAGTTGAAAGTACAGGCTTATCCCATTAGAAAAAAGAAGTCAGTTCTGCAAATATATCGTATAAAGAACTGATCACTATAGAAGTGAGTGGGCCTCTTCCAGAAGTGTATAGTATGAAGTAAGAGAGCCAGCGATAAAACTTGAGGTATCATCAGTGTTTAAAGGACAAAGGACCAAGAAGCGGAAGAAGGGGTGCTGTGAGGACAGAGGATGCCAGACTGTAGGAGGGAAATGTCTGGGAGAAGAAATGAAACTATAAATCACCTCTGTGTTTTACCAGCTGGAAAATAGTATTCAGAAAAAGTTTTCTGTTTCTCCTAGAGAGTTCAAAAAGACTCTGATAGGAATGTAAACTATTTTTATGTATTAACTTGGATAAAATTAAAAATTTAAATGTAAAAAGGCACCTTGTCCGTCATTAGAGTTAATAATCTGTAGAAAGTGCTTTAGCTGTTTAGTTAGACGGACTTAATTCTGAAAATTAGGCTGCCGGACAGTGGTCTGCATCTCTTTCCTTTGTAAATAAGTGGCTTTCTAACCACTGTTAACCCTACTTTTTGTTTCCATAGGTTGATGAAAAAACCATAGGAGAACCTGGTTGGCTTTATGGTAGTTTTCAAGGAAATTTTGGCTGGTTTCCATGCAACTATGTAGAAAAAATAACGTCTGAAAAATCTGTGTCGCCTAAGAAGGCCTTACTTCCTCCTACAGTGTCTTTATCTGCTACCTCAACTTCTGAGTAAGTTTTTAGCTAATAATGGAGTTTACACGTCTCTGCAAATGTGTGAACACCTAATATGTATTTGTGTCAACCTGCTACTTAATCATATTGTAATCTGCACTGGACTCTCTAAGAGTACCTTTTGTTCCAAATTTAATTCTGATGTTTAGTAAATAAAAACATGGGTCAGTAGTTCATAAATTTTTTTTTTTGCCCAAGTTGTGTTTCAACACAATGTATATTATATACAAGTAGATAAATTGGTAGTACTTCATAAGATTCTGAACAATTAAGTATACTTTCGTCATATTGTTATATTTATAGATCACTTTCTTCAAATCAACCAGCATCAGTGACTGATTATCAAAACGTATCGTTTTCAAGCCTAACTGTTAACACATCATGGCAGAAAAAATCAGCTTTTACTCGCACTGTGTCCCCTGTATCTACATCACCTATTCACGGACAGGTATGTATCTTTAATTTTCTTGTGTTTTATTCTTTGACATTGCTCCTGGTTCACATAAAATAGAATAAAGATTTTTGTACAAGGCCATCATTTACTCATCTAACCAAAGTTTGTATCATTTAGTTTCTTTTCTTACCATTCATATGTGATACGAGGTTGAAGAAATTATTATTAGAGGTTTCCCAACAATTTATTCTCATAGCAGCAAGTTGCTACCAGCTAAGGTTTCTGAGCTCAAAATATCATTTTTACAAATCTGATTATAGTCTTAATTTGTAGTTATTGTAAGAAGAGCTTGGGCTTGGGGTTTTTTTGTTTGTGTTTTCCTTAAGTAAGTCATTTGTGTGAGAACTGTGTTATATATATGTTTAGCCTCTGGTTTGGATGTAACCGAGATGCCAGCATTGTTACGTTAACATTATTAAAAAGAAATCACAGACTTCATCAGAATAGAGTCCTTCACTCAAAAAATGTTTATTGTGTGACCACAGGTTCCAGGCATTTATTATGTGCTAGAAATTTAATGGAAAAAAAAAAAAAACCTCTGCCATTAAGAAGTCAATCTAATGAAGACAAACATATAAATAAATAACTGTATGAGAAGTGTTGTAATAAAGATATTTTATGAAATCTTGAGGGGTATAGGAGAGAGCATTTCAATTCAATCTGTGGGAATTGGAGCAGGCTTCACAATAGGTAAGGCATTTCAGTCGAACCTTCAAAAATGAGCAAGCTTTCACCAAACAAAGAAGGAAAGTTATTCCTGTGAAAGAACAATTTGGGAAAAGTCACTGAGGCATGTTAACAAGAGGAGTTTATAGGAAACAAGTATTGTTTATAGTGTGGCTAGAGTACAGGATTCATGAAGAAAGGGTTAAGTGAAGTTGGAGAGGTTGAGGTTTATTTGTGAAGCATTTAATACCATGCTAAGCAACTGGCAGTGGAAAGCCCATGAAGGTTTTTAAGAGGAGAGTTGAAGTGTATATTTTAGAAGGATAACTCTGGCAGTAGTATAGAGGCCAGATTGTGGAAGGAAGCAAAGGGAGGAGACCGACAAAGGGAGGATATTACAATAGCTAAGTAACAGATGATGTGAACCAGTAATGAAAATATATAGAAGAGGAGATGGACTTAAAAGAGTGTTAGGAGTCAGCATAAAATTGGCAATTCATTGAATGTGAAGAGTGAGGAAGAAGTTGGAGTTAAACATACCTCTTCAGGGTCTTTAGCTTGAGTAACTGAGAGGATGGCAGTACCGGAGGAGTGGTTTTGTGGGTTCTAAAAGTGATTACATTTCAGACGTGCAACTTAGGTATTTGTAGGAGGGACAACCTGCTGGGAAGGCCCAGCAGGCAGCTTGATTTACAAGTCTGGAGCTCAAAAGATAAAGTTATAATTAAGATACAGATTTGAGAAATCATAGGCATAAATAAGATTAGGGAAATCATGTAAAACAAGAAGGGAAGGAGACTGGACCAAAGAGGAGCCATCAATCACCAGAGAGTGAACTTCACGAACTGCAGGGGTTTTAGTGATGTCAGCACTGTTCAGAGATCAGAGAAGGTAAGGGTTTGCAAGAAGCTTTTGGCTCTGATGTTATCAATGATCTTGTCAAGAGATTCAGTATTGTGATGGTTACAGAAGCTAAATTAGAATGGACTGAGGGGTGAAATTGGAAAGCAAGTTTAAGACTGTTCTTTCTTTAAGGAAGTTAGAAGTAGAAGTAAGGGGACTTCCCTGGTGGTCCGGTGGTTAAGACTCCACACTCCCAATGCAGAGGGCCCAGGTTCAATCCCTGGTCAGGGAACTAGATCCCAAATGCCACAACCTAAGATCACACATGTAGCAACTAAGATCCCAGTACAGCCAAATAAATAAATAAATATTTTTTAAGAAGTAGAAGTAAATAGAGAAGTGGAAAGTTAAAGATTCAAGAGAGAAATCACAGTGTTACAAAATATTGTTAGAAGGTGGGAGGACATGATAGAAAGTTTAGAGCACAGGTGAAGAGGCTAGCCCTATCAACAAAATGAAAACACTACTTCCTCTGAGAGAAGAAGGAAAGAAAGAAGGATGAATAAGAATAAGAAGACGTTATGAAACAGAAAACAGAAAAGTGGAGGGAGGCCCATCACAACTGCATCTCCACTCCTAGTGGAATAAACAGAATCCACTGCAGTGAGGAGACTTTGGAAACTGGAGGAGAGAAAGGGTTCCCCTTTTCATTTGTTCTGTGATACATACTTGATGGATCTATGAGTACACTTCTTGCATACCCAGGGTTTACCTTCCATACCTGTGATACTTAGTGCCAAGATGTTTCCTTGAATGGTAGCTGTTGGGTCTTTAACTTCACAGAAGGCTATTCAGGTGGTTGTCTGTCATATATAATTTTAAGTTGGTTAGTAGATTAAGTCACCATTCATATTAAGTCACCACCACACCAAACTGGTCTGCTGTTTGAACAGTAAGTATGTTATATACTAGAAAACAAAAATCATGGTTACCATTGTGTTTTTTGTTTGTTTGTTTTTAATTTTGTGGTTTTGATTTCACAGGGACAGGTTGTAGAAAACCTAAAAGCGCAGGCCCTTTGTTCCTGGACTGCAAAGAAAGATAACCACTTGAACTTCTCAAAACATGATATCATTACTGTCTTGGAGCAGCAAGAAAATTGGTGGTTTGGGGAGGTGCATGGAGGAAGAGGATGGTTTCCAAAATCTTACGTCAAAATCATCCCTGGGAGTGAAGTCAGGCGGGAAGAGTAAGCATTTTTTTTTTTTTTTTTTTGGGTGGTACGCGGGCCTCTCGCTGCTGTGGCCTCTCCCGTTGCGGAGCAACAGGCTCCGGACGCGCGGGCTCAGCGGCCATGGCTCACGGGCCCAGCCGCTCTGCGGCATGTGGGATCTTCCCGGACCGGGGCACAAACCCGTGTCCCCTGCATCGGCAGGCGGACTCTCAACCACTGCGCCACCAGGGAAGCCCAAGAGTAAGCATTTTTGTGTGTTTACATGAGGCGTGGATGTTGGTATTTTCACTGATGAGTCAGCCACAGTACAGTTGGCTGTGCAGGAAAATTAAAAGTTTATGCTTGAGTTTGATATCAGAAGGGTGATTCCTAGAGTAAAAAAATCATACCTCAGATGATTTGGTCCAATTTTTGAACATCTTTTAATCTAGTTATTTCAGATTCCTAAAGTTTTCAAAGTGCTTAAGATTTTAGATCTGTTGCTTTCTTTGTACTAATATCAGGTCAGTTAGAGAAGTTATTTTTCATTTCCTTTGGAGGTTTCTCCCTTATTATTTACTGTAAATTGTCAATATTTAGACAAATCAATACCAAGGGCCTCGCCTTTGCCAGAGTGAGGCGTTCCCATCTCTGGGCCTCCAGAGTTCCCTGAACATCACGTTTCTTACGGCTCATGACACACTGTGTTGTAGTTATTTACTTTCTTACCGATATCCCTTATTAGGTCATAAACTCCAGGAGGGTGGGATTCACGTCTTTTTTGTTCATTTTTCAGTTTTTCCATACCTAGTGTGATCTTAATGCATAGTAGCTGCTCAATCATATTTACTTAGTAAATATGTTCTGTTATTTTTACATATTTTTAAATGTACTGTGCTCTAAACAAGTAGTAAAATTTATATACTGCCCTTATTTTTCTCTAAACCAAGCCAAGTCCCATGTGTGCTTTACCAAATAACTGCCCATTTACCAATGCCTCATGTCTTTTAAGTTACTTTAGAAAGGCAAAATATCTCACATTTGAAAAACTATTTATAAATCATATTGAAATTACCTCAGTAGATTTAAAAAAATTAAGTCGTTTGTAAGTAGGCAGTTCTTAATCCACTAGGATTTTGCATATGAGGGTATTTCTAGCCTGTGTACTGAGACAATATTTCAATTAATTTTAGCCCTTAAAAAGAATGCACTGCTAAAACCTCCTGTTTTCATCAAATCACCTTTTTTATTTACTTGTTGATGTCTTTTTTTTGTTATTTTATTATTTTTTTTAATCTGCTTGTGTGTATATTTGGCAGACCAGAAGCTTTGTATGCAGCTGTAAACAAGAAACCTACCTCTGCAGCCTCTACAGTGGGAGAAGGTGAGCTTTTGGCGATTTATAAATTAGATGGAAGTCAAATTAGCTACTGACTTCCCACAGTTGTTACTCTCCTTACTTCTGTGTCTTCAGTGTTAAAGTGAGGTTAGGAAAACCTGCTCCCGCTCTATTTCACATGAATATTGAGGATATAAAAAATATATAGCTGAAAATACTTGATGCTTTTAGAAAATCAGTACTATAAAAATTCAGCATAGACTGCCTCAATAAATAAGATCATAGATAAGTGTTGCAATGAGATAACATGAAGTCTTTTGTTTTCCTTTTATTATATATCTAGATTATAGATGTTTAGAATATAAGGAAATTTCAGTACATTTAGTTGTTTATGAATTGCACTTGTTTGTTTGTTTTTGGCCTTACTGCGCGGCTTGTGGGATTTTTAGTTCCCTGACCAGGGATTGAACCCGGGCCCTCAGCAGTGAGAGTGTGGAGTCCTAACCACTGGAACGCCAGGGAATTCCCTGAATTGCATTTTCTTTTCTTTTCTTTTTTTTTGCGGTACGCGGGCCTCTCACTGTTGTGGCCTCTCCCGTTGCGGAGCACAGGCTCCGGACGCACAGGCCCAGCGGCCATGGCTCACGGGCCCAGCCGCTCCGCTGCATGTGGGACCCTCCTGGACCAGGGCACAAACCTGTGTCCCCCGCATCGGCAGGCGGACTCCCAACCACTGCACCACCAGGGAGGCCCCCTGAATTGCATTTTAATTACAGTGTACCATATAAATCATTAAGTAGGATTTGAAATTAAGATACACTTTAATCATAAATATTACAAAGAATTTTTTTATTGCCCTTTGGGTTGTTTGAGTATCTTAATTTTGATATTGTGCTGAAAAATGTCCACCCTTATTTCAGACAGTATTGTTATTTAATAGTTGTGTAGGTTTATAAATGAATTATATATTCACTGTAAAATTAGTTGAACAGTTTAAGTACATTTTGTTTATATTGCTCAAGAAAATCAGCTTAATGGTAAATTAAACAGTTTATTCAGTATCTACTACATTAGAGATTGTATGCTAGAGCCTGAAATATACACGGATGAATAAAATAGTTTCCCACGTGCTCACAGTAAAATGGGAAGGCTAGGCATATAATTGTAATAAATTCTATAATGAATGAACAAAAACATAATTTTGAGTAGGACCTGTGAATCCACAGAGGTGGCCACGTTGAATCATCTTAAACAATGAGTAAGTTCTTGCTTAGTGACGAAGAGAACGCTTGGTGGACAGAGGGAAAGGTATGAGCCAGGGCTCAGCTGTGAAAGGTTAGGGAACTCGAGTCACCAGCAAGGCTGCAACCAGAGGTTTACTGTGGAATAACTGCAGTGGAATGATCCTAGGAAAGTGGTGAGGAGCATTTTGGAAAGGACCTGGCTTGTTGCAACATACCTTAATCTTGTAAGCATTTTTCATCTTCTTAAGTCAGCTAAATTGAATAATATGGAAATGTGGATAGTAAATAGTTTCCGGATACTGGTTCTGGCCATCTCCAGTTTATGATCTACTGAGCAAATTTCATGTCAACAAATACAAATAGTACTAGAAGAAAGAAAAAGAGACTTCTAAAACCTGGTCATTGACTGTTTCTTCTAAGTACTAGTAATCATCTGAACAAAAAAACAAAGCCAGTATAAAAACTTAGACATTTCCCATAAGGTTATTCATGAACAAATATTTATTAAGCATCTATTCTGTGCCAAGCACTGTGCTAGGAGCTGGGCCATTGTGATGGAAATTGGCCTCTAGCACTGATGTCAGCTGAATAGTGGGCATTTCCATAACTGTATGTAAAAGAATTAAAGAGAAAAGAATTTAGCAGATTATATGTAAGAAGGTTAAAAAAACTTTTCATGTCTTGACTCTCTGTAAAGATACTGATATCTATTTGTAGTTTTGGGGTTATTCTCTGTGACATGATGATGATGATGGTGATGATCATGGTGATGACGATACGGTTGGGGAAAAAAGAAACCCTGTGATAAAGTTTTATGTTCAGTCAAAGACGTAATCTTTTTCTAAGAAATTATTAAATAATTACTTCATTCCATTTTCTACCTTAACATCTCTTTACATTAAGTTTCCTTAAGTCACAAGGGCTTTTACAGTAAAATTACTCAAGATCTTGGAGATCAACAGTTGTTTTTTTTTTTACTTCTGTAATCTTGCAACCAAAACTAGTTTCTTTTTGCTTTGTTTCCTACAGAGTATATTGCACTTTATCCGTATTCAAGTGCAGAACCTGGAGATTTGACTTTCACTGAAGGTGAAGAAATATTGGTGACCCAGAAAGATGGAGAATGGTGGACAGGAAGTATCGGAGATAGAACTGGAATTTTTCCATCAAATTACGTCAAACCAAAAGATCACGAGGTAGAGTTAGTTTGATACAGAAACAGAAGCATTCCGTTCCTGTTGATCAGGGTTCATATTTAAAACAGATGCATGTATATGGTTTTGGTCAGGCTGCTTTGGTTACAAGGAAGCCACTTAAGGTAGCTTCAGTAAAATGTAGTTTATTATAGGGATCCTGTTAGAGAGATGAGGGCAAAACTATTTCTATGAAATTCCAAGGACAAAAGCCATAGATAGGGCTGGGCCTTATGATAACTGAAGTTAGGGAATGGTCTGGATTCATGGAGGCTTACAAGGGACCGCCTTGAAGAAGTCTGTAAATCTTTAAGGCTCTGACATGAATGTGACCCAGCCCACACTCTGAGTTCCTGCTGCGTTTCATCCCACCACTAGTATGATATAGTGTAGCAGTTCTCAGACTTTTTGGTTTCAGGAACTTTTTACATTCTTAAAAATTATTAGGGACTCCAAAGTTTCTGAAAATATATGGATTATATCTAGCAATACTTTCCATATTAGAAATTAAAACAGAAATTTTAAAAATATTTATTAATTCATTTTGAAATGACAAAATTAAACCCATTATATGATGACATAACTTGCTTTTTAAATTTTTTTTTCTGTTTTTTTAAAATTTATATTCTCTTGCACATAAAAGTCATAAGCACATATGTATAAATATATTTTTTTCCTCATTTTAAGAACCTATCCCACTTTATTTTTTATTTATTTTTTTGTATATGTCCAATGAACGTTTATTATTACTATTATTATCATTACTGTTACCACTGCTTCTCCCCTTTTAGGAATACAGGGAGAGAGGAAGTGTGCATGTAGTGTGCATGTATACTTCCGACAGACAATTTGAGATTTAGAAGCCTCTGGAGCAGTAGTTCTTAAACTTTTCTAACTCAGAGAGGCTGGTGAAAATTACAACCTCTCCTTGAATAAATTCACCTACACACAAAATATTGTACACAGTTTTGCGAGTGGGATAAGGACCCTTAGAAGGGATAAGCCCTTTTAGCATAAACTCTAGACTTCCCAGGGTGGTGGGACAAGGAGCCAGATGCAGTTCTATAGACAGTGTTTACAAGCACTACATTACGTGTGGAGAGAGAACGCAGACACATTTAAAAGAGACTTTAAAATAGCCACTGAACTCATGTAGCCAACATTCAACAGAGTAATAATTAACATGTGTCCAAGCCTCTGTTGAACATTCTGGAAAATGCAAAGATCTATAAGACTCTAGACGTCAGGGTCTCAGAGTCATGTTTAAGGTCCAGGGGCATGAAGCCAGGAGCCAGGAGCCAGCTTGCTGGAAGTGGCGACTGAGTGGCTACACTCATTACTGTAAAGCTAATGATGAATTAAAAACATTTACTGAGCTGCTGCAGTCGATAAAAGCCCCAATTAAGGCACCATTAAGGGACTTAACCGCGTAATGGTGGGGAAGCATTCCTGAAAAGGTTTAATGATCTCAGATCCTGACATAGCCGGGAAGTCATTAGTCATTAATGCCACGTCTAGATCTCGATTATGAAGTTCTCTATAAGAAAACACTTGGCATATAATAGCACACAAGATTATACCTGATTTGTTACAGAGAGCAAGATATACCTTTTCAAACGTGTTTTTAAATCTCTTATGTGTTCAGGTAAGAAAAGTGGCCAATTATGAGCAGAAACTGCCTAGTGAAAATCCATAGCATGATCGCATGCCAATTAGATAAGCAATACCACTCAAGTAATAATAGTAATAATATAGTAATAATATTTCCATTATAATAATAATGGAAATACAAAATGGAACATGGTATTGTACTAATTAATAAGACTGTGACTGTACCTATAAAGTAATTTGATTAATTCCCAGTGTAATGTGTGGAAACTCCTTTAACATAAAGCTACATTGAATCTAGAGAAAATTAAGCAGGTAGAGTCTCTGCCTTCTTAAGTATTCATGCACTTACTCGTTCATTCAACAGCTGTTCACTGAGAGCATCTGTGTAAGGCTTGGTCGGGGGCATTGGGAAACAGGTGAACAAAGCAGTCAAGGTACTCATGAAAGATACAGTCCAAATAAATGATGATCGACTGTGATAAGTACAGTGAAGGAACAAACATGGTGCAGGTAACAACAGACTGAAGATCTTTTAAGATGAGGTGGTCAAGGGAAGGCCTCTGAGGAGCTGGTTCAACAAAGACCTGAACTGTAAGGAGGCCAGTCTTGAAAAGGCAAAGCAGGGGAAGAAACGAGGGGTGGAACTTCTTGGCTGTTTAGCATCTGAATTCCTTTCCTGAATTCCTTCCCACGGTGTGAGTCTTGGTAAGGGGCAGGCTTCTCCAAAGCCCACCTACTCACTTTCCTAGCCTTCCTTGCAGTTAGAGTGTGGGAACATGACCCAGGCTTGGTCAGAGTCATCTGTCCAAGGCAGTGAATCAGGAACTAGTGATACCAAAAAGCATAGCTGAGAATTTCTTTTGGTGGCAATGAGTGGTAGCAACATTCAGTTTTTGGAGCAGTGATTCCAGGATATCCTTGTCTAAGGGAGCATTGCATTCAGAGGCAAAGGCAACAGAGCCCTCTTCAGGCTGGTTCTGGGTGTGATTTTGCCTGAAGTTCTGTTTGTCCAGCTTTGCTTTGTCTCTTCCTAATCTCCAGACCTCGTATTGCAGCCTTCCTGGAAATTCTGTGAGCCACCCAATACACTCCATTTCTCTTAGGCTTAAATCAGCCAGAGTCGGTTTCTGATGATTCCATCTAAAAATCCTGATAGACTGGAGTACATTGCAGGTAGATGCATATGCAATTGCCCTAAGGTGGGAGGAGAGGGAGAGAGAGCTTGGAGGAACTGAGAAAAACCCTGAGTGGCAGCATTAGAGAAAAGGTAGCAAGTGAATAATATGGCTGCAGCCGGCGAGCCAGGCAAGAGGCAGAGCAAGCAGGTGTGCGTAGCAGAAGCCGGAAATGTGCTGGGCCTAGCCTTTTCTCAGGGACACTCAACTAGCTCCCGTGTCCTGATGGGATGTGTCTCTACTGGTCTCTGAGGGCTCTGAGGCAGCGCTGAAGGGTTCTGGTTGCGTGGTTGCCACTCTGCTGTGCCAAGGAATTCCAGACTGTTCTCTACTGAGAAGGCTAAGCCTGAACTTGTCATTTCCTGCTCTGTGAGATCGCTCTCTCTTTCTCTCCTTTAAGTACCAAGATATGTATCTCTAAAGGCATTTATAGCATTAATTTGGTTATATGTTTTTGAGTGTCATATCCATCATCAGACACTAGCTAACTCCCTGGGGTCACAGTGGGGAGGTGGGATGATTGCATGCCTTGGATTAAGACAGATCTGGATTTTATCTCAGACAAGTTGCTTCACTTCTCTGAACCACAGTTTTCTCATTTGAAAAATGAGGATAGTAGTACCTCATTGAGGATTACATGCCCTGTAAGTTACTATACAGTGCCTACCACGTAGTAGGCACTCTGTTATACTAGTCCTTTGTTCCTTAGTATTTCATGGAATTGAATAGACTCTTCTGCAGCTAGGAAAACAATATAAAATCCTT
This sequence comes from Stenella coeruleoalba, assembly GCF_951394435.1. Taxonomy (NCBI): domain Eukaryota; kingdom Metazoa; phylum Chordata; class Mammalia; order Artiodactyla; family Delphinidae; genus Stenella; species Stenella coeruleoalba. The sequence goes on from NC_137159.1 coordinate 71,553,575, forward strand.
GCTTTTGTGCTTACCTTATTGTAAAGCGCTAATTTAGAATAAAGTACCTTACATTGCTTTCTTAGTTCAGAATTTGATCATGAAAATTTCCTTTTTCTTAAAAATTCCCTAAAGAGTTATTGCTATTTATTCAGCTCACTCCAGCAAAATTACTACCCCCCCAAAAAAAGACCATTTTTCCCCTTCTAACATCCTTATATTAATGATGTAGACTACAATTAAAACACTGCATCCAAAACCAGAAGGTAGATTTTGTTATTCTTGAGAAACAGAGGAAGATATTACTCAAGTCCTGATTGTCTTAGCCAAAATATTCCCTTATGTAATATTCCTTGGGCTTGAGTCTTTTTCATTTTAATAACTTGAAATCATAGATGTTCTATAGGTTTGTCATTGATTGACCAAATACGTAACTCAGCTCTGAAGATATTAAAAACTTTAAAACATCACAAAACAAAAATCCTAGAGCCTCCCAAACCCCTTGCTTACTGACTTGAACACCGTAATTTAATCTAATGAATTGACAGTCTTAGAATCCTTTTCTTTCCTCCTTGGCTGCTGGTCTTTTTTTTTTTTTTTTTTGAATTTTATTTATTATTTTTATAAATAAATATAAATAATAAGCAGGTTCTTATTAGTTATCCATTTTATACATATTAGTGTATACATGTCAATCCCAATCTCCTAATTCATCATACCACCACCAGTTGCCCCCCTTGTTGTCCATACGTTTGTTCTCTACATCTGTGTCTCTATTTCTGCCCTGAACACTGGTTCATCTGTACCATTTTTCTAAGTTCCACATATATGCATTAATATATGATATTTGTTTTTCTCTTTCTGACTTACTTCACTCTGTTTGACAGTCTCTAGATCCATCCATGTCTCAACAAATAACCCAATTTCGTTCCTTTTTATGGCTGAGTAATATTCCATTGTATATGTGTACCACATCTTCTTTATCCATTCATCTGTTGATGGGCATGTAGGTTGCTTCCATGACCTGGGTATTGTAAATAGAGCTGCAGTGAACATTGGGATGCATGTGTCTTTTTGAATTATGGTTTTCTCAGAGTATATGCCCAGTAGTGGGATTGCTGGATCATATGGTAATTCTGTTTTTAGTTGCTTAAGGAACCTCCATACTGTTCTCCATAGTGGCTGTATCAGTTTACATTCCCACCAACAGTGCAAGAGGGTTCCCTTTTCTCCACACCCTCTCCAGCATTTGCTGTTTGTAGATTTTCTGATGATGCCCATTCTAACTGGTGTGAGGTATTACCTCATTGTAGTTTTGATTTGCATTTCTCTAATAATCAGTGAGGTTGAGCAGCTTTTCACATGCCTCTTGGCCATCTGTATGTCTTCTTTGGAGAAATGTCTATTTAGGTCTTCTGGCCATTTTTGGATTGGGTTGTTGCTTTTTTAGTATTGAGCTGCGTGAGCTGTTTATATATTTTGGAGGTTAATCCTTTGTTGATTCGTTTGCAAATATTTTCTCCCATTCTAAGGGTTGTCCTTTCATCTTGTTTATGATTTCCTTTGCTGTGCAAAAACTTTGAAGTTTCATTAGGTCCCATTTGTTTATTTTTGTTTTTATTTCCATTACTCTAGGAGGTGGATCAAAAAAGATCTTGCTATGATTGATGTCAAAGAGTGTTACTCCTATGTTTTCCTCTAAGAGTTTTATAATGTCCAGTCTTACATTTAGGTCTCTAATCCATTTTGAGTTTATTTTTGTGTGTGATGTTAGGGAGTGTTCTAATTTCATTCATTTACATGTAGTTGTCCAGTTTTCCCAGTACCACTTATTGAAGAGACTGTCGTTTCTCCATTGTATATCCTTGCCTCCTTTGTCATAGATTAGTTGACCATACATGCGTGGGTTTGTCTCTGGGCTTTCTATCCTGCTCCATTGATCTATATTTCTGTTTTTGTGCCAGTACCATATTGTCTTGATTACTATAGCTTTGTAGTATAGTCTGAAGTCAGGGAGTCTGATTCCTCCAGCTCTGCTTTTTTCCCTCAAGACTGCTTTGGCTTTTCGGGGTCTTTGTGTCTCCATACAAATTTTAAGATTTTTTGTTCTATTTCTGTAAAAAATGCCATTGGTAATTTGATAGGAATTGCATTGAATCTGTAGATTGCTTTGGGTAGTATAGTCATTTTCACAATATTGATTCTTACAATCCAAGAACATGGTATATCTCTCCATCTGTTTGTATCATCTTTAATTTCTTTCATCAGTGTCTTATAGTTTTCTGCATACAGGTCTTTTGTCTCCCTAGGTAGGTTTATTCCTGGGTATTTTATTCTTTTTGTTGCAGTGGTAAATGGGAGTGTTTCCTTAATTTCTCTTTCAGATTTTTCATCATTAGTATATAGGAATGCAAGAGATTTCTATTCATTAATTGTGTATCCTGCAACTTTACCAGATTCATTGATCAGCTCTAGTAGTTTTCTGGTGGCATCTTTAGGATTCTCTATGTATAGTATCATGTCATCTGCAAACAGTCAGTTTTACATCTTCTTTTCCAATTTGTATTCCCTTTATTTCTTTTTCTTCTCTGATTGCCGTGTCCAAAACTGTGTTGAATAATAGTGGTGAGAGTGGACATCCTTGTCTTGTTCCTGATCTTAGAGGAAATGCTTTCAGTTTTTCACCATTAAGAATGACGTTTGCTGTGGGTTTGTCATATATGGCCTTTATTATGTTGAGGTAGGTTCCCTTTATGCCCACTTTCTGGAGAGTTTTCTGTCATAAATGGGTGTTGAATTTTGTCAGAAGCTTTTTCTGCATCTATTGAGATGATCATACGGTTTTTCTTCTTCAGTTTGTTAATATGGTGTATCACATTGATTGATTTGCATATATTGAAGAATCCTTGCATCCCTGGGATAAATCCCACTTGATCATGGTGTATGATCCTTTTAATGTGTTGTTGGATTCTGTTTACTAGTATTTTGTGGAGGATTTTTGCATCTATATTCATGAGTGATCTTGGTCTGTAATTTTCTTTTTTTGTAGTATTTTTGTCTGGTTTTTGTATCAGGGTGATGGTGGCCTCACATAATGAGTTTGGGAGTGTTCCTTCCTCCGCAGTTTTTTGGAGGAGTTTGAGAAGGTTGGGTGTTAGCTCTTCTCTAAATGTTTGATAGAATTAACTTGTAAAGCCATCTGGTCCTGGACTTCTGTTTGTTGGAAGATTTTTAATCACAGTTTCAATTTTGTTACTTGTGATTGGTCTGTTCATATTTTCTATTTCTTCCTGGTTCAGTCTTGAAAGGTTGTACCTTTCTAAGAATTTGTCCATTTCTTCCAGGTTGTCCATTTTATTGGCATACTTTGTATTTCTGCAGTGTCTGTTGTAACTTCTCCTTTTTCATTTCTAATTTTATTGATTTGAGTCCTCTCCCTCTTTTACTGATGGGTCTGGCTAATGGTTTATCAATTTTGTTTATCTTCTGAAAGAACCAGCTTTTAGTTTTACTGATCTTTGCTATTGTTTTCTTTGTTTCTATTTCATTTATTTCTGCTCTGATCTTTATGATTTCTTTCCTTCCGCTAACTTTGGGTTTTGTTTCTTCTTCTTTCTCTAGTTCCTTTAGGTGTAAGGTTAGATTGTTTATTTGAGATTTTTCTTGTTTCTTGAGGTAGGATTGTATAGTTATAAACTTCCCTCTTAGAACTGCTTTTGCTGCATCCCATAGGTTTTCTTTTTTGTGGTTTTTTTACATCTTTATTGGAGTATAATTGCTTTACAATGGTGTGTTAGTTTCTGCTTTATAACAAAGTGAATCAGTTATGCATATACATATGTTCTCATATCTCTTCCCTCTTGCGTCTCCCTCCCTCCCACCCTCCCTATCCCACCCCTCCAGGCAGTCACAAAGCACCGAGCTGATCTCCCTGTGCTATGCGGCTGCCATCCCATAGGTTTTGGATCATCGTGTTTTCGTTGTCATTTGTTTCTAGGTATTTTTTGATTTCCTCTTTGATTTCTTCAGTGATCTCTTGGTTATTTAGTAACGTATTGTTTAGCCTCCATGTGTTTGTGTTTTTTACGTTTTTATCCCCTGTAATTGATTTCTAATCTCATAGCGTTGTGGTCAGAAAAGATGCTTGATATGATTTCAATTTTCTTAAATTTACTGAGGCTTGATTTGTGACCCAAGATGTGATCTGTCCTGGAGAATGTTCTATGTGCACTTGAGAAGAAAGTGTAATCTGCTGTTTTTGGATGGAATGTCCTGTAAATATCAATTAAATCTGTCTGGTCTATTGTGTCATTTAAAGCTTGTGTTCCCTTATTAATTTTCTGTTTGGATGATCTGTCCATTGGTGTAAGTGAGGTGTTGAAGTCCCCCACTATTGCTGTGTTACTGTCGATTTCCTCTTTTATAGCTGTTAGCAGTTGCCTTATGTAGTGAGGTGCTCCTATGTTGGGTGCATATGTATTTATAATTGTTATATCTTCTCCTTGGATTGATCCCTTCATCATTATGTAGTGTCCTTCCTTGTCTCTTGTAACATTCTTTATTTTAAAGTCTATTTTACCTGATAGGAGGATTGCTATTCCAGCTTAATTGATTTCCATTTGCATGGAATATCTTTTTCCATCCCCTCACTTTCAGTCTGTATGTGTCCCTAGGTCTGAAGTGGGTCTCTTGTAGACAGCATGTATACGGGTCTTGTTTTTGTATCCATTCAGCAAGCCTGTGTCTTTAGGTTGGAGCATTTGATCCGTTCACATTTAAGGTAATTATCGATATGTATGTTCCTGTTACCATTTTCTTAATAGTTTTGGGCTTGTTTTCGTAGGTCCATTTCTTCTGTTGTGTTTCCCACTTAGAGAAGTTCCTTTAGCATTTGTTGTAGAGCTGGTTTGGTGGTGCTGAATTCTCTTAGTTTTGCTTGTCTGTAAAGCTTTTGATTTCTCCATCAAATCTGAATGAGATCCTTGCCGCATAGAGTAATCTTGGCTGTAGGTTCTTCCCTTTCATCACTTTAAGTATATCATGCCACTCCCTTCTGGCTTGTAGAGTTTCTGCTGAGAAATCAGCTGATAACCTTATGGGAGTTCCCTTGTATGTTATTTGAAGTTTTTCCCTTGCTGCTTTCAATAATTTTTCTTTGTCTTTAATTTTTGCCAATTTTTTTTTTTTTTTTTTTTAATTTTTGCCAATTTGATTACTATGTGTCTCGGAGTGTTTCGCCTTGGGTTTATCCTGTATGGGACTCTCTGTGCTTCCTGGACTTGGGTGGCTATTTCCTTTCCCATATTAGGGAAGTTTTCGACTATAATCTCTTCAAATGTTTCCTCGGGTCCTTTCTCTCTCTCTTCTCCTTCTGGGCCCCGTATAATGCGAATGTTATTGCATTTAGTGTTGTCTCAGAGGTCTCTTAGGCTGTTTTCAGTTCTTTTCATTCTTTTTTCTTTATTCTGTTCAGCAGCAGTGAATTCCAACATTCTGTCTTCCAGGTCACTTATCCGTTCTTCTGCCTCAGTTATTCTGCTGTTGATTCCTTCTAGTGTGGTTTTCTTTTCAGTTATTGTATTGTTCATCCCTGTTTGTTTGTTCTTTAATTCTCCTAGGTCTTTGTTAATCATTTCTTGCATCTTCTCGATCTTTGCCTCCATTCTTTTTCTGAGGTCCTGGATCATCTTCACTATCATTATTCTGAATTCTTTTTCTGGAAAGTTGCCTATCTCCACTTCATTTAGTTGTTTTTCTAGGGTTTTATCTTGCTCCTTCATCTGGTATATAGCCCTCTGCGTTTTCATCTTGTCTATCTTTCTGTGAATGTGGTTTTTTGTTCCACAGCCTGCAGGATTGTCTTTATTTTATTTATTTATTTATTTTTGGCTGTGTTGGGTCTTCGTTGCTGCACGTGGGCTTTCTCTAGTTGCGGTGAGTGGGGGCTACTCTTCATTTGCGGTGTGTGGTCTTCTCATTGTGGTGGCTTCTCTTGTTGCAGAGCACAGGCCCTAGGCACACGGACTTCAGTTGTTGTGGCTCATGGGCTCTCGAGTGCAGGCTCAATAGTTGTGGTGCACGGGCTTAGTTGCTCCGAGGCATGTGGGATCTTCCTGGACTAGAGATCAAACCCATGTCCCCTGCATTGGCAGGCAGATTCTTATCCACTGCACCATCAGGGAAGCCCCAAATAACATGCTTTTAATGAAAAACAACTATGTATTCCTCCCTCACCAAAAAAGTTTAGTGAAAAGAATGGTATATTCTTTTGGTTGAAGTATATGAAGAAAATTCACCCTCACGCATATATGAGAGGAAACAGAAATGTGTTAATAACATTTGCAGATATCTGCAGATACTCTTCTTTGATAGTACTACATCAAAACTTGAGAACTAGATTGTTGTAGGTTGGTTGTAGGTTGGTTGTTGCAACATGGAATCTGAAGCCATATCAGTGAACATTTCTTACTGTAACATTAAATTCACCAGTCTGTTTTGCACACTGAATATGGTAACACCATTCATTGGTCATTTGGGAAATATTGAATCACTGAATTATGCAAATATTCCCCATATTGCTACATTTCATCATATAATATTAAGAAAATCACATTTGTGGCTGAAAGACTGAAACATAAGACATGACACCATAAAACTCCTTGAAGAGATCACAGGCAAAACATTCTCTGACATTAATCATACCAATATTTTCTTAGGTCAGTCTCCCAAAGCAATAAAGATAAAAACAAAAATAAACAAATGGGACCTAATCCACCTTACAGACTGTTGCACAGCAAGGGAAACCATAAACAAAATGAAAAGACAACCTACAGAATGGCAGAAAATATTTGCAAACAGTTCAACAGAAAAGGGCTTAATTTCCAATATATACAAACAGCTCATACAACTCAACAACAACAAAAAACAAACAATCAGAAAATGGGGAGAAGACTTAAATAGACATTTCTCCAAAGAAGAAATACAGATGGCCAATACGCACATGAAAACATGCTCAGCATTGCTAATTATTAAAGAATTGCAAATCAAAACTGCAATGAAGTACCACTTTACACTGGTCAGAATGGCCATCATTAAAAAGTCTACAGGTAACAAATTCTGAAGAGGTTGTGGAGAAAATGGAACCCTCCTACACTGTTGGTGGGAATGTAAATTGATTCAGCCACTATGGAGAACAGTATGGGGAGGTTCCTCAGAAAACTAAAAATCGAATTACCATATGATCCTGCAACCCCACTCCTGGGCATATATCCAGACAAAACTATAATTCAAAAAGATACATGCAGGGGGAGGGATAAATTGGGAGATTGGGATTGACATATACACACTACTATATATAAAATAGACAACTAATAAGGACCTCCTGGGAACAGGGGACTCTACTCAATACTCTGTAATGACCTATATGGGAAAAGAATGTAAAAAAAAAAAGATGTATGTATATGTGTAACTGATTCACTTTGCTGTACAGCAGAAACTAACACAACATTGTAAATCAACTATACTCCAATAAAAATTAAAAGAAAAAAGATACATGCACCCTTGTGTTCATAGCAGCACTGTTCACAATGGGTAAGACATGGCAGCAACCTAAATGTCCATCAGCAGATGAATGGATAAAAATATGTGGCATATATACATATATATATATATGTATGTATGTATGTATGTATGGAATGGAATTCTACTCAGTCATAAAAAAGAATGGAATAATGCCATTTGCAGCAACATGGATGCAACTAGAGATTATCATACTAAGTGAAGTAAGTCAGAAAGAGAAAGATAAATACCATATGGTATCATTTATATGTGGAATCTAAAATGTAACACAAATGAACCTATCTATGAAACAGAAACAGACTCACAGACATAGAGAACAGACTTGTGGTTGCCAAAGGGGAGGGGGTTGCAGGAGGGATGGAGTTAGGAGGTTGGGGTTAGCAGATGTAAGCCGCTGTATATAGAGTAGATACATAACAAGGTCCTACTGTATAGCACAGGGAACTGTATTCAATATCCTATGATAGGGACTTCCCTGGTGGCACAGTGGTTAAGAATCCACCTGCCAATGCAGGGGACACGGGTTCGAGCCCTGGTCCGGGAAGATCCCACATGCCACGGAGCAACTAAGCCCGTGCACCACAACTACTAAGCCTGTGCTCTAGAGCCTGAGAGCCACAACTACTGAAGCCCGCGCGCCTAGACAAAGAGTAGCCCCACTTGCCGCCACTACAGAAAGCCTGCGCACAGCAAGGAAGACCCAACGCAGCCAAATAAATAAATAAAATTAATTAATTTTTTAAAAATCCTATGATAAACCATAATGGAAAAAATGTTAAAAAAAGAATATATATGTATAACTGAATCACTTTGCTGTACAACAGGAATGAACACAACATTGTAAATCAACCATACTTCACTAAAAAGTAAATCACATTTGTTAACATAGGAACGTCCTTAAGTACTTTGAAGTGGTCAAGCTCATGGTGGTAGATACCAGTTTTCCCTTGAAAACTTGAGTTTTATTGTTGGCAGAAATCCTGTCAGCTCTTTAACTTGAAGGGACAGATTTACTTCATCCATCTTTGAGCAAATGTCTGCTAAATCTCAAGTCTGAATAATTTGTCATTAGTCATTTTTTCACATAAAAACGCTGTTCCATGAAAAATCTAGTTGACACAATTTAATCACCTAAGGCTTTTCCGTGAGACAACCCTTGTACTTCAGTGTGCAGCAGAAGTGCTTTGGGCACACTTCATTTCGCCACCCAGACTCTTGAAAAGATGTGTACCTGAGGATTAGGATTCAGTAAACTTTTTACTGCTTGATCAAGGACATGCTTAAGTGAAACTGGCCTTGTTTTCCTGTGAGCATGTGGCTGTGAAGAGTATTACGACTACTAGTATTATTTGGCACCACTGCTGTGATTTGTGCTAAGGCATCAGCAATTTTACCCACCAGTGTAAATGTCAGTACAGCAAAAGAGGCAAATAATAATGTCCTAGTACTGTTATGAAAGTAGTTTTTATCTTCCAGACCCCTGAAAGGGGCTGGAAGGACTGCCCCCAGGGATCCACAAACCACACATTGAGAACCACTGAGACTGCTTAGGTTGGCTTCTGGCTCTGCCACTTAGAGGCTAGGTGACCTTGGATAAGTTACTTCATTCACCTTTCTGTGTTTCACTTTCCTTCTCTGTAACATGGGGATAATCATAATTACTTAATAGTGTTATTGCAAAAATTAACTAAGTGAATATATGTAAAATTCTTGCAACACTGCCTGTTACATAGTAAGTACTCAAGAAATGTTAGCTGTTGACTACCATCAACTCTGCTTGGGTGCTTTTACTACAGTTGTGTCCACTAAGAGAAAAGGAAATTTAACTGCTTCCCTCGTCTTGCTCATCCTATAAAGTCAAACAGGTCATAGTTGCTGGGGTATCATGCGTTTTTTGTTCTTAGGTCAAGTTCAGGAGGAACGTGGCAAAAAATTTAAATTATCATTACCTTGTGTGCAGCAGGAGCTAAACTCACATATGCCTTAACATACCCAGAGCACATTTGTTTTATGTGGTAGACACTGATTCTAACCACATTGATACATGAAATGTATTTGTGTTTATGTTTAATATTCAGGAAAGATTCAGAATATGAGCTATTCCTGTTGAGTCAGTGGATGCCAGCATCAGCTACTTGTATATAATGTATTCTGTCAGAACCAGATCTCCCCATAAGTGTTGGATTCTTAATTTATTTGATTAATGTAGGTTAATCATTATTTTGCTCTTACTTGAAAGAAACAAGGACCCTGGGAATTAGAAATCTCTAGTTCCTAATAGCCTTTGTACTTTTACATCTAGATTGTTGGAAAATGATAAAACAGTATATCTTTTCCTTACAGGATTTTGGGAGTGCTAGCAAATCTGGAACATCAAACAAGAAACCTGGTATGTATAATAATGAAGCTGAAAAACTACTAAAGTGTTTAGTAGTCTTGAATTCAGTTTCTTATTTTTCTTCTTTTCAGAGATTGCTCAAGTAACTTCAGCATATGTGGCTTCTGGTTCTGAACAGCTTAGCCTTGCACCAGGACAGTTAATATTAATTCTAAAGAAAAATACAAGTGGCTGGTGGCAAGGGGAGTTACAGGTAATAACCTTTAAATAACGTTTATTAATTTTATTATAAAAGTAATGCATGCTCATTAGAAAAATAAGGTTAATAAAAATTTTAGATCACCTATAATCATACCACTTGGAGGTAGTCATTATTACCATTTTAGTATCTTACGTTTCTCTCTTTTGCCTGTTTATTTTTAGCACAGTTGATGTTACAAGTAACAATATGAAGGGTAATTTCCCTAAAGACATAATTGTTTTCCAATAATAGCTGTTTTAATAAACCACAGGACACCTTCTTAAAGGAAAGCTTAACATCATCTTTGCCTGGGATAACCCCAGGCTTGCGGCATAACTTCCAGACTGAGCGCTAAGAAAATACTATTCACTGGACAGTCCCCCCCACCCCCACAGTCTTACGTTTTTGAAACAGCAGTGCAAGGAAAGGAGCTGCAGGAGTGAATGAGCCTGGTTTTTTCATAAAATGTTAACAGAGATAGTAATTGCATGTTTTGATACAGAAAGAGGAGTTCTTTTCTCACTCCTAAAATTTCCTTACTAGTTAAAACTAAAAAGCATTTTAGGATTAAAAGGTGATGACAGGTGTAAGAGCTGGATTTTTACGTGAAATTGATACATGATTGTAATATGGAGGATTAATTTAGCGTCATTCTTGCAAATCAAGGTCTTACAGTTTCTAAAGAAAAGTGGAGGTTGAAAATTCAGTATCTTCTTGACTAACCCCCTGAAATTTCACCTTCTGATTTGCTTTGAAGATTGACCCAACTAAGTGGGAGATGTGGCTTTCCACAAATTTTGTTCATGATCTCCTGATTAATTATTAGCAAAGCCCCAAGAGGTATTTACTGTGAGCTATGTCATTAAGTGTTGACTTGAACTTACTAGGAGAACATTAGAAAGGTTTTTTTAGTTTATAAATATTATTTGTGTGAAATATGCAGAGAAATTTGAGCCTGAAAGATCTCCAAATAGACTTCTACAAATAGTGTTGAGATGCATATTGAGTCTTCCAGCTGCTTAATACTGACGTGGAAGGCCAGTGCAGAATTCAGGTGTTCACAAGACACCCTCACTTCTAACATCAGTCATAAGTTTGGAGGTCCCCAAGACCACTCCCGAGTTCAGTAATTCTCCATAAGGGCTCACAGAAGGCTATTATACTCATGGTTATGGATTATTACAGCAAAAGGATTTAGATTAAAATCAGCCAAGGGAAGAGATGTATGGGGCAGAGTTCAGGCGGATTCCAAACACAGAGCTTGCAGTTGTCCTCTGCCCATGGAGTCGTGGACATCATTAAATCCTCCTGGCAACAATAGCCATGGAGTATTGCCAAGCAAAGCAGCTCACTTGAGCCTTGGTTTCCAGAGTGTTTACTGGGGCTCCATCACGTAGACACAGTTGACTGCCCACATGACTGAACTCAGTCCCCAGTCCCTCCAGAGGTTGAGTTCATACTATGACCCGGAGGGCCCACCATAAATCACATGGTTAGGCTATCTGGCTTGGCTAAGGCCCCCACGTAAAGTGAGACACTCTTAACAGTCAAGACCTTCCAGAGGTTTAGAGATTACCTCATTACCTTCCAGGAGCCAAAGGCAAAGACCAGACCTCTCTTTGGGCAAGTTTAAATTCTTTACTACACAGCCAGGGTTTTTCTTATTTTTAGTTTATGTCTCAATAATTGTCTTTAGTCTCATCTTTTATATTCTTTTTGCTAATTTTATAGGCCAGAGGAAAAAAGCGACAGAAGGGATGGTTCCCTGCCAGCCATGTTAAACTTTTGGGTCCAAGCAGTGAAAGAACTACACCTGCCTTTCATCCTGGTATGGAAATGGGTTTACTTTTATTTCATCTTAGAGAAGTTTTGTTACAACTTAGCACTTCTTAGATTAGCTGATTCTTTGAAAAATATTTTAAAATTTGTTCTTTCCTTACCTCTGCCTAAAAGTAATATTGCAATGAGAACTTCCTTTCTAAAAAGTTCTGTGTAGAAACAGCCAGCTGTTCGGTGATACTTGAACTACCTCACTCATTGACATATTTTAATTGCTATACCATCATACTTTAAAGCAAACCAGCTGCTTGGATTTCTAACTGCATTTGGGAAATTCTTGTTTTTGTAAAACAGGGAATGGGGGAAGGAGGGTGGGAGAAAACAGCTAAAGGGAAATTTTAGCTGAATTTTAACATATGATCCTTGTAGGAATAATTATTTTGTTTAATTTGTTACTTCGTTGTTCTTTTTCTGGTAGTGTGTCAGGTGATCGCCATGTATGACTATATAGCAAATAATGAGGATGAGCTAAATTTCTCCAAGGGGCAACTTATTAATGTTTTGAACAAAGATGATCCTGACTGGTGGCAAGGAGAAATCAATGGGGTGACTGGTCTCTTTCCTTCAAATTATGTTAAGATGACAACAGATACGGATCCAAGTCAGCAGTGTGAGTAATATCAAATTATTTACTTCTTAACTAGTGCATAAGCTTTAATGTGCAACATGGCATTCATTACTGCTCTGAATCAGATCTTAAACTTAGCACTCTTAGCAAATGTTATATTAACGTTTAAAGTAAGAAAATATAACAGGAAACTTTCACAAGTTAAGAAGTTATACTGCTTTTTTTCAAATACTTTCTTCCTAGCTTCAGACCCTACTATTAGATTTTATCTGAAAAAAGTTCTAATTCCCTCATGGGTTCTTTGGTATGATAACAGTCTATACTGCAACTTCCCTTTACACCAGCCTTTTTCAGCTTAACAAAGAGTAGCTGGCAATTACCCTATTCACCTATTCAAAATGACCCTTTTAGTGTACAGGTGCTATTAATTTTGCAACCTTCTCATTTATTTCCCACCTTTTTACATATCATCCAGCTTAGAAAATTTAAAAGAAAATTATAAAATTTATTTTATAAATAAAGTGCTTGCAAAACTCATTAGGTGATTTTTTTAGGTAGATAACTCATACTGCAAGAGATATATGAATTAAGATCTATTTCACTACTTTTACAGCAAGCGTCCAGATCCCAATGTATGAGATTCGGTATTACATAAAATTATCTCTTGGTAGTTACCTAGCCCTTCTTATATTTGAGAATAAACATAGCATTAATAATTAGAGAATAAACAGTACTTGGAAATATTTTTTACTTTTATAAAATAGATGTCACTTTTCCCCACCCTTTTGATTTTTTTGTCTTCTTAAATAAAATATATCATGATTTATATTTTTATCATTCTTGTGAAATTATCTAAAAGCTTTAGCCTTTCGTTTTAACTTAGCTTCTAAGAACATGTAAATGGTAAAAAGCTGAGATGTGTTTATGATTCAGCACAAGTATTGTGAATTTACTTTGTACTATATCTATAATTTTAAAATATTAGTGCATTATTTTCGCTTCAGAGCTTATAAGATCGTTCTGATTTTGGGAGAAGACTTTTCTTTAGATAAAGCAACTGAATTTCCCAATTTGGAGGTGGAGTCCAGTTTTTTATGGTTTGAATATTCCTAAAAGTATCTCAGGGTTTCAGGAGAGGTAGTAAAGAAAATTATAACAACTTGGATTACCTAAATGAATGACCATTTTTAAACTCTGCTGATGGTTTGGCAGTTTTCAGTGCTTGCCAGTTTATCTGATTAATTAGAAATACCTGAGGTGTCTTTCCTGGACCTGAGAGAGGAAGGTACTTTTCAAACCTACTGGGTCTGGAAGATCTTGGACTAAGTGATCCCTGGAGGCATTCTGGTTTGTCAGTACATTTGGCTTTTATAGTGTCTACAATGTAAAGTGATAGTTTTCCAAAGGTTTTGTTGTTGTTTATCTTGTTTTTCAGTGGCGGAACTTTTTTCCAATTAAGTCGTATATAATAAGGAATACAAAGAACAGATAGAAGCTGTTCTAAAGGAAGAACAGCCAGGAGTGTATGAGTCAGTGAAAACTGGTTAAGTTTTAGACTATCATTTGTGTTTCTGTAGCCCTTATAAATTATCACTTGCATTTGATTATGTAGTTAGGATATTTTCTAAAGGTTGAGAATTTTAATAGTTCAAATTTGTTGATGTTGCGTGTAATCGGTAGAATTTTTTCTCACCCACTTGATTTGCTTTATGTTCATTTTATTCCTCATTTTTCTTTTTATAGGACCCAATGTTGTCTTCCAGTGTGAAAGCACCCCAGAGACCCACTATCCAAGTTTGACTCTAGCGTGGAGGCAGGGCAGGCAGCCCTGATCAAATATCTCCTACACAATTCGTTAACTTCGTTCGAATGTTAGAGCCACTTGTGATTATTTCTTCGTGTTTCTAATTTACAGTTAAAATTTACTTGTAACAAGTTAAAGGATAGTGGGTCTTTGTGTGGCTTTCCCTGCTGTTCACTCTGGCATCCTTGAGCATTTTTCTTCTTTTTTAATTTGGTAATTGTAGGTCATTAGCATGCATGTTGAGTTTGCCCTTACATGGTGGGAGTTCAAACACACAAAGACCCACTATTTGCACAGACTTTTCTCGCTGGTTTGGAATGGGCTGCCATGCTTTTCTAATGTTATTGCAACATGTATATTCATTACAGAATTCAGAATTGCTTATGTTTTGCTATTATATTTGATCTAATCTTAATCACAGTGAGCTCTTAATTGGTTCAGTATGTGATTTGTCCCTTAATGTGCACTGTTTATTACTTTCTAATATGCCACTATGAGTACCAATATTTAAATTTGTTTAAAGGCCAAGAAGTGGAAATATCCTTTTCTCTATTTTCTGTGTATTTTGGGGTGGGAGCAATAACACTTTGAGGGAGCTTTTATTATCTCACAGAAGAGGAAAGTGGCCTGCCCCAGCCATATGTGCAGAGCAGGGTATGTTTTATCTGTTCCGGCTGCCCAAGAATGAGTCCTGTGCATGGGAGTTCCCTTGGGATCTCTGTGGTCTGGGCTCATGAAGAAGCTTCATGTGCTGCAGCGGTCAGTTGTTACTTCTTTACTAATGAGCTAAAAATGGATTATTTTTGAGGAATGAAAGGCTCCCTTCGTTGACCATGAGATATGAAACCTTCCCTTCCTTAGAGCATTTATATCTGTACATTTTGAAGTCAGAATTCATGTTATCTATTTTAATTAGGTGACTGCTTGTCCCAGGTCACAAAGGGACACTGGTTGACACTCTTCTTAATGTATTTAGTAAAGAACATAAGGAATCCTTGAAGAATTTAAATGCCCATGAAGCAGGCAGACAGTCTCTGTCCAGTTGAGAATGAATTCAGTGAAGGAAACGTGTGAGAGCTGGCATTCCTCTATGTCCATGAAGCTGCTTTGTGGCTAGAGGGTTGATTTTACCATTCAGAATTCTCTGGCTACTATCTATTATTCAACCACATTGGCTACTTTGGCATAGGATTTTACTTCTTTTCCTTGAATGGAAAACTTTTAAAGATAATAAACATTATTATAAACTAATAAACGTGAGAGTACTTAGCTGAAACAAAAGGGAGTTTTAGTGGACAGTATTAAACTATATTTGAAAATCAATGAGAAGTTTATGCAATTTAAAATGTTTACAAACTGCAGTGCAATCTACTGTTTATGAATGTCCAAGTATTATCAGGAAAAGTGTACATACAATCACAGAGTCTTATTTCCTCACACAGTTCTTTAAGAAGAGTGAAATATGTTTTTATATATCTGAGTTTTAAGTTAGAGGCATATCTTGTGCAATATTTGTGTAAATGAGCCTATTCATTATAAATGAATGATTTTAGTCATACATTGCCTAAATCATAACTTCGCAACACTTGAGAAAGAATCAACAGTTTAGTTAGAACGTCACAAGGTTCAAATGTCTGTGTTCCAAAATACTTCACATCATTGGGATGTATGGTGATATGTGTGTGTGCTCCCTGAGGCAGGGATTTCTAGCTATTAGACCACCTCAACTTTTAGCATTTGGCATCATCATGATACTTTGTTTTTTTGGTTTTTTTTGCGGTACGCGGGCCTCTCACTGTTGTGGCCTCTCCCGTTGAGGAGCACAGGCTCCGGACGCGCAGGCTCAGCAGCCATGGCTCACAGGCCCAGCCGCCCCGCGGCATGTGGGATCTTCCCGGACCAGGGCACGAACCCGTGTCCCCTGAATCGGCAGGCAGACTCTCAACCACTGCGCCACCAGGGAAGCCCTACCATGATACTTTTATAAAACATGACATATAGGAAAGCAATAATACCATTTTACAGGTGGCATAACAGATTTGCCTGCAGTCACTGAAGGGTAGAGTGTAAAGACTGAGTCCTTGTGAATTCAACTGATCTTCTAAATTGTACAGTTTACTTGGTCTTGCCTTTTATTTTCTGAACTTTTTGCTTTTGCAACCGTTATTTGGGTTCAAATTAAGGGCAGTTACTTTAAATCCATTTTAAACCCTGAGGTTAGAAATTAGACCACTTAATTAGTCACATGATTTGGTGTAACATTTTCTCCTTATAATTTTGAATTTGGGTTTATTTAATACACTGATAAATTATTTCAAAAGTATTTTTGTAGCTCAAATTGCTTCACTTTTACACTGATAAATATAGTTTATTAAGAATGACATTCAGTAGAGCTTAGTGTCTGTAAATCAGTTTGCAAGTAATATATTCATCAGGTACCTATGGACTAAATCACATAATGGCATATTTAAGCTAAGTGTCTGGGAAATAAATTTACTGTATTTACAAAAATACCCCTCTTTGTTTAGGTATTTTGTCATATATTTGAGAAGAAACTAAAAGTAAAGGAAATGGTATGACATATAATAATAACTTGTCCTTAAAAGAGCATGCAGTCCTTTGCAATACCTCGTATTCAGCCACGTATTTGTTCTCATTCAGTATAAGAGGCAGCTTTCCATTTACTTAGAAAGCAACATAGAAAGCAACATTGGAAGGAGTTTATCAGGAACATAAAATTTTAGAATGAACAAATCTGAACCCTGTAGGAGGTAAAGAATGAAAATTTATTTAAAAATTGCAATATGTGCTGATCATTTTTAAGGTATATGATTAAACCTGATAGGTTTTTCAGCAATGAAAAAATCAGTTCTAAGACCAAAGCTGATTTTTTTAGAACACTTGAAAATCTAAATCCACCCTACCTGTTGTATAGTTTCCTCTAAAACTTTATCCTAAGGAATCATTTAAAAATAATACAACTATTAAAACAATGTAACTGCTATTTTAGTGTTTTAAAATATAATATGAATACTGATAGTTTAAAATAAAGGAACTGGGGGGAGGAAAAGTAGAGAAAGAAATGCCAATTTCAGTCCAAAGCTTTATTTGCCAAATTTTCTTAGGATGAATTTTACCAGGTTATAAATTCTTGTAAATAGAATCTATAATGGAAATACTGAGAGACTTTTGCGTGAAGTGGCATTATTGGATGCTGCTGTGATGCTACTGTAATGTAATAAATTATTAAATTGTTGCAAAGTGCTGTTTTTTTGCCTTAAATTTTTATTTTGTGCGTCTTGAAAATTATAGTATTAAAGGTCTTGAGATTTGTGCAAATGCTGGAAACGCTTGGCATGAGGTCATCCGTTTTTATTTTTACAAAATTGTAATATAACTATGCAAGTGTGTTTATTAAAAAGACACAAACTACATTACTTGTATTGTGTATTTCTTTTGAAGCATCCTTTAAAACTAATTGTTTATATATAGTCCTGGTTGAATTTCTTTGGAATGTCTCTTTTTCCGTAACATAGTCTCTGGGTCCAGACCAGCAAATTGTTTTATAGTAGGGGGACAAAAGAAAATTTTAAGTGGTAAAGATTGAGATAGTTTGATCCAAGATAAGCATATGTATCTCAAAAGCAAAAGAAATTTTGATTTGAAAGTAAAAGAAAATATAATCTAGGATAGTAATAGACTACTATGTTATTTATAATTTTTATTCTGACTTTTTCTCCAAAAAGATTGGAAGGAATTTACAATACTCACTGCAAACGTAGACTAAGATATTTATACTACAAAGTAAGAGTCTGTATGCAGTGAAAGAAACTGAAGTGGTTGCTTGGGGGGTACCAGAGTTAAGCAGAGTTTTACAGTTAAATAATCATGTTGGTGGTTTCACCTTGAGTGAAAAAAAACATGGATCAAAATCCAACCCATCCATCAATGTCTGACATCAACAGTCTCTTTCCAAAATCTTTCCTCATCTCTGGAAAGTCATTCAACTAACATATGTTGAGTATTTGCATAAGCAAATGCAGAGTACTAGGTGCTGAGAATATGAAAATGAGTGCCAGGTGGTCCTGGCCTCAGGTAGTGCCTAACTCTGTGAGGGAATCAGGCACGTACGCAGATAAGTATAAAACAGCCTGCTGAGCACACTGATAGATATTACTGGGCACCAAGAGAGTACAGAGGAGGAATACCTAACTCAACCGTAGATTGGTGAATTAGAGAGGACTTCCTGGAGGAGGCAAATGCCAGAGTCATAAGATAAGTAGGAGTAAGCCAGGTTGGAGGGTGGGATGGTGGGGAGTGTGATGGAGACAAGCAGCAGCCAGGCGGAGGAGGAGAGGTGCGTTTATAAGAAGTTCATTATTGCTGGAGTGGAAGTGGAAAGCCAGCGACACTGAATGCTGACGCTTGAGAGCAGACGGAGGGCTAAACCAGAGATTCCTAGCTTGGCTGCTCATTGGAATCACCTGGGGACCTTTAACAAGCTATTGATGCCTGAGTCCCGATTTAAATGGCCTGTGGTGGGGCCTGGGTGTGGGGAGTTTTAAGAACTCCTCAGGTGATTCTGATATGAAGCCAAGGTGGAGAAAAAGTCATGAAACTGAGTTAAGGCTTGTTTCTGAGGGAACCTTGGCAGGAGTTGGGGGTTGATGGGATGCGTGGTCAGGTGGAAGGTCAGTTTGACTTCCAAGTTTGTATCTTGGTGACAGGGCGGAATCATGGTGCCACCAGCTACAGTAAAGAATCGGAGTTGGGGGAAGATGAGTTTAGTTTTGACTGCACAGTACCTGTGGGACATCCAGATAGAATTGTCCAGCTGGTAGTGAGATATAATTAAGATATACAGCATCGGATATACATCAGCTGGTGGCATGAATGCCTATGGATAGTTTTTGAGCCACTGAAAGTAAATGAGATGATTCAGGGAGAAAATAAGACCTTTGAGGGTATCAGCAGTTCAGGGTTGGGTAGTGAAAGGAACCCATGAAGACAAAACAAAGGTTCTGGGAAAATAAAGAGATTGTTGTGCTAATATTGCTACCATTTTTATAAAATAATGAAGTTCTAGCTATATAACCATTGCCCATACCAGTAAAAAGAAAAGAGGAAAAGTGCTCTTTATTTTTTTTAAGATTTATTTTTTGTTTATTTATTTAATTTATTTTTGGCTGTGTCAGGCCTTAGCTGCGGCATGCAGAATATTCGTTGAGGCATGCGGGACCTTTCGTTGTGGCGTGCAGGCTTCTCTCTAGTTGTGGGGTGCAGGTTTTTTTTCTCTCTAGTTGTGGTGTGCAGGCTCCAGGACGCGTGGGCTCCAGAGCACAATGGCTCTGTAGTTTGCGGTACACAGGCTCTCTAGTTGAGGTGCGTGAGCTCAGTAGTTGCGGCGCGTGGGCTTAGGTGCCCCGTGGCATGTGAGATCTTAGTTCCCTGATCAGGGGCTGAACCCTCATCCCCTGCATTGTAAGGCGGATTCTTTACCACTGGACCACCAGGGAAGTCCCAGTGCTCTTTATTGAGTACTTATTAGTCTAGGCACCTTTCTAAGGCCTCAAATGTATTACCTCATTACTATTTTCTTTTTACAGGCATGGAAATGAAAACACAGAGAAGTTAAGTAACTTGTTCAAGGTTACACAGATTGTCAGTGGTAGAGCTGGGTTCAAACCCAAGTGGTCCGACTCCAGAGTCCTTGCTCTTAACCTCTACACTAGGTGCTAATATTGCCACCATTTTCATAATCAGGAAGTTCCTGCAGTACAGCCACCACTTGAGCCAATGAAAAGGCAAGAAGAAAAATCAGAAGGGATGAGGAGGCAGGGACTGAAATTAACAAACAAGGATAAGACTCTCTAAGAATAACATCTAGAAGGATAAAGCTGAACATAATCACTTTTTTGGTAACAGCTCTATTGAGATATAATTTACATTCCATACAGTTCCCCCAACTATACCAATTCAGTGGTATATTCACAGAGTTATGCAACCATTACCACAGTCAATTATAGGACATTTTCATCACCTCAAAAGGAAACCCGGAACCCATTAGTTATCACCCTCGCATCTTCCTGTGTACCCTGCCTGCCCTGCAGCCACAGCTAATCTGTGTTCTGGCTCCATATATTTGCCTACTCTGGACACATATAAATGGAACCATAAAGTGTGTGGGGTTTTTGTGATTGGCTTATTTCACTTAGCATAATCTTTTCAAGGTACATAATGCTGTAGCACATAGCGGTACTGCATTGCTTTTTGTGGCCAAATAATATTCCATTGTTTAGATATACCACATTTTATTTATCCATGTTAATTGATGGGCATTTGGGTTTTTACTTTTTGGCTATTATGAATAGTGCTGCTGTGTACATTTGCGTACAAGTTTTTGCATGGACATACATCATCATCTTTCTTGGGTATATACCTAGGAGTGAAATTGCTGGGTCAAATGGTTTGACTTTTGGGGGAACTGCCAGACTGTTTTCCAAAGTGGCTGTACCATTTTATATTCCCACCAGCAGTGTACAAGGGTTTCTGTTTCTCCACATTTTCATTGACGCTTGTTATTATTTGGCGTCTTATTAAAGCCTTCCTTGTAGGTATGAAGTGACATCTCATGGTTTTGAATTGCACCTCCTCAATGACTAATGATGTTGAGCATCTTTTCATGTGCTCGTTGGCCATGAGTGTGTCTTCTTTGGAGAAATGTGTGTTCAGATGCTTTGCCCATTATTTATTTATTTATCTATCTATTTATTTATTTTTGGCTGCATTGAGTCTTCGTTGCCGTGCACGGGCTTTCTCTAGTTGCGGCAAGTGGGGGCTACTCGTTGCAGTGTGCAGGCTTCTCATTGTGGTGGCTTCTCTTGTTGCAGAGAATGCGCTCTCGGCGTGCGGGCTTTAGTAGTTGTGGCTCGTGGGCTCTAGAGCGCAGGCTCAGTAGTTGTGGCGCGTGGGCTTAGTTGCTCCACGGCATGTGGGATCTTCCCGGACCAGGGCTCGAGCCCGTGTCCCCTGCATTGGCAGGTGGATTCTTAACCACTGCACCACCAGGGAAGTCCCCTTTGCCCATTTTTAAATTGAGTAAATTATCTTCATAATCGCTTTTAAAACTTTATTTTAAACGAGAACAACAAATTATGAAAGATGTGCTTAAGAGAAATGTCTTAATGCTGTTGTCAAAGGCAGAATCACTTAGAGTGATAAAATCAAAGAGTGATAAAATGAGTGGAATGGGGAGTGTAGTGGGAGGGCTGCTTTGGATCGTGACTCTATGAGCTCACCTCTAGGAGCCTCAGCCTCACCTGTATAATGAGGATAGTAATACCTGTATTACAGATGAGACTTAAGGGATTTATGAAACACCAGTTCAGTGTCTAACACATAGCTACTAGAAATTACAGTTAACATTTACCAAGCATTTGCTGTGTCCTAAGTGATGGACTAAACATTTTGGGTGTATGTCTGGGTTAGTAAGTGATGGAGTTAAAACCTGAGTCAGCATCTGACTCCAAAGCTGGTGCTCTTAGCCACTTCTCACTAACTTGGAGTTGCTGTTACTTCAGATCACAAAGTTAGAACAATCATCATTAAATTCCAAGATATAGGTGAGAAGAGAGTAAAGAGAATTAACTAATTCATTCTTTAAATGAATCCAGGCTGGTCAAGTTACATTTCAAGGTACTGGGAGGACCTGCTACTGGGATCCCTGTGTCCAGTGGTCATCTGTTAACCACCACGAAATCAGAGTCAGGCAGTGCTATAGAATTAGTGTGTCCTAGACTCAGCAGTTTGGGCATAGTATTATGTAGTCATAAACAAGTTGGAAAATATGGGTTGTATAATCATTCCATTGGGTAAAGTAGAGGTGTAGCAGTCTGCTTAGTAATACCAAGAAAAAAACATATGTGCATATGAAACCCTTGTTGCCCCAGGTCAGTACTGTGGTAATGGGCGTACTGATACAGAGCACTGAAGGGTACAGTCTATTTGAAATTAGCTGTTAGATACAAGTTGTTAATTGCATATGCGACCAAGTAGAAGGGTATGTAAAGGGACCAATTATGTTACATAGACACAAAAAAGAGTTAAAGGCGAATAAGGGCCCTGTTGGTTTTCAGTGCTTTGGGCTCTTTGGCATTCCAAGTATTTATACTAGAACTTTTTTTCCTCTAGAATTCAGTTCAACAAGCATAAGACCAGGTTAGGTTTGTACACGCTGTTGTCAGAGTTTCACCTCAAATAGGATTGCAGTGTAAGCGTCATTTAAAGTGGCCTGGCATTTCAAAGTGTGAGACTTGAATCAAGAGACCTAGATTTAGGTATTTAGTAGCTCTGAATTCTACAGTAAGTTACTTAACCACCAAAGCCTCAGATTCTCCATGTATTTATACAGTAGGAGTCAAAGTTATATTTGTTAGAGAATTGATCAGAGGTTGTAAATTGTGACACACATGTTGTTTATTAGTATTGTTAAAACGAAGTTCTGTGCGGGGTAAACATGAAGAAACTACTGTTTCATGACATCTCTTCGTAATATTCTATATTCTGAATAGCACATTAATAGTTGAGTCAGTGAATCAGGGTCAAGTCTGGCAGACTAGAAGGTGATGCAAAAATCAGCTTGAACTAATTGCTTTCTGAGGCCAAAATCTGCACTTTTGTCTTCTGTTGGGGGGGGTCTTTGCTGTCTTTAGGCTTATAACATTTTACCGTAGATTCAAAAATAAAAATAAAAAATTGTGGTTTTTTTGATAAATGCAAATCCACTTGCATTTATCAACAGAGCTGCTTTTGTAAGTTCTAGAATGTGTCTTTTCTGATAGTCAAATATTTTGCTTTCTGATGGTCTGCGGCATTAGAATCACACAAACAGGCCAATTTTATAACACAAATAGCCCTTTTTGTTCTTAAACAAGCAACCTAACACCTGATGACATAGAACTTAACAGGCATCAAAAAAGACACAAAAACTTGTTCAAGAATTATTTAAATTTCCAAAAACGAAACCACAAATATGTATGGCTTCATGGTGCCACCTGGTACACAGTTTGCACTCAGTAAATATTTGCCAAGCGGATAAAAGGCTATTCTCTTACGAAACAAGATACCCAGTAATTGCCAGCGCCCTGATAAGACTTGAGTATTAAAGGCAGCCTTCAGAAAATGCATGCAGTTGAGTTGTCTGGATTTACTGTTAAAATCTCATCTTTTCACTGAGCTTAAACACAGTGAGACTGAAAACCATTATGTGATACTCTGGCTCTTAATTTTGGGCACACAGAGAATAGCATTGTTCAGAGGCGTTGGTCTCCTCAGAATGGGCAAGGACTATTCTGGGACTTTATGACATAATCTGAACAAGCCCTCTTTGTAGCAGTCATCACAAATTGCCTTTTGTCCTTCACTTTTTGGAATCTTCGCAGATCTTTCTCCTCCTTTCTAAGCTCTCTTGTTTGCTTGCTTGCACTGTAATTTAGAACGGTGGTTCCCAGCTGTAGTGGGACACAGTTTTCATAACCATTATTCATTATGTATGTTTTGTCTCTCAGTCTCCACATCCTAAACACAAATGTCGGGGGTCTTGTGGCCCAGCCTACTGCTAATTATTCCTCTGGGAACTTTGACCTGGTAGTAGCCATGATCTCTCATTTTTCCTACTTTCCCATTCTTCCTGTCTGCCAGAAAGAACTTCCCAGGAAGTTTTCATCATTCTCTCTGACTGCTTATAGTTAATATCAATGTACTATCTCAGAGTGTATCTTCATATCACATTCGGTAAATACTTGTTGAAAACCTATTATGTGTCAGGCACAGGGGACATAAAAGATTATAAAATGGACAAAAATTCCTGCCCTCTTGGAGCTGACATTTGAGTAGGGTAAGACAGAAAACAAACAAAACAAATAAGTGTGTAGTATCTTAGAAAAATAAAGCAGGTTAGGGAAAGGGAGTACTGGGTGGGGAGAGGTGGATCCAGAGGGATTTCAATTTTAAACAGGTTACTCAGATAAAGGTTCTCTGAAATGGTGACATGTGAGCCAAGACTTGAAAGATGTGATGACTATCTGGAGGAAGCCATGTGGTTACCTGGAAGATCATTCTAGGCAGAGGGAACAGCACATGCAAAGAGCATGCCCGTAATGCTTGAGGAACAGCACAGAGGCCGGTGTGGCTGGAACGAGGGAGGAGCAAGAGGACGAGGAAATGAGGACAGAGAGGTATCTGTGGAGATGGGGGAGGACGTTTAGGTTCTTGTGGGCTGATTGTAAGAAATTTGGCTTTTGCTCAGAGTGAGAAGGACCCATTGAAGGGTTTTGATCAAAGGAGTGACATGATCTGCTGTGTTTTAATAGGATAGCTCTGGCTTGCTAGATTAATCTGGAGGTTGGGGGGCAGGGGTCAGAGCAAAGAGACCTGTTAGGAGGTTCGTTCAGCAATCCAGGCAAAAGATGGCAGTGGCTTGGATCAGAATGACAGTGGTGGGTGAGGTAAGAAGTGGTCAGATTATGGACCACTATTATCTATTTTGAAGATAGAGCCACAGGTGGTTGAATGTGAGGTGTAAGAAGAAGGAAAGTATCAATCCACCTGTTGTGTTAGCTTCAGGTGTACAGTAAAGTGAATCAGTTATACATATACATATATCCACTTTTTCTTAAAATTCTTTTCTCATATAGGCCATTACAGAGTATTGAGTAGAGTTCCCTGTGCTATACAGCAGGTTCTTATTGTTATCTATTTTATATATAGTAGCGTGTGTATGTCAATCCCAATCTCTCAATTTATCAGGGAGGTAATTCTATCAGTTTTTCATTTCACACTTTGAGGCTCTCCCATTAGTTGCAAATAAGAGTTATTATATTTCCATGAGGTTTTGTGATGTCATCTTATACAGATCCTTGGAAGCCTAGTTTGTCTGTTGCTAATGAATCCTCCCCCACTGCTCTTTTATATTTTGCAGTCGTATAGTTTTTTGCAGCCCTTTACTTTTTTTCTTTTAGGTCTTTATTTATTTATTTATTTGGCTGCGTTGGGTCTTAGTTGAGGCACATGGGATCTTTGTTGCAGCACGCGGGATCTTTTTTTTTTGTTGCAGCATGTGGGCTCTTCACTGCGGTGCATGGGCTTCTTCCTAGTCGTGGTGTGGGGGCCCCAGAGCACGCGGGCTCAGTACTTGCGCTTCACGGGCTTTCTAGTTGTGGAATGCAGGCTCCAGAGTGCACAGGCTCAGGAGTTGCAGCACGTGGGCTCTCTAGTTGTGGCACTCAGGCTCTAGAGCGCACAGGCTTAGTTCCCCTATGACATGTGGGATCTCAGTTCCCTGACCAGGGATTGAACCCACATCCCCTGCATTGGAAGATGGACTCTTAAGCACTGAATCACCAGGGAAGTCCGCAGCCCTTTACTTCTAACATTTCTGTAACTTTACGTTTCTGGTGTCTTGTAAATAGCATCTAGCTGAATTCTTTTGTCCAATCTAGAGTCTCTCTTTTAACTGACAGATTTAGCCACTTATATTTATTAGAACTATTTTATACTTTTATTTATATCTATCTTATTTGACATTTTATATTTAACCATGCATTTTCTTTGCTTCTTTTTAAAAAATTAACATTGAATTTATCCCACCAACTTATTTATTATTATTATTGTTATTTTTACTGTCAGTAATTTTTTTTCACATAATTACTGGTATTTTTGCTCACCATTCCTTTTTCTTACATTTTTCTACCACTCCTTACATCTCTGTTTTTCCTTTTCAAAGTACATTTTTTTTTAATGGTTCCTTTAGTCAAATCTGCTAGTGGTAAATGCTGTCAAACTTTGCCTGAAAATGCCTTTATTTCTCCCTCTTCCATGAACAATAGTGTAATTAGAATTCTAGTTTGACAGTTATTTTTTCTCAACACTCCCTATTGTTGGGTTGAGTTGTGTGCAGCCAGTCTGGATTGCTGTTCCTGTATAGTTATTCTGCTCTTTCTTTCTTACTATTTCAACAAATTTTTTCTTCCTTGGTGTTTTACAGTCTAGGTATGGGTTTATTTTTATTTTTTTCCCTAATCAGGAATCATTTTTCCTCCTGAATCTGTGGAGTTATAACTTTCATCAACTCTAGAAAATTCTCAGCCATTATAATCTCAGTTATTACCCCTTCCCTTTCTTTCTGTTCTCCCCTCCTAGACTCCCATTAGATGTATGTTGGGCCTTGTCATTCCATCCTCTGTATCTTTTAGCTTTCATTTTATGTTTTCCATCTTTTTGTCTTTCTGAGCTGCATTCTAAGTAATTTCTTCAGCTCTGTTTTCAGATTTACTAATTGTTTCCTCCAGTGTGTTTGATCTGCTGCCTCATCTATTAATTTATTATTTCCTTGATAATATTTACCTTTTTATTTGTTTCTGTTTCAAATCTTCCTGTTGGGTTTTTTAGACTCTATTTAGGGTTTCAAATCCTTCATATATGTCTCAAGCTATTTTAAACATATATATTTTACATCTCCTTTTGCTCTAATCCTCAGTTTTTTATGAATGGTGGATTGTTCCTTGTTTTTTGTAATTTTTACTTTGAACTCATCTTTAGCGAGACTTAGTTTTTGTCTGTAAATCCTGTGGAACCAAGGTTGTGAGAGTGACCCTCCAGACCAGTTGTACATTTTCTTTGGCCAAGCACCCTGAAGTTATCACCAGCCAGGGACCAATTTTTGTGTTAATTCATCAGTTGCGGAATTCTTGAACTCCAAATTTATGTGAGATGCAGCCCCAGCATTTCTGTTCTTTACCCAGCAGGGACTAAATGCTTTCTTGGCATCTCACCATTCTGGCAGGAGGACTCTTTCCCTAGTCCACCCTGTAGTCTTCAGTCTCCTCTCATTAGCCAAGCCCAGGCAGAAGTCAACTAAGAAAAGAGCTTACAAAAGTAGCCTTAGAGGTTGGCCTCCTTGCAGTATGGAGCAGAGCAGGGGAAAGGTGAGAAATGGGTCTGGGGACAACACAATAGTCTACTCAACAAATATTTCCTGACCTCGGTGGTCAAAACATTGCCAAGTGTGATATTATGGACTGTGTTAGACACAGTCCCTAACCCCCACTGGGAGAGAAGGACATAGTAACTATATACAGAAGAACTACAATACACATTACATTGTGGGAAGTATTTAAAATATAGATGCAAGCCAGTACCATGAAAACACGAAGGAGAGGCAGTCTGGGGACGGGGATGGAAAAGGTTTCCCCAGAGTAGGATCATGTGAGCTGCACCCTGAAGGGGTAGTGAGATGGCTTCTGTGCAGAGAAGGGCCATGGACAGAGGCAACAACAGGAGTGGAAACAGCCAGGCCGTGGACAGTTAGTACAGCACATCATGAGGACCGAGCCCAGGCCAGGGTGGGTAGAAGGTGGACCGCATGGTCAGAGGCAGGCTGCTGCTGCATTACGGAGACTCTGGAGCCCTGTGCTCCCCCCGAGCTAGGACTTCATTCTGCAAAAAACAGAAGTCATTGAATATTCTGTCAGGAAAAGAACATGATAAAAAATGTAGAGGCTGGCTTGAGCTGTTCAATATAAATATAATGTAAGTCACAAATACAAGCCCATATGTAATTTAAAATTTTCCAGCAGCTACATTTTAAAAAGTAAAAAGAAACAGATGGAATTAATTTTAATAATTATTTTTACTTAACCCAGCCTTATCTAAAATATTATCATTTCAAGGTGTAATCGGTATAATAATTTTTGTACTGATGCATTATTTTACATTCTAGGATGTTTCTACTGGGTCTTTGAAATCCGGTGTGTATTTTACACTTGCAGCTCTTCTCTGTTTGGACTGGCCGTGGTTCAGGTGCTCAGTAGTCACATGTCGCTAATGGCTGCTGTATTGGACAGTGCAGGTGTGGAGGATGGCAGAGGGGTGTATTCTATCCACAAACCCTAATTCCTCAGTTCGCAAAAGATTCACTCTCCTCTCAAAACAGAGGGTTCTATGGTCAAATAAGTGTTGGGAACTCTGGGTTCACTCAAATTAAATGTTTCTTTAGAGCAGGGTTGCTCAGAGCATAGTATGCGGATGTGCCTTGTGACCCTGGCAGAGAAATGCAAAGCCAGATTCGTTCGACCTTGCAGGTCAGGAATGCCAGGAACACATTATAGTATTTGCTGGATTGGGGGGACCAGAGGGCCTGGAGGCAGGCAGAGGCAGAAATGCAGAAGGAAACACCAGGAAGAAGAGAGTGACAGAGGCTGAGGGAGAGACTCGAGTGTTGGAAGCAGCAGCTCATCACAGGTGTCAGGGCTCTGGGCAGGTGCAGGAGGACGCCAGCTCCCAAGGGGGTCTCTGCATTTGGCGATGCTCAAGGTCATCATTACCTTCACAAGACCAGTGTCAGTGGAGTGGTGGAAGAGAAACCAGAGTATCTTAAGTTGGAGAAGTGACAGAGAGAGCTGTGGGCGGGGGGGAATGAGTGTCAGACCCCTCTACTGTCAGACATTTGGCAGTGAGACTAGAGACAGGTGTTTGTGGAGGGAGCAGGGTTGCAGGAAGGGTGCTTGTTTGTTTTACATATTGTGGTAGGAGGGACACATAACCATGTTCATGGACTAGAGGGACCAGTGAAGACTGAAGATGGAAGTGTGAAGGGCAGGGAAGTGTCCTGCAGGAGGGGGCGGGTTAGGGATGCTGGCTTTAGAAGAAGTAAGATCCCCTCACCCCCTGACACGGGAAGGAAGTACAGGGATGAGTGAGCAGGAAGATGGGGCTGGAAGTAGAAGGGGCATCATGCCTTTATTTTTTTTCCCCTGATGTCAGAGGTGAGAGCATCTGAAAGTGGGGATAGGGGTCAGGTTGGAAACTTGGAGAATAAAAATTTAAGAACCATTGTAATGAAATGCAGAGGTGTCAGCTAGGGTTGGAGTATAAGGATTGTCCCACATTCATCCTGATGAAGCTAATGTCGTGTACGTCCCAGCCTTAGAAACGATAAACTACCTGAGACTTTTCCTATTATCCCAAGATACTGAATAGATAGGCCAATACTTGTGGGTTTTAACATCAATCATCGATTCCCAAAGTGTGATATCCCGGTGGTGCACAACACAATGGCCCACAAAATAGTGCCCAGGAGGACTCGAATTATTTTAATAGTTATATGTTTATGGTAGTTACTATTAGAAGAAACATAACCATCACATCAAACCCATGATTTCATAGACATTTAGCTCAAACATGAAAAAAAATATTACATAAATAATAGTAGAGATACTATGTGGATGTGGCCGAATGTGAAGGACCGAGATTTGTAAACCACTAGCAAAGAGCTAGGGCAACCTTAGAGACTGCTGCGATTGCCCCACCAGCGTCAGCTGGATGGCCACGTGGTCAGCAACATTCCGCATCAGGCGTCGGCCTCGGCATCCAGCCGCCTGGCTGCACACAGCCGGGTCAGGCAGGGGCCTGTGTTAGCCTTGCTCATCCCTAGCTCTCGCTCATTCCTGCAGGTCTCCTTGGCAGAACAGGACGGAACACAGTCCCCAGAAAAGCTGGATAAGTCTGAACATGAGTGGCACTGCGATTTCATCTTGGTAGCACCAAACGTGACTTTTGCCTTATTCAATTTTTGTTTGACTGTGGGAGTAATTTTTTTTAAAGCTGTCGGCAGCATGTGCAGAAAATAGAACAGTTGTCTGTCTTCGTGAGGACTCTCTGAAAGCCCGAATCTATACAAAATACATAAAAAATCAAAAACAGTCACGAAGAGAAGCCCCCACTTAAAAGGCCAGTCTGATCCTGGCGTTTTCCGCCTCTGTGGCTCTGCGCCTTTGTCCCCGTGCAGGGTGTCTGCCTCGGTCCGAACACTGCGGGCTGCGGAGGCCCCGCAGGGCCGGCCCTGCTCCTGTGTCCTCTGCTCCCCAGACCTTCGTGTTGCCTCCCCATCTCTCCCGCTTTGGACGTGCACTGCTACCGCCTCCTGTTGTCCCTTGCTGGGCACCTACCTGCTTTTTCCTTTTGCCTGAGGAAGGGCTTTCTGAGGCGTTTCCCCTCCCACTGGGCCTTCAGCAGGCCCTCAGCTTCTTATTGAATGACTCTGGGTTAACGTCACTTTCCAGTGTGACAGTGAGCTCAGCTCCCATGTGCCTGTACATTGATCCGAAGTGACTATGGTACTTCTCACTCTGATGCCATGCGAGATGGCTGGGGGCTGCCCTCAAAGCCCCCGTGGCTGCAGTGTACCCCAAACCACCAGTTCTTTGTTCCAGTGGGTTAAGACAGTGCTCTTGCTGGGAACTGCTGGGCCCTGGAGACTTCAGGTTTCCTAACTGAGCACTTAACTTTGAGAAATCTAGAGAAGTGTTTCTCAAACATTTTTTAAACAGTGGCTCACAGTAAGGAATACATTTTACATCCTCAAATACATACCTAACTAAAAATGTTCACAGTACAATACTGACAGATCCTGTGCACGTGGTAGTTATTTATTTTGTTTTGTTTTTGTTTTAAAAAATCGATAGAATGGCCCACCAATAGCTCATGACCTGCAGTTTGGAAAACACTGGTCTCCAGCATTTGAGTCACTTAATCGTTACAGTGCTTTGAAAATGTCTCAGGATGGTGAGAATAGAATAGATTCTTCACAGGGCTCCCTCCGCACAGTTCTGGTTTCTTTGAGGCCATTTCTGAAAATCCTTCATTCTGTCATTACTTATTTGGAAAAGAAATTGGGACCATACCGAGCATTGCAGGCGTTGCAACCAGTTACAGGTGTTGCTAATTTGCGGCTCTGGCGCTCTGGAGTGGCCGGTGGTTAATCCCGCTTCCGCAGGTGTGCGCTGTTCACCCAAGTCCCAGGGCCCTTTGGCAGGCCACGTGGTTCTTTCCCGGCAACACTTGCAAACCCCGTGTATCTGACGGTTCATGTCTGTTTTCTCCGAAGAAGATAAAATAATATTTTGAAACTCTAGCCTGCTTTTCCACAGGGTGTGCAGATCTCCAAACCCTGGACACCATGCAGCCAGTGGAGAGGAAAAGGCAGGGCTACATCCATGAGCTGATGGAGACTGAGGAGCGGTACGTGGATGACCTTCAGCTCGTCGTGGAGGTGAGGGCGCCGCGGGCGCCGCCGCCGGTTGCTCAGGGGGTGGGGCCTCGTAGCGAGGTATCACCTTTGACGAGTGAATTCTCAGGCAGTGACGGGAGTGCTCACACCCTCAGAATGCTTCCTCTGACCCTTGGAGAGGCCCTGAAGATCTCAAGTCGGCTCTTTCTCCAGATTAGGTAATTCAGAATGAAGAGAGAGAGAAAAGGCACTCAGTGCCTCAGTCGGATGTGGCAGAGGCCCCGTCAGGAAAGACCAGGGCACGGAGTAGGTGGGAAGTCTCTCCAGCAAACGTATCTGCCTCAGACTTTTCTCTGACGATGTCTGCACCGCTCTGCTGGCACCTGACGCTTTCATAAAGTTTAATGATTTCCAGAGGAATTGTGAGGCAGTGGGGGTGTTCACCTAACCTTTATGTCAGTTTGGAAAACCAAACAGTGTACTGTAAAATAGCTCCCAAATCTCATATATGTACTGTGTTGTGACTATTAATGGTGCCAGCGACCCTGAAGCAGACAACGGCCGTTAGAGTGGCACTTTTAAATGGTTCGCGTTTGAGCAAAGTAAGATTTTATACTTTTATTATGCTTTTGTTTCCATGGCTTTCAGTTCCCACAAAAATTTGTCAAGGCCCTCAGATGAGACCAGTTTAAAAAAAAAACTTAAAGAGAACAGGTGTCCCCACTCAGGCCCAACAGGTGCACTGTTTACGTGGTCGTGACCTTGAGAACACAGGGTGCAGAAGCTGAGTCCTGCATCTGCCCGAGCAAGGCCTTTCCCCGATTCATTCTCTCCCCTGAATTCGGGCTGGGATCTCAGACATGGCACACTTGCTCCTCTCAGACGTTCACTGTCCTGCACTTCTCGGTTGATAACGTCTATCTTCCCCCAGGCTGTGAGCTCCTGAGGGCAGAGACTGTGTGTCCTTCGTCCTACACCCCAAACGTAGCCTGGCCCTTTACAGGCCTTCCCAACAGGACTGGATTTATGTGTGGCTAGGTGTGTTTATGTCTGTCTGCACTTCTCTCACCAGGATGGATGGCCTGTAAGAAAAGCCCATCTTTTTGATTAACCCCTACAAGTGTCAGCCCTGCTGCCGGTCAGATTCCAGTCCTAAGTGGCTGTAAATGGGTGTGGAGAACCGCTCTGACTAGCACAGAAGGTGAACGGGGGCCAGGTGCTCTCCCCATCTCAGGCCAGCCTCTTAACCACATGGGCTTGGTTATTCTCACTCAGCGCACCTCACAAGACACTCTGAGGGGTGAGGCATCATGTTGGGGTCAGGGGGTTAGGGGAAAAAGCACTGCCCACAGGCAAGGGCTTCTCATTACCGTTGCCGTGGAGGGCCCCAGAGGACCCAGCCATCTCATGCTCTGCTTACCTCACTGAGGCTGGCACAAAGCAGGCAGATAGAACGAATAAACAGTAACCTAAATTAATCAGCGAGTGAAAGAACCGACATCAGACGCTTTCGCTGTCCTCCAGGAGCAGCCTCAGAGCAGGTCGACCTTGTCTCCAGGGCTCTCTCTCACAGGGGTGTCCAGACATCTTCAGTCTGATTCTGGAACCGTAGAGGTTTAGAGACGTTAGTTCATAGCACTTTTATCTGAGTTCTCTGAATCCAGGTTCAATTCAGTGCAGTAAGTAAACATTAATTTAGAACAGTTTCAATGGAGGGTAATGTCATGTGTATTTTGGAGAGATTTCACGTGAGAAGAGTTGTCTCAGATGACTTCACCATTTCCTTAAGGCTTTTAAAGTCATTCCCTAGTTGTTTAGTGGAAACTTGAACTTAGAATCAAAAAGTTGTTTTAGTTCTGGCTCCTCCACGTTCTAGCTTTGTGACCTTGAGCAAATTACTCTCTCAGCTTTTATTTCTTCGTGGGTCAATTGGGAATAATAATACCTGACTCAGCATGACCTACATCATCTATGAAGTTAATTGAGAAACCCACACACAAGCATATGCATGTATGTGAATATCAGAACTTTGTGAAACCTTAAGTGCTACGGATTACCAAAGTGTTATCATTTAACCCCTGAAATCCACATGTGCTTGGTGGCCAGTCTTGAGGATAGGATAAGGCATCACTCTTTCTTCTGGTGCACTTCTCACAAACTGCTTCCAGACCCCTGAGGTGCTCAGCCTGACAACGGTCATGCTCCCTCAGTTCTGCAGGCTCTTCCAGTGTGTGGGTGCTTTATGCCCATGGTTTATTTAACCTGTGTAACACCCTGAGGAGGTAGGTATGAGAATCTCCTCTTCTTGATGAGACTGCTGGA
Source organism: Stenella coeruleoalba (assembly GCF_951394435.1). Classification (NCBI taxonomy): domain Eukaryota; kingdom Metazoa; phylum Chordata; class Mammalia; order Artiodactyla; family Delphinidae; genus Stenella; species Stenella coeruleoalba. The sequence goes on from NC_137159.1 coordinate 71,587,309, forward strand.
TTCAGTCCTTAAAATCAGCCCTGATAGGAGACGAAATAGCAAAAAGTAGGGAAATTTTGCAATTTAAAATTTAACAGTCCCAATATGTTTATTTAAAAGTGCCATGATCTTCCTAGTTTAGTGTATGAAGATAATGTTTTGTTTTGTTTTTTGCGGTACGCGGGCCTCTCACTGGTGTGGCCTCTCCCGTTGCGGAGCACAGGCTCCGGACGCACAGGCTCAGCGGCCATGGCTCACGGGCCCAGCCGCTCCGCGGCATGTGGGATCCTCCCGAACCGGGGCATGAACCCGTGTCCCCTGCATCGGCAGGCGGACTCTCAACCACTGCGCCACCAGGGAAGCCCGAAGATAATGTGTTATTTAGACCACACAGCCTGTGTACTGCACTTCAGCTGACTTCTTTCCCTTGTGTTCTGAATTTAGGTTTTTCAGAAACGAATGGCAGAACCAGGTTTTCTCACTGAAGGAGAAACGGCCTTGATCTTTGTTAACTGGAAGGAGCTCATCATGTCGAACACGAAGCTGCTGAAGTGAGTCGTGGGCATCACCTGTCGTTGCAGCAGACGCCCCCAGCCCCAGGGCTGAGACTCATACCTAACTCTCTGCAGCCAGGGCTGCTTAGCAAAGAACTTTCACTGTTTTCTATTCCCTCGGGCTTTTTTTAAAAAATATAAATTTATTTATTTTATTTTTGGCTGCGTTGGGTCTTGGTTGCTGCGCACGGGCTTTCTCTAGTTGCGGTGAGCAGGGGCTGCTCTTCATTGCGGTGCACGGGCTTCTCATTGCAGTGGCTTCTCCTGCTGCAGAGCCTGGGCTCTAGGCGCGCGGGCTTCAGTAGTTGCGGTGCACGGGCTTAATAGTTGTGGCTCGCGGGCTCTAGAGCACAGGCTCAGTAGTTGTGGCGCGTGGGCTTAGTTGCTCCGTGGCATGTGGGATCTTCCCGGACCAGGGCTCAAACCCATGTCCCCTGCATTGGCAGGTGGATTCTTAACCACGTCACCACCAGGGAAGTCCCTCCCTCAGGCTTTTAATTTTATCATCATTTTATGAAATGCTCTCTAACTCTGAAATGCATAATTATTGAAGTAAAGAAATATAACAAAGAAAATATTTGATTAAGCAAAGGAAAAATTAAATCATTAAACAAACAATATATCAACATATGGCTCCAAAATATACTTGACTCTGCATCAGATAGAGTCAGGAGAGAAGCTGCAGCTCATGGCCTAGACATAACTGGCTGGTCTGGCACTCTCCTAAGTCCAGTGTGAAATTCCGTGGCCTGTGGTGATTTTCTGTCCCTTACGCCTGTGAGGACAGGCTCCTGTGGGCAGGCATGAGCAGTCCCAGCGCTTGCTGCCTCTCTGCCCTCCTTGGGGCTCAGCAGCTTTCTGGGAACGATGCCGCCTCCACACGTGGCCTCTGTGGGCTCCTGCTCCCTTTTTTCCCTTACAGAGGGTGGAAATTTCTTTCTTCTTGGTTCAACTGAAAACAAGTTAAAAAATTTTCAAAAGGAACTTTGCTAAGATACTAAGCTGAATCCAAAACAATTCCAAAGACCTAGGAACACCCAAGTGCACACACTTCATTTTCTTCTTCTTTCTAGCAGCTCACCCAGGTTGGCTGGGCGGGCAGGGCTTTAAGCCCTTGCTGCCTCCTCCTCCTGACTTTTCCCTCACGGTGCCAGAGCTTTTTAGGTAACTCACTGGTTGTCATTACCGTTAGTCTCGCAAGGTATTCATCCTTCATTTGCAAAGCACATTCAGTTAGAAATGGGAAGTGAGAGTGTGTGTTGGTTGCAGGGCCTTGCGAGTACGGAAGAAGACTGGGGGTGAGAAGATGCCCGTGCAGATGATTGGGGACATCCTGGCAGCTGAGCTGTCCCACATGCAGGCTTACATCCGGTTCTGCAGCTGTCAGCTGAATGGAGCAGCTCTTTTACAGCAGAAGACAGATGAACACGCAGACTTCAAAGAATTTTTAAAGGTAACTCCATTCTGGGAATGTAGGCAGGTCAGCCTTGTTCTGAGCCAGGAGGCAGGGGTGTATGGCGGCATGGTGGGGAATCTCAGCAGTGGAGAAGGCCACCTCCATCACCTTCCAAAGGAAACACAGATACGGCAAAGAATTTTCTGACTGCTTTGAGTTGCCTTTCATATTGAATTGATTTTTCTTGGCACTGGGACCATGATTTTGCCCATCTTTAATAGCAGAGTGTTTTTTTAAGCCTACTTACATAAATCAGCTACTTTATACTCCAGAAAAGTCCAGAATGTCACTTGCTTAATTTTGTAAATTGTATTTATTTTATACCCATCTTATTCCAGAAGGAATATAAACTAGCTTACTTAAACGTATAAAATGCAACAAGATAAAATAAAATTTAAAATAAGTGGATGGGGAGTTCCCTGGTGGTCCAGTGGTTAGGATTTGGTGCTTTCACTGCCGTGGCCCGGGTTCAATCCCTGATCGGGGAACAGAGATCCCACAAGCTGCATGGTGTGGCCAAAAAAAAAAAGTGTATGAATAAAATGGGACAAAAGGAAATGAGAGTAGGAAAGAAAATGGTGACACCAGGAATTAGGATAATAAATAAAAAGCGCATCTGTGATCCTGTATATATACAAGAAGTGTACGCTTCCAGAAACCAATGAGAAGACAGAAAACAATTGGTTCCATGATGCCATGGTCATAAATTAAAAACAAGCAGCTGGTAAGGAGAAGTAATGCTAGAACTGTACTCAGAAAGTACACTATGTGTATATTCACTGTATATAACATAATGAGTCGGCAACAACCTTACAGTGATACATCAATGAGCTTCATATGTCCGGTTATATCATAATAGAAAATCACATTTTGATAAGTCATTTTTATTGATGTTGTTCAGTAATAGAAATATTACTAAACATGTTAAAATGGTGAGGGAAATGAAAGAAAAATCTGTTTTCTTGGTTTTTTTGCATTTTGTTGTTGTTGTTGTTAAGTACTTTATATTGGGATATATTATACAGCCACAGTAGTACTTTATGGGAAAGTGCATAATTTTAATATTTTTATTATCAGAAAAGAATGGAAAAATCAGCATAAAATGTAAGATATATAGGCAGAGGATAAAATTCTAAGAGGAAAATAGAGGAAGTAATAAAGATAAAAGCACAAATGATATCAATATGTCTGCAAACAAGTACAGTGAAAAGAACTGATAAAATATAACTCCACTAAATCTAATAGAAAAAGAGGGAAAAAAACACAAGTAAAAACAAGAATAGATACAAAGTTATTTCTTAAAAGTGTATGCAATTCAAAATATATGCTAATAAATATGAAAACATTAATAAAACTTGTAGTTTTCTATTAAAGTTTGAAAACTGATTCAATAAGAGTAGAACATCTAGAGAGAGTCAGGCTTGTGCCATCTTGCCCCCACCGTCTGTGCCCAGCCACCCTTTCCCTTTAGACACTCTCAGCCCCCCACCCGCCCCTTTCCAAGCATGTCCCGGGCCACCGCCGCGAAAACCGCACCATCTCTACCCGCACATTCTCTGTGTGGGACGTGCAGCCAGGTCTACAAGTATTCTTAGAGCAGAGATGAGCTATCTGGAATAAAGCCAGCAAGTGACCTGTCCATTTAAGCCACAGATGAATAATACTGCAGCCAGCCCAATGTCTACTGCCACTTCAAGTAGTGGAAGAAGTACAGGGAAGTCTATAAGCTTTGCAGCAGAATTGCAGAGTACGATGTTTTTGCTTACAGATTAAAAACTTGAACATAGACCTGAAACCGTAAAACTCCTATAAGAAAAAAAAAAAAACTCCTTTAAGAAAACATAGGTGGTTTTCTCTAGGTGATTCTAGGAGGCCTCTTCATGAAATGGCAGTGTTGGTAGAAGATGTAGTACACACTCAGTTAATTTACATCCCGTGTGGCTGACAGGGTCTTGGTGCTCTGGCCTGGTGTCAGGCCTGAGCCTCCAAGGTGGGAGAGCTGAGTTCAGGACATTGTACCACCAAAGACCTCTCAGCCCCATGTAATATCAATTGGTGAGAGCTCTCCCAGAGATCTTCGTCTCAACACTAAGACCCAGCTCCACTTAACAGCCAGCAAGCTCCAGTGCTGGATGCTTCATGCCAAACAACTAGCAAGACAGGAACACAGCCCCACCCATTAGCAGAGAGGCTGCCTAAAATCATTCTAAGTTCACAGACACCGCAAAACACACTGCCACATGCAGCCCCATCCACCAGAAAGACAAGATTCAGCCCCACCCACCAGAACACAGGCACCAGTCCCCTCCATCAGGAAGCCTACACAAGCCACTGACCCAACCTCACCCACTGGGGGCAGACACCAAAAACAACAGGAACAACGAACCTGCAGCCTGTGAAAAGGAGACCCCAAACACAGTAAGTTAAGCAAAATGAGAAGACAGAGAAATATGCAGCAGACGAAGGAGCAAAGTAAAAGTCCACCAGACGAAACAAATGAAGAGGAAATAGGCAGTCTACCTGAAAAAGAATTCAGAGTAATGATAGTAAAGATGATCCAAAATCTTGGAAACAGAGAAAATACAAGAAACGTTTAACAAGGACCTAGGAGAACTAAAGAGCAAACAAACAATGATGAACAATACAATAAGTGAAATTAAAAATTCTCTAGAAGGAATCAGTAGCTGAATAACTGAGGCTATAGAACGGATAAGGGACCTGGAAGATAAAATAGTGGAAATAACTACCGCAGAGCAGAATAAAGAAAAAAGAATGAAAAGAATTGAGGATAGTCTCAGAGACCTCTGGGACAACATTAAACGCACCAACATTCAAATTATCAGGGTCCCAGAAGAAGAAGAGAAAAAGAAAGGGTCTGAGAAAATATTTGAAGAGATTATAGTTGAAAACTTCCCTTGAAAACTTCCCTAACATGGGAAAGGAAATAGTCAAGTCCGGGAAGTGCAGAGTCCCATACAGGATAAATCCAAGGAGAAACATGCCAAGACACATATTAATCAAACTATCAAAACTTAAATACAAAGAAAAAATATTAAAAGCAGCAAGGGAAAAGCAACAAATAACAAACAAGGGAATCCCCATAAGGTTAACAACTGATCTTTCATCAGAAACTCTGCAAGCCAGAAGGGAGCAACAGGACATATTTAAAGTGATGAAAGGGAAAAACCTACAACCAAGATTACTCTATCCAGTAGGGATCTCATTCAGATTCGACGGAGAAATTAAAACCTTTACAGACAAGCAAAAGTTAAGAGAATTCAGCACCACCAAACCAGATTTACAACAAATGCTAAAGGAACTTCTCTAGGCAGGAAACACAAGAGAAGGAAAAGACCTACAAAAACAAACCCAAAACAATTAAGAAAATGGTAATAGGAACATACATATCGATAATGATGTTAAATGTAAATGGATTAAATGCTCCAACCAAAAGATGTAGACTGGCTGAATGGATACAAAAACAAGACCCATATATATGCTGTCTACAAGAGACCCACTTCAGACCTAGGGATGCATACAGACTGAAAGTCTGGGATGGAAAAAGATATTCCATGCAAATGGAAATCAAAAGAAATCTGGAGTAGCAGTTCTCATATCAGATAAAATAGACTTTAAAATAAAAACTATTACAAGAGACAAAGAAGGACACTACATAATGATCAAGGGATCAATCCAAGAAGAAGATACAATTGTACATATTTATGCACCCAACATAGGAGCACCTCAATACATAAGGCAAATGCTAAAAGCCATAAAAGGGGAAATTGACAGTAACACAATAATAGTAGGGGATTTAACACCCCACTTTCACCAATGGACAGATCAGATCATCCAAAATGAAAATAAATAAGGAAACACAAACTTTAAATGACACATTAGACAAGATGGACTCAATTGATATTTATAGGACATTCCCTCCAAAAACAACAGAATACACTTTCTTCTCAAGTGCTCATGGAACATTCTCCAGGATAGATCATATCTTGGGTCACAAATCAAGCCTTGGTAAATTTAAGAAAATTGAAATTGTCAAGTATCTTTTCCAACCACAACGCTATGAGACTAGATATCAATTACAGGAAAAAAAAACTGTAAAAAATACAAATACATGGAGGCTAAACAATACGCTACTAAATAACCAAGAGATCACTGAAGAAATCAAAAACTACCTAGAAACACCGTCCTCAGGCTGACCATGGTGGACATTTTGAGGGCAGCTAATCCGCAACCTGTGTGCCCCGCACCACTTCCTGTGGAAGCTTGAGCCAGCGTGTAGCTTTCTCCCTTTGTCTCATAACCATGTCCACCAATGAGAATTCTAATTCACCAGCTGCCCACCTTAACAGATTCAAGAACAAGGGGAAAGACAGTACAGAAATGAGGCAGCACTGAACAGAGGTTAATGTGGAGTTCCAGAAAGCTAAGAAGTATGACCCGATGCTGAAAAGGAGAAACGTCAGCTCTTTTCCAGATGATGCTGCTTCTCCACTGCAGGAAAACCACAACAAACAGGGCACTGTAAATTGGTCTGTTGATGACATTGTCAAAGGCATAAATAGCAACAATTTGGAAAGCCAGCTCCAAGCTACTCAAGCTGCTAGGAAACTGCTTTCTAGGGAAAAACAGCCCCCCACAGACAGCATAATCTGGGCTGGTTTGATTCCAAAATTGTGTCCTCCTTGGGCAGAACTGATTGCAGTCCCATTCAGTTTGAATCTGCTTGGGCCTCACTAACACTGCTTCCAGGACATCAGAACAGACCAAGGCTGTGGTAGATGGAGGTGCTATCCCAGCATTCATTTCTCTGTTGGCATCTCCCCATGCTTACTTCAGTGAACAAGCTGTATGGGCTCTAGGAAACATTGCAGGTGATGGCTCAGTTTTCCGAGACTTGGTTATCAAGTACGGTGCAGTTGACCCACTGTTGGCACTTTCAGCGGTTCCTGATACGTCATTTTTAGCATGTGGTTACTTACATAATCTTACCTGGACACTTTCAAATCTTTGTCACAACAAAATCCTGCACACCCCCTTAGATGCTGTTGAGCAGATTCTTCCTACTTTAGTTCATCTCCTGCATCACGATGATCCAGAAGTTTTAGCTGATACCTGCTGGGCTATTTCCTACTTTACCAATGGTCCAAATGAATGGATTGAAATGGTTGTGAAAACTGGGGTTGTACCCCCACTTGTGAAGCTTTTAGGAGCTACTGAATTGCCAGTTGTGATTCCCACGCTAAGAGCCATAGGGAATATTGTCACTGGGACAGATGAACAGACTCAGGTTGTAATGGATGCAGGAGCACTTGCCATCTTTCCCAGCCTGCTAACAAACTCCAAAACTAATATTCAGAAGGAAGCTATGTGGACAATATCAAACATCACGGCTGGCTGCCAGGACAAGATATAACGAGTTGTAAATCATGGATTAGTCCCATTCCTTGTTGGCATTCTTTCTAAGGCAGACTTTAAGACACAAAAGGAAGCTGTATGGGCTGTGACCAACTATACAAGTGGCGGAACAGTTGAGCAGATCGTATACCTTGTTCATTGTGGCATAATAGAACCACTGATGAACCTCCTAACTGCAAAAGGCAACAGAATTATTCTGGTTATCCTGGATGCCATTTCAAATATCTTTCAGGCTGCTGAGAAACTAGGTGAAACTGAGAAACTTAATATAATGATTGAAGAATGTGGAGGTTTGGACAAAATTGAAGCTCTACAAAACCATGAAAATGAGTCTGTGTACAAAGCTTCATTAAATTTGATTGAGAAGTATTTCTCTGTGGAAGAAGAGGAAGATCAAAATTGTGCCAGAAACTACCTCTGAAGGGTATACATTCCAAGTTCAGGATGGCACTGCTGGGACCTTCAGCTTTTAGATTGTACCTCTGAGGCATAAAGTTGTTTGTTGTGTACTATGTTTGGTAGAAGTTTCTCTTACTGTTTCTCTACTAAGAATTCTTTTTACGTGTGGTTTGTTACTGTAGCACTTTTTACAAAGAAACTATGCTTGAACAGTTCCAAACTGTACATACTGTATGAAGCTTCTCCTCTCAATGGGTTTCTTATTTCTATGTGGGATTTCATATCTTGCAGTGTCCTGTAAATAAAGATTAAATTCCACCCTTTTCTTTACTTCAAAAAAAAATTACCTAGAAACAAATGACAGTGAAAACTCGATGACCCAAAACCTATGGGATGCAGCAAAAGCAGTTCTAAGAGGGAAGTTTATAGCAATACAATCCTACCTCAAGAAAAAAGAAAAATCTCAAATGAACAACCTAACCTTACACCTAAGAAGAACAACAAAAAAAAACCCAAAGTTAGCAGAAGGAAAGAAATCATAAAGCTCAGATCAGAAATCAATGAAAAAGAAATGAAGGAAGCAGTAGCAAAGATCAATAAAACTAAAAGCTGGTTCTTTGGGAAGATAAACACAATTGATAAACCATTAACCAGACTCATCAAGAAAAAAAGGGAGAAGACTCAAATCAACAGAATTAGAAATGAAAAAGGGGCTTCCCTGGTGGCGCAGTGGTTGAGAGTCCGCCTGCCGATGCAGGAGACACAGGTGCGTGCCCCGGTCCAGGAAGATCCCACATACCACGGAGCGGATAGGCCCAGGAGCCACGGCTGCTGAGCCTGCGCGTCTGGAGCCTGTGCTCCGCAGCGGGAGAGGCCACAACAGTAAGAGGCCCGTGTACCGCAAAAAAAAAAAAAAAAAAAAAAAAAAAAAGAAATTGAGCTATTTTGTGGTGAGATGAATGGACCTAGAGCCTGTCATACAGAGTGAAGTAAGTCAGAAAAACAAATACTGTATGCTAACACATAATATGAATCTAAAAAAACAAAAATGGTTCTGACAAACCTAGGGGCAGGACAGGAATAAAGACACAGACGTAGATAATGGACTTGAGCATGTGGGAAGGGGAAGGGGAAGCTGGGACAAAGTGAGAGAGTGGCATGGACATATATACACTACCAAATGTAAAATAGCTAGCTAGTGGGACGCAGCTGCATAGCACAGGGAGATCAGCTCCGTGCTTTGTGATCACCTAGAGGGGTGGGATAGGGAGGGTGGGAGGGAGACACAAGAGGGAGGAGACATGGGGATATATGTATACATATAGCTGATTCACTTTGTTATACAGCAGAAACTAACACAACATTGTAAAGTTAACTATACTCCAATAAAGATGTTAAAAAAAAAAAAGGAAATCTGAAGATAATATTAAACAAGGGAAAAAACTGAGTAACCTATCCCAAAAGAGGAGATAGTTTCACTTGATGGATTTAATGGTGAATTCTTTACAACAATAAAGGAATAGATTATTCTATTTTATATAAACTGTTAACAGATCCCAGAAAAAAATAGAAAGCCTACCTAATTCATTATATAAGACAAAAGTGACTCTAACGCCAAGGCCCATTTTTGTATTTGTGTTTAATTACAAAAATGAAAAAAAAAGTTATAACCCAATACCTTTTATAAATATAGTTGTTAAAATCTTAATTAAAATAACAGTGAATAAAATTAAGCATTACATGAAAAGAAGAGTCTGTCATAACCAAATAGGATCAATTCCAAGAGGCAACACAGTTTCATGCTCAGAACAAGACAGCCTTCAGAACTGGACTGCTCGGGCTGAAATTCCAGCCCCATCATGGTCCACTGTGTGACCAGGGCAAGTTTCTTAACATTTGGTGCCTTAAGTCCCCTCATCTCTCACCTGGAGATAATCAGATAATACTTTTAAAGTACTTTAGCACAGAGACCAGCACATAGTAAGCATTCAATAAATGCTAATTTTATTTATTTAGCTTATGATGATCTCAGGGACGTAAAAATGGTTCAGTATAAGGCACTGAGGACAGACCCCTTCAGTTGGTGGGAGGCAAGGTGTTGCCTAGAAATGAACTAGAAGAAACATAGAAAGAAACCAAGATCACAGAAACAAACATTAATCAGAATAATTACATAAATGTGGAATTATGAGTATATGTGAACATTTTAAAATAATAGTAGAATTAAATATAGGACATTTACCTTCTAAAGCATAGTAAAAGATTTAAAATTTTTTCAAATAGTGATAAAAATAGGAATTAAAAAAATAGGATGTAAATAGGATGACAGTGTCACCACAATTGTAACAATAGCAAAAATAAATAAAAAGTGTTTAGTCTCATAATGAAAGGCGTGGTGTTGATTACATTAAAAAGCAGATCTAACAAGCTGTGTTCTAAAATGTTACTTTTTAAAAAGACTCAAAATATAGAAATAAATACCATGAAGATGCTTATCTTAGAAACATATATATATATATATATCCAAAAACAAAAGGAGGGGGTAATTTTAATATCCCATAGTGGGAAATGATTAGGTAAATTATAGTAAATGTGTTATTTTTCAGTCCTTAAAATGATCATACTAGAGTACTAGCTACTCTGTTAGGTCTTGTACTAGTCCTAGGAGTAGAAGCAAATAAATGTGGTCCTTGGCATCCTGGAGTTAACAGTCTGGGTGGGAGTTATAGAGACACCTCCTATGTGATGCCTCTACCTGTGTTACCCAGTCCAGATGTGGCATGATGATAAAGGAAGCCTCGGGGGCTTGAGAAGGATCACTGAAAAGGAGGGGAGGCATGAAGAAGGGGAGAGCCTGGACTGGAGGAGGCTAATCTGAGTCTTCAGAGATGAATATGAATTAGCCAAGTGAAGGAAGAGCAGAAAGGACATTGTGAGCCTGGCTCATAGCAGGTGCTCAGTAAATGTATTGTTATGAATGAAGCAGGGTGATGAGCAGGCAGAGATGGGGGAGATCAAGAGCTACTTAGAAGACAGACTGGCATCAGTGGTAACTCCTAGGTATGTGCGGGGGAAGGTGAGTGGGTGAAGAATGGTGCTACCAACTCTGATAGGAATAGGGGTAGAAGAGGATGCTTTTATGAGGGAAGACGAGGACTTCACTTGCGGGTATGCTGAGGTATTGAGGTGCCTTTGGGACATCCAGGTGAGATGGAGAGTAATTTGGCAAGTGTAGAGCTCCACAGCTGGTCTGGTCACACTGTGGGGCTCAGTCGTGTGGGATCTTGGGAAGAGGAGAGGAAAGGAGTGAGGAAGACTGAGAGGGTCAGTGGGCTGGGAAGACAGTCTGGTTCCGGAAGGAATGGGAGGGAGGGATCGCACAGGCTGTCAGACGCACCTAAGAAAGAACTGAAAGCATCCACTGGCTTTGGCGCATGAAGTGGGATATTCCTGCTGTTAACCTGATACGTATCATTTTGGATCCTGAGTTTTTAAAAGAAGTTAGAAATCTAAAAGGTGGTCAAAGTCAGGAGAATAGCCAATGTTTCTTTGTTTTCCTCAGGCTATGATTTCCTCACAAGCCTCTCAATTATTTTGCAGAGGCTGGCATCTGACCCTCGATGTAAAGGAATGCCCCTTTCCAGCTTCCTGCTGAAGCCCATGCAGAGGATCACCCGCTACCCCCTCCTCATCAGAAGTGTAAGTGCCCAGCTGGGAGAAGCAGGACCCTTTGAGGTTCACAGAGGCTGATAGGGAGCCTCCAGATACACCAGCCACCCACCACGTGGTCCGACTATACTGTCTGGTGGACCAGGCACCGTGTGTGTGTGCGCGCGCACACGCCCATGGACACACATGCAGTCTGAAAGGATAAATCCTTGAAGTGGGCAAATAAAAGAGGTATCCATGGTCATTTGGGTTACCTGTCCTCCCCCTTCCCAGGAAGCTCCCTGGCCTCTCGGGGTCATGAGTGTATTTTGTCTAGGCAGGGCAACGCCCTCTAGGTCTCCAGCTGTGGAAAGAGTCCACAGTTAGTATGACCTTGGGGTCCAGTCTTCCTGCTGAGATCTGAATTCATCTACCAACTGAATGTGTAACCTAGACGTCCCAGCAGTCTCCAACTCAGTGTCCTAGACAGCTCATCATCGTCCCCTGGCTGTATCCTACCTCAGCTGGCTGACTACACAGTCCCTCTAAAATTCCATTCATCTTTTTGACACAAACAATGTTGGCCTCTCGAGCTGATACGCCTTCTAAGGAGAAGGCAGACTTTCAAAGGATTATTCCACAGGTAATCATTGAGGTAATTTTAATCATCTTACAAAGAAAAACAGTAGAAATAATATAAGACTGTTGCTTTTATTATGCCTTGATCTCTGGTTTGTAAGCCATGTTAACTCAATATAGACCTTATGTTACAGAATTAATGTCACAGTTCTGATACCAAATGGACCCGTTAATATACATTAATCCACAGTCCCTTACCTGAAATATTTGGGGCCAGATGTGTTTCAGAATTCAGAATGTAATTCAAATGCTGTATATTACATGACACCCCAACAAGCCTGGGCAGCACCGATAAGCAACACATTAATAGTCCTACAGAGAAATTCATGAATAATCACTATAAGTAGACATAAAAAGTTCATCTCTTCAGTTTAGGTCAAGTTTTGCCACTAAATGAGTAATGAAAACAGCTTTAGGCTTCCAGAGCTTTTTCATATCTTGGAACTATAAATGAAGCACAGGAGTCGCCTACTGATGGGCCCGCTAATTTCCAGAGGGACCACGCAAATTTGCATTCTCTATCCCTTTACCTTTGGAACATTAGCGTGAAGTATGTAGCATTTTCCTACATGCTGACAACATGGTTTTATTGTGTTTTTTCCGTGGCAGGGGATTCATTGCTTTCAGCAGATTTCTCAGAAGGATCAGTGACCCCCAAAATATAATGAAATGTTGCTATTCAGCAAGTTAACATACTTACCAAAGGCGCAGGCAGTTTATACTGGAGGGTTCACCCTAAAGGCACATGGCTTGTTACTGGGGGAAGTAGGGACGCACCCTTACACATACAGCCTATCCCCAGACCCAGCTAGAGGGCCACCAGAGACCCACAGGGCACTTGGTCCATGTAGCGCTTGGCCCACCCTCTTGTCACTGAGTCACCTGTCTCCCCGAGTACTCGGGGGCCCTGAGCCTCTCAAGGGTAAATGACTGTCTTGCCCACTATTGTATTTCCAGCGCCCAGCACCCGGATGGCAGGGCAGGTGGAAGACGTAAGACATCCCACATGACACAGCCCCCTCTCTTCCAGATTCTGGAGAACACCCCAGAAAATCACGTAGACCACTCCTCTCTGAAGCTGGCCCTCGAGCGGGCAGAGGAGCTCTGCTCGCAAGTTAATGAAGGAGTTCGGGAGAAGGAAAATTCAGACCGACTGGAGTGGATCCAGACTCACGTGCAGTGTGAAGGTCTCGCGGAGGTGAGGCCTGTGGGGCTGAGCTGGGTGCCGCCAGGCAGGCTCTGGGTGGGGAGCCAGGTTCGTGCCTTCCCCTAGTGTAGACAGTGTGTGCCTCAGCTCAGCCCATGCAGACTCACCCTCCTGCCCATTCTTGGGTTGTCATCTTCCTTTCTCATAAAGAGAGATGTTTTGAGTTCTTTGAATTCAGCCGGGAGAATCAGTATTCTGTGGTTTTGTAAGTAATTATTTTCACTATGCCAGTTTGAACTTTGAAGAGAAATAAATGTAAGGATCTTCTGTGCAAAAGTGAATGATTACAGCCACACTCCCACCTGGAAGGTCTACCGCACCTCCCTCAGGTCCAGGGCGCTGGCCTCGCCAGGGGTGCTGGGAGTTACAAAGTGACAGTTTCTTTCTCTTTAAGCAACTTGTTTTCAACTCCCTCACCAACTGCCTGGGACCCCGCAAGCTCCTGCACAGCGGAAAGCTGTACAAGACCAAGAGCAACAAGGAGCTGCACGGGTTCCTCTTCAATGACTTCCTGCTTCTCACCTACATGGTCAAGCAGTTTGCTGTTTCCTCGGGCTCCGAGAAACTTTTCAGCTCTAAGTCCAACGCTCAATTCAAAATGTATAAAATGGTAAGTGTCACATTCCTGGCAGTAGCATCAAGAGCACAACGAGGTGTTTCCTTTACTTTAAGGACCTCCTTCCCAGCCTGAGCCTTTCCTGTCCTCATGGGACTCTCTCCACCTGCCTCCAGACGGCTCACGCTTCCTTTGTCACTTCCCAGGGAAGAAGCCTAGTGTGGCTGGGCCTTCACTGCCCTCTGACAGCAACCAGCTGGATTCCAGCTATGGATTCCAGCTTCCTTCGCAGCAAACACGATGTGTGATCCCACCTCCGTCCACATTCAGCATCGGGTCTCTCCGTAAAACCAAGGCTGACGGGAAGGGTCAAGTGTCAGTGCCTGGAGGAGAGACCCTGTCACGTGAGCTGTCAAAGACACTCGGTGCTCCTGTCCGCACTTTAGTAACATCTGATCTACCCTAGATATTTACTTTCATGACACAGAGGCAGTTTCTTTTCTCCTAAGTAAAGGACTCTGGAAGCTAGACCCCTCTACTTCTCAACAAGGCTCTTCAGAACAGACAATTCTGGACGTAGGAGGGTGGAGTGTTCTGACCCATTTCACAGCCTGTGTTTTGGCCCTAATTCTTTCAGCCCATTTTCCTGAATGAAGCCTTGGTGAAACTGCCCACAGACCCTTCCAGCGATGAGCCTGTCTTCCACATTTCTCACATTGACCGGGTCTACACCCTCCGAACAGACAACATTAATGAGAGGTCAGTCCTGACCACGTGTGACCTGCCTTGAGGCCTAGGAGAAAGCCTGACCTCTCCCTCCGCCATAAACCCGCCTCCAGCCCGTGCTCACGCCCTACTAATTCCTCCTCCACCACAGTCCCACTGGCAGGCCTTGGTTTAGACGTGCCAGGTTACCGCAAACGCCTCTAACACACTTTCCTGCTTCCAGCCTCTCCTCGGGATCTTCCGAAGTGGGAGAGCCAACACCTCACTTCCTACTGCAATCCCTCAGGGACAGTCTGTGCTCCTTCGCCTGCTCTCTGAGGCTGTCCCGTGCCTCTGGGTCTCAGTCCCATCCCTGCACTCCCGCCGGATTGTCTGCCCTCCCCCACTGCCCTCTGCATGGGTGCCTTCTTCCCTCCCTGCCTGGCCAGCTACGCGTCCTGTCCTCTGGGTGTAGCTCCTCCTCCGCTGCGTGCACAGCTCTCTGCAATAGAACCTGTCATTTGTCGTGCTGAGCTGCCATTGCATCTTCCACCTCTGTGCGCCCAGCACCTGACAAGTGCTTGGTGCCGTCAAGAACTTTCTAGAAATTCTCAGCTTGATCCTCAATTAGCAAACAAGTCCTTCAGTTGAATTACTGTGAAGTCTATGATTGGGAACTTCTCAAAGCCAAGGTTAGCAAGCACAGAGCTCTGGGGCTCCTGGTGGACCTGTGAGCCGTGTGCGAAGTCTGCCCGATGGCACTCTGCTTCTCCTCCAGGACGGCCTGGGTCCAGAAGATCAAGGCGGCATCTGAGCAGTACATCGACACCGAAAAGAAGAAACGGGAGAAGGCTTATCAAGGTAGTGGGGGGGGGGGGGGGCGGTGCCTGAGAGGGTTGGAACCAGCCACCAGGGGACCCTGGGCACTGGGCGGGGTCCCAGCTTCAGGGCACAGGCTGCTGCTCCTGCAGTGAGGGGATAAACATGGACAGCCTGAAAGACCAGACTTGCCGCGGGCGAGCTCGGCAGAGCCCGCTCGGCCTCCCACAGCCGTTTCAAACCTCCTGGGGGCCTCCCTGAGCCCCCCCCCACTGTCCCCTACATAGACGGGGGTCATCCAGTGCGAGCCCTGGGACCTCCCTTCTCTCTGTGGCAAGGTCTCTGTCCCTCCTCCCCACACACACTCTTCACTCTTGTTTCCAGGAAGAGGGGTCTGTCCTTTGCATAACCAGCCCTGCCTCTGCTTGGTCCATTTTGCTCCATCAAACTTCACTTCTACAGCCCGTTTCCCCTCTGCTCCTCCCCCACCCAGCCTCTACCCCACCCCTCCTCCAGGTCCAGCCAGCCTCCTCCCAGCACTGGGTTCGGGACCCTACACTCAGAGCCTTTCACTCCGCTTGCTGTCCCATCAATCTGTGCGAATGGCTTGCTCACACGACGTCAGTGACCACCCCCAACAACTTGGCTCGCTTTCCCCAATAGCAGGAAATTGAGGCCCCTCCCTCCCCCGGACCTCATGACACCCCTGAGGGTCCTTGTACCATCAGATCTTCTTTCATCATCTCCTTCCTAGCTCTGCTTCCTCCCACCCTACCCCAAGAGTTCTGAGCCTCCCTCCCTCGTGTCACCCCAGCTTCAGTGGTCACGGCTGGCCTGCTGTCCCTGCAGCCCCTGCTCTCCAGAAACACCTGCACCACCACTCCTGTTGGATTAACCTCCTTCCAGAAGTAGCTCCTCCCGATAATCTCAGTGGCCGGTAGTATTGTCCTTGGGCGCACACTGGAAATGTGCTCTCTGACCATCCCCATCCCCCTGCATCTCTAGACAGTTGCAGAGTCCCGCATAGATTCTCTCCGTGGTTCTCTTCCCCATTTGCATAGCCCTGTCCTCTCCTGGTGGCACAGCCCTATTAAGACCCTCCAGTCTCCCACCAGGCTCTGGCACAAGGCCCCTCCCTAAGTCCTCCCACTTAGGTTCCTGGCTGCTGGAGTTGCAGCTCTTTATGTTTTTTTATTCAGGTTTCCCTTATTTTGTTATATACTCCTGAAAGGTATACGTAAATTGGCTTTTGCTAATTGAATCTTATTTTAATGGTACTTTAAAGGCATGTTATTGAAAAATCAATGATTGCATCTTTTCAGAAAGCATATAATGATCTCTTAATTGGTCGAAGATAAATCGAAGTTTTTCTTTACACCATTATCTGTACATATTGTTATGCACTTTCCACGTGTTCCATTCTTTAGACCTTTATTACTTAACTCTGTGCCAGGCCCTGTGCTAGGCTTAACTGGGCCTACAAAATGAATATGGCCCAGCCCTGCCTTCAAGGGGAACTGAATGCCAGTGCCTGCTGGGCGGGTGGGCACATAGGAGGGGTGGGCCACTTCTCACAGAGAAGGTTCTACTTGCCCTGAGCTTTGAAAAGTCAGTAGCTCACCAAGCAGCTTTTGTTAGTTTTTAAACCCCTAAGGGCAAACCCTGCTTAACTTTATAGTTACCAAGATAATCTGAGTTCACTAACTCATTTCTCTCCATATTAAAAGTGTTTCTGAAAAAAAAAAAAAAAAAAAAAAAGTGTTTCTGAGTACCTCCTAAAATAAGGTCTTAAATAAAAGTTTATAAGCTAAAGTGTTTACATGTAATTGGAATTATGGTGAGTGGTTAAGAAAGTAGACTTTGAGGACTTCCCTGGTGGTCCAGTCCACTTGCACTGCAGGGGGCACGGGTTCAATCCCTGGTTGGGGAACTAAGATCCCACATGCCACGCAGCACAGCCAAAAAAAATAATAATTAAAAATAAATTCTAAAAAAAGAAAGTGGACTTTGGTATCTGATGTGTTTTTGACCTTGCCGTTTTAGAAGCTCTGTGACATAAGCACGTTATAGTCATTTCTAAGACTCAGTTTTCTCATATTTGACAATGCAGTTATAAAGAGCTACGCTGTAAATGTGCAGTTTAAGTATTGTAACTTATGTAAAAGTCGATCACATGCCTAACACAAAGTAAGTATCCAATAAATGTTAGCTGCTTTTAAGTGCTGAATGAATATAATGTGTGGTGATGTTATTCCTATTACTACTTGCTAGGCAGTGGAGGGGTTAACACAGGGATGAATAAACAGTCTGTGCTCTGCCATGGCCCCTCCTGACAGAGGGGATGGACTGACACAGAAGTTCAGACCTAGCAGGCTGTGGGATGCACAGAGGAGGGAAGGGATCCAGGAGGTGAGACTGGACCTGCATGTTGAAGGATGTGTAGGATGCTGATGGGCAGAGATGGTGGCGAGGTACCCTAGCAGGCGACACAGCCTGGGCAAAGTCACAGAGCAGCCAGATGCTGCCAGGCCCAGTTCAGTGGCACGTGAGGCTGGGGAGTGCTGGGGTTGGTCAGAAAGACAAGACTATCTACAGCTTAGCATCATCACTCTGCTGTCTGCATTCTCAGAGAAGAAATTAACATCACTACTCTTCCTCTTTTGTAGCTCGCTCTCAAAAGTCTTCAGGCATCGGGCGTCTGATGGTGCATGTCATTGAAGCTACAGAACTAAAAGCCTGTAAACCAAATGGTAAATGCTTCTTTCATTCAACTGGTGTGGTAACTACCCTGCTCTTTGCTGATAACTCTTCTGAACATTGAATAACGGGACACTTTTTAAAAGTCAGTATTTCCAGTGCCACTAAAATGGTTATTGGACCAAAATTATTATCACTCTAGTTTCCCAATAAATACCGATGCCTCCTTCCTCAGTGCTTCTGAGTAGAGAAGGCAGGAAGCAAGCTGCACTGACACATGCTCATGGGGAGCAGCCCTGGCATTCGCGCCCACAGTCCCTCCCCAGGTTTATGATGCTGTCAGCACTGGGAACAGAGACCACAAGGCAGATGCAGACCCTCAGGCAGTGACCCCTGCGGCCATGGTCTATAGAGAAACATCTGTGTAGATCCTGCTTCTGCTCGAAGAAGGCCCTCTTGTCACATGCCACATGTATACTGGTTTGTTTTTGTTCAGGAAAGAGCAATCCATACTGTGAAATCAGCATGGGCTCCCAGAGCTACACCACCAGAACCCTTCAGGACACACTAAATCCCAAGTGGAATTTTAACTGCCAGTTCTTTATTAAGGATCTTTATCAGGATGTGCTGTGTCTTACCATGTTTGACAGAGACCAGTTTTCACCAGATGGTAAAGTATAACTCCGGGGGGTGGGGGCGGGGATATGAAGTTTCCCCCATACTCTAGGATCTGGGGTCTGGAAGCCGGGTGCTCAGCCTTGTTTTTACCCCAAGACACCTAAGGGCAGTGACACAGGCCATGGTCCTCAGCAGCTCTCAGTGGCTGCAGGTGGGATACCTTCTCAGGGGAAAGGGGGGGGTGGCCTCAGGTGTGTTTCAGGTCTTTGACCCCAGTCACCCCTGCTTACCTAATGGAAACGCTGTGCTCCTGGCACCTACTGAATGGGTGAGCCATTCCCTGACCAAAGAGGCTTGGATTCCCAGCAGTTTGAGTTTCCCTCACACAAATCCCTTGTTCTGCATGCATCCATCCATTCACAGTATCCAACGGCCATTAACCAAAAGAAGTTACTTGTTTTGAATTTGAAAGTTTTATGAATCCTGTTTCAGACACTCCTTCTGTGATGATAGTTTTTTAACAGTTTTTTAAAGAAGACTTTTGACTCTCACTTGTCTATTCACCAGATTTCCTGGGTCGCACTGAAGTTCCAGTGGCAAAAATTCGAACAGAACAGGAAAGCAAAGGCCCTACAACCCGCCGACTGCTGCTGCATGAGGTCCCCACTGGGGAGGTCTGGGTGCGCTTTGACCTGCAGCTTTTTGAGCAAAAAACTCTCCTGTAGGGGCCTTAGGGATCTGCCCACTAGGCTGGGGCTGGAGAAGATAGCCGGTGCTGCCCCTGAGCTGGCGGAGCGTCGCGCCGCTTCATCCATCACAAGGCCACGCATGCTGGGGCCTCTATTTTATCGCACACTAAATCGCTAGCAATCTATGCAAACATGACCTTCCCTATAAATAAACCAAACCCCATAGCACAGTGCCTTGTATTAGTGTTAACATGTTCGGCTGTGTTTAGATGCCAGGATTTCCATTTTCAGGGCTATAAAAAGTATTATGTGGAAATGAGGCATCAGACCACCAGACGTTACCACTTGGTTGAATGTGTCCACTGTGGGTGGTTTGGGTGACGCTGTAACCATTTCACACCACGTGACCTCCGCTGGGTCACAGCCACTCAGGAGGTGAAGGACTGGGAAGAAATGCAGCCTCAGCGTGGGAACAGCCTGATTACGGAAATAGTGTCCACTTGTGCACTGAATAAAAACAGAAACTTGATCATTTTATTCCTGATTAGATTTTATCATTCTCTGCTGAGACAATATAGTTTGAAATCTAAAGGGGAAAGCTTGATTTACTTTAAATACTGTGAACTCTAATGATGCAGAAAATATTTTTCAACGTTAGTTTTCTGAAGTATAAATTATTTATGTAAATTCCTTGTTTTTGCATATGTCATAGGACATGCATCTTTAAGCTTTATCATTGCCAATATGTACAGAAAGAGAATAAAAATATAAGTTTATGAATGTAACTTCAAAGCCTGACTGATTTACTTTCTATGTGAAAGGCTTTTAAAAGGTAATTTCAGGGGCTGCTTGTAATGAATCAGGACAGAATGTGGCGGGGGAGTAGTCAGTCAGGAGACCCCAGAGCCTCGTCTTGACTGCCATTGACTTGCTCTGTGACTCTGGTCACTTTACCTACTGTTTCTGGGGCTTGGTTTCTTTGATGGCTAGAATGGATGATCTCTGTGGGAGCTAGAGCGTTCCCTTTTGAGTGCCTCTGTTTGCCTAGCTGAGTAAACCCTCAGGGGTAACTTAGCCATGAAGAAAATGCACGAGTATTAAAAATCATCAGCAGGTCCCTCAGCCCCTCCAGCTCCAGAAGCACCTGTCTCCCTCCCCCTGCCCCCATGCTGTCAGAGACACATCCACACCTGTCAGAGCTGTTTACTCAGCCTCTGGATTTTGAAATGTGAACTCTGTCTTGAACACTGATAAAAATAAGGTCTTTCTTACACACTAAATCCCTGGGTTAATGAGTACAACTGGGAAAAGATCTGCCTTTTGGAAGGAATCACACAGGCTACAGAAGCCCTGATTTCTCAGGGAGCAGGTGTTCTCTAGCAGCTATAAGGAAGGATTCAAATGTCCCCACACCATAGCCCCTGTTTCTGCCTAAACATAATCACTGGACAAAGAAAAACTGGAAAACAATTCAGAATATTCAAGGAAAAAAAATCCATCATTCCAGGTATTGATCCTGGGCACTGATGGGCTAAAACACAGACCTAAAAGGAATACGCCCCAGTGTCAAAGGAAGAGACGCTCAATATCTGAACCCAGACAATTAAGAATGTTGCTCAATTTAGGGAAAGTCTGGCTGCTCAGGCTCAGCCGCACTGAGCAAAGCAAACTGCTGGTCTTCTACAGGGTTCTGAGACTCGAGCTGTGTTGGTTATGGAGGCAGGTGTGGGCTGATGTTCACAAGTCTGCCTCTGACCAGCTGACTTTCAAAGCATACAGCTGCTACTGATGTCAGGCAGGCTTAAAACCAGTCCTGGGGTTACCTGTGACCATAGCTATAGGATAATCCTTTCCTGGGACTGTGGGACTTCCTCACTGGGATGAACTGTGGCTAGTGCCATGTCTCCATGTCTAGATATGTTAGCATTCTTGTGGGACTCAGGACAGAGGAGCCTGCAAGAGGTGAGTCAGACAACTATGAAGTTACAGAGGATAGTTAATGGCAGTACTTCCAGCAACTCCAGTCACCCCCTTTGATGGAGGAACATGGCACTGCTCCTTAAGAAGTCACATCCTCTCCTGACAAAAACGGTAGCCTGATTTTCTGAAGGGCGAGGAAGGGACTACCTTACACTACCTACCCCTCCAGGGGAAAGACTGAGTGGCTGGAGGAGAGCCCAGCAAGCCCCTCCCGTGCTCTTCAGGATCAGGGTGCCCAGGCGGGCACGCCGGACAGCTCCACGCTCTGAAAGGGGACCCAAATTCTGAGCAGTCTAACATCACAAAGTCAGAGTGGCTTCGAGGAGATCGAGTACCCTGGTGAATGACCATGTGCTTTGGCACCAGAGGGACTGGACGTGGGATAGAGAACACCGCCACTTTCAAACCGTGCAGCTGACCTGGAGCGAGTTAGCAAACCTCTGAGCTTTGTGTAATGGAAGGTGATAATACTACCTTGCTGGGAAATTTTTTAAATGAATACACAGTACCTCACGCAGTTCCCGATTCACAAGGAGAGCTCAATAAACAGTAACTTATTATTCGGATATTCCTCAATTTAGGGAAAGTCTGGTCAGGCTGAGCTGCATTGAGCAAAGCAAACTGATCTTCTATTTCTTTCTTCTGTTTTTCCATTTCTGGAGAGAAAAAATGTTGGCAACGTTTTAACTGTTGTAGAGACACTGCAAAGTAAAGGTCAGCAAAGCTTTGTTACAAATGGCCCCTTATGGGGCACAGTTCCGGGGGCCCAGGACCTCTGGTGTCATCACTCTTCTTTCCACGGGCTGTGACCTCTGCCTCTGCTGGCCTTCCCCACCTACCCAGGATCTCGGTCTGTGCCGTCTGGTTCCTAAAACCTATTGACAGAAGAGCTGAGTGTAGGGTGGGGAAGAGGGGCTCACGAGACAGGGAGGAACTTCCCGGCTGATTCCAACTGACACTCATCTTCCGGGCAGCTTCCCGGCCAGCCCTCCCCTCACCTTACCCTCACTCTATCTGGGGTCTGCACCTCTCAGACAGGGCTTCCCGTGTCTCTGGACTCCACACAGCACTAACTTTCTGTGGTGTGGCAGAGATGACCAGCTCTCCATGAGACGCCAGCTCTCCCTGCCACTGTGCTCTGAGCAGCAGGGACTACTCTTCCCAGCACCCCCTGCCCCCTGCAGTTAGGGGCCGCCTTGTGACTTGGTCCTGGGGGCCCCCCTACACCCCCAGGCCAGACGTCCTCCATGACCTCTTCCCTTTTCAGTTTGACAGGAATGAATTCCTGGGGCAAGCTTAGCAGCCAGGTGCTGGAGATGAGAAATGTTCCTACAGCCAGGTGCCCTAAAGACTGCATGAAAGAGGGACGGCCTGCCAACCTGCTGACCCACCGGCTCCGGTACAGGAGCAAAAAATAAACTTCCAGTGTACGTAACCCACGCTCCACTTTTTGATCTCTTGGGAGCAACAGTTAGGCTGCCCTACCGTAAGGGCCTGGCTGACCACAGTCACGTTCAAACCTGACTGAGGGGCTGGCTCCCCGTGCTCTCAGACAGAAATACGCTCAGAGGTAACTTACCACATGAGAGGCATCCGTTTCTCTCTGGACAGACAGGAGAACAACGGGATTGGGTAGGAGTTGGGTCACAAAATACCTATCTAACAAGGTTTTTAAGCTAGAGAAAAGGACAGCCCCTCGCGCTTTGTGTGTGGTGGAGGGAAGGAGCCAGGCTGGTGAGTGAAAGAAGAGATGCAAAAATCTACGGTTCGCTCAGAACGGCAGGAAGCTGCTACCTACCAAGTGCCCGAAGCCCTCCCTAGAAGCGTCCCAACCCTCAGGCTTCAGGGTACAGGTTGTGGGAGAGAGGATGGAAGGGGAAATAGACCGTGAGCTGCCAGCTGTACCAACCAGGGTGTGAGCTCTGGGTAGGAAATCTGTGCATGGAAATTTCCTGCATGTAAAGGCCCTTCACATAAACTATCATTTTGCCCTAATTTTTTTTTTAGTATAAATTTCATTTCAAAAGATTCCCACCTGTTGTGACCAAACTATGGAGAACAAAATTTTTGGTCTGGTTTGGATGTAATAAGCAGTAAATGGTAGGAAAATGGCAGGAGAGCAAAAACTCAGAAAAAAAGAGCTGAGGATATCCTAGAGGGAAGATCCCCTCTGGCCAGGTTTTCTCTCACCTTATGAAGGGCACAATCTGTCCCCCAGAAGTGGGGTCCGGGGTCCCACAATCTCCTTTCTGAGCGTCTTCACCCAAGGCTCTCCTGCCAAAGGGTGCCCAGAAGAGACCCCACCACTTCTTCTGCATGAAATAAATCCTCCTTCTGCCTCCTCTTTCTCACTCCCTTCTTTGGCTACTACTGCCTGTTCTGCCCTCAGAGTCTGTCTGAGAGGAAGGGATTTGTCAATGGATTCTGGACTCTGTTTGCTATCTGTCGGATGTTACACAACTCTGCCATCCGAGCCCTGTTCCCCCCAGATCTCTGCTCACCAGACTCTTCTTTTCATGCTTTTTACTCCTGGCCAAGCTTCGAGGAATAAAACTGCCTTTCAGAAACAGTCTGACTTAGGTCACTAGTCGTTTTCTCTTTATCAGGCAGATATTTCTCTTCTGCACAGACAAGCTTTTCAGGACTGCAAAGAAAAGTAGAAAAAATTTACCTTAATTCAGTTATAAACAGAATTGTACCATTCAATAACTGTCTGAAAATTAAGTTAAGGAACTCAATACTCACTTGATGAAAAAGAGAGACTGAGAAAACATCACTTTGTGGCCGTCAATCAGTCTGCCCCACCCACACCTCTGCTGCTGCCACTCTTAGGCAGTAAGTCACGTGACCTTCTCAGGCTGTGGCAGAGGCTCCTGACCCAGAGCCTCAGGCCCTAGAGCTGTAATTGGGACAGAGGGGCTCCAGGCAGCTTTAGAGGGCTCAGACCAGAAAGGCAGGACCAGGGCATCCATTTTCCAGGACATGCACAAGAAAGCAGGGAAAGAGAAAGGAAGCAGTTCACAAAGAGAAGCTGTGACGAATGCCACACAGTCCCAAAGAGGAAAGGACTGGCCTCGTGGTCTCTCAAGTGGCCTGGCTATCTTCCTGACTGCTATGGTCTGAATGTTTGTGTCCCCCCAAAATTCAGATGTTGAAACACAACCCCCAATGTGATGTTATTAGGAGGTGAGGCGTTTGGGAAGTGATTAGGTCATGAGGGCAGAGACCTCATAAATGGGATTAGTGACCTTATAAAACAGGCCTAAGAGAGTTCCCTCACCCCTTCCACAGTGTCAACCAGAAAGCAGGTCCTTACCAGACACTGAATCTGCTGGCACCTTGATCTTGGACTTCCCTGCCTCCACAACTGAGAGAAATGTATTTCTGTCATTTATAAGCCACCCAGTCTCATATCCTGTTATAGCAGCCTGCACAGACAGAGACACTGACTGTGGCTTCCATGACAGACTGATGCTTTCTAACATACCCAGGCCCCCTTGCCTTTTTTTTTTTTAACTTGACAAGGACTCTGCTTTTTGTAATCAAACTGTCTCTAACATAGCCACCTTGCTCTTAAGTCCTTTTCTTACTTTATTGAACAGCCACCTGAGGCACCTCCAGGAGTGTCCTCTCAGAATGTTTCCCAGGGCTGTCTCCACTCCTGCCCTGGGAAGCCCAGGCCTATCTAGAGAAATCACCGCCTCCTTCATTCCTCCATTCCTGCCTTCCTTCCTTTACTCATCATACAATGTTCCAGCTAAGCATTTACTCATCAATGTTCCCAGAGCATTTACTCATCATACAATGTTCCAGCTAAGTGCTGGGAGCACCAAGATAAGTTAGCAGCCCCTGCCCTCAAGGGGCTTGCTGTAGAGGCAAGAGGCAAATGGGGGAGTAGAGGTACTTCATCGTGTGATAATCCTCTCAAGTGCTGACTTGACCCAGATATTTCTGTGCTTTAGTGTATTTCTTTTCTTTAGGGAGTGGGGATTTTTTAGAAGAAGCCAGAAAAGGTGGCAGGATTCAGAGGGCACCTTATGTGCTATGTTGAGTCTGGACATTATTGGAAGGGTTATGGGAAGCTACTGAAGGGTTTTCTGTTGGGGAGGGTTGATCACTTCAAAAAGATGGAAAGGTAGAGAGTCCATCAGAAGAGACAGACCCAAGCGCAGAATACCAGTTAAGGAGCTATGACCGTCTATAAAGGCCGAGGAGCCAGAGAAGGGAGATGAGGAAATAAAGCAATATAAAGTCTTTGTCTTGCTAGGGGATGGGGAGTTATATAATTATTGACATTTAAATAAAAATATTTGTTAAAACTGATAAAGAAACCATGAAACCAGAAATAGAACATAAAACTTCCAAATCACAAGAAAACAAAGTAGTGTTGTTCATTCCAGCAAAACTCAGGATGGGGGATAAAAAGGAAACACCAAGAAAACACAACAGGGCTTTTTCTTTTTTTTCTTTCTCTCTCTCTTTCTTCCTCTCTTTCTTTCTCTCTTTTATAATTTTTTTTTTGTAGAATTTATAAGTCTGCACAGACTGACACTCCTGCTGCAAAAACTAGAGAAAAATAAAAAGAATTCACCTCCTTCCGGCCCCACAAAATTCATACTTTAAAGTCTTTGGACAGCAGTGTAAACAATTCCAGAGAAGAAAGAGCCCTTCCAGAATGAGCTGGCAATCTCTGGCTACTTTGTCCCCTGGGAGCTTTGGCCAACATCAGGTAGCAGGGACTGACTCCTCCATGCCCCCGGCGTACCTCTGGTGGATCTTTCCTCCCAGGCCTGGTGCTGTCCTTGAAAGTGAGTAGTCAACCTTGTTCTGAACACCACCCCACCCTGCGGAGGGGGGATCAAACCAGGGCACTTGAAAGAGGTCCCCTCAGGCCCTGAATATAGACAGCCTTCCCCAAAACCCATCTGAAAAAGAACCAAATAAAATGCTAGAACTATAAAAATAAAACAATTGAAAATAAGAACTCAGTGGGTGGGTTTAACAACATATTATTAGACACAATTGAAGAGATAATTAGTAAAAATACCTAGTATCAAATATGGGGCAACAAAAAGGATGGGAAATACACAAGAAAGGGTAAGAGACAGGGAGTACAATGAGAAAATCTAAAATATGTTTAACTGGAGTACCAGAAAGAAAGTAGAGAATATGGCAGAGGTAACCATCAAAGAGAAAATGAATGAGAACTTCCCAGAACTGACTAAAGATATCACTTTACAGATACAAAAAGACCCATGAATCCTGAGTAGGATAAATAAAAAGAAATCCGCATCTAGAAACATCATGGAAAACTACTAAAATCAAAGACAACAAGAAAATCTTAAAGGCATCCAGAAAAAAAAATAATTATCTTCAAAGGAACAACGGTAGGATGGGCAATTGAAAGAGCAAAAGACAGGGGGATATAATATTTGTTGAAAGAAAATATCTGCCAACCTAACATTCTTAATCCTGTGAGAACAGCCTTTAAGAATGAAAGTAAAAAAAAAATAAAAAAAATAAAAATAAAAATAAATAAAAATTTAAAAAAAGTAATAAAAAAATAAAAAAAAAAGAATGAAAGTAAAGTCTTGAAATGGCTACATACTGTGTGAGTCCAACTATACGACATTCTGTAAAAGGCAAAACTACAGACACAGCAAAAAGACCTTTCCTGCATTTGCTACGAGTTTTGCTTCCCACAGGCCTTGCAGAAGCTGTGGGCTGCTCTCTTGGAACCACTCTGTGGAGACTGAAAGTCAGCTGGGGCAATCTGGCATACTGCCTGGCCTTCTCTAGTTCTTTAAAATTCTTTTAAGGTACATCGTTTTCCTACAGGAAGATAAAAATCTAAATCAACACTCTTAAAGTCAACTCCAGTCACTCTTGGGGTAGGAAATCACTTGACAATTGAAGTCTCTAAAGACAAAGCCCCATGATCACAAGTACCCATCTTATACTGAAAAATAGCCCTCCGCTCTTCATCCAACTCTTGCTGTCTTCTAAACAGAGGATCACAGAACGGTGGGACCGTAACCTGCGAGAACATGACTCTTTGAGGACGCAAGTACAGTTTGTATTAAGCATTTTAAATCTGTCTGAAGCATTCGAGTGTGGCCTTACTCTATACCAACTCGGCTGAGAATAAGGACCCAGGAATAATGTCATACAGAGCAAGGGAAGCGTAAATGCCACCTGCCTCACACTAGGATATTTCACTGAGCCTTAAGTGGCTGAATGGAGCAAGGGCCACCCAAAGAGAAGACACATACTCCTGTTCAGAGTTCTACAGTATCACTGCATCAGTCAACAAATATCTGCTAATGCGACTGCGTGCTGCAACCCAGCAAGGTCCTGTCCTTGGGGATCTCTCAGTCTAGAACAGACAAGTCATAGACAACGACCACCTTGTCATGAGAGGCGTCAGCTCGGGTGCTTTAGGAGCACAAGGCAGAGCCCTAAGCCGGCTTGGGAGGAAGAGCGCCCCTTTGGGGGCTGACCACTGGTCTCTAAGGGCCCATGAGAACCGCGGGGCAGGAGAACATCAGTGTGCTGAGGGTCAGGGACCAGCTACAGAGGTCGTGGAGGAAGGTGATTTTCTCCTCCCCCATCCTAAGTATAGGCTTTAGACAGAGGGACTATTTCCCCTTGTTTACTTCCCCACACACTTGACCTTGACCCTTGCAAATTTGCAAGGACAACATCCACTGAATGAGGAGACAGCATAATGACTGCCCAACACAATACCGTGAGTCCCCCAGAGCCAAAAGAACCTTCCTATCTTCACAACCATGATTTGCCTTGGTTTTCGGGAGAAGCAAAAGAAACCACTTTTCTCTTCAGAGCCACACACGTTTTTTTAATGAATAGTATTATCAGATGGTCACTTTTGTTACACAGGAGTAAAAAACCTGAAACCTACATCTCAAAATTTTAAAGCCTATATTGTTGGTTTAAAATGTGAAGACTCATTACAAGTTCAACTACTGGCTCCCTGGGCAGCCTTTCTTGCATCCCTCCTTTCACCTCCCCTAGAAAGGAGCTCTCCCGGCGCTGGTTCTGTGACACTCTCATCACACTCACTGTCCACTTATCTTCCCCTACCTCCTGGGCTTCGAGTTTGCTGAATGTGAGTGGGTGGATGAATGAATGAATGGACGAATTATCACACACATGCAAGTGCCTTTTTCACAATGTCAATTCCCAAGCAGTCGAAATTACTTTGGGTTCCTAATCTAAAACTCAGAGAAAATGCTTTTGTGAATGTT